>NW_027509253.1:1306479-2515159 GCF_048541705.1 Temnothorax americanus
TNNNAATACTGAAAATAATAACATTCCAGGGTAGCAAGCACTCGTCATTTTGACGTCAATATTTGGTCATAATTGGTCAGTAACGTCATTCGTCGATTAAGTGACGTATATTTAACGTCATGTTTTAATACGTCAAAAAGACTTTGTAAAATGACATTATATAGACGTTTACGTGACTACCCAGGTAGCAGACAGTCGTCATAATGACGTGATTCTTACGTCATTTTATGACGCATGTTACGTCATTTATTCCTAAAGTTTAACGTAAAAATGGCATATTTTTCACAGTATTTTTCACAGGAATATTCCTACATTTATAAGTGTTTCGTAATTTTATGATTGACGTGGTGAATTTATGGTATAAGTGGATCTAGTTGCGTGTGTAATTATAGTTTTATGACAACTACTTCATGCAGTGTTATAACTATCAAGAAGATATTATTACAAGATTTTTGAACACTTTAAAGATGTACCTGTTTTATAGATAAGTACAGTTAATAAGAAAGCATCAGGGTGAGAAGATCGTCACTGTCCACTGGATCATCGAAGTCAAGCGACTCCGACGCGGTACTGTACTAGGATGGGTGGGTGACGTGACCGCCTTGAGAGAGCGTCTATATGCACATGGCATGTAACGAAACAGTTAAAAAAACTTTTTTTTTCTTAAATAAAGAAAAAGAACATATTTTTATAAACGTTTATCAAGTAGACAAAATTTTCAAGTTTTAAAATTTTAATTTCATAAAAAACATTTCTAGAAACCGGTATGTCGTACATTGAACCCATTTTTGCCGTCAATAAAACGTCAGAAAATGATGTCTTTGGGATGTGACTTAGGACCGTGTAAAATACGTCATTTTTACGTTAAACTCTAGGAATAAATGACGTAACATACGTCATAAAATGACGTAAAAATCACGTCATTATGACGACTGTCTGCTACCTGGTTTATAGCAAAAATATTTCAGAAATCATCCAAACTATTACGACTACAGCCAATTTTTGAAATTAACAAAAGAAATATGTTATAATAAAATCAAAATCGATATAAATAATGTTATTACAAAAAAAACAGATATAAAACTTAATTTATAACCACGGATTAAATACACATATATACATATATGTATTTAATGAAATAATAATATATATATTTCTTCTACATTTTTTACACAATTTAAAATAGAAAAAGTTGTTTGATTTTGCCAAGGGAAACATTCTATAGGAATGTCGTACTTAAAAGTACAATTTTGTGCAAAATTATGTACAGCTGTTTAAAAAAACAACGTTTTAACATGAATACGTACATTACGTCCGTATACATTCAACGTACGTTGAATACCTCGTCAAATAATAATTTATTTTCCTCTTTACCAATGACTATTTTAAACATTTTGTACAATATATTGTAATACAGGCCGTAGAGCTGTGTTCCGAAATTGACTGCCAGTGCTGAAAATCTGTAATACATGTGACGTGACCTATAGATTTTTAGTACTGGCAGTTTCGGAACACGACCAAGAGTGACATAATTTATTTTATATTATTTATTATATTTCTTTATTTTTGACAAATATACATAAAATATATAAATGTAACGTCCAAACATACGTACACACCACCGTAAGAATGTTATATATTAGTACATTATTTCCGAAAAGTTAGACAAATTTTGGCACCAGTTTCCAGTAAATCGGTCCATTAATAAATGAGTAGTTCGCAGTAGGTAAGTCAGACAGACAGACAGACATTATAAATATTTTAGAACCGATATCCCAAAAAATCGGTAATGATGCGGTTCTCAAAATATGTCTACGGTCTAAGTTAGAGTATCATAAAATAGTATACCAAATTAGGTTGATTTAATTTCAAAAACTGTAGATTTGCATAGCGGACAAACACATACATTCATTTATATAAAAATACAGATAAAAATATGATTTTATTACAATTATATGTATTTCTTGTGCTAATAATATAATAATTTTTAACAAGTATAATCGCTTATCTATTCTTATTAGTAAGCTCAATTTTTTTTAAATGTCTGGATGCAAATTTAGTAGCTTCGGTCACTGCTTTTTCTATATACGTCCCAAAATCTTGTGACACATGTGTAGATTTCATACTGGCAATTAACATGGATTTGAATCCTTTAATAGGTCCTTGATTTGCATTAAAAATTTGTAGAACGACATCCATCCAGATTTGTACATTGAATGCATTATAATCCATCTCCTATATAGTTCCTAATAATTTTTTTCGTTTTTTTTGTTGCTTGCTTATTTATTTTCATACAAATAAAATGAATTATGTTATACATCATTCATTATTTATATTACAAGGAAAAAAATTATTAGAAGTGCAAGAAATGCAGTAACTCTTTACATACATTATAATTATAGTTATGCAGAAAATATGAATGAAAACATAGATGAATTTGGTGTTTTGCTAATATATTTAGAAAATCTACAATAAACTTGAATGATTTATTGTCAAAATGATTTTATATACAATTTTATATACAATTATATATACAGTCGAAGTAATTATAAATTTTCAACACCAAACTCCTTGGCATTATTATCAATGGTAAGATTAAAGTAAATAATGCTATAAATATATCTGTCATATTCTCTGTGATTAAAATATGATGTAACTTGAAAATAATATCTATTTTATATATTATAGGTAAATATGAGTTATAAATAAAAATTACAAAATTATAAAATTTAATAATAGAAAAGCACAGTAAACATCAATAAGATATTAAATAGTATACCAAAATAAAGTCGGTATTATATTGGATAAGACTGTATGCTCTATGCATTAGAAGGTGGCCAGAAAGGTGCAGTACCTATCTCAACATACATGCAAGACATAAATGAAAACCTAGATGAATTTTGTGTTTTGCTGATGTATTTAGAAAATCCACAATAAACTAGAATGATTTATCAAAATGATTTTATATCAGCGGTGCACATGTACTTTTGTTGTTAAAATTTTGCAGCAATTATTGAGAGCCTGATGTATTTAAAAATTAGATGGATAATAATGTTAATTAAACACTCCGTTTTTTGTTCTTTTTTTTAATGTTATAAAACTTTATTTCATATTATACGAAAATATTTCACAATAAGTTTTATTTCTGTAATATATTATATGTAAGTGTTATATCACATATATGTCATATATACTTTTTTACTTGCTATAGTTTCTATATAGTCACTCTTTCAAATACTACAATATCAGAAATGTTAAATAAATGAGAATTAAACATATTATTACGAGAACACTTTGCAATAAGTATGTGTATATATATATGACATATATGTCATATATATATACACATACTTATTGCAAAGTGTTCTCGTAATAATATGTTTTAATTCTCATTTATTTAACATTTCTGATATTGTAGTATTTGAAAGAGTGACTATATAGAAACTATAGCAAGTAAAAAAGTCATTATTTTATTTTTTCTTCTCATTTTTTTCAATACAGAACTGCCTAATTGCGTAGTTTTGCAATAAAATTATTTTAAACATTATTTGACGAAAAATTGTCGCAAATACTTGCATGATTGTATATATATATATATATATATATATATATATATACACATATATATATACATACACATACATACTTATTGCAAAGTGTTCTCATAATAATATGTATAATTATGACATATGTGATATTAACTTACATATAATATTACAGAAATAAAACTTATTGTAAAATAATTTTGTATAATGTTAAATAAAGTTTTATAACATAAAAAAAAAGGAGTGTTTATCAACATTATTATCCATCTAATTTTTTAATACATCAGAATCTCAATATTTGCTGCAAAATTTTAACAACAAAAGTACGTGTGCACCGCTGATATAAAAACATTTTGATGAATCATTCTAGTTTATTGTAAATTTTCTAAATACATCAGCAAAACACAAAATTTATCTAAAGCGGGTGCTTGTTGGCCTTGGTACGTTACTGCCTTCTGCTACGGACGGCCAGAAAGCATTTTTCAGGCCGTATTGCTAAAGCGGGGAGCACGCGGCAACGCCGCACAGACGCGGCAACGCCGCAGTCTTAGCATATGTCTTTCTACCGTGCGTCCGCGTGAGCAGTTCAATGGTGTGTGTGCGTATTCACACATAAAACCAGAAGTTAGTTTCTCGACATTGGCGACACTGAAACGAAGTTTCGTATTGTCACCGCGCGAGGTCTCCAACATCAATTCGGAGTTCGGCCGTGACTCCTGTCGACCCTTAACGTTTGATATTTATTTATGATTCTTTAGAATTGTATTAATATTCAGCGTTTCATCAGAGTGTTCTTTTATGATCTTTTTTTGCTAAGAAAAGAGAAAATAAAAAAAAATAATGGGAGTGTGACGAGAGAGATGTATTCAAAACAAAATTCAATCAAGCCGGTTTATTTTGGTAAATATTTACAAGTGCCGCACGTGCGTTAGAATGCCAAGTATAAAATCGAATGTTAAGAGAAAGTACAAGAATTTGAAGTAACTTATAAACTATGTTTTTATTGTTTTAGGTTTTTTTGCAAGTCGAACTTTCTTTGCAGTATTTTATCCTTATTTAACCTTTAAATATATTTACATACATCGAACTATGCCACATTTTTGACGTCATATTTTTCAATGCTGTAAAGAGGCAGCGTATGTTTTTTTTCAAGTAAGTATTTTTGTTTTTACTATCTACATTGAAGTATTGTTGGTCATCAGATTGTTCAGCACAAGTTTAAAGCATACCTGTTCTTTTTAGCTCAACTTTGCATAGTTCATCTTTTCTCTTTTTTTCTTTTCACGCTGGGGAGAGAAAAGAGAAAAGATGAATCGTACAAGAAGTTTAGCTAAAAATAACAGGTCTATTTTTATTTCGACAATTATTTTATCTAAGAGATTCTTTTCCATAATCTGGATATTATTCTATATGTGTATAGCGTAAATATACATAGCCAGTATAAACAGGAGTAACTAGTTGTAGATTGACGCTTTATTTTAAGTTAATAATTTGGTTAGAATCAGCAGTTTTAACTATTTCAGGCATCATAAACGGTATGGACGTGGAAGCATCTATAACCGAGCGTTTACAGAAATTAAGGCAATGGCAGGTGGAGCAGCAAGAGAGACTACTAAACCAACAACGAATACAAAGGGAGATTTTGAGCCACGAACAAGATCGTATTTACAAAGCACTTGGCTTGCCAACGCACGACTTCAATATTATTGAAAGTACAGATGACGCGTGTGTTCCGCGTGAAACGGGGATAAATGCGAAAGAAACGATGCCTGATGAAGCGCCTCAATGTGACGTGAAAAATTCAGACGATGTACTAGAAATAATTGATGACGGAATATCAACGGACGCCGATCCGTCGTACGAAAATTGTAACGAAGAGCAGAGTGACGATTCGGATTGTGCCTCTACAATTGTCGATAGAAGTGAAAGTTCTATGAAAGATCGCAGCTCTGGTGTTCTGTCACAGGAATTCGTTGCCGATTCGTTAATGGAAGGGATAAAGCCGCTGACGTTGAATAATGTTTCAAACAAATGTGCTTTGATCGATGACATTCCTCTTCCGTCGCCTAGAAAAGATTTTCAAACATTGTTAGAAGAGAAATTGAAGAGAGAATCAGAAATGCCGAATGCGCAGACCGATGCGAAAGTCAAGCCGAAGAAACCGTTCCTAAAGAAGGGTCAAGGACTGTCGAGATTTAAAATACCTGCAAATTCGCGTCCGGCAGCGACTGCTGTGAAAAGACACAACACACCCGTATCCTCTAATACGCGAAATATTGATCAAAGTGATAAGAGTAAATCTACCGTACATAAACATGCACTTCCGAAAACTGTGGACAATGTTTCTGCTGCAAGCGGAAAGCGACAATTGAACTTGAAAAATGTTCCACTGCCGAAAAAGAAGGTTTCCGGTAAATCTATCACTCCTACTAATCGAATCACGCATAACGTTACTGCTTCTAATCGATCGAGATACCCACTAGAAATAAATACATCAGATTGTGATTCGAAAGCGGAGAGAGAATTAGAGGAGGTAAGAATATTTGAGCTCTTGGAAGAAAAGGCGGAAAATTCTAGTTTCTGTTCGACATCAAGCACAGTACTTGCATTTTTGCAGCAGTCCACGCCATTTAAGATAAAGAGCAGATTGAATCAAACGAGATGGGAGAACGGTACTTTGGCGAGTAATAAGGAACAGCGAGACGATGAACGGACGAGCGCTATGATCGAGCAGGAGCCAATGATTCAACAAGCTGCGCATAATGGAAAATCAAAATCAAGTGTTCAGCGCCAGGTTGAGCCTCGTAAACATTCTCATACCAATGCCAACGCCACTGTCGATTCCTACTGGGACACCGTAACTGTTGATAATCTACAAGAAGCGGCACAGGATTATTTTATACCTGTCAATCAAGTATTGCAAAGCGACGAAGCATACACAGAGCATCCAGAAAATCATGACACGTCTGTTATCGCGGTATCGTCGAACAGCGACGAAGAGAGAGGAACTTCTATGGGAAATGATCGTAATTTAACGCACGACAGTGAAGCCAGTGATGCCAGTGACATCAGTCATCATGTTAGATTCTCAGAATACAATGAATATAGAACCATAGATTTAATCGACATGTCCGACACGGCGAACAGTCCTCCTCTGAAAAACTATCTTGAACAACAGAATTGGGACGATCATTCCAGCGACACGGAATCATCTGACATTACGAAGAAACTGCCGTTTAATTGTGAGAAACAAATTCGTAATTTATCTCTGAAAATTATCAGCAATGAAAAAGCAGTTGACGCCCCAAGACGATCATCTTTGCAAGATATAACGAGACGCGGCAAGAAAGATTCGTATAATTATGTAATGAAAACTGTACATGTTCCCGAAGAAGATACCTTAAGTTATAAAGACGGGTCGCCTGACGAAGATGCATGCCATGATAACGAATGTACTCCGATAACCGAAGAAATTGTACGAACGTCTGACGAAGAGCGATCCGTCCTGTCGTCGTCGTTGTCGTCGTCGTCATTGTCGTTGTCGGACGCTCAAGAGTTAAATGCGCACGAAAGGAAGGAATATGTATTGAGAAGCGAGCCGGAGAAAATAACGGAGAAGATAGCGAAAGTGTATTCGAATTTGAGAGAGGCCGATCTTTACTCATCCGAGGGACGGACGAATAAAACGAGCCCCTTCGAGACGGAGCTTTTGAAAAGTCGTTTATTAGAACTTGAGAAGGAAATAGACATATTTCGAAGGGAAAGCTCGGCCTTGCTGCTTCAGCGTCGAAAGCTACAGGAGGAGGAGACAATTTTACGCAAACAATATGCAGAGAAAGAGAAGAATTTCGAAGAGAATAGGAGAAGAGTGCAAAACCAATTGGAAGAGGAGAAAAAGAGAGTGGCGCGTGAGAAGGCAGCGATGGAAAGTAGAATTCGCGATGCTCAGGAGAAGGCGAGGCAGAGTAAAACCGAGAGGCAAAAGGCGCAGGCTCTGCGAGAAGAATTGGAACAACTGAGAGACGAGCTGAACGTCAAGGAGAGCAGGTGGAGCGCCGCTGAATCAAGGTACAAAAGCGAGCTTCGTGTGTCGCGAGTGGAAATTTCCAGGTTGAAGCGAGAAATCGCGAATTTGCAGAATATTAAAAAAACGAATGTTAGAAATCTCAGGAAAAGCACCGGCCAAGCAATTACGAAGGCTATCAATCAAATCAACAAACGCGTCTACGTGGCTCCGTCCAAAGAACCCCCTCCGAAGATGTGTCAAGATTTATCGGATACTTCGTCAGATACTTCCGTCCATGACACTGACGACGAGGATGAGGACAAAAGTGGAAACAAGTCGATCGTGAAAGCAATTAACGTGAACGATGGCTTTGGACAAATAGAGGATGATGCATCCGTGAACAAAGTGAGGCATAAACAAGTTGAGATTGAATCGCAGTCTAAGGGCAATCGGAAACTCCCGGAAGGAAACGTTGTGGAAAAGAAGCGATATTTATACGAAAGTTTATTGAAAGACGCAACATCGGATTTGGCGGAGAATGAAAATCCGTCTTGTACAAAGCGGGGCATGTTGAACGATCCTCAGCCGATAATTACGCAAATACAGAATGCAAAGAGCAACGATGGATCCCATTCCAGTTCTACGAACAAAGATTTCGAACGTGCAGCTTACGTTGCGAGTAATGCGGAGCATTACGCTAACAGGTCACGCGAAGTAAATCAGGATTCGGATAAAAACGACGCGGAAATGGAAATGGAAAAGAGAAAAGGTCGAATGTTGCCTGAGAAGAATTTAAATTCTACGTTGCACCCCACATCCTTTCAGAGTCAGATTAGCAAGGCGAGTAGAACGGACGCTGTGGAACAGATTCAGTTTCCCGACGGACGCATAGAATACTGGTATCCGAACGGCAATGTCAAGAAGATCTTCCCCGATCAAGAAGTTACTAAGATGATTTATTACAACGGGGACGTTCGCGAGACCGACAAGAATAGGAGAGTAAAATACTTTTATGCCGCGAGTCGAACGTGGCACACAACGACTCCCGATGGCCTGGAGATCTTAGAATTTCCCGAGTATGTTTATTTCGTTATCGTTTCGCTATCGTCGCGTTCGCTTCCAATCGCTTTGCTCTTCGTTTTATTCTCCAAATAATGCATAAATAATAATAAATAATAAACACCTAGGATATAAATAAAAGTAATGATAATTAAAAATATAGATAATGTATCGAATAATAAGTTGAAAAATTTTTATATACATATAGCGGTCAAGTGGAAAAGCGTATGTCCGATGGAACCGTCGAAGTGTTGTTCCCGGATGGGACAGTGGCGCAAACTTTTATCAACGGCGACAAGATTCTGACATTACCGAATGGCCAGAAAGAAATTCACACGAAAGAGCATAAGGTGAACAGATGTATAACTTCTTATTTTGTATTTTAAATATATTGCTCCAATTCTCTCGTCTAATATGTATGCTTCGCTGTGTTTTTTTTCTTTTTTTTTATACAATTATATAAGCGTGCAAGTTCTTGAGTTAACATTATTTATGAAACGACATTTGAATATTTCAGAGACGAGAATATCCTGATGGCACTGTAAAGCTAGTTTACACAGACGGTACCCAAGAAACTCGTTATTCTAGTGGAAGAAAACGATTGAAAGATAAAGATGGTAATCTCTTGATGGATTCGTACGATGTATAAGTCTTTCCAAGATTATTATTATTTTTTTTAATGAAACACAATAGAAACGAAGATATATAATATATATATGTAAGCGTAAAAGCATATACGATGTTATGTTAATTTATCTCGTAATTGTAAATAACGATTGATATATTGTATAGTAATTATTTTTATAAGAATTTCAAACTTAATGCTGATCTTTTTCATGATAACAAGCGAATAAATAAAGACGGAGAGGTTTTCATAAATATGGAATATTCCGTTAAACTCCGCCAGCTAAAGTAACTCCTTATATATATATTTTTTAAATAAATACTACGCACCTTGTAAATTACTAATTCACGACTTATGTCGCTAATTGCAAATTATTAATTTCTTAAAGAAAGTAATTTAGAAATGTGTCATATGAACGAATATTTTCGCGATACGATACGATACAATAATCAGGCATCGTCTCATTTAATGTTCATAATAAATTTTGTTCCAAGTTAGTAAAGTAATTACTACACTCTCCCTAATCACAGTAACTGTCTTATTTCGAAGAGGAGAATTAATCACCTCGTTTCTTGTATAAGTAATTAAAATACGATACAATTTAGCGTTCAAACATTTTCGCCCGCGTGGTACGTTCGATCGATCGAACACCTTAATCGATCATCGCGATTACCGATTACACCTTTCCGCGCAAAAATCATCGCGTTGTCAATAATCGATTTTTCGCGGGCAATAAACGCCGATGTGCCGGTGCCGCCGTCACGTACATACCTCCCACATCTCTCTCGCGGTCTCGCTCTCTCTTTCTCCCCCCCCTCTCTCTCTCTCTGTCATCCACCACGACCACCACTCTATCCGTCTATCCGACTATCCCGTTTGGGCAATCATGTGTCTCGTACGTACGTAGTAGCGCAGCGCGCGTCGCTCGCTGTCACCGATCGTCGGCCAGTCGATCGCACGGGGAAACGGGTTTCTCGTTATTTGTTCTATTTGCATTCAGTCTCCGTCGCGAAGCAAGGACACGCGATTTCGTTGCTTGCGAGGGCCGAGCCCGCCCTCCTGGCAAAAAGTGAGTGACGTAATTTTTTTCATGTACTTACGCGGTTATGATGAGGAAAGGGAGAAATATGTGTGTGTGTGTGTGTGTACATATGTGTGTGTATATATAATTGATAAAATATATTTAAAATTATTCAAAGATATATATATATGCGAATGTGGAAGGAGAACGAGGTAAATGAAGCGCAGAAAGGTTATGTTGACGAGGAAATCAAGAATCGGATGATGTGTAAATGCAGGAATGGTTGATAAGTGGAATGGCGTAGATTGCACATACATATATATATACATATACATATATCGGCTGACAGACGGACAGACAAACAGACGGAGAGAGAGAGAGAGAGAATTGTCTTTTCGCGACAGGTATAAAATTGCGGAAATACAAATAATTTCTGTCGAGAATCGGGTGACACACACGGCAAAACTGTATTCGTTATAAATTGAAGGATCGAACGGTGCGTAAATGTAGAAATGAATACTTACGAAGTGATAATGAGAGAGAAGTAACAGGCGGAATGACGTAATATATTTGCGAGCGCGGGGAGAGAGAGAAAGAGAGAAGTTGTTATTGCGGATAGACCATCTGACATTTATAATAATCTATCGGAGCAAGAGTAACAGACATCAGACGGTAAAAAGAGAAGAAACGAACGAGAGAAAACCGATGGAATAAATTAACGGATGAATCACGGTTGGGTGAAGAAAGTATACGTATGTGTGCGTTTGTGCGGAATTGCGAATATATGTAACAATAGTGAAGTTAAAGGCAGAAAAAGACAGAGAGAGAGAGAGAGAGAGAGAGAGAGAGAGAGAGAGAGAGAAAGAGAGAGAAACTGCGTGGTTTATTTTATTTCGGGTGACTTTACCATTGAATAAAAAAGAGAAAATATATAACAGAACGACACATCGAAAGGGGAAAAAAGGACAAAGTGACACGGTGCCGATAAAAACGTCAAGTGGCATAATTGCGCGCGAATATAACGATCCGCCTAAGAAGCCTGCAAACAGAATGACGTGTAAAGTTAAGTTAGAGAGGGAGGAGGAGGGGGGGATTTATTTTCGTCTTTCGGTAAACCCGATTCGAAATAAGTGAAAAAAAGATGCTACGATGTTAAAAAGAATAAAGGAAATAATTAAAGAACATTTGAATTGTAAATTAAATATTCATCAATATTCAATATTAGATAATCTGGAATAAAAAATGGTCAGTTGTCAGAAACGATTTCTTTTTTTTTTTTTTTGCGCGTTGAGAATTGCACCGTCAGTTCTATCGCCTCTGATACATGCCAATGATTTTGCAATTAATTAATTGAATTCAGTTCCTTCTTGCAATGTTCCGTTACGCGACTTGAGAGCGTTTATCGTGAATGTTTAGGTTTATTTCTCAATTTTAAATTACTCTGACTTCGGTGTATCATCTCGGAAGCGAAAGGAATAAAAATTTCTGTAGGTATTTGTGCTAGATAATTTTTAAGTAACTTCATAATACGCGCGACACACTTCGCGTTTGCTCTTTCATTGTAGATTTGTGATTTCGTTTATATGTATGTGCGAATGGTGCGAATGCACCATTAAAAATTACTAAAAATTTATAGTTTACGTGGCATTTAGTGGCAGTGAATATCGGAACGCAGCCTTTATTTACATACGGTTGAGCTAATTAAATTGGCGATGACAATACAAATCCCAGATAGCACGCGCGTCTAAAAGATGTCGTAAAGATGTCTTTTAGACACGTGTGTCACATACGTGCTGTCTGGGATATATGATTTTTCCATTGCACGACAGCTATTGATTTCTGCAAGTTAGGAATTCTTAGTCTCTAGGACTATAGAGAGTCCTGGAGACTCTCTAGTCATAATTAGAAATTCGACTTATTGAGATTTCTAATTATGACTAAAAAGCTCTAATTAATTATGGAAATTGTTTCAAAATGTACGGTATTAATGCGTTAAACGCATTATCCTGAAACGCACGAATATTTGATTAAATCTTATTACATGCATACTTGAAGGATGAGCAGGACAAAGGAACAAGCGGGTTCATCCAAGTCATCGGGATCCGCCGGCTCTACGGAGGAAAAAGAGAAGGATGAGAGGATGTTCGAGTGCAATATCTGTTTGGATACCGCGAAAGATGCGGTAGTCAGTATGTGCGGCCATCTGTTCTGGTAAGTATTTGATAATAGCGTAACGTGTCGAAGAGTGAAATATTACCTATAATTTGAATGATATGAATGATATTAATGCAGTTGGCCGTGTCTGCACCAGTGGCTGGAGACTAGACCTACTAGGCAGGTTTGTCCTGTATGCAAGGCTGCTATAAGCAAAGAAAAAGTCATTCCATTATATGGACGTGGAGCTACGAAGCAAGAAGATCCAAGGTATAACTTGTTTTTTTTTTCTGTCACAATTAAAAATTAATTATTGCTTCTTTTTGCTGAAGGATTGTGTAAACAAATTTACAATCAAACTAGAACAAAAACGCCATTTACGGTCGGAGATAGATCTTTAGTAACCTGGTATTTAAAAAATTTACATGTGTAAGATCATGTTAAATTATAGGAGATAATTGTTTTAATTACCATTGCTTATTATACCTGTATCTAGTATATTGATGCATTGGTAGCGTGCGAGCAGTCAACTGTAATACTATACTGAAACGTGAAATTTCGTGCTGGCGCCCGGGCATTAAGAAGAAAAAGACGGATTAATTGGTTTCTCTGTCTGTTTAGCGAATTTTAATCGGTCAATGGTATTCCATTATTTTTGTTTCCCTGGAATATGCTTTGGTCACAGATAAACGGCTGTATAGTTCACTGCATGTGAGTCGCCCCACGGATGGGGCTTGCGTTCGATCACGTTTAAGTTGACGGGAGACGCTTACGTTAAGACTGAGATTTTATGTTAAGATAACGTTGTGCGCGAGCGAGTTTTGTTTTGTTTAAAGTCACCTGTATGCTGTAATAAGCTATTTTGAAGGGCTTGGCCTACAAAATAATATAAGTTTAATTGGTGAAAAAACGATTTTTGTTTCAGGAACAACGTGCCACCGCGCCCGGCCGGTCAAAGGTCAGAGCCAGAAGCCAATGTCGGCTTTCCCGGCTTTGGTTTCGGCGATGGTTCCTACATGTCGTTCGGGATTGGCACTTTTCCGTTCGCTTTCTTTACGTCGACTTTTAATTTCGGAGAAACACGACCAAGCGCAGGTAACACTTGTCATAGGTTTAAGGGGAATGGTACAATTGCGAGATGAACTTATCTTCGTGTTCCTGTTTCTCATATGAGACAATAATTGAGAGGTAATGTATAAAAAAAATTTATTTATTTCCAGCTCCCAGAGGCACACCGCAATATGAGGAAGATCAGTTTTTATCCAAGATATTTTTGTGGTTAGCGATAATATTCATCTGCTGGCTGCTGATGGCGTAACATTGTTTCTAAATCACATACCAGTCCGCTCCATAATTTGTAATACTTTGTCTTATAATCCTGTTGATTCGTGATAATCGCAACATTGGTATTGGTTTCCACGTGGCTCTTGCAAAGTGCTTTAAAGCTCCTGTTCGTTCACTGCCTCCATCTTTAATTGATGACGTTAGAAGTCAAAAAATATATAAAAATTTTTGCAACGTAAGACATTGAAATAAAAATATTTTTCTATTGAATTCAATTAAAGCGTTTGTAATCGATGTAAAATAGACTTGTAAGATATATCGAAAACTTCCCTTTTGTTTGGAGAAATGATGTAATAAGTATTGCACCCCGAGAAGAATACTGTCAACTGAAAAATTTCGATTTTGAATTATAAGCCCATAAAAAGTATATAATATTACCTACGTGCTATAATAGCCTCACAAGTCTATGCAAAATCCGCTTATCCGCTGCACGAGGCACAGGTGTCGTTAATCTTTTAAACCGGTTATCTATCCGTTGAGGCAGCACTGGTAGTCCAACTGCCGGGAGGGCGTCAATTTTCATGTTAATGCAATGATTTTGTATTTAAAATAATTGCCGTAGTGTTAAAATATATCGAAACTCCCATTTTGTTATAATTTGATATGTGACAGTAAATATTTACTTCAATTCAGCAGTTGTCAAATAAATGAAACAAGCTGTTTGACAGCTGCTGAAATAAATATTTGCTTTCACATATTAAGTTTTATAAAATAGGAATTTTCGATATATTCTAACACCACGACAATTATTTTAAATACAAGATCACTGCGCTAACACGAAAAATGTCGCTGTATGTACGTTGCAAGAATAATTTAGCTTTTTAACATCATTTTTTTATGCCTGACAGTTCACAATTGACATTGTGCGCACTGTTAATGCGGACTTGGCAATCGAGCCAGCAGGAGCTTTAAAAAAAAAAAAAAAAAAAAAAACGACAACAAATATATGTTCGTTTACGCATGTCCCAAACTGTACGACTAATGTCCATTTCTACCAATGTAGATTAACTTTAATCAGTTTAACTTACTTTTTATTTTTTTTCTACTTCTTTCAACTAGAAAAGGATAAAAAGTAAAAGTTAATCTGTATTGGAAATGGACATAAAAACAAACTCGTTTCTTTCTATTTTAGAAAAGAGGAAGAAAGGTACATCGAGTGTTGTCCATGTAAAATGTTTTACATGGTTTCGTTGGCATTTGTATACTTCGAATGGGATGATTCCTCTCCCATTTGAATAATTCTGATATTTTGATGTCACTCTTTTTTATGTACATATTATATATATTATTATTATTATTATTATTATTATTATTATTATTACCCATAGAGGGAGTGCGTGCATCGTGCATCTGCTATAATATTTAAAGTATAAAAATGTATGACTTAAGTGAATACGCAGCGAGGGGAGGATATTAATGTAGATCGTTAAGATAAATCGCGGGTTTGTGAGAAACTGCAAATTTGAACAGTGTGTATATAATAAATCAATAAATAATATATATATATATATACATACCTGTGTGTATAATTTTGAGTTTAAATTAAAATTGCGTATACATTTAAACAATGTAATATATTATGGAATATTAATAATAGTATATACATTGAAATATAACGGGACGTAAAAAATGGATTCTTACGAGACTATCAGTAGTAATTAATTTATTCATAGTTTTTTCGTTCAATGATGTTCAATTTTATTCTGCTGTGATTCTGTGAGGTCTTCTTAAGTCTATTTTATATAGTCATTACTCAAATCTCATTTCAAAAGCACATTATGTAAGATACTCAAAATGGAGTTTTATGTTTCGAGACGTGGACAGTTCAACAGGTCATATTTTGATTACAAATCAATTGAAACTACTCGGTTGAAAAACAAAATGGCACATGATGACAAAAAAAAATGGATCGAGTTGTGTAAACGCAAAAGAAACATTTTACCTCCTTTGAAAACATTTTATTACAACGTATAATAGAATACAAAAATAGAATGGAAACTAAAAAAACAGTTTTATAAAAAATAGAGAAACTTGTGGGTGAAAATTTCAATTGCTTTCAATGTTAGTAACCCTTGTTAATAAAAAAAGTAATAAAACAATTTAAAAAAAAATTAATATTTATTATCTGATATTAATTCTAATATCAGTAATCTAATATCACTATATTACTAATCAACTTACCATGTAATACGTATGTACATTGGACACAGAAAAACAATTGCAACAACTAGGTTAATTTAAAGCAGTGAAAGAGCGCCAATATCGAATTGCAACAGATGGAGAAGTGATTAGAGATGCATAAATATAGATACTCTGTGATTGAATCACGTATCCACATCTACTATATAAAATCCTATCCATAAATAATTCGGATAACGTACAAATTGACGGACATAAAACATTTTTTTTTAATATTCATAAAATTCATAAAAGAGGTTTTTATGCATAATCAAGACTTTCTAAAGAAACTTTTGTAGAGTATTAATACATTATTAATACTATTTAAACTCTAATTAGTTGATTTAATATAATTATATCAATAACTTAATCTCTGTTATTTCTTAATTTTTTTGTTATAAAAATTTTGTAGGGTTAAAGAATTAGTAGAAATATAATGTAATTAATGGGATCTGCGGGATATCGCACTGTGCAATGTTCCATCCTATTTTAGATTTGGCATCTATCACAGATTGCAGCTCTTCGAGAGAAGCGCTCACCAATATATAATGCACCGAAAATCGCAACTCTCGATAAGAGCAATTTACATAAATCAGGAAATTACTGCTACTGTACACAATATATAGCTTACTCTTGGAATATTACCAACAAACAAAACTATTATATCTTGAATATAGAAATAAACGATCAGAAATTATATATTTTTCCTAGAGATAATTATGATTAGTTTTGACGGAATGCTGCTTTTCACAATATACGCCAATTGAAAGATTTACATCTCCTCCTTATCTCTCATGAAGCCTTTGGAGACTAGCAAGTCATTACATTCTTTTCGAGTCAATTTGGACAACCCGTGTCTCTCTAGCTCCTGCAACATTTTCAGAAATTAATAGTAGGATATTACGAATTATAATTATGTTAATATTTTCTTTTTATTATTAAACCTTTCCACGTGCGTTCAATAACACGAGTTCTGGTACTGCGCCTTGAATATGCTTGAATTCCACATTCTCGCCACTGTACATGTGTTAAGGACAAAAAATTAGTAATATATAGTTCGATGGAATCTTGATTGAATTTGTTAGTAAAAGATTACTATTTTTAATAAATTAGGAGCAAATTTTTAAAATATGCAAAACATCTGTACGCTAGATCTTTAGAAAACACATAACGCGCAATTTTTTTACATATCTACATATAAAAAGTTTACCTATCAACCTTCAAATTGTCAATGTCGTTTTAAATTATTTTTCACGTATGTGTACGTACGTAACACAAATAAAGAATAAGACAAAATATGTGAAAAATGAATAAAATAAGTATTTTACGTCAACCGTCACTAACAATGCAGTTGACAATAAGTTTTAATAATGTATAAATATGCAAAACAAGTATGCCATTATAAAGGATACTATTGCGGTAGATCCTCGAAAATAAATTTCTTGACATCCGGCAGCCGATTGAGCGAGCAACCGCTACAGCTCTGTGGAAAACGAATAACGTAAATAATGTTTCCTCGTGTCACGAGGAAACCGGTTCGTACGAAATGTAATTACAATTTCTCAATACATAAAACATCTATTAATTACTCTTGTAGCAATTGTATATTGCAATTATAATACAGAAAAATCCCACTTTCTGGCTGTTATGCTAAAGTATATGCTAAAGTGTAGCTAAACTGAAGAATTACCGACATCATGTTGATTTAACATAAAACAGAAACACGTTACCTCGACTCTCGCAGACGCGTAAGAAAAATCGCCCGCGGCGTCCCGGGCGTCCGTGGAATTCGCGACGGAAACAAACGAAAGTGCGAAAGCGACTGTAATAAATATCAGACGGTAGCTAACGATCATGGTGGATGCCATGTTTGTCATTCGATACGTCGCGTCGTACGTCGGACGTAGGATGTCGGAACACGCAGCCGGATGGTTCAATGAGGCTATTGGATGTCGAAGTCGGAGTCGTAAGAAATTGACCAATCACAGTTCATTATTCTTCGACCGCAAGGAGAATAAAGGCTCTTCACACACGAATCGACGGAAGACGTAAGACGTAAATTGTAAAGGCCATTGCACGTAACAAAGATTTAGTTTTAATCGTAAGGTCGTAAGAAAATAGACCAATCACGGGCGATTATTCTTCTCGCGCTTGAAGAATAATCGAGTGTGCGTGGTCTATTTTCTTACGACCTTACAATAGTTACAATTATGACTAAAATCTTGTTACGTGCAATGGCCTTAATAGATTGTGATTGGTCAATTTCTTACGACTCAGACTTACGACATCCATTGTAGACCGGGCCTGAGGAAAATTCGTTTTCGAAAAAGATATTCTCTCATTGGATCATTGTCTGCGTTCCAACATCTGAACCTAAAAGGAAGCGGAACCGGTTGCTTCTGGTTTCTAAATGCTCCTTTTTTTGAGAATTAGATTATTGACAGTGAGTTTGTGTATTTATTTTGAGTTACGCTCTTTGCATTTCTTGATAAATATTTGCTTATTGGAGTTGAATTCTCTAGTTTTTTTCTTTTTTTGTAAATATTATAACAAACAGTCTTTTTATTTAAAATAAAGAAGTAACTTAATTTACAACAAAAGTAAATTTGAAACAATTAATTTTGTATGGCTGCATTTAGTAGAAAAAGCAATTTAATAAGCATAAAATGCGATTGGATAATTTTCTTTATATAACTATATGATTAACTTTGATCTTGGTTCAACTTACAAATTTATCTTTCTCCAATTTCAAAAACTAGAAAAAATTGAAAAGTAAGTTCAACCGCAATTAAAATGATAAAAATTAATCTGCATTGATAGAAATGGATATAAAAGTGCAGGAAATAAGTCCGTTCGATCTGAACTTTTTGCGCAGTTTATCCTGTCTCTTTTTCTCTTTAACGTGAAAAGAAAAAGAGAACAGATGAACCGTGCAAAAAGTTCAGCTGAAAAAGGAGTGGCGCCGTAAAAGGAACAGACTTCTCGGCCCTCGCCGTAGCTGATTGGTCACCCGCGACGCGTCACATTCGACTCGACCAATGCCGCCGAGTCTGGCTCGAATGCGGCTACTCTCCGAGAAAATCTTCTCGCGCCGCTCGCGCGCTGGATTGTCATGGCAAGTAGTAACGCCAGTGTGAGTGTAGTCGTCTCCATTTTCGCCCCTTCCTCACGCAAGTTTCCTGCTCCGCGCGCACGTCCTGGCGTCACGGACGAGCGGACGTGGTCGCGTTCTTCCAAAAACGAGGGAAAGAGGAGAGAGAGAGGAAGAAAAATCGGGTGAAACATTCAAACATTTTGTCAAAAAGAAAGAGTGGAGGAGGAAGCGTCACTCGCGTGGCGGTGGCGTCGGCGTCGTGACGAGATACGAAACGGCGACAACGGCGTGCGTGGATGCCCCGTCGGGATTTCCACCTTGCGCACCCAGCGTGCATGTATAAGGACGCGCTCGTCGACGAGGTAAACAAGAATGGACGTGGAAGAGGGTGAGGCGAAAATGTGCAGGCTGTGCGGCCAGTACGAGAAGATCTACATCGACGTGTTCGGGGAGGAGGGTGTCAGACGCTACCTCGGCACGAAGATACACGAGAAGATCAACATCCTGGTGAGTCGCGGTTACTCGTCGCACCTGGACCCGGTCATAACCCTATAGAGTTAGAAGAAAATTGCTATGAGAGAAAGGGGGAGATGATCTTTTTCCTTCTCTGCTACATGGTTTTTCTTGCTCCAAAACAGCATGCTTATTTATACGCAGCGCATCTCGTTTGCTTGTAGCGTGCTCGGCTTGTCCGTCACGTTTGTTGATTTCCGGGGAGCATTTTTTTCCCCCAAATTCAGAAGCGTTGATACTTCTTGGACGAATTTGATCCCTAATTGTCAACATAATTACTATGCTTACTTTAAAATAATTGTGATTTTAAACAATTAATTGAACTAATTTTATTGAATACACTTTCCAACATTCAACTCTTGTTAATATAATTAACAAGGGTTTGAAGCGATGAGGTTTGTGTAATTCATGTTGAATTGTTAATTTTGTGTTAACTGGTCTCCTGTTTACTACGTCACTTCATCAACAGCTTTCTTTTTCTGTTAAGAAATAACAAACATTTTAATTAATTAATACATTATAATAATCTGCTTTTATTTAAAGATAGACCCTAAGTTTCAAATAGAGATTGGAGGATATTGTCATATATGTTGGAAATTGATATTTAATATAGGAGCTTTCTCTAGCGAGTTACATACTCGTCAAACGTCAAAAGATTTCTTTATACTTGCTCGAATATCGCAATTAAGAATAGACATTTTATGTGAGTTGCTTCATCAACGAGATTCTCATGGAATCTCCCGTGGAATTTCTATCGCTACTGTTTGAAAAAGAAATTATTAAATAATACACAGAGAAATATTATGTTTATTTTCATGTGCGAGTGTTTGTAAACGTGCCATGAGATTATTGTACAAGTTATTTTTACATTTGTACAAATTGTTTGGGTGAATTCTTCGGAGAGAAGAGTAATGAGCTTTATTTAAAATTGTAAGTAATGAATATTGTAACCCTGTAAAAATTATATATTTAAGTTTGTCGGTAATTCCCAGACTTGGATGTTGTCATAGAACTTTAGTGGGTACCAGAATGTAACGATATATTTATATGTGTGTGTTTGTCACAAATTGTTGTATCTATAGAGCAGAGCGGTAGTATTTACGTAATTAACATTTTGTAAAAAGAAGGAAAAAGGAAAAAAGAATCAATGAGGCCTAATGTCGCTTAATAAGGTTGTATCTTCTTGCAAGTATATCACGAGTACACTTCTCAAAACTTAGATCACTTTTGTTTGTGAATCGCAGATAGATGAGAAGGATCCTCTGCCCAAGGCGATCTGTGTTCAGTGTCTGGGCAAGCTCGAATTCGTTTGCGACTTCCAAGAGGAGTGTCGGCGCACCCAACAGGTGTTACGCGATCAATACAATCTACCACCGTTAACAGAGTCCGTAAGTCTCTGTACTTTGTTTATACTTCATCTACCGCTCTACTGCTCTTTTATCATGCTGTTTTATCACAATCAATTCTATCTTATATCACAAAATTTTATGACATATAAATATGAATTTCAGTACAGCGAAATACTAAACGCGATATAATAAAGTCCATATACATGTATAAACAGGAAAATAAAATTTAACAATTTATAAGCAGTTTTGCAAAAAATATACTTTCTTTTTTATTTCTTTTCTTTTTTATTAATTGTTAATCAAGTTGTTAATATATAATTTTAATAAAGTCGAATATTCTTGTATTAAAATTATCATATGTATTCTTTATTCATACTTATTCTTTATTATTATTATTATTATTATTATTATTATTATTATTATTGTTGTTGTTGTAAATGAAAAATGAGTCAATGTAAAATACTTGCATAAAATGTTAATATCATGAATATCTGAACGAAAAACGATTAAATTTTTTTAATTGCTGGTAAATTTATTTACATTGTTATCAAAATAGAGACATATTCTGGTACCCACTTCTATACTATCTAATTCGATTTCTCTCCAGACAGAGGTAAAGATTGAAGAATCAACATCGCCGGTGGGCACGTCGTCGCCGGATAATAACAACAGTATTGAAAAGAATCTTAATTCCACCGGAAGCAGTCAGGCTGAGGAGAACCATGTTGAAGTAGTCAAGGATTTGGAACAGCCGAAAAAGAGAAATACGTCTCCGAAGATTTTGAGAAGCCTTCGCAGTCAGCAACAGCAGCAACAGGTTTCCAAGTGCAACGATAAAGCCGCAGAAAAAAATGCGCAGACTCAGAGTACAGAAACATCGCTGACTCGTTGGCTCAGAAGCAGGCAAAGCGCGGATTCGTCTGTAGTGGACCTCGAGGAGATTCCGATCGCAAGTCGATTAAGGAGTCACGACAATAACGTCGAAAATAACATCGGTACTCGTTCTGTGAACAACAACAATAATAGCAACAACGAGAGTACGGACAAACAGAGCAACAGTCCGAAGCAACAGCAACAGGATTCATCAGCGACGATTCAGTTCCCAACCTCAGCTTTGAATAAATTATTGACGATTGTTTCTAGTTCTCCCGATATCGAGGTCTCGGTAAAGGAGACGAGAAATCGGAATAATGACGCCGAGGATATTAGCTTCACCGTCGAGCTGTGCAAGAAGCAAAACGATGAGGTGTCGTCGGCGCGAGCGCGGGTCTTGCCCGATCAGGACTATTGTCTAGTCGACACGGCGATCGTGGATCTGCTGCAGAGCGAAAACAGCGCGGAGGTGAACGGCATTGTCAACACCATCCTTAGCAGTACGTCGCCGAAGAACAGCAGCGCGGCGGCAAAGTTGAAAAATTTAGCGGAGTTGGAGCAACGGTTAGAAGCCACGCAGAACCCAGAGGACCTCTTTAAGATCGACGGCGAGGAGATTAAGGTGGACGATAACGTGGAGCACGTTGTAAATGAAACGCAAAACGGTTACGCGTGCAAGCTCTGCCGAAAGTTCTACGAGCGCCGAGACAAATGTACGGTTCACGTGAAAACGCATCTCGGCATCAAACAGTATACGTGCGTTGTCTGCAACGCCAAGTTTGTTTGCAAGTCTGACGTGATGAAGCACATCCGATGCTCGCATACCAATCCTAGGCCCATACAATGTCCCAAGTGTCCTAAACGATTCAAATCCAAATTCTACCTGGCTGAACACGACAATGTTCACAAAGGTGTGCGGCCGTACAGTTGCGCGGACTGTGGACAGAGTTATCACCACAAGGTTTCGTTGCAGATCCACATGAAGTCGCATCTGCCGCCGCAAAATCTGGCCTGCGAATATTGCGGCAAAGTCTTCCCATTTCGCACGAGATTGCTCGGCCATATCGCGAGTGTCCATATGAAAAAACGGCGCAATTTTCGCTGTCGCTTCTGTTATAATCTTTACTCGAGTCTGTCGGTGCTGAACGAGCATATCAAAACTCGCCACGCGACCACGTACACGTGCGAGACATGTGGCAAGACCTTCAAAGTCGCTTCCAAATACAAGGCGCACGTGCTGCAGCACTCCAATCCCAAGCCGTTCGTGTGCAACGTTTGCAACAACCGTTACGCGTCTAAAGCGTTTCTAAACGAGCACCTGTTGAAGCACGAGGGTTTACGTAAACACGTGTGCCAAGAGTGCGGCGCTAGTTTCGCACAGGCGAGTCATTTGGCCGCTCATCGTCATGTACATGGGGAAAAGACGCACGCGTGCCCGGAATGCGGTAAAAAGTTCAATCGTCGCGACAACATGAAGGTGCATCGGAAACGGCATTTCGACGAGAAGAAGCCTAGCGCGACTGGCAAACAGAAGGTTACATCCAACAATAACAACCTGACTGCTTTTACCACGTCCGGTAACGAGAAATAATGACGGAGTAGCGCTCACAACGAGATAATCACTGGAGAGGAGAAAAGACTATAGAGATCTGTACAAATCTCGTAATAGGCTGAATCAGAATTTACGAGGAATTGAAGAAAGAAGGGAAGAATCCGAGATTGAATACTTGACAAGAGTATTTCGGTAGAAGATTGCTCAAAGATGACAGCCTTTGCGTATACACAATTGGTGCTTCGATGAATTCCCAAACGTCATTCCTTTTATCTTTAGCAATACAGTCAAACTCCCCCCCTCTCTTCACCTATTCTTAACTCGTCGGGACCAATCTCTCTATGCTTAACCCTTTCCCTCGAGCCCGTTCTTATTTTACCAGTACATACATGGAATGAAAATGAAGGGTACAGGGAAAAAACGATAAAAGTCTACTTTTTGTTAAAATTGATCTGATTATTCTATCTTGTGGCATCAGTTTCAAAGAACTTTCATAATTCTTATCTATTTTGATAAAGAACAGTTTCAAATAAAGCCGAAAGATGTACCACGTTGGGGTACAAAAAATGATCATAATCCACATGCTTGTAGTGAAGAATCTGTTAGAGTTGGTTCATCATAATTCCAATATAAACATTAAGTAAATACTGCGTTCCGATATTCACTAAATTTTGTACTAATTTTTTCAATAGCTTAAGTTATTCGAGATGTCTTAGGACCTGAAACGTTTTTCTCGAAATTACTCCGGATGGACATTGATCGTTTTTTCCTTGTATCCTTCGAATGTTGATCGCGACAAGTAAGGTAAATGTACCAATGCCTGATTACGTACCTATGTCTGGACATTTTTATTATTTTAGTCCTTAAATAAGTTATAACTCGAATTAAAATTAAAGAATCAAAGATAAAAATATTTTTCTTATATTACATTTTTATCTTTGATTTTAATTCGTGTTATACTTATTTAAAAACTAAAATGATAAAGGTGTCCAGAAATAGGTCTTAAATGTTTCGACATTGTTACATTTACCTTAATAGTATACACGCACGGTACTTGCTATCTGTCATTTATTTTCTTACTCTATGACTGCGTTCCGATATAACCATGTAATTACATGACGAATTTAAAAGTAGCGAAAGAACAGGGGAATATGTTAAAAATACGAAAGCGGAGACGAAGTTTTTGAGGATAAAAAGTAAAAGATATTATTTAGTACCATGCGATTTCAAGTGCATATTACAACTGCCGTCATACAACGGGATTCCTATATTTTCTTCGACAGATTCTGTGGCAAATATTTCGAAATTCAAAACCTAATTAAAAACTTTACGTACGCATACGTGTCGGTGTTCCTTAAGAAGTCAAGAATATGGAGGTGTTAAGAATAGAACGGTTATAATACTAGTGAAACGTTTTCTTCTATAAGTGTTAAATCTTAGTATTATTTTTTACAAAGATTACACTTATTTTCTATTCATAAGTAAAACTTTGCGATATTCTGTCTCTCTTTTTTTAAGTTTGGATAATTGAGATTGTCGAGTTTGGGAACGTTAGAATTAATCTTTTCATTCGAGCGTTTATGTAGTAAATATTGATCTATCGTATATATATACCGAAACCGTGATTTAGTTTAGCATGTAATGATATACGCGTTTTTTTTACCGTGGACCTAGAAAGATTAGATTCTCATTAAGGACTGATTGAAGAACATTAGTGTGAAACTTCTAAAAGCTATCTGAACTTTGCTAAGAGAAATTGGTATAATAATAAAATAAAGGCTGTTAAAAAATAATATAAGATACGTAATGACAATCAGGAAAAGAAATCACACGAAAACACACGTCATTAGTGCCCAAGAAAAGAACTGGATGTGTTAAAAAACTGAAAAACATGCTCGGTTGACGACACGTTAATTACCCTCATGAAAAAACACGCCTTTTTATAATACTTCCTCTCCTCATGAATACAGCAAGTCTTTGAAAAATGTTAATTTTGTAATATAGACAATACACGTTCACCGAATTACGGCCAAAAATATGATTAATCGAATAAATACATAGTTTCATTAAAAAATTAATGACTTAATACGTATGTGTGTGTGCGTGCATACATGGTGTGCGTGACACCAGGAACAGGGCTTCTAAAATTGATAATGTAACGAGAGCGGCGATATTTTCTAT
This sequence comes from Temnothorax americanus, assembly GCF_048541705.1. NCBI lineage: Eukaryota > Metazoa > Arthropoda > Insecta > Hymenoptera > Formicidae > Temnothorax > Temnothorax americanus. The sequence continues at coordinate 1,331,974 of NW_027509253.1, forward strand.
AAATCTTTACACGTGAGATTCGTATGTGAAAAATTTTCAACGATTTTCAATATCTTTTGGAGTACATTTTATAAAAATTTTTATATTAAAAATAAAAAAGCGTTACATATGTAGACGTTTAAAGTATTATGTATTTTATAAAAATGTGTATTTTACTTACACATACACACTAATACGAAACTGCGAAAGAAATATAGCAAGTGCCTTGATTCAAGTCTTCGATGTTACAAAGTAATCTAGGAAGACAAAATAATTGCAATTAATAGGAGTATTATGAGCTATTTTTAAGTAGAATAAATGGCGACGCAGCAAGAATGCAGATATTTACGAATTATCCAGAGAAATGTGCCTTTTATCGCACGATTATGGACTATTGTATAATTAGAGTACTCATAAAATGTGAGTTGATATTTATAATTAACTAAAAATTTTTCCTACATTTTTCGAAGTGATCAGCAATATGAGCTATTTTGTACGTATATATTATACATATAATTAGGAGGTAACATATATATATATATGTATATTAAATAAAATTTGAAGATAATACTCCTTTTCTTGATTATTGAAGACACGTCCGTGTGTTAATTGCATATAGGGATAAGTTAAGTGATTCCATACACACACACACGCACATACACACTCGCGCGCACGCGCGCAAATTTGTATATTTATATAGAATTAATTTCCACGATAAAAAATTTGTTTAATGATTCCACTGTTGCCTTAATAAAAGTATGATACTGTTCAAATACTTTTGATTTATTTCATTTTACATTTAAGTTTCCTAAGACACATTGTTGTTTTAATTATAATTTTATGTGTAATTTATTGTTGATTATACTTTGTTGAGAAAGTAAAAATTATATTATTTATATAATGAGTTTAATTGTACGCGTAACTAAATATATATGCGTATATAGAGCATACAGTTCATAAACTGTTTCTAGAAGACTGTTTCTATAATAGAAGGATGATGGATTTTTTAAATATTTTACGGTGGAGCTTTTTGTGGAAAAAATGGAGTAATCGAACCTGAAAGAGCCATAATATCTCATTTAAAAAAACAATTTATGTATATTTTTTCAGATAAATCGTTTCTTTTTTATAAATTCTATATATAAATATATTAGATGGTTTGTTAGAATAGAATTTATTATTTCAGCATTAAAAGATAGTTTATTAAAAAGTAAGTTTTATATTTTGTTGTTTATTTTAAAATCTGTAGGAATAAAATGTGATTTTTTTGACAGAATTATGTCAAATGGTCAACTCATAATCAGCAGATTTCGAATTCAACTCCGATCTTCGTCCTCATATATATACTTCGATTTGATGAGATATGGCTGGAAAGTTAAAGGGGTTGTATTAGTTGCGAAAATTCGTAAATTTATTTTTCTTATTTTTTATCATATTACGAAAATTTGCTAATTATATATTAATAATATAATATTTATATTTATTTTATATATACTTTATAACATTTTACTTTGCGTCGTCACGTTAACTTTGCACGTACGCAACTCGTCTTTTATCTCTTCTCTCTGCCATGTTCTTCATATTGCTTCTCTATTTTCCCTGTTATCAATTATAAACAAATACTAATAATATAAATTAAAAATATTTCACTGATTTTTTAAATATAGAGTTAATAATCATTTAACTTCATCAGACATCAGACATGCTAAAATTATTAAATTATTTCAGATCCACAAGGACGATTCTCTGCCGCAGCAAATTTGTGCGAGTTGTGTCGACAAATTAGATTTTGTATGTGACTTTTACGACAGCTGTCATGTAAATCAGGAGAGATTATGGTGGCTTATTGTAAGTATTATATGCTAATCTCGCAACCCAGATCATTCATAAGATATTGAGATTTATAACAGTGTGTGTGAATAGAAAAAAATGCTAATTTTGTAGAACCGAGAGCTTGCGCCACGATCGTCCGCATCACGCGAAATAAATGCATATAGTTAATTAATTTGGACCGGTGCGGTGGTAAGATTATTCTTACTGCTGGTTACTGAATTATTGATACATGCATTTAATATTATATATTATGTTTTCTTCCTCGATACCGCAATCGGATATTTTGTCTTACAATTTTTAATAGAATAGTGTCTTTTTGGGATGCGTTAACTTCGTCTAGTCTTTTATGATATTTTAATAGGATTGACTCTTTTATGTATCATAAACATTCAATTCTTTAAATCCTTAATGAAACTTCTTAATCAGAATTGCACTTTCTAGATTCCCGAGCTGTTATCTTTTCGTTCAGGTCCATTTGGGTATATTTTGCATCAACTCGGTTATTTTATTTTTATTACTACTAGGAATCTTCGAAGAATCAACGCCAAGAGATACAGAAACAGCCCGCTGACTATCAACCGAATAAAAAAGACGATCCGACGCAGGAAAAAATAACTTTGGGCACGGAATATTTGATAGAATATTCGAACATCATTATTAAAGAGGAATGCCTGCCAGATTTAAATTTGGAATTGTATCCTTCGAATCAAGGGACACAGAAACAGCCTGCTGGCTATCAAACGAATAAAGGAGACGATCCGATGCAGGAAGGAGTAACTTTGGGCACGGAATATTCGACAGAACATTCGAACATTATTATTAAAGAGGAATGCCTGCCCGCTAGCTATCAAACGAATAAAGGAGACAATCCGATGCAGGTAGGAGTAACTTTGGGCACAAAATATTCGACAGAATATTCGAACATTATTATTAAAGAGAAATGCCTGCCAGATTTAAATTTGGAGCTGTATCCTTCGAACAATCCAATAGTGTGTTTTTTTATTATCTTTTATAATTTCGGAGATATTCGGCTCAAAAGAGGAAAGCCGATCTTTCATCCCCTAAACACGCGTATGGGCACGTGTAGAAAAATACGTGTCCCTAATTTTCATCTAGAGAACAACATACTAAAAGCTTATCAAAATCGGAGGGGGACACTACCGCGGGTTTCCTTGTTAGTTATTAATTGCTCTCTTTTTCACCAATCTGCATAAAAAACTTCGATGTCTAATAATTATACATATGGGTGACACATGTGGCATAAAAAAGGTATAATTTTATATATGTAACCAAAAATATATTTAATAGTTAATAAAATAAGTTTTGTTACACATTTCCAGGATTTCTTCATATCGTAATTTTATTTAATTATTACATAAATCAGTATTGAGTTTTATAATAATATTAACATTACATTCCAATTTATATAATAAGTATTATATATATAGTACTATATATATAGTATTATATATAATTGCTGTATTTTTTAAATATATTTAAAAAGTAAATGTATGTATATATATTACCTATAAAGATCTGGAATTTTCAGGAATTTATTTCCAAAGTTTGTATAAGTAACTTGTTAATTAAAATATCGAAAAACTCTATGTGATCTTTTTTACATAGTACATTAAGTTTAGCTATTTTGACAAACGCAGAACAAAAACTAAAAGTTATATTAAAGAGTTTTTTTGCTTATGTTGCAGACTCACAAGTGCCCGAAGTGTCCGAATGTGTACACACGTATATGGTACTTGAATGAACATTTTTTGTCGAAGCACGGGGGCATAAAAAAGGTATAATTTTATATGTAACCAAAAACAGATTTAATAGTTAATAAAATAAGTTTTGTTACACACTTCCAGGATTTTATTTAATTATTACATAAATCAGTATTGAGTTTTAATATTAACATTACATTCCAATATATATATATATATATAATTGCTGTATATTTTAAATATATTTAAAAAGTAAATGTATGTATATTACCTATATAAAGATCTAGAATTTTTATAAATTTATTTCCAAAGTTTGTATAAGTAATTTGTTAATTAAAATATCGAAAAACTCTATGTGATCTTTTTTACATAGTACATTAAGTTTAGCTCTTTTGACAAACGCAGAACAATAATAAAAAAAAAAGGGTGCAAATTACAAACTTGCACATTGCTTCCTCATTATTACAGGAAGCTTTTATTTTATTTAATGTATAATTATTAATATTTATTTTTTTGGTTTTCTCATAGAGGAAGCCAAATTTTTCAGTTTTTTCCACCCCTATTTTATATATAAAAAATTTGGTTGATTAGACTAAACTTTATCAGGGTTCTATGTATGTACGAAATGTCTGTAACTCCAGAACTAATTAACCAAATCTTAATTAATTATATATGAAATAGGGGTAGAAAAAACTGAAAAATTTAATAGAATTTGATATAGATCGCTATATCAAATATTGAGAAAGCTATAGGATAAAACACGCTTTTCTAAAAAAAAAATTCGAATAAAATCTATACCGGTCAACCGATTTTAATAAAATTTGAGGGAAACATACTTTCTATGATACTCTATCGATTAAAAAAAAATGCATCCCGATATCTAAAAAATTGTAGAAGTAGATGCGTGTACAAAAAATCCGTACACACACACATACATACATATTTTCGGACATTTTTTACTAATACGATTTCTCGACATTTTGGAACATTCTAAACCTATTTCCATCAAAATCTCGAAAAAAAATTTTGTCACCATCACAAAGCTTCCTCTATGAGGAAGCAACTAAAAGTAATATTAAAGAGTTTTGTTGCTTATGTTGCAGACTCACAACTGCCCTAAATGTCCGAAAGTGTACACAAGTAAACAAAACTTGAATGAGCATCTGTTGAAGCACGAGGAAATAAAAAAGGTATAATTATATATGTAACCAAAAATACATTTAATAGTTAAATAAAACAAGTTTGGTTACACATTTCCAGGATTTCTTCATATCGTAATTTTATTTAATTAACACATAAACCAGTATTGAGTTTTAATATTAACATTACATTCCAATTTATGTAATGAGTATTATTATAATGAATAAGGTACATGTAGATATGTTGTTATTATAAGCTTAACTCTGTTATAAATATTATAGGTTTTGCTGCATGATTGTGTATGATCTCTATTACAATTATAACAAATGTCTGTTAGTGTTTTTTGCTTTTCTTGAATGTTGTTCTCTTTTACAATTGTAGAACTTTTCTTGCGACACTTGCGGTAAGATTTTTCACTCGCACGTGAGGATGCGTGTACACATGCGGAGGCATAAAAGCAACAGTTTGGAATGTGAGATTTGCCGACGTCACTTATCGAGTAAAGAAGCCTTGGAAAAACATCACAAAACATTGCATTCACATGATTTTGTCTGCGATATATGTCACAAGAAAATGAAATCTAAAGACAAGTTGCGCGCTCATATAATTGTAAGAAAAAAATTGCTGTATATTTTAAATATATTTAAAAAATAATTGTATGTATATTACTTATAAAGATCTGGAATTTTTAGGAATTTATTTTCAAAGTTTTTGTATAAATGACTTGTTAATTAAAATATCGAAGAACTCCATGTGATCTTTTTTACATAGTACATTAAGTTTAGCTGTTTTGACAAACGCAGAACAAAAACTGAAAGTTATATTAAAGCGTTTTGTTGCTTATGTTGCAGAGAAGTCACTTAGAGAACAAATTCAATTGCCCGAAATGTCCGAAAGTGTACACAAGTAAACAGAACTTGAATGACCATCTGTTGAAGCACGAGGACATCCGAATACATAAATATGAATGCTGTATTTGCAAAAAAACGTACGATCGGCGATGGAATCTCACTCGTCATCAGAAAATGCACTCTGGGCCTAGGTAATATCTTCAAAACATTGACGATTAAATTAAAATAAATTAAGTAAGATGAACACAAAGACTCTAATCTTTATTAATTAAAATATAAATAAATAATCAAAAAAATAACATTGATATGATTTAAATCTAAGAAGAATTCCAAAAGTAAGATAGTTACATGTGAAATAAATAAGCGAAAATTTTATTTTTATTTTTCAACTACACATATGTATTGTATGTATGTTTATATACATATATACAGGGTGTATTATTTTAAGTGATTCAGCTGAATATCTCTTAAAGTAAAAGAAATTGGAAAAATTGTTTCAGACAAAAGTTGTTTGGTTCAAAGGGGGACATAAGATGGTGTCATTGGTTTGACCATGAATGGTCGTTTAAAGCTCACGTGAACGACACCTTTAATTTCTTAAATGGAAACCTATATTTTCCAATGAATATTCTTATAGCTAATCTTGAGAGCTTTTCAAAGCACTATAATAAAGTATTTTTTCATTAAGAACTTTTGGAATTATAAGGCTTGAAAGTTCTAGTATTTTGACATAAAATACAAAATATCTTGTAAAACATTAAGTTTTCGGTAATGTTACTTTAATACCTTTATGCGCAGAATAACGAGACGAATCAATTGGTATGAAAAAAAGACATAGTTGAATTTAAGAAAAAGTATGCAGATGCGTGTTGCAAATTACATATTTTTTCTTAAAAAAGAACTATGCCTTTTTTTCATATCAATTAAGTTGTCTCATTATTCTGTGCATAAAAGTTTTGCCACACTGGCAGAATGAAGTCCCTGAAATTATATAATTATTTTCAATGATAATAATAATAACTCGTTTTTATTTCCATAAAATTAAAAATCTTTGAAACTATCGTATGATTACATATTATTAGAATATTTTTTAATGCAACTTTCTGACTATATTCGAAAGTAAATCTATATATTTATAACACAATCCTCAATAATAATTGACGCAGTGAATTTTGAGTTATATAAAACATAAAAAAAACTAACAGGATGTGATGCAAGAGTCTGGAATGACCGGATATTGTCCTGAGGCATAAGATCTTCCGTTACTGTGCGTCCACGTCGTTTTCACTCTTGAGTAAGAACGGTTGCTTGTTCTTGAAGTTTCTGTATATTACATCTTCAGTGATACCAGCCTGTTTCATGGGTTGAGCTGCTGTGCCACCAGCCTCTACTGCTACAGCCTGAAAAATGTATAAATTGTTAAGAATTATGAATAGAAATTATTCAGAATTGTAGTCTTGATTTATTTTATCATCATAACTGAATGTAGTGTCTTATTATATCACACACATATATGCAAGTGTTACATCCTATCACCCATTCTGATTTCAAAGCTACAAATTATTTTTTTATAATAAAATATTAAAGAATTGAAAATTATTTGTCAATTTATATCCCAAGGTCAATATTTGCTAGTTACATGTTATGTAATTTTTTAAACATAAAAAATTAAGTTATAAAGACTTAATTAATATTATTAAATATTTACATTTTAAGAAAGTTTTAAAAAATAATCAGATAATAATAACGTACAGGCTGTGGGATTGTAGTGGCCTGGACAATTCCAGCTTGTGGTTTGAGAGTAGCCAGCGCCTCTCTGGCAGCAGTAACTTCTTTTAGTCAATCTAGCAATCACACGACAAGCCGCATCAGCTCCTGCCTCGCAGTCTAGAGTTGTTGTCGTAACGTAAATGAATGTAATATAACTGCATCCCATTCATCTTGCATAAATTTTAATATTGCTGGAATAGAAGTCGCACTAGGTGGTTTGGGCTTGACAATTGGAGTCGCTGTAACAGAAAAATTTGATAACAAAAATAATTACATAAAAAAAATATACCGTATTAAATAATAAAGTTTAAAAGTACCTTTTATATCAATGAGCTGCTCAATAGTGAGTTCTTTGCCATTAATAGGATCTACCCCATTTTCAGATATATACTTTTCTATAAGACGTCTCTCAAATATTGACCCAGAGGCAGGAGATATCACTGGATGCTCCGGTACCTCATTGGAAACTGAAAATTATAGAAATAATTTATAATTTTTGTTAAATCTCAAGGTAAATTTCATCATGCTAGAATTCAAATATTAATAAACCTTTCTTCTATCCAAGTATTGTTAATTGCATACTTTTACATATAAATTTACACATATATGTATAAACAATACATGTAAACGCTAATAATGATACAATTTACCATCTAACAAATTGGACTGTGCCATCATAAAACTTTCTACTTATAGCGAACCACCTGTTTTATTATTACGTATTATAATTACATCATAATTATGTTCGTTAATAAAGCGGCAAAGGGCTTTCTAGGTTATGTCCGTCAACTCTGCCGGTACAGAAATCTCTAAACCTCCCAGCATAATCGTTGCGTTACAAGTTACAAGTGTCATCCGAGCTTAAACGTCAGGAGGATCAAAAGGAATTAGAAAGAGTGGAGGAGGAAGCGTCACTCGGTGGCGGTCAGTGGCGGTGGCGCATGGTGGAAAGAATACATGCGGTTGCGGTGGCGTCGACACGAGAATCGAGATACGAAACGGTGACAACGGCGTGCTTGGATGTGGATTTGTGGATGTGGAATATGTGGATGGTTCGTCGGGATTTCCATCTTGCGGTAGCACCATCAGCACCAGCACCCAGCACCCAGCGTGCATGTATAAGGACGCGCTTGACGACGAGGTAAACAAGAATGGACATGGAAGAGGGTGAGGCGAAAATGTGCAGGCTGTGCGGCCAGTACGAGAAGATCTACATCGACGTGTTCGGGGAGGAGGGTGTCAGACGCTACCTTGGCACGAAGATACACAAGAAGATCAACATCCTGGTGAGTCGCGGTGACTGGTCGCGCCTGGACGCTACGCTCCACGCTCCCTTCGCCGCCCTGGTCATAACCTATAGGGTTAGAAGAAAATGGCTATGAGAGAAAGGGAGAGGATCTGCTATATGGTTTTTCTTGCTCCAAAACAGCATGCTTATACGCAGCGCATCTCGTTTGCTTGTAGCGTGCTCGGCTTGTGCTTCACGTTTGTTGATTCCCAGGGAGCATTTTTTCCCCCAAATTCAGGAGCATTGATACGTGTTGGTCGAATTTGATTTCTAATTATTGACATAATTAATTACTATGCTTCAATGCTCTTTAAAATGCTTACTTAAAAATAATTGCGATTTTAAACAATTAATTGAACTAATTTTATTGAATACACTTTCCAACATTCAATTCTTGTTAATATAATTAACAAGGGTTTGAAGCGATGAGATTTGTGTAATTCATGTTGAATCGTTATTTTTGTGTTAACTGGTATCTTGTTTACTACATCACTTCATCAACAGCTTTCTTTTTCTGTTAAGAAATAACAAAAATTTTAATTAATTAATATTTATTATAATAATATATAATCTACTTTTATTTAAAGATGGGTTTAAGTTTCAAAAAGAGATTGGAGGATATTGTCATGTTGGAAATTGATATTTAATATGAGCCTTCTCTAGCGAGTTATACATTCATCAGAGCGGCAAAAGATTTCTTTATACTTGCTCGAATATCGCAATTAAGAATAGACATTTTATGTGAGTTGCTTCATCAACGAGATTCTGATGGAATTTCCTGTGGAATTGCTGTCGCTACTGTTTGAAAAAAAAAATTATTAAATAATACACAGAGAAATATTGTGTTTATTTTCATGTGCGAGTGTTTGTAAACGTGTCATGAGATTATTGTACAAATTATTTTTACATTTGTACAAATTGTTTGGGCGAATTCTTCGGAGAAAAGAGTAATGAGCTTTATTTAAAATTGTAAGTAATGAATATTGTAACTGTGTAAAAATTATATATTTAAGTTTGTCGGTAATTCCAGGCTTGTCATGGAACTTTAGTGGGTACCAGAATGTGACAATATATATTTATATGTGTTTGTCACAAATTATTGTACCTATAGAGCAGAGTGGTAGTATTTACGTGATGAGGCCTAATGTCGCTTAATGAGGTTTTATCTTCTTGCAAGTACATCACAAGTACATTTCTCAAAACTTAGATCACTTTTGTATGTGAATCGCAGGTAGGTGAAAGGGATCCTTTGCTCAAGGCGATCTGTGTTCAGTGTTTGGGCAAGCTCGAATTCGTTTGCGACTTTCAAGAGGAGTGTCGGCGCACCCAACAGGTGTTACGCGCAATTGCTGGTAAATTCACCCACATTGTTATCAAAATAGAAACATATTCTGGTACCCACATCTATACTTCTAATTCGATTTCTCTCCAGACAGAGGTAAAGACTGAAGAATCAACATCGCCGGTGGGCACGTCGTCGTTGGATAATAACAACAGTATTGAAAAGAATCTTAATTCCATCGGAAGCAGTCAGACTAAGGAGAACCATGTTGAAGTAGTCAAGGATTCGGAACAGCAGAAGAAGAGAAATACGACTCCGAAAATTTTGAGAAGCCTTCGCAGTCAGCAACAGCAGCAACAGGTTTCCAAGTGCAACGATAAAGCCGCAGAAAAAAATCCGCAGACTCAGAGTACAGAAACATCGCTGACTCGTTGGCTTAGAAGCAGGCAAAGCGCGGATTCGTCTGCAGTGGACATCGAGGAGTTTCCGATCGGCGTTCGCAAGTCGATTAAGAACTCACGACAATAACGTCGAAAATAACATCGGTACTCGTTCTGTGAACAATAACAATAATAGCAACAACGAGAGTACGGACAAACAGAGCAACAGTCCGAAGCAACAGCAACAGGATTCATCAGCGACGATTCAGTTCCCAATCTCAGCTTTGAATAAATTATTGACGATTGTTTCTAGGTGCATGGTGTGCGTGACACCAGGAACAGGGCTTCCAAAATTGATAATGTTATAACGAGAGCGGCGATATTTTCTATAAATCTTTACATGTAAGACTCGTATGTGAAAAATTTTCAACGATTTTCAATATTTTTTGGAGTACATTTTATAAAAATTTTTATATTAAAAATAAAAAAGTGTTACATATAGACGTTTAAAGTATTATGTATTTTATAAAAATGTGTATTTTACTTACACATACACACTAATACGAAACTGCGAAAGAAATATAGCAAGTGCCTTGATTCAAGTCTTCGATGTTACAAAGTAATCTAGGAAGACAAAATAATTGCAATTAATAGGAGTATTATGAGCTACTTTTAAGTAGAATAAATGGCGACAGCAAGAATGCAGATATTTACGAATTATCCAGAGAAATGTGCCTTTTATTGCACGATTATGGACTATAGTATAATTAGAGTACTCATAAAATTTGAGTTGGTATTTATAATTAACTATAAAAAATTTTTTCCTATAGTTTTCGAAGTGATCAGCAATATGAGCTATTTTGTACGTATATATTATACATATAATTAGTATAATATGTATAATATATACGTACAAAATAGCTCATATTGCTGATCACTTCAAAAACTATAGGAAAAATTTTATGTACATATATAATTAGAAGATAATGCTCCTTTTTTTCCTTGATCATTGAAGACACGTCCGTATGTTAATTGCATATATAGAGATAAGTTAAGTGACTCCATACACACACACGCCCATACACACACCTGCGCGTACGCGCGCACATTTGTATATTTATATAGAATTAATTTTCACGTTAAAAAATTTGTTTAATGATTCCACTGTTGCCTCAATAAAAGTATGATACTTTTCAAATACTCTTGATTCATTTTATTCTACATTTAGGTTTTTTAAAGTGATACATTAGTGTTTTAACCATAATTTTATGTTTAATTTATTGTTGATTATACTTTGTTGAGAAAGTAAAAATTAATTTACTTATATAATGAGTTGAATTTTTTATGCGTAACCAAATATATATGTATATAGAGCATACAGTTCACAAACTGTTTCTAGACGACTGTTAGGATGATGGGATTTTTTACTACTTTACGGTGGAGTTTTTTGTGGAAAAAAAAATGGAGTGATCGAACCCGACAGAGCCATAATCTCTAAAAAAAAAAAAAAAAAAACAACTGAATTTATGTATATTTTTTCAGATAAGTCGCTTCTTATAAATTCTATATATAAAAATATTAGATAGTTTGTTAGAATAGAATTTATTACTTCAGCATTAAAAGATAGTTTAATAAAAAGTAAGTTTTATATTTTGTTGTTTATTTTAAAATTTGTAGGAATAAAATGTGATTTTTTTGACAGAATTATGTCAAATGGTCAACTCATAATCAGCAGATTTCGAATTTAACTTCGATCTTTATCCTCTACATATGCTTCGATTTGATGAGATATGGCTAGAAAGTTAAAAGGGTAGCCAGTGCGAAAATTCGCAAATTTCTCTTTCTTACTTTTTATCATATTACCCATATTTGGCTAATTATATATTAATAATATAATATTAATATTTATTGTATATACTTTATAACATTTTACTTTGTGTCGTCACGTTAACTTTGCACGTACGCAACTCGTCTCTTATCTCTTCTCTCTGCCATATTCTTCACATTGCTCTCTTTTCTCTGTGTTTTCCTTGTTATCAATTATAAATAAATACTAATAATATAAATTTAATATTTCACTGACAATTTTAATATAGAATTAATAATCATCTAACATCATCAGACATCATCGGACATGCTAAAATTATTAAATTATTTCAGATCCACAAGGACGATGCTTTGCCGCAGCAAATTTGTGCGAGTTGTGTCGACAAATTAGATTTTGTATGTGACTTTTACGACAGCTGTCATGTAATTCAGGAGAGATTATTGTGGCTTATTGTAAGTATTATATGCCAATCTTGCAAGACAGATCATTCATAAGATATTGAGATTTATAATAAGGATGTGAATAGAAAAAAATGCCCATTTATGTAGAACCGAGAGCTTGCGCCACGATCGTTTGCACCACGCGAAATAAATGCATATAGTTAATTAATTTGGACCGGTGATAAGGTTATTCTTACTGCTGGTTACTGAATTATTAATATGCATGCATTTAATGTTATATATCATGTTTTCTTCTTCGATACCGCAATCGGATATTTTGTCTTAATTTTTTTAACAGGATAGTGTCGTTTTGGAATGCGTTAACTTCGTTTAGTCTTTTATGATATCTTAATACCATTGACTATTTTATGTATCATAAACATTTGATTTTTTAAATCCTTAATGAAACTTCTTAATCAGAATTGCACTTTCTAGATCCCCGAGCTGAAGATATCTTTTTTATCGTTCTGGTCCATTCGGGTATATTTTGCATTAACTCGTGCACTAACTTCGGGTATTTTATTTTTATTACAACTAGGAATCTTCGAAGAATCAACGCCTAGAGATACAGAAACAGCCCGCTGACTATCAAACGAATAAAGGAGACGATCCGACGCAGGAAGGAGTAACTTTGGGCACGGAATATTCGATAGAATATTCGAACATCATTATTAAAGAGGAATGCCTGCCAGATTTAAATTTGAAATTGTATTCTTTGAACCAAGAGACACAGCCCGCTAGCTGTCGAACGAATAAAGAAGACGATCCGACGCAGGAAGAAGTAACTTTGGGCACGAAATATTCGAATATTATTAATAAAAAGGAATGCCTGCCAGATTTAAATTTGGTTGTGTATCCTTCGAACCAAGAGACACAGCCCGCTAGCTGTCAAACGAATAAAGAAGACGATCCGATGCAGGAAGGAGTAACTTTGGCCACGGAATATTCGACAGAACATTCGAACATTATTATTAAAGAGGAATGCCTGCCAGATTTAAATTTGGTTGTGTATCCTTCGAGCCAAGAGACAAAGAAACAGCCCGCTAGCTATCAAACGAATAAAGGAGACAATCCGATGCAGGTAGGAGTAACTTTGGGCACAAAATATTCGACAGAATATTCGAACATTATTATTAAAGAAAAATGCCTGCCAGATTTAAATTTGGAATTGTATCCTTCGAACAATCCAATGGTGTTTTTTTTTTATTATCTTTTATAATTTCGGAGATATTCGGCTTAAAAGAGGAAAGCCGATATTTTTCAAAGGGGTGTTTCACCCTCTAAATACGCGTATGGGCACGTATAGAAAAATACGTATTCTTTATTTTCATCTAGAGAACAACATACTAAAAGCTCATGAAAATCGGAGGGGGACACTTCCGCGGGTTTCCTTGTTAGTTATTAATTGCTCTCTTTTTCACCAATCTGTTTCATTTTATATTTAAAACTATTTGTATGTATATTACCTTAAAGAATCTGGAATTTTTAGGAATTTATTTTCAAAGTTTTTGTATAAATAACTTGTTAATTAAAATATCGAAGAACTCCATGTGAGATCTTTTTTACATAGTACTAAGTTTAAGTGTTGTGACAAACGCAGAACAAAAACTAAAAGTTATATTAAAGCGTTTTGTTGCTTATGTTGCAGAGTCACTTAGAGAGCAAATTCAAGTGCCCGAAATGTCCGAATGTGTACAAAAGTAAACAGTCCTTGAATGAGCATCTGTTGAAGCACGAGAGCATAAAAAAGGTACAATTATATATATGTAACTAAAATATATTTAATAGTTAATAAAACAAGTTTGGTTACACATTTCCAGGATTTTTTCATATCGTAATTTTATTTAATTAACACATAAACCAGTATTGAGTTTTAATATTGATATTACATTTCTATTTATATAATAAGTATTATTATAATATGATTTTAAGGTACATATATATATGTTCTTATTATAAGCTTAACTCTGTTATATAAATTTATTATTTGTTTTGCAGCGTGATTGTATGATCTCTATTACAATTATAACAAATCTCTATTAATGTTTCTCGCTTCTCTTGAATGTTGTTCTCTTTTACAACTATAGAACATTCCTTGCGACACTTGCGGTAAGATTTTTCACTCGCACGTGAGGATGCGTGTACACATGCGGAGGCATAAAAGCAACAGTTTGGCATGTGAGATTTGCCGACGTCACTTATCGAGTAAAGAAGCTTTGGAAAAACATCACAAAACAGTGCATTTACATGATTATGTCTGCGATATATGTCACAAGAAACTGAAATCTAAACAGAAGTTGCGTGTTCATATAATTGTAAGAGAAAAATTGCTGTATATTTTAAATATATTTAAAAAATAATAGTATGTATATATTTTTTACTTATAAAGATCTGGAATTTTTAGGAATTTATTTCCAAAGTTTGTATAAATAACTTGTTAATTAAAATATCGAAAAACTCTATGTGATTTTTTTTACATATTACAAAGTTTCAGTGTTGTGACAAACGCAGAACAAAAACTAAAAGTTATATTAAAGCGTTTTGTTGTTTATGTTGCAGAGTCACTTAGAGAGCAAATTCAAGTGCCCGAAATGTCCGAAAGTGTACAAAAGTAAACAGTACTTTAATGACCATCTGTTGAAGCACGAGGACATAAAAAAGGTATAATTATATGTAACCAAAAATATAGTTAATAAAATAAGTTTGGTTACACACACACACAATTTTTTATTTAAATAACACATAAACCAGTATTTAGTTATAATTTTAACATTACATTCCAAATTTATATAATAAGTATTATTATAATGAATAAGGTACATGTGTAGATAAAAGATATGTTCTTATTATAAGCTTAACTTTGTTATAAATTTATTATATGTTTTGCTGCATGATTGTGTATGATCTCTATTACAATTATAATAAATCTCTATTAATGTTTCTTGCTTTTCTTGAATGTTGTCCTCTTTTACAATTATAGAACTTTCCTTGTGACACTTGCGGTGAGATTTTTCACTCGCGCGTGAGGATGCGTGTACACATGCAGAGACATAAAAGCAACAGTGTGGCATGTGAGATTTGCCGACGTCACTTATCGAGTAAAGAAGCTTTGGAAAAACATCACAAAACAGTGCATTTACATGATTATGTCTGCGATATATGTCACAAGAAACTGAAATCTAAACAGAAGTTGCGCGATCATATAATTGTAAGAGAAAAAAATTACTGTATATTTTAAATATATTTAAAACTATTTTTGTATGTATTTTTTACCTAAGAGAATCTGGAATTTTTAGGATTTTATTTCTAAAGTTTGTATAAATAATTTGTTAATTAAAATATCGAAAAACTCTATGTGATCTTTTTTACTTAGTACATTAAGTTTAACTGTTTTGACAAATGCAGAACAAAAACTAAAAGTTATATTAAAGCGTTTTGTTGCTTATGTTGCAGGGTCACTTAGAGAGCAAATTCAAGTGCTCGAAATGTCCGAATGTGTACAAAAGTAAACAGTACTTGAATGACCATCTCCTGTCGAAGCACGAGGGCATCCGTAAATATGAATGCTATATCTGCAAAAAAAGGTTCGGTCATCGATCTTACCTCGGTTCTCATCACAAAGTTCACCCTCTGCCTAGGTAATATCTTTAAATCATTGACGATTAAATTAAAATAGATTAAATAAAACGAATAAAGACTAATCTTTATTAAATAAAATAAATAGAAATAAATAATAAACAAAATAACACTGATATGATTCAAATCCAAGAAAAATTCCAGAAGTAAGATACCTTTGAATTAAATAAGTGAAAATTTTACTTTTATTTTTCAACTACACATATGTATTATATGTATATATGTGTGTGTGTATATATATATATATATTAACTTTGGAAATAAATTTCTAAAAATTCCAGATCTTTATATATATATAGGTGATATACATACATTTATTTTTTAAATATATTTAAAATTACAGCAATTTTTTTTTACTACCATTTGACGGCTCAAATTTCTTTTACATTTCAGGTTTTTGTGACATTTATTGCATACATAATCATGTACGTACACTATTTTGTGATGTTTCTCTGAGGCTTTTTTACTCAATAAGTGACGTCGGCAAATCTCACATGCCACACTGTTGCTTTTATGTCTTTGCATGTGTACACGTATCCTCACGTGCGAGTAAAAAATCTTATCGCAAGGAATGTTCTATAATTGTAAAAGAGAACAACATTCAATAGAAGCGAGAAACATTAATAGAGATTTGTTATAATTGTAATAGAGATCACACACAATCATGCATTATTAATAACTTGTTAATTAAAATATCGAAAAACTCTGTGATCTTTTTTACATAGTACATAAGTTTAGCTTTTTTGACAAACGCAGAACAAAAACTGAAAGTTTTATTAAAGCGTTTTATTATTGCTTATGTTGCAGAGTGACTCAGAGAGCAAATTCAAGTGCCCGAAATGTCCGAATGTGTACAAAAGAAAATCGAATCTGAATGAGCATCTGTCGAAGCACGAGAGCATAAAAAAGGTATAATTTATTATGTATCCAAAAATATATTTAATAGTTAATAAAATAAGTTTGTTACACATTTTCAGGATTTCTTGATATCGTAATCTTATTTAATTAACACATAAATCAGTATTGAGTTTTAATATTAACATTACATTCCAATTTATATAATAAGTATATTATTATAATGAATAAGGTACATATAAGTATATGTTCTTATTATAAGCTTAACTCTGTTATAAATTTATTATATGTTTTGCTGCATGATTGTGTATGATCTCTATTACAATTGTAACAAATCTCTATTAATGTTTTTCGCTTCTCTTGAATGTTGTTCTCTTTTATAATTATAGAACTTTCCTTGCGACACTTGCGGTAAAATTTTTCATTCGCACAGGAATATGCGTGTACACATGCGTAGGCATAGAAGCAACAGTTTTGCATGTGAGATTTGCCGAGATCACTTATCGAGTAAAGAAGCCTTGGAAAAACATCTCAAAACAGTGCATTCACATGATTATGTCTGCGATATATGTCACAAGAAACTGAAATCTAAACATATGTTGCGCGCTCATGTAATTGTAAGAAAAATTGCTGTATATTTTAATTATATTTAAAAAATAAATGAATGTATATTATTTATATAAAGATCTGGAATTTATTTCCAAAGCTTGTATAAATAATTTGTTAATTAAAAATCGAATAACTCTATGTGATTTTTTTTACATAGTACATTAAGTTTAGCTGTTTTGACAAGTGCAGAACAAAAACTAAAAGTTATATTAAAGCGTTTTGTTGTTTACGTTGCAGAGTCACTTAGAGAGAAAATTCAAGTGCCCGAAATGTCCGAATGTGTACAAAAGTAAACAGTCCTTGAATAACCATCTGTTGAAGCACGAGGGCATCCGAATACGTAAATATGAATGCTCTATCTGCAAAAAAACGTACGGTCATCAATCGAACCTCACTCGTCATCAGAAAGTGCACTCTGGGTCTAGGTAATAACTTTAAAACATTGACGATTAAAAAAAAATTCAAAATTTGTTGTAGTGTAATTTAATTAATTTCTTCGAAAGTTTATCTGTACAACCATTTGTCTTCTCAAAAAGTATTATCACATTTTCTTACCGATTCTTATTTTTTCTTATTATTTACTGTATGTATTTGTACATATTTAGTAGACCCTTTTTGCATATATAGGTGAAATTTTGCTACAAAAAATAATGTATGTGAGAAATAACATTTCAAATATTATAATAATAAAATATCTATTTTCTAAGATGTATGTGATTTAGTAATTAAAGACAAAAGTTTTGTATGCAATCGCACTTGTTATTTATTTGCACATAAAGTTAAATATACTTTTGTAAAAATGCACAATGATACAACGTTTAAAATTTTATAGCTAACCAGAGAAATCTTCAAAATGATTCGTATTTGAAAGAAAAAAAAAACGTAACGAAATTTCTAATTCACATAAGGCCGATCTCGAAAGCAAAGCCTAAAATGGATCTTACAATATTACGAACCTGCCACATTCTTTTATTACTATAAACTTTTTATTTAGAAATACATAAAAAAGATTTAAGAACTGAAGAAGTTAAGTCACAATTGACCGGATCCATTAGACTTTTATAACGTAACCTAGTCTGATTAAATAATGGACATATATTTCTATATATTCCTAATTCTATATTTATGATAATCCGTAAAGTTTTAATGTCCTATCCATGCTGGTAGACGCAATGTATTGTGCATGCTTTCCGAACCGAACCCCGGTGGCCGCCGCTGTGTGATCGTTCAGGACCTTCAATTCCTGCCATTGTTTACAGAGATATACCCTGAAAACAATACGACATATATAATACAAGCAACCTTAAATTAATTCATGTTATTCAATATTAACACATATGGTGAATAATATCAAATATTAAAATATTTCATATATTCGCTACTGATTGTGAGACAATAACACAAGTGTTATTTAAAATTCTCCATTTTTTTTAAATATTAAACATCCTGTATTTACTAATTACTGTATATAATTAATTCTTAAAATAATTAATAATTATCAATAACCAATAAATTCAGTATTTTACCTGACATCCGTTCCTGCCACAGCCAAGTAAGTCCCACTTTGATCAAAACAAATATCCTTCACTTCATAGGATTCCTCCAACTGCAATGTCTTAAAGTTCTTCAGCTTGCGCAAATCCCAAAGTTTGACGCAAGAATCTTCCGCAGCTGTCGCCAAGTAATATCCATTCTCAGAGAAACTAATGGCTGTGATTACACCCGTATGCCCCGGAAAGTTCGCAACATTAGATTGTTCTTTCAAATCCCAGATCTTCACCTGAGAGTCCGCTGTACCAGTGCCAAAGATTAAACCGTCAGGATGAAATTGCGCCGTTGTCAATGGTTGTCCTGCTTGTCCTGCAACCTTTAAACAGTTCACGATAAGTATGGGAAAAAAGAGAAAATGGAAGAGAGAGAGAGAGAGAGAGAGAGAGAGAGAGAGAGAGAGAGAGAGAGAGAGAGAAGAAAAAAGGGGTAGGACCATTTATTCTTTCTAAACTAAAAACAATTTTGATTAAATATAACAGTACATTAGTTTAAAACATACTTTAGTCAGTAATCTGCCAGTACGTATATCTGAAAAGGCCCAATGCTGATCCAGGGAGGAGCTTAGTAAATAATCGCCGGTTGGATGTAGAGACAATCCGGTCACAGGTGCATCATGAGCTTTTAATAACAATGTTGTTTGACTGGTACCAACATTCCACACGCGAATTGTAGCATCAGGTGATGCAGTCATCACTACATCTTCCTCTGGATGATAAATAACTCGTGTAACCTACGAGGATAATAGAAGGCAATTAATGTTTAAAGAAATAATAAAACGGCAATTATAAAATTGTAATTGCGTACTTTTTTCGTGTGACCTTTGAGGATTGCCACCACTTGTTCGGTATCCTTGTTGAAAACAGTGGCATTCTTGTCGGCACCACCTGTTAAAATCTTGCTGG
Source organism: Temnothorax americanus (assembly GCF_048541705.1). Taxonomy (NCBI): domain Eukaryota; kingdom Metazoa; phylum Arthropoda; class Insecta; order Hymenoptera; family Formicidae; genus Temnothorax; species Temnothorax americanus. Next base: position 1,352,039 of record NW_027509253.1, read on the forward strand.
TATCAGCACTGTGAATATCAAGCGCCAGAATTCCAGGCACACTGGCAGAATGAAGTCCCTGAAATTATATAATTATTTTCAATGATAATAATAACTCGTTTTTATTTCCATAAAATTAAAAATCTTTGAAATTATCGTATGATTACATATTATTAGAATATTTTTTAATGCAACTTTCTGACTATATTTGAAAGTAAATCTATATATTTATAACACAATCCTCAATAATAATTGACGCAGTGAATTTTGAGTTATATAAAACATAAAAAAAACTAACAGGATGTGATGCAAGAGTCTGGAATGACCGGATATTGTCCTGAGGCATAAGATCTTCCGGTACTGAGCGTCCACGTCGTTTTCGTTCTTGAGTAAGAACGGTTGCTCGTTCTTGAAGTTTATGTATTACATCTTCAGTGATACCAGCCTGTTCCATGGGTTGAGCTGCTGTGCCACCAGCCTCTACTGCTACAGCCTGAAAAAATATAAATTGTTAAGAATTATAAATAGAAATTATTCAGAATTGTAGTCTTGATTTATTTTTTCATCATAACTGAATGTAGTATCTTATATCACACACGTATATGCAAGTGTTACATCCTATCACCCATTCTGATTTCAAAGTTACACATTATTTTTTTATAATAAAATATTAAAGAATTGAAAATTAATTGTCAATTTATATCTTAAGGTCAATATTTGCTAGTTACATGTTATGTAATTTTCTAAACATAAAAAAATTAAGTTATAGAGGCTTAATTAAGATTATTAAATAATTACATTTTAAGAAAGTTTAAAAAAATAATCAGATAATAATAACGTACAGGCTGCGGGATTGTAGTGGCCTGGACAATTCCAGCTTGCGGTTTGAGAGTAGCCAGCGCCTCTCTGGCAGCAGTAACTTCTTTAGTCAGCCTAGCAATCACACGGCAAGCCGCATCATGCTGATACAAGGCATGAGACAGTTCCTGCCTCGCAGTCTGGAGTTGTTGTCGTAACGTAAATGAATGTAACATAACTGCATCCCATTCATCTTGCATAATTTTCAATATTGCTGGAATTGAAGTCGCACTAGGTGGCTTGGGCTTGACAATTGGAGTCGCTGTAACAGAAGAAAATTTAATAACACAAATAATTACATAAAAAAAATATACCGTATTAAATAATAAAGTTTAAAAGTACCTTTTATATCAATGAGCTGCTCAATAGTGAGTTCTTTGCCATTAATAGGATCTACCCCATTTTCAGATATATACTTTTCTATAAGACGTCTCTCAAATATTGACCCAGAGGCAGGAGATATCACTGGATGCTCCGGTACCTCATTGGAAACTGAAAATTATAGAAATAATTTATAATTTTTGTTAAATCTCAAGGTAAATTTCATCATGCTAGAATTCAAATATTAATAAACCTTTCTTCTATACAAGTATTGTTAATTGCATACTTTTACATATAAATTTACACATATATGTATAAACAATACATGTAAACGCTAATAATGATACAATTTACCATCTAACAAATTGGACTGTGCCATCATAAAACTTTCTACTTATAGCGAACCACCTGTTTTATTATTACGTATTATAATTACATCATAATTATGTTCGTTAATAAAGCGGCAAAGGGCTTTCTAGGTTATGTCCGTCAACTCTGCCGGCACACAAATCTCTAAACCTCCCAGCACAATGTTGCGTTACAAGTGTCATCCGTGCAAGCTTAAACGTCAGGAGGATCAAAAGGAAAGGTAGCTCGATCGTAAATTGCAACTCGTGTTCGCACGAATACTTACTCGCGCAAGATAACGCCATTTTCCTCGTTAATTCAAGACGCCTTCAGACGCCTGTCTTCGGTCTTCCTTCCGTCGCCTCGTCAATTTTGAAGCACGGCAGAATGGAAGGCAATGGAAGCCGCTCTCCATTGGCCGATCCGCCGACGCCATGGCCATTATCGCTCTTCGGTGCGCAAAGCGCATTTCCGGGTGGAAGTTCCGGCGCGCGACGCGCCGCCGGACGGCGCCACCGGCGCCGTCGCAAGAGTCTCTCGTCTCTCCCCGTCACCCCGTCCCGTCGATGAAGGTTTGTTGGCCGCCCGCCGTGCGCCGTCGGCGTCTGCTGGTCTCGCGCGCGATGATTAGATTAATTAGGTCGTACGGTTAGGATTTCGTCTAGTTTGTAGGGATCGACTGAGTTATCGCTTGATTATTATGGCTTCCTTGGTCGCGGATTACGGGACCTCCTCCGGCTCGGACGGCGAGACGGACGACGACGTTTCGGACAATGCGTAAGTTTGGGCCGTTGCGTAAAACCCGCCCCCGCCCCCCCCTTCGGATTGCTTCCGTCAACCGCCTGGGTTTGTTTTCTCTCCCCTTTTTTAATTTTTGCACCGATCCCGCGCCAGTTTGGATCTCCTCCGCGAGATACACGACGCGCTTGCGAACATCTCTGCAAGCTCCAACGGAGCTTGCGGGAATCCGTCGAATTGCAAGACGCAAGACATCGGGTTTGACACTAAGGGGAAGACAGTCGCATTTTTCATTACTTACAATAACATTAAATTGGAAAAAAGGGATACATTTTTTTTGCCAAGCACTCGTTTAAGTTCAGCAACCGGTTTATACGTACAGAATGCGGCTTGTTCTTTGTAATCTGATATTGCCTCACCGTTAGCTTTAAGGGTGCGGAGCAGGTGGAGTCGGAGGGAGAGGAGGACGAGGAGGCAGAGGATAATGAGGAGGAGAACAGCAGGAGTAACGGTGGACACGTGAGAATAACTGAAACTACAGCTTCCAAAGAAAAGCTTCCATTGCCGACGCCAGATTTCAACAGCGCGCCCACGTTACTGAGGACCTCGGTATTCCTGAATCCGTTCGTCGAAGCGGAACGGGCGAAGAGCGCGATCCTGGAGAAGCACGTGAAGATGACGCCCACGCTGGACGACACGAAGATGATAAACGGCCGCAAGATCTGCTGGAACTATCGAAAGGGTCGTTGCCGCTTCGGCCACAACTGTACTTTCGCCCACGACTCGGATCTGCATCGCAGCGCGGCCGAATTAGAGGCCCTACGGGCTCCGCATGAGACGCTGGTCTGTCAAACTCGGTATAATGGGCAGCAACAGCAACAGCAGCAGCAGCAGATACTGCCGCCCACGAACGACGACGAGAATGAGGTGGATCAGGAGAACAATCAGACAGCGAACAGAAAGCGTAAGAAGAGGCCCGGCCTGTGCCAATTGTTGCTTCCGAGTAAGAAAGTCTACAAGCAGTTCAAAGCGCAACAACAACAGCAGCAGCAGCAAACCAAAACTAGATGAATACTATTCCTTCGTTTGGGGGTAGTAGTAGGAGATGAAATTGTTCTTCTAGCCGAATCATTATATATCTTTTGCGAATCGGAAAGTACGCGCAATGAGCAATTTCCCTGCGCAAATTGTAAAAAAAAAGATTTTTTTTTTTTTAAGGATAATTTAGATGAGATTTTAGAAGATAGAAATTATGAGAGCAAAAATTGCAGGAGAAATGAAAAAGATCATTGTGAACGGTTTTAAGTTCGCTCTCGAGTCTTATGTTTTCGAGAATCGAATTTGACACGTCTCATCAGCAAAGTGGGAGCCCATTAGCGTATAGCGATGAGACTCGTCTAAGATTTAGATTAATATTTAATTAAAACGCGATTTCGCGAACAAAATCAATGTAGGTATACAAAGGAAAAAGAAAAAAAAATTCCGATTTATGCTTCCAACGCGAACAAAACCATATGTAGGATAGGAGCTTTATTTGAGAAACTTTTATCTCATATAAATTCGCGAAAGATTCCCGTTGCGCGCACAAAACGGGCGCGTGTGCTTCTTAAGATTCGTCTTTCGTAACGCAACGAACTCGTAAATACATGTCTTCTTGTTATCTTGTTTTTCTATACTTATCGTTACTAGCCAATTATTTACTAGACATTTAATAGTACTGTTCATTCGTGAGAATACCAAAATGACGTTTTATTATCCAGACACAGAATATATATTGTAATAACACGTGATGATATTCGACGAATTTGAAGTACAATACCCCTTTCCAGTTTCCACGTACGAAGAAACATGCTGTATACCTGACAACAATACTTCCATGCGTTTTTTGTGAATTTAGGATTAATCGAAGCGCAATTGCTTGATTACATCCCTCTTTTATAAGACAAATGTTTATTTTACATTTCCTTACACGGCGATCGACGAAACAAATTCGAAGTCGAATGTAATTGCAATATTGGTAGATATTGCGAATGACGGCAAAGTCATTCACCAATACATTAATCTTTCTAACGAAAAAGAGTAATTATGATAATAGATCGAAATAAAATAGAAATAAAATAGAAGGACAAACTAAATGTTTACCCAACTTTATCCACTTAAGTGGTTAAACAATGTTTTACTAACATGTTAATTACCTGTTGGAGAAGAAGAAAATAATTGCGATAATAGATCAAAATAGGAGAAACAGTGAGAAACCTCAAGTTTATCGTAACTATCGTGACTTAAAAGAGGCTCTTCGGTTTCCGAGGATTTCTAAAAGGTTGCCAATAAATGATTCAGCTGTGCTGAAACAACGTCTTGCTTAATTTATACTCTCTTCTACACCCAGTATATCAAAATATATATAGCAAGTGTATAAAGATCTTTAAAGAATTGCCATATAGTTAAAAATAAACAAACAAATATTTTAAATTTATTTTAATTAGTTAATTATGAGAAATTGATAGAAACTAATAAAAATGCGCCTTTTTCTTTCAGGCCTATTCAAAAAAATGTATCTTTAATCACAAACCCTCTGAAATGGAATTTTACTCAAAAATATTGATTGTTAAATGAGAAAGAAGTAAGAGGCTAAGAGAATATGGCAATAAATTTTTTGAAACGTTCTGAATAGGTTTAGCATATGGTGGAGATATAAGACATGATAGGCACGTGACATTGTTTTATTAGACGCTTATGGATATAACGTTTTTGTTTTTCAGATCCATTATCTACGTAAACTGAGTGCGCATTGATAACTCACTGTTGCATCATCGAATGAAAATATAGACTTTCGTGTTTTTATATATATATTTATATATATAATATATATGTATATATATATATATATATATATATATATATATATATATATATATATATATATACATACATATATATATTTATCTTTCTCTTTATTTCCGCGAATGAATGTTTCACAGGCACTTCGTCTCTAAACAGTGGCAAAAATTTGTGAATGATCAGTTTGGCGTGTAGAAAATGCGAAAGCGACACGTGAGGGTAAGCGTCATCGCAGAACTCACCATCAAGTTTTAGGGTCACGAGCAAAATATAAGATCTCGCAAATCACCTTTCTATCATTAATCCTCTTAATCTTACATATCTCTCATAATCTTTTTTTTTTTTCCAGCAAATCTCTCGTCTCTGTCAGTGTCAGTGAGATCTCTCGCGATTACATCGACAACACATATTACAATTAATCACAGAAATGGGTAGATTCGACAAAAATAATTGCGCCACATTATATACAATTAACTTAATTACTTCTAGGCAAGCACCTATTAAGTACTAATATATTCGATCGTTAAGAGTTCGCCGTGATTGCAACAACAGGCTATTTTACGCCATTGCCATATTTTTCGAGTGAGTTATCAGATTATAATTTCTCGAGATCTAAAAAATTAGAAATTCCTACATCCCCTAAAGAAATATGTACAAATCTTAGAAAGCTTGAGAATACTCTATAAAAAATGAGAAAACTTTGGCTTGCCCGACGATAAAAGGGAGAATAAATTCGCATTAATTGCTCGAAAATATTTCGAATATAGCCTTGTACTATATTGTCCTATAAAAATTGAATTCTGAAAAAGTTTAATTTTCAAAAGATAAAAAAAGAGATAAATATACATATTGAAAATCTTTAAAAGCAATAGTTCGAGTAATAACATCATTAAAAAGTTATACAGGTTTCAATTTTCTTCAATTACATAAACTATTGTTTCGCGATCAAGCAAATTTCCAAGCATTTTTCAAATTTACAATATCCGGTATTAATTAAAAAATAAAAAACAATCACATGATTGTATATCTGCGTAAAATTCGTGCTTCAAGGATTTTACGAAATATTTTAATATCAATTTTTTTCTGATGTACATAAAAATGTATACAAGTGCTAGAGATCTGATAGCTCACTTTAAAACCTGTAACTTCGATATTGCATTACTGTATCACCTATGTATCGCAAAATACTACAATATCGTCGGAACATAAATTTTTAACGTTTTTTGTGATCTTTTTTTTGACATTAAGTACATTACAGAGATATTTAACACATTTGAATTCCTTAAAGATTCCCAAAAGATTTTGCGATAGTCTCAAGAAAATTTTTCAACCGTTTCTTACGGTGTGTGGCCCGATAACGTTGCTGTCTTAAAATGCGTCGATATTTCTCTTTCTTCTTGAGAAAATCGCGTTTCTCCAAACGTCGATTTCTCGCAATACGATACGCGCATTTATCTATCACAATCGTTCTTTCGAGCTTTCGATAGTTGTTAAACAATACTTGAGGCGTATAAAGAGTAAAACTGGACTAAAGTAAAGTGAAGTACAAACACTTGATGCATCAATGCACATCGCTCATTTAGTGAAGCTGTATTGAAAACATGCTAGGACCTCGTTTCATCAATGTCGCGTAACTTTATAGCTTTTGTTCAATTCATCTCTAACTTATCTCTTTGGCTCATTCTTCTCTTCTTTCATGCGGGAATTTAAAAAGGAGTGATAAGTTACGGTGAATCTGGTAAAACTTGATTTTTACCAGAAATCGATATTAAATATCACACGAGCATTTGACGAAAATGACAATTTTATATATATATGTATATATAATCAACATTTCCCTCCAAATATTTCTTTATTTAAAATTTTTGAAATTTTTTTTAAAATTGTAAGAAAATGTTGAGAGAATGAAAAATTTATTCAAAAATTTTTTAAATACCTTGAGACTCTGAAATTTTGTCGTAAATTTTCGAAAGATTTATACTGGATCTTGATTCTGATCCAAGTTTAATCGACGTTGACGAAACTGACCGTAAGACCCTTCATGAAAGTTCCTTAAGTACGACACGCAAGTTTGATTAAAAAATAGATATTATCTGTGAAATTTTATATAGAAGACTATCGCACTAGTAGTTCATTCAATATTAATTCAGATAATTCGCGCCGACACTGATAACGTTAAGTCCCTGTGCTACAGCTCGGAATATTCGCGAATCGCTTATTATTAAAAGACTTTACTGTTTCTCAATTTTCCGCATTAGAATCTATTAATCAAATCCGTTCTTTTGCGGTTTATCGACCTTTAACTCTCGCAAACTCTCCTCCGGCCTCATGGTCGAATTGCGGACTTCCAGCTTTTGGCCGTCGCCGTTCATGTTACATCGCTCGGCGAACGTCGCTTTACCGTTCGTCAGACCGTTTTGGATGCTCTTCTTGACGATCGCTTGCTGACGGTTTGCAATCGAACCCAATGCGCTGCTGGTTTTGAAATCGAGTCCGTTACTTTGCACTTCGCTCGTTAGACTCTTCGAGATCGGGGCACTTTGACTCTCTGCCAATTGCATGATGCCTGCAAAATGGAATGTCGAGCGTTAGATCGTTCGCGTTCTAATATAGCGGTTTCTATCATTAGTCACCTCAGATAATCTATTATTTAGCACGCTATTCTTCAGCACGGTTGAAATACGTGAAGCTCGAATGGCCGAAAAAGTTTGAATCATCGAGCTACGTTTCTCTACGCTTATACGTAAAACTACGCTTATATAAGTACAACTTTTCTAGTCCGAGCCTAACAGATAGAAGAGAAAGAAATATGTAAGATGAATGCGCTTGTGTAACAAAAACATAGATATCCTTACAGTTACAGGATTTAAATACACCAATACAGTACCGTGGCAGTATTTATTGGTGCTATTCCATTCTTCGCGTAAGCTGAGATTGAACATGCTATAATCCGGATTGCCGGTGACCTCCTTCTCAATCGTCAGGAATTGAGGCAGAATGTTTTTCAGCTCGTCACCCGTCAACGCCGTGTAGGTCTCGAGCAACATCAAGCCTCGACATCTGTAAAGTGCGCACAAAGTTACATTTAGAGTAACACAACTAACACACAATGTCCTTCCCTCTCTTACGATAAATAAATACATACGTAAGAGTGAAGTAAAGGATCTTAGTGGAAGCGAAAGAGTCTGTTTTAATATTAATTCTTTTACTAAATAATCTGAATCTTGAAGTTAATTATAATCTAACTATTTATAGGAAATTATTTCTCAAGATATATTTTGCATGCAAACATTATCGCCAAGCATAGAAAAACCAATCGTACAAGATGTCTTAGATTCATTTTTCACTAATTGTAAGTTTACTTTTTATTTATTTTTTTATAAATATAGAAATCGACTTTTCGATTATCGATATCGAAGATAGATAAGAGTTTCAACATTTTAGTTCATTTAACCGTGGAAATACTGGGGTGTTACCTGGGATGCGCCGGTTCTCTGTATATGTCTAACTGGAAATACTGATTGTTGATGAGAAAGCAACGGCGACGCTTGAAGATAGTGAAGTGCGAATCGTCGCGCTGGGCCAACATGTTCAGGTAGTCTCGGTGCGTCAGTTGGGTCTTCACCTCGATCACTTGGCCGCACATCTTCGGTCGGCGAATCGTGTGGATATATGACCAGTGACCTTAAACAATAGAAAATTCAAATTGTATCGTCGCTCGAATCCGTCGTTCGGACGTAGGAAAATAAAATATGACTATGACCGATGCACCGTTAACTTACACTTTAAATGAATTATCGAATTTTTTGATAATAATAAATACAAATTAATTTTCCCCGTCAAGTGATAATATTGCTTTAAATGGTTAATTGGGTCGCAAATGAAGAGAGCTTTTCGTTGTTTGCACGGTGATTCACCTTTCTGGCCGCGCTTGCGTAGACGGGCCTGCATCTTGGGATTGTTGCTTTGGAGGTAATTATGCACGACGTCGAAGTCCTGGAAAGGCGGGAACTCGCTGTCCGCCGGCAGCGGCGCCTTCACGAGGAACTTGACCTTGCGACTGCTGGCGCGCAACCGGTCGCCGGTGTCGATGCCCAGTTTCTGGCACACGCACTCGATCATCCGGCAGATCTTGGACTCGAAATCCTGCGAATTGTCGATAACGTCGAAGTATGGGTGGCCCACCCAGGAAGCCGCGGCCTTATAATCCAGCTCCCGAGCAAGTTCGACACCCTCGGAGCGACACGCGTGTTCCTCCGTCGAGTAGAACTCCTCAGCGCCGTTCGCGGCCGAAACCATGTGGAGAATCTGGTTATATCTGGTCAACACGAGAGAGAAAACGGGAGTTTACTGATAGATAAAATATTAAATTAAATGCAATTAGATTACAAGACTAATAGCAGTAAATACTACTAAAAATGAAAAAGTATGAGAAGATTAATTTATTATTACATACAAAGAGGCTGATACGATTGATAAATCACCTAATGAAAAAGGTCTTAGAGCCGGTATACCGTTAGCCTTTTCCATTAGGTGATCTACTAATTGTGATTAGTTTTCAAAAAATAGATTCTCCCGAAGACAAGGGCGAGTATCGACTTTACGAGCTTTCTTGTATCCTTCATTTGTCTCACCTGTTGTCTCTTAGTTCGACGTTGTTCCATCCGTTCGAGGCCATCATGAGCTCCCACTTATCTTTCGAAATAACTGTGAAAAAATTACTCCCAATTAATCTTTACGTCATCGGGAAAAATCTTGAACTAATTCTATTGTTTTCAGTGTTTGTACTAACAGGCGGAGGCGTCCATAGCACCGCGATCACAGATGATCAGGCAATTCCTCGAACAGCTCTCACCCAGTTGAAAGAACGTATTCTCGATTTGTATCATCGTGCGCAAAAGATTTTCCTGAAATTTGAATGCTGCAACACACGTGTGAAAGCAAATGCGGTATTATACAACGAATGTTCTCGCTCGCTCGTTTCGAGATGTTGCTTGGGTAAGATCGATCTGCACGTGGACCTCGGCGATACTTGAAGCGCCTAGCCTGAATAATAGCGTCATTTATCACGATAAAGGGAGCCTAAAGCTCTAAGGAAGAAAGCCCTAAATGCGTTTAGCTCGATAAACTTTCTTAGAAGCGGTATTTTTAGAATTATAGCGAGTATACTAATCGAGATCCTATAGCGAGACGGGCGGACGATCCTCGTTCGTTCCAGTGACATGAAAAGAAAAACAAAATTCGCGAATTTTTTTTTATCAATTTCTTTAATATTTAAGATCCATGATTTTGTATACATTATTTTGCCAATCATTTTGAAAGAGGTAGAAAAATATGTATCTAGGATATTTTTATTCCACAGTTGATTGACGAGAGGAGATTCGATTTATTTCGGGACGAGTAAATACCCGAGGATTCGTCTCTCGTCGGCGAGAGAATTTTAGAGTGCCTTGCATTTCAAGGCCGAGACACAATGAAGCGTATAAAGATAAAAAAATGTAAGAAATAAGGAATAAAATACATTAATATCGCGTTGACACGCAGGACGAGACTATGAAAAGCGATCGATAAGCGGAAAGAGGCGGCTAAGGGATAAAATAAGCTCCTACGCCTACTCGATAGCACGAAAAAGTGTACCCAATTGACTAAATAAAAGAAGACTTGTTAATCGGCAAATTGAAAAAAAAATATTCATTTCACAAAGTTACAAAATTCCGATCACAGATTGAGAAGTTCTTTAATTTTACTTTAGTCGGAGATTATTTCGCGAACTTGGTGTTTTGCCTTCCGATTTATTTAGATCAATATCTATTTCGTAACATCAGTTAGATATTCTTTATCCTACAATTCTTCGAAGAGAATTAAATCGTTTATTTGTTTAGAAAGAATTAAGAATAATATATTATATATATTATATTATATATTATATATAAATATTTTTATAAATTTTTATATATAAATATATAAAAATATAAAATAAATTCCTATGCAATTTACTAGGCGCTGAAGATAAAAGCGACACGGTGGAAAATTAGAATGACAGAAGGTAGAAATCGAAAAAAAAAAAATCTAAAATGTTTTCAGACCAATCGCTGATTTCCTTGTGCGTCTTACACCGGTTTCATCGTGTCTCAGACCCAAGTTCTAGCGCGATAACTCGGACTCACCCACGCCGGAATCGACCTCCAGGATCTCCGGCCATCTCGCCTCGCCATTGCGGGAAGCCTCGCTCCTACGATCTAGACGCGAGGATTTCGCGTGCGAAGGACACGGATTCTCAGCTAGAATCAACCTTGATCTTGGGCTCACGTTGGGGGTTCGGTGACTCGGGTTGAAAAGAATATCACGCTTTTGCGCCCGATGATCGAATCGCGAAGGAAAAAAGACGTGTCGAGAGGAACTGGATATGAAAGGAGCCCTTACTGAATGAAGATATATACGAATTTACGAAGTTTGGGATTCTTCGATTATTCCCTATTCCTTTCCGTATAGTTCAATCTTTTTCTTTTTTTTTTTTTCAACGAAATTGAACGAAACTGCTTCTTCTTGGACGAACCTAACGGGCTAATGTCAAGGATCTAATATCGTCGACGATGAGAAGCAAGTAATCGGATTACCGCGCTCAAGTTTCACAAACGTCAGTTTTTCTTTTCCAACTGACGAATGTGCCTTCGCGGAAAAATAGCCGAGTGACAAATGCATATGGATATAGAAATAAAGGCGGTAATAATCCGTGACGTTTTTAGCTTTAGAGTCCTTGGCTCGTCGCAAACATCAAAACGACATTTCTTTCCAATTAATTACGTCCCATGGCGAATCAAGTTGACAAATTTAAGCTCCTAAAACTTCCCAAGAACGCCAAATTATCGCAATGAAATTTTAAGTACGAAATGCAAGCGAATGAGTATAAAGTAAAATCTTACGAAACTCCTATTTTTTTATAATTCCGTATAATGCTCGAGAAATTGCAAGATTTTTGCAAGATGTTTTGCAAGAATTTTGCAAATATTGTCACACGCTTCGACTGAAAGAACCGCGCCACTTTAATGTGATAAATTATCTCGCGCTCAATTATATGAGACGTTTACTTGGCAGGAGCGTTATAGCTCGTACAAAAATTGTATAAGAGATTCGGAACACGCGGTATATATTTGCGACGGATGATAAAACGTATGCGCAAAAAACGTAAGCGGGGGAAGCCTGACATTCGCGTACGCGTTCGTTCAAGGGCGAGCTGATTAAAGTCGCAGTAGTCGCACGATCGCCTTACGTAAGGGCGAACGAACGTTTCGATGACCACCGACGTAGCAAAATTATTATCTTATCTCGACACTACAGCAAAACTTTTCAGTTCAGCCTCGACGTATGCGCTGCCAGGTGGGACGTTTTAAGAATTAAAAGAAAGACAGACACACGTCCCTGAAAACGTACCGACAGCTCGGTCGAGCGCGCACAATACGTTCCGCGCGAAGTATACGAAGAGTTATATTTGCGGGGAGAAATAATATGATGCAAGAGATTTTAAAAATAGACCCGGGGTTGGACCAATTGACGCGGCCGCGAGGCGTAAATAAAACCGACAGGGCGAGAGATAATTGAAATTTCGCCTAACGATCGGACAAAGTCCCCCGCGATACACGATATAGAACGGAAGGCCAAGTTTAGCATATAGGCCAAGAAATTTTAATCGTTATGCAATCGGGCTGTGTTGTAAGGCCCGGTGTCCACGATGCTATAGAACTGTGTCCAAGTTTCGGTTTAAGCCAATGAAACTGCTACATTTCTGTAAGAGCTGCAAGTTGATTGGCTTAAACCGAAACTTGGACACAGTTCTAGCATCGTGGACACCGGGCACATCTCGTCAAACGACCGTTCGGCAGCCGTTCGTTCCGGGCGCAACGAGACGCAGACAGCACGTCCGAAATCGGGACATAATAAGACGTCTCGAAGACATCTTTAAGGCGTCTTATGATATGATAGCTAAAAAGACGTCTTACGTCCCGATTTCGGACATGTCTGGGAGAGACATGCCCGAACTTAAACTTCACCGATGAGATCCGCGGCGAAGCTTTCAAGGATCCGACGTTTCATACGCGACAACAGGTCGGACTGGTTTCCTTTATCCTTTTTTTTTAGCCGTCATCGAGATACGAAGTCTTTTTTTTCCTCTCTCTCTCTCTCTCTCTTTTGCTGTCTCTCCCCGCGCTGTGCAAAGCTTGAGATTTTTCCGTCCGCGTTTGTTCTCTGCACTCGCGTCGCGATTGCGCCGGTTGACGCAATCCGTCGTGTTACCGGGGCAATGCATCCGAGCCGCGACTTCCAAGGTCGGCGAGAAATAATTAATGTCTCGCACCCGCCTTCCCTGACGGGTTTGTTTCAGAAAATCAGAAAAGAGGAAAAAAAAGGAACAACACACAGGTTCCCGACGGTTAATCCGTGTAATTTCCATCACGGCCGGACGAACGAATCCCAGAGCTGAGTCGAGACGAGACAGTTCGACGCTTCTCTAATTAATTACGTCAATTATTGCAGCTGCGGCCTGATTCGCGTCGCGCGGGGTTGAGGGGGGGGGGAGGATCGTTCCTGTGCTAATTTCCCTGATGCGTGTCTACATTATTGGAAAATTTTCACGTTTTAGAATATACGCTGTCAAGAATCGAAAGAGCACGTGAGCGTATAAAGAGAAACGTGGGGTGAAAGGGAGCGTATAAAAAAAAAAATGATATAATCAGCACAAACTTACCCTCCTCCGCGTTCAGGTCTGTAAACTTGATGCCGCCGCTGAAATGGAAAGAAAGCAGACAGCAGATATGAGACAATTGCGTGAGGCACGCGCTACAATACGAGCGTTTAAATTAATTGAGTTTAATCGAACGAATATTTATACAACGCAATTGCGACGCTGGAACGGTCTTAAATATCTCGCAGCTGCAACCGCAGCGGCAATTTGAAGGAAGTTTATCGTTATATACGCGGACCATCTTAATAAATAAATAAATCGCCTTCAAACGTCTCACTGTCGAATGCTACAATACTATATACCGTTTCTCCCGGAAATGAAATCAACGTGGAATCAATGTACAAACTTATAATAAATTTTCCAGCCACGCCCCGATGGAGCGATCTTGAAGTTTTTGCGCGGCTTTTGCGACGCAAATGCAAATTGTTCATTGCTCATTTAATATTTACTCCGCGGAGTCTGTTTCGCGAATTTTTTTGTTTCCTTCGCGACACAATCTTGACTCGAACGAGAGGCGAGAGGGGGCGAACGGCTTTGTTTCGTTCTTCAAGAACTTCTTTTAACCCTGCAATGCGTAAAGCACACGCATACACCCGAGGGTTTGCGAGACTTTCCTGTTATCCTCGTATATCCTGTTAATTTCGACAAATTTTCCAAATTGATTAATCTCTCGATTATCTATTTTTGTTCTTCAGACGCGTCACATCGTCAGAGCATTCCAGGGTTAATTCGAAAGAAAACCGTACTTGTCCAAAAGGGTGACTCTCGTTCCAACTTCTCTCTTTTTTTTTCTCTCTCGCTTTTTATTTATTTTTCTTTTTTCTTTCTTTTGTAAACTTGTGATCGTATAATTGCATACCTGAGCAGCACGGTCGCTGTCTCGGGGACACGGAACACCTGAAAAAGAAGACAACCACCGCTCTATCGAATCCAAAACGAAGGGTAAGAGCCCCCCGAAACTAGATCGCGTCTCTTTTCGAAAAAAATCTCTGCTCGGCTACGAGCCTCAAATCGCGACAAGATTGTAACATTTAATTGGAACAATTTAAAGATCATTGCTGATCATTGCATAATAATGAAATTTTTTCCCTTCTTTTTTTTTCTTTAAGACTCGAATCGATTGAAATACGTTCCGCAAAGCTCGAACGAGCTGTGATATCTTAGAATCAACCTCTACACGCAGTTGCGACTCACTGTGCGACTACTGCGACTTACTGCAAGGTAGAATCTCGCTCCAGAAAGAGAGAGAGAGAGACGAGCTACGGAAAAAGCTAGATTATGCCATAAATGCGTTATCCTTGACTCGAATTATCGTATAGCACGCGACAATCGAACGACGTTCTGCAAGTAGTACGTATGTACGATAGACTCTATGCAGAATAAATAAAATCATCCCCTTCTCCCGGCTATATATCGTCAATAATATATAACGAAACTACCCTTACGTTAAGGTATACTGTACGGCGTCTGTCGAATCGAATCTAACGTGGCATCGAGCGAGCGTCGCTCGGAGAGAAAAGCAAAAGGTCAGTCGGGGGGGGGGGGGAGAAAACTCTCGCAATGAAGATCTCTCTTTTCTTTTTCTTTCTCTCGCGGAAAGCTTTTTGTTCTTAAGGCTCAAAGGGTTCTACCTACCTTCCAGCCCATGTTCTCGAAGAAGGTGCACAGCCTGGCCTGCCCGGTTGTCTTGCCGCCGCATGGTCCTGCAATCATACGAGAACACGTGGTTTAAACACCGGCCGCTCCGAGATTCCTCGAAAAAATTTCACGCAAGATCTACACGTGCGAGAAATCGTTTCTGCGCGCGTGAAACCTTTCACTTCGCGATATTGGTTGCTTTCCATTTACATCAAAACTCAGATAATTCTCACTTGTGACGTCATACTTAACTCAGTTAAATGCAAACGTTCTTTTTGCACGCCGGCAAGTGAGATTCAACTGAGTTTTTATTTACAATCGAGACCGTGTGCTTTAACGAATTATATATTAAAAGTGAGGCTATGGACCTGTATTATTATGCGACAGCTTTGTCACCAGGTAAATACGAAGTGACATATCTTACCTGAGTATAAAATACTCACATATCTGAGTGACTCGCAGATCACTTGAGTGTAAATGGAAAGCAACTATTGTACGTCTTCTCCCGGCTTGTTTTTCGTTACATAAAATAAACGACGAGCATATGAGAAGGCAGACGGTCAATAAAAGTCAAATTGATCGCAATTGGTGCGCGTCGGCACGGCTATTAACTCGTCGCGACGTTATAGATCGTGCTCGTTATGCATATCGGGATGGCAGCGAATTTTGAGCCTGTCGCGCGCGACCTGATCCTAAAATAAAGTATGCAATCGCGCCGCGCGCGACTCAGCGTCTAAAAGAATTCCGGTCTTTTTCCCGGGCTTCTCCCCACTAAAGTACCTATCTAATCTAATCTAATCTAATCCATCAACGCGTCCACCTTTATCCCAAAATAATACAGAACCGAACTCCTTGAGCCTCTACGCTCCTCCCATAAAAAATACCATGAAATTCGTTCCTTCGAGCGATGAAAAACAACAACGTTATTTCATAACGTTATTTTTTAGACTATTTTTGAGAAGAACACTTCCTCTCCCGTAAGATTTTCTTTGCTGTGATTTTCCTGTCTTTCACGAAGCTCGGGAGGTTTTGTTCGAATCCTAATTGATATGCCTAAATAAAGCTCAGGCATCTTCAGGAAAAGAATACCTTATTTTCCTTTGTTTTTCTTGGATGCATTGCTGCATGGACCCTCGCGATCGCGTGAAAATTAAATTTCCAGGCGAAATAAAGAGAAGCACGTTGCACTCACAATTTTCAAGGTTTCTCCGTATATATTCGTAAGCAACTCGGATTCTTCTGCGTTCCTTCGTCGAAGTTAAATTTTGCAACCGTTCTTCTGCGTCTCGCAATTCTCGCATACGTCGTGTACGTAGCATCAGGTTGTCGGAGATAATTTTCGCTGTCCGCCAAAAGATAAAGCGTCGTCAACGATAAACCGACAAGGCTATCTATCGTGTCGTTCGCGCACTATATGCTGAACTAATTCGAGTAATTTCCGGTTGTTATCTATCTGAAATGACGAAAACAAACGTAAGAAAATATCGCTTATCGGGGCCGAGGGGGGAAAAAATAGCCGTGACTCATGCGACGCGGGCGGGCGTCTGTCTGAGAAATGTCTGATTGTGAGAAGGAAGCGTGCACCCGGTACTTTGTATTGTTTTACATTCAACATCGGCTATCGAGCCGATAAATTCGTATGGACGAGCGACGCCGGCAATTCAAGTGGGCAACTCATCGGCGGGCAACAAAGGAATAATGCAACTAACGCAAGTAAAAAAAATAAAAAATAAAACGAGTAGGGGATAAAATTTCGTCCGTACGGTCGGGATAGGTGAAAATTCGTGCGAACCGAGACTCGTTCTCCGCGAGACACCCTTCTCCCGGGTCACCCGGTACAGCCGTGGCCGCGTGTCCCTTGGTGTCCCTGCGTGGCGCGTGGAATCGATCGGCATCCGCGCGTGGCCACGATAACGATAACGCTGCGTCATAGCCGCACGAACGAACGAGATGAACCCCGCCGAATTCGATGTTCCATTTGCAAATTTCGATGTAACGAACGGAATTTGCGATATACTACCTGCGTCCCTATCGCCGTATCTCTTTTCTACGCTATAGCCCTCGAAAAGCTCTCGACAGTGTCGTCGAGAAAAATTCAAGATAATCAAACGTGAAGAAACAGGGATTTCTAAAAATATGGAGTACTTGCTTCGTGTTGTTATTGTTGAACATTCTTTCCATCCTAATCCGGAGATCCTTTCTTTCAAGAATTTCCGAGGGATATCTCATTCTGTCGAAAGGTATACAGAACCCTAATCAACCTTGAAACAAATTTATGACCCATTTCCGTAACGAGAAGATGTAAAGTATATATGGGCAATCTGTACTTTGGAATCTCCGTTCCTTCGCACCTCGTCGTTAGAACCTTTTCCTGAAACGTGTCCAGAATTCTCTGGAAAGACGCCAGAACTTCGTCGCATTGAAAATTACGTCGAATCGTACTTCAATTTATCGGGGATGCTGACTCCGCGCGAACGAAAAGCTCGCGCCGGCAATTAGCACGCGCTTCCCGCGTTTTCTTTCTTTCTTTTCTCGACCGTGGTCGAGATCTCCCGACCCCCTGCTCGTTATGCTTGATCCAGCGAGCGAGAGAAAACGCGAGCGGTGACCGCGTCCCACGTGCTCCGCCGCCGTCGCACGCCGGCCGGCCGGGAGAAAAACGTCTTAGTCCAGTCACTATGTACATTTAAAAAAGACATAATTCTGACCCAGGATTTTTCTTTTGGGGGGTGTTGGGGGGATCAAGAAAAGCTTAATCTCAAGTTTTCGACCTTTGTTTCCCGCTTGCTTTTTTTACGGGAGTAAAAAATGTGAAAAATGGTTTTTCCGCGATAATTCGGTTTCTAATAAAGTTACAAGGTCGAATCGGAGCTCATTTTAAAGTTTTTTTTACGCTCTACAAATTATGTCGTATGACATTTTTACGTATGATCGATTGTTTTCGAGACATCGAACGAGAAAGGGAAATAAAAAAGTATGAGAGATATTTAGTTTTTTCTTTTTACTCATTATTGTCGTCCAAAATTGCAAAAATGCTTCAAATGAAACTTGTAGAGCGTAAAAAAACCTACAATTTTTATTTGTTATTCATTTCATTTCGTTGAAAAGTACGCCTTGTAGAGCGCCTCAAAGTGGAGAGTCGTCGCCATCGCGTCAGCGATAAAGTATTTCTTTCTTATAAACTTACTTCACAAATATTGTCACTTAGATATAAAACTGCACGCTTTCATGTATTCTTCAATGAAACGGTAAGTGTAATTAAGAAAACTTGACGGTTTCAAAATAGCTACAATAATTTCAGGCTTTGCAAGATTTATTTGCAACTTTGAGGCGTAGTGCGATATGGAATTTTCAACGAAATTAAAGTAATAAATAAGAACATTTTACAAATTTTATTGCTGTGCAAGTTTTATTTGAAGCGTTTATACAGATTCGTGTGCAAAAAACGATAAAATAGAAAAAAACGAACAAAAATGCTCAATTTTTCCTTTTCTCTTTCGATATCTCGAAAACTATCGATCGTACGCCAAAATATCACTGAACGTAACATGTAGAGCGGGAAAAATCCTATAAAAAACACCTATTATGTTACTTTTTTGCGTCAATGAAGTCGGAAATCTTAGCGAAAGCATTCGGTGCCGCGTATCGACGTAACCAACGCGCCGCTAACGCGATGACGACGACTCTCCACTTTGAGGCGCTCTACAAGGCGTAATTTTCAACGAAATGAAATAAATAACAAATAAAAATTGTAGGTTTTTTTACGCTCTACAAGTTTTATTTGAAGCATTTTTGCAAGTTCGGACGACAATAATGAGTAAAAAGAAAAAACTAAATATATCTCTCTCATACTTTTTTATTTCCCTTTCTCGTTCGATGTCTCGAAAACAATCGATCATACGTAAAAATGTCATACGACATAATTTGTAGAGCGTAAAAAAAGCTTTAAAATGAGCTCCGATTCGACCTTGTAACTTTATTAGAAACCGAGTTATCGCGGAAAAACCATTTTTTCACATTTTTTACTCCCGTAAAAAAAGCAAGCGGGAAACAGAGGTCGAAAACTTGAGATTAAGCTTTTCTTGAGCCCCCCAACACCCCCCAAAAGAAAAATCCTGGGTCAGAATTATGTCTTTTATAATCCGTTTTTTTGTACATAGTGACTGGACTAGTCTCTCGCTGGCGAAAAAGTCTTCGCGCGTCCTATTCTCCAGTTGTCCGCGCGAGATTAAAAATAAAAAAAAAAAGCAAAAAGGGGGGCGCGAAACACACATGTGCGCATCGCGTTAAAAAAGAGACTAAGTATACCTGAAGAACTTGGCGCGGCTGCGAAAACAACTCGAGGAGTTAAAAACGAAGCGCGCGCGCGCTTCGCCGGAAACTCGCGCATTTTCCAAGATTTCTCATTTTATTTTGCTCCATTTTAACGCGATTGACGCCGGTTTTTCTTCCGATCCCCGGAATTTCGAGGCTTCACCCTCGGAAGGATGATTCTCTCAGTCACGCAGTTTTCCCACGTGTTTATCTATGACATGACGTAAGAAGCGCAGATGGTGCGAGAAGCGCGATTCGAACGGAACGCTCGATTCCATTTTGAAATACACGAATATATACGTTGCAAAGTGATGTACAGCGGCGGACGGAAGTTTTTGCAAAAGCCGACGAACCGATGCGAGACGGACGAGAAATAAGAATAAGAAATCGGACGGACTCGGCTGTGAAAATGTGCGCGCGCGAGCGCATTTTAGGTTTCAAAATAGACCGAGGAGATAAATATGTAAAATAGCCCAAGGTAATACGCGGGTGTCGTTGTCGAGAGCTTTCCTCCGCAGCTCCGATACACTTTGTATCTCCCCCGTACAAAAAACTCCAATTGCTTGCTCGAATTATTTCGAAATCTGGCGCGCGAGCGACGGTCCGCGTCTTCGGGTATGCAAATTCCGAGGGGCGGGGGAGGGGGGAGGAAAAAAAGAAATCAATGAGAGAGACTCCGCGTGCTCGCTCTCGCAGACGTGCTCGTCCTCGCTCGCGACGTCGCGAGGTAATTAGCGAGTTTTCAGCGGCGAGTCGGGCTTCCGCGCAACGGAGTTCGGGAGTCCGATCCACGCCACCGTCTACTCCAGCCTGTACCCTGTACCCCCCCCCCACCCCTGTGGTTACGTATGTACGTACCTCCGGTCAGCACCAACTTGTACACGCGTTTCTGATCCATCTCGTCGTCGGCTCCACTTCCGTTCCCGAATCCGGAATCGGAATCTCTCTCTCTCTCTCGCCTTCTCACTCACGCTGTCCGACGGCGACGGCGACGGCGACGACGACGGCGACGAGTCTTCCTCGGGGGATGCCGGGGTGGTTGTTTCCTCCCTTCCGATGCGACGGGGGTGGCGGGTGTGCGACGCTCGAAGGCGGCGGTGGTCGGTACTACATAAATACCTGGTGGCGCATCTCGGGTCGGCGCGTGCTCGACCGCGTGCTCGGACGACGCATGAGGGAGGAGGAGGGGAAGGAGGGAGGCGAAAAAAAACGACGACGACGACGACGACGACGAGAGGAACGACGAACGATTGAAGGTGGGCCTCGAAGGCGCGCGAGTTACTCAATCGAATGTATTCGCGGGGTGTCTACCCTCACCGCCGGGGTGTCACAGTCTTTTTTCTCGGAGCGAAGGAGGGAAAAAAGGAACGCGATACCGCGCGGACCCACGACTCGACGCACCAACAAACGCGCGCGTCCGTCCCGTTCCGTGGCTCGGAATCATCTGAAGTTGTCGAGTTGTCCCCGAACTCCCCGAGTCCCCGGAAGCAGTGAGAGAGCTGCGCAAGTGCGCAGCTGGTCGTCGCGCGAGTGTGTCGGCACTGTCGGACTGTCGGCACGAAGTCACGCGCGGCGGAAACGACGGGCACCACCGGAACCCGGGACCCGACGACGGACTTCCGCGCCAAATTCAAATTCGGAGCAGCGGAAACTCGGAGCCACTCGGCTTCCCATTTGTCGCTTTACGTTTGTGCAATTGGGCTTAGCGCAGAGATTTATCTCCCAGGGACGTTGATTCAACATTTTTAAAACGTTCAAAAATGCCTTTATCGATATGTAATTACTCTATATTTGAGATCTATGTAGATAAATTCCCCGGTGGGAAAATGTCTCGGAATTTTTTAGGTTATTTATTAAAGAATTTTAGGAAAATTTTAAAACTTTCTCAGAATCATTCAGATTTTTCTCGCCGACACATCTTTATAAAAATCGAAATAAATATGAGAAAATTCATCCAACTTATCAGAAATTTTCATATATATATATATATATATACAGATACTGAAATATTTCGAAAATTTTCGTCCAATTATTTCTGAGAAAGTCAACATCTTTTTCAGAATTTTTTACAAATCTGAAAAATAAATTGATGAAAAATTCTTTGAAAATTTCTGAGAAAATATAAAAAAATTTTTCACCAGGATTTGGAAAATACATCGCGATTGGACAAAAATGTACAAAAATTAATATCTCGTTCGGCTTGGCGTCCCAGATAGAACATAATGCTCATGATGACATTACTTAAAAATCCCATTTAACGTTACCTTGCGACCTCATTATGGCCTGTCTGTGTGTGTGTGTGTGTATTCATGTCAGATATTATATATATAAGATCGTCTTAACTCCATAGCTAAAATGGAACGAATCGTACAATATCTAAAGATAAACTTAAGACGATCTTAAATATATATAAGATAATGAATCACCAATCTCTCTATTTATGACTCTTTAAGTTCTTGGGATTGTACTTACCAAAATTGTTTTCCACGTTTATGATTCCATATACGTTTACGAGAGACCGGAAACATCTTTGCGATTCAACGATTTCCTCCCGCGAGATCATCGCGAAAAGATCCGCTCATATAACGGCCGACGTCCTTATATATTTCACTCGGCGTCCCCACGCCGCGGCCGTTCAAACTTTGGAAAATACCTCGATGGAAAAAAATAAAGCAACAAGCGTCTCTTTATCGCCTCCGTTCGCGCGACCGCGATAAAAACAATGTCCTTGGTACAGATAACACGCTCCGCTGAGTTTTCCCTATTTTATCCTCCTCCCGAGAGCGCGAAATAGATCTGAGAAATACGTAAAACACTTTTTTTACACGTTTTCCCCTTTCTTTTTCTTCGATTTACTAAAAAACCACACGATGAATTTTAAAATATTAAAATATTACGTTTGAATTAATATATCTCGCAATAATATATATATATAATATATATATATTCCGCGCAAACATATTTTCTTTTATTTTACTCTCTTCTTAAATGACAATAACAGAATGTAACGTGATAATATAACACAATCGATGAGAATCAATTAAGTTACCTCGATTTTCTGAAAGAGATTTATATTTTGATTAAACCTTAATAATTAAAACCGATACAGATGTTAAAGAGTCTCGATTATCTTTTTCTCGTCTCTAAACTAAATTAATCGTTGTCTCTTATACAATTACGTGACTGCAAAAGTAGATCGAAATCGGAGGGGGGTCGTATACGGAACTTCATCTTTTTAGTTAGTTTTGGATCAAATTTCTGAAATAATTAATAATTTTCTCTAGTCTCTGTATTCTTTTGTTTGACTTGCAGTTAGTCGCTATAACGTGTGTATTGAAAATAAAAAATACACTTTGAAACATCTTAGTCACTTAACAATAATTATTGTTAGAGAAATTATTAATCGTAAATGTAGCGAATGTAAGCGATCTAAATTTTGCAATTTTTAAATTTTTAGTTTATATAAAAGACTAGTGAATTTAAAAAAAAATAGATAATTAATTTTTTGAAATCTCTTGACGACGCTTTTTTTTTACCAGGATTAAAGAATATTTTCTTCATAATGTGGGAATTCGTGAAATAAAATCACTCAAATCGGAAGATTCGATTGTTCTGTATTTCTCTTTTCCATTTTTGTATTTACAATATCTATATATATTTCTCTCTCTCTATTAGTGAATATTTAACGTCTTAGCAAACAACACCGAAAATCTACTGCGTAATTACGACGCATGATATACTGCTCAGAATAATTAAAGGGTCGTTCATCCGTCAAGCTTAATTCTATATTCGAGCAATCAAAGTCTGAAGTCGCGCACGGGGGTTTAGGGGTTATAGGTTTATCTTAATAAACAATATGACATACAAAATAATGACATTTGTTTTAAAAAAAAGTAAAATGATTCAAAAAGGAAAAAAAGCGATACAAAAAATTAAAAAAAGTACATGACGCCTATTTAAAGGCGGATCCACACCTGAGCACGCTCGGATCCGAGCCAAGCCGAACACGAATGAACGTATTGGTGTGGACAATGATCCAAGCCAAGCCGAACACAGACCCAGACCGTTCGCCGAACGTGCACAAACCGATCCGTGAGTCGTGGATCAGATCCGAGCATTTGCCATTCGTATGAATGTGTGGACGGGCCAGAGCGAATGTTCGAAGGTAAGCCGTGTTCGGAAGAAGAAATTGAAGAGAATTCATCTTATCTTCGTACAGTAGGTCACAGAAACTGATAAATGCATCTTCTAATTCTTCGTCCGCTATTTTCACTACCTGCCGAACGTCTGGATCATTTCCGAATATTTCCAAATAGACGCTTGAGCAAGCACCGTGAGAATTTTTTCGGCTCTCGTTCGGCTTGGCTCGGGCCAAGCGTGCTCATGTGTGGATCCACCTTAAAAAGGAGAAACAATCGAGTTAAATGTGTGAAACTAATATCCTTAAAAAAAAAAACCGGGGAAGTAAAGACGGACCAGCGAATTTTTGACTTTAATCTCGATTTAACTTGTTTTTTATCTTCTTCTAATTTTTAAAACTGAAAAAGGAAAAAAAGTAAGTTAAATCAAGATTAAAATTAATCTACATTGATAGAAATAGAAATAAATCAATCAGATGCATATATATATATATATATATATATATATATATATATATATATATATGTAGCATATAGGTATATATATATATATAGCACAAATAATCGGATTTTTATGCTGGATTTTGCTTAAAGTATGTCTTTTTTTGTTACGTAAAATATAACGTATTGTAGGAAAAGAATAATGAAGATTGTTTATGCCGCAGCTATAAGACCCCCCAAGTTTTTGATTCGAACGAGCAGCTTCGCGAGCATCGCTTTAATTAATAGGCACCGCGGACAGATATTACATTTAACAATATCTTTAAGACAAAACACATTTAGTAACACCATATCCTCAATATTATTTGCGCTCGTCGTTATTTAAACATTTAGAAATATATCTCATCGTCGCGCAGTGTGAGTCGATGATCTCTACTAATTCTAACATTTTTAAAGAAATGAAATATATATATATATATAAATATAATTAAAAATATCAATTATTTACATTAAATTTACAAAATTGATGATAAAACCACAAAAAATGTCATATTAAATCGAAAAGTTGACATTTTAAAAACTTCATAACTCGAAAACCACTTCTATTCCAAAATTGAAATTTTCAGGGTTGTTTAAGGATATAATGAAGTATATTCCCTGAAAATTTCAAAGGATTTCGAGTTGAAAGAAAAAAGTTCTGGCTATCTGAAAATGGCGATTTTTCGAAAATCGATCGGCTTTAGATGGCCATAACTTAACGAAATAAAAGCAATCAAGCAAAAAGTGGGTAGATTTCTTCAGAGTATACCTGAACAAAAAATATCAGCTGCTGATCAACCCTCTACTTCGAAAACTGTAGATATGACAGCATTTCAAAAATAGGCAAAATTTCTCTAAAACAGTGGTTTAGTTAGCAGCTCGCCGTGAAGCCGGACTTGAGTGTAAACCAATGACCAATTTTTTCCTTAAAAGTAGAGTTTACAGAAAAGAATGCGGCCTTAAACGAGTCTCTAAGTTATATAGAAGCTGAGATATAAATTTTTGAAAATGACTAAAAAATCGACTTTTTTCAAAATTCAAAAAATTCTCCAGCGGCCGGATTTGATCGAATCGGGCTCAATTTTTCAAGATTATCTCCTTTTCTAGTGTACTTTCAAGGAAAAAAACGGCATCGAAATCGGTGACCCACCCCCGCAACCTTTGATCGAAAAGTAATGGATCTGCCTATATATATATAATATATGTAAACTCCGTTCCGATATTCACTGTCAGTATTAAAATCTATAGTTTACGTCACATACACTATAGATTTTCAGCGGCAGTGAATAACGGAACACACACACACACACGCGCGCGCGCGCGCGCACACACACACACACACACACACGCGCGCGCGCACACGCGACCACGCACACACACACACACGCACGCACGCACGCACGCACGCACGCACGCACGCACGCACGCACGCACACACGCACGCAGGCACGCACGCACGCACGCACGCACACACACACACACGCACGCACGCACGCACGCACGCACGCACGCACGCACGCACGCACGCACACACACACACACACGTCATGTACAGCGTTAGAGAGAGAGAAAAGGCAGAATGAATATACTGTACACAACATTAAGTATACTATAATAATAATGAACTATATCCTTAGATACTCTTTACATATTATAATTTTTTTAATCACTCTTATATTTGTACATTCTTTTTTAATCTTTTTTTAATCAGTTGCCGTTAATATCAAGAAAATAGCGTAACTGGCAATTTAAATGTTAAATGTCGGATTAAAACGCAAATTTGAGAAAGAGAAAAATCTATTATTTCGCAAACAGCTCGCTCATTAGTCACGAATGTAATGAATAGTAATAAATAACGATCGTGAAATTACTCTTACCATTACCAGTAATGGTTTACTACGGAATAGACAAAATTGTAAAAAAAATTAGCATTAAAAGTTGCAAATCGAAACATTGAATGATCGAAGCGTGGCCAAACGCTTTCAAGTGCGTGCAGCGCAAGAAACATCTGATTCGAGAATTCGGTAGTGTCGAGGAAAAGACTTATCGTTCACATCAGTCGTAGGAATCAAGTCTTCGTACGAATTTTAATGGTATCCCCATGTGAAGCAGCTTGTCCGGTGAACTATCCTTCAAGTTCGGGTAATAATAATTCAACGCTTGCCAGCAGATCTCGGACAATTTGGGAATTGTTAGCCAAGCGGAGTGAACCGCATTTGTTCTCTGTACCTGTAACGATAAAGTTGTCGCGATTACAAATTGATGAAAGTACATCGAACGAAACATTTTTGGAATATGTCACGCCCCGTTTATAGCGACAATACGATAATAACCTTGTTGCTCATTTTGACTATACCACCGAATATATACATGCGACCCTCTGGAGTCAGCGCAGCCGAGTGAAAGTACACTGGGCAGGGTAGGATGCATTCCCTCAAGCGCGTCCACTGCAGCGTGCCGAGATCAAGCCGCCAAACGTCGGAGAACACCCAGTCGCCGTTGTAACCGCCCGATATAACGACCGAGGTAACGCCACTCTTCTCGTCCGTGTACTGAACGGAACCGTGACAACGTCGTGGTGCCGGCACCATAGTCTCTTCGGTATCACCGTGCGTGCTCAAAGTCCTCCAACTGTTGGTCTTCAAATCAAACGCCGGTATTTCCTGAAAGAATTTATTATAAATGTATTTATTATGTACTCAATACATTTTATTATAGCATATTAATATAATAACAATAATGTATATATATTATATAAGAGCAGTTCGTGTGTACTTTTTAATAGAATCTTTATGGGTTTACTCACCGAAAAGCCATATGATTCTGTCGAGGTGCCACCACCCAAAACATAAATCATCTTGCCGTCAAAAGCAAGCTCATGCCTGTACCTTCCGTGTGGCTCCGACTCGTCCTTGCCCGAGCAAACGTACACCACTTCCCATACGCCTCTTCTTAAATCGAATCGGTGAATGTCGCAGGTATATTCATACCCAGTAGTGCCACCGACCGTGTAGAGATAGGAACCGTGACATACTAATGCCTGTCCATAAAAATAAATAACAATAAATATATATCTAAGCAACGGAAAGAAATAATAAATCATCGATCTAGCGCTCACATATATCGGCATTATAATCTTTAGTGTAACCGTATCCTAAAACAAAACAGTAAACCAGTTTTACGAGATGATTTTCATCATAAAAACTATATAGTGACATTCACATTTAGTTTTCGATTTCCTATCGTTTTAATCTTGTCAAGATGTTGGATAGCTTGACGTCAGAGCAATTATTTCTCATCAAGCAAAACCAATGACTAAACCATCAAGCAAACAATCCAGGTTCTGTTCTCAGTTTTGTTTCCTCGTGCATGATATAAAGAAGTTTTTAACGGAACCAATATTGTCCCATGGTGATAGAAACAAGAACCATAAATTTCAGAGATCCACAACTATCGAAATAAATCTTAAAATCGTTAGAAGGCAAAAATTCAAATAGCAAGAGCAAAAACAATTACCTGGCCGTACTGGGGTTCGGGTAGCTCGCCAGTGGCCGGGACGACGTTCATCACGCCGTCGTCCACGTTGCAAACGTACAGCTGATTGCTGCAGCTCTCGCCGAAGGGCACGCCGGTGCCGCCGTACACCATCAGCGCGTTGCCGCGCAGTATCACCGCGTTCGACGCCAGCTCGTTTGGCATGTTCTCCTGGCCGGGCAGCCGCTTCCACCGCTCGCTGACCAGGTTGAAGCGCCACAGCTCCTTGAACAGCGGCTTGCTGGCGTACCACGTCTGGTCGTTGCGCATGTCCGGGTCGGTGTCGGACACGCACGGATTGAATCCGCCGTACGAGTACAGATTCCGATGGTCGCACGCGATCCGGTGGCCGCTCCGCGCCTTCGGCCGCTCCCGTCCGTTCGCCCTGTGCTTGGTGAACACGAACGGCTTGAACGTGTACATGCTTCCTCCGTCGATTCTCACCCGGTGAATCCGAACGACGCGTCGCGACGAGTAAGCGCTCAAGGACGAAAGCGATCTGAGAGACTCGGCGCGCTACGTGGCTCTTCTCCTCGGCGGGACTGTGTCACGTATCGCGCTCATTCCTAACCTCCAAGAACGGTCGACCTAACCTCCACGCCCGCTCCACAGACCTCACCTACCCCTATAGGTGTCAAATCCGTCTAACCTAAGGCGAGATTTGTCTGTCTGAGAACTCTCTCGTCCCCGTGGCAGTCGTGGCACGAAAATCGCGAACGAACCGATACCTGGGTGGATCTCGGAGAAAAACTGCAGGTCATCCTCGCGCGGACGAGGACGAGATTACGAGATTCGCGACGCGCGCCCCTCTCTTTCCGCGCTCTGACGCGCACGGCGCTCGTCGGAGTCGGAACGACGATCAAGTGATGAAGTCGCTTTTCCTGTGACCGCGACGAACGGTTCCTCACGCTCTCGCGACGACGGCCGACGTCGGACGCACTCCTCTTGACTGCGTTCTCTCTCGGGCTCGGGGGCTCGAGCTCGAAACGCTCGAATCTGGAGGTCGCCGTTCACTCCGGCTGCATTCCGATATTCACCGTCGGCAACTTTCAGTGCTGAAAATCTATAGTATACGTGACGTAAAATATAGATTTGCAGCCTCCATCTCCGTATGCGCGACGCGCGTTCGATCATACGTCCAAAGTGTCCAAACTGTCCAATTCGCGTATCTCGAAGAGCGCAGCGCGGGAGAAAGAACGGAAACCCGAATGTTTATTTTCGGATGTAAACGCGATCCACGATACACATCCGCACATATCCTTTCCGGACACTTCCGGATTTCGATAGAAATGAGCCGGGAACTTCGGAAAGTCGAACAATCGCGTGGAATGTCCGATATCGAATGGTATATAATTGATAATTGATTGCCCACGTCGCCAATTCGACAATTCAACGTAGGACCATTGATCTAGCAATGCCGCCTGTCTACATTGTTTAAACTCCTCGGTTCGTTTCGCACGTGACGTTTATTTATAAAGCTATCATAAACAAACTTCGAACCGCAAATTATTTATCGCGTGTAAAGCCAAAGCCGCGAGTCTCAGCGCTTTCTTGTTGTAAAAAAAATTCTCGAAAGATGAAGGAGACTCCGCTTACTAACTGCGAACGAAATTTTACGAACAAATGTATAGAGGAGGAAACGGTAACTATATACATATTTTCCTTATAAATTTATCAGTTAAAAAAGTTCAATTATAATTTATATTATTTAAAGATTTATTTAACGATGTAAATTTTTGGAATATGCTTAAAGTTACGTTCTTCGTATAGAGTTGCATATGTAATAATAATGTTCACAATAAATCTGTTACCTTTCAGAGGTTGGACGGTCGAAAATTATTGGAACCGCGTTCGGTGAAGATCTACTTCGGCTCCAGTTGGGGATGTTGCATGGTGTCGCTTGGGCATACAAGGTGAATTTTATTTAACGACATATATAGATTATTTTTAGTATGAAAAAGATGCAAAAGTGAGTATATACATTGAGAAGAGAAATCCCTTTACAGAGCAGTAGCGCAGGTGTCGTGCGACATACAGCAGCCAAAAACGTCTCGTCCCAACGAAGGCATGATACGCATAAATGTCGAACTCACTCCATTAGCGGCGCAACACTTCGAGAGCGGTAGACAGTCCGAGGCGGCTATACTGATCAGTAGGCAGCTGGAGAAATGTTTTAAGGACTCGAAGTGTATAGACCTGGAGTCTCTCTGTATTGTAGCGGATAAGAAGGTCACTAAAGAACACTTGACGTCATTAAATATTATACAACAATGTAGATATATGTACTTATGAGTTCCTTCATTCAGGTGTGGAATTTAAGAATCGACGTTAATATCATAAATCACGATGGAAATCTGGTGGATTGCGCCTCTATCGCAACACTCGCCGCCCTTATGCATTTTCATAGGCCAGACGTCACGTCGACCGGCGAGGAGGTCATCGTACATCCGGCTTCCGAGAAAGATTTTCTGCCGTTGACGTTGTTTCATTATCCGGTCTGCATATCCTTCATAACTTTCAAGAGGTTGGTTTTTTGGGCAAGCCAAATTTATATACGCAAGATACAAAGAAATCTTCTCTTACTTGAAAAATACATCGATAAAATTCAGCAGTTCGTAGTCCGTATGGCGCGAGTAATATGAAATCTAAGTAAAATTTCACAGTGGCAACACCATAATGGACCCCACTTACACAGAAGAAAGAGTTGGTGTCGCCGAGCTTACTCTCGGTGTAAACTCTTATAGAGAACTTTGTAGCTTGCACTTCGATTATTTAACGAAGACCATGACGATCGAGGATGTCATATCAGCTGTTTCTAATCACGCGGCTAATTACGCAACGAACTTGGTGAATCAGATCAAGGAGGCGGTAATCAAGGATGTACAATCACGGTACGTTGCTCTCGAACACATCTTATTTATATTGTATATCGATTCAATTTTAACATATTTATGAATATAAAACGTAATGACTAATTAAATCTAAATATTCATGGATGATCTTTAATAAGTTTGTAAAGGCACTGACTTTTTGAAAATTAATAAAGCATTCTAAAAACTCTATAGGTACAAAAAAGATGACAGCAACATATCTAGATTTAAAGAGAGCATTCAAGTGAATAAGCTGACGACAACGATCGGCGATCACATTAGTATTAAATTACGTAAATGGGACGCAACAGATGATTATATGGAAGTGGAGGATGAGGACAAGAGCCGTATCATAAAACACAAAGAAGGATCTGCTGAATTAGTACCCGTTTTCAACGTAAGTACGAAAAGAAGGAATGTATTTAGTATTGCAATAATCTCCTTATTATTTTTTAGCTCAAATTGGTAACTAATAATAATAATAATGTAATAATTTCGTAATGTTCTTGCAGGATTCACTTAAAAAAGAAGAAAATCGTGACGATTACGATTGGACGCACGATTGGACATCTGATTCGGACGATCAAGTTCTCGTCAAATCGCCATCTCCGGAAAAAAAAGAGATTCCAGTAATAGACTTAATAGACATCGAAGAAAACGAGATAGGAGATAACGCCTAGAGAGATTCGTTCAAAAATATATAATAAATTTCGAAGATCAATTAGATCAGATGTCAATTTAGTTTTTATTCCACGATCTCTGTACATTTCTCCAAAATCACACACCAATTGCCTTGGTCGTAGTACACCTTCTTGATCGAGACCGCGGGTATTTCCATGCACAGTTTCGCGAGCTCGCCTTCCCGAAATACATGATAATATCTCAGAAAACATTCGCCGCTCTTCTTCTTCCACGGAACCAGCATGTCACTGTGAGCGAAGTTCGTTCTGTTTTCGTGTATCGGTAACGTTAAGCGACACTCGGAGATTCTCTGGTTGATTCCGCTTCGGTCGACCTTTTCCGTCTCCTTGCTTCTTTTGCCGTGCTTCAAATAAAGCGAATCCGAGGAATCTTTCCGTTGTTCCATCGCCCACACGTAGATCAAGCACGTCCCTCTTGGCCTCAGCACTCGAATCATCTCGGAAATGGCGCGTTGCCTTCGTTCCCGAGTCGACAGATGATGAATAACTGCAATGCTGATCGCCGCATCCACGGAATCGTCTCTATACGGCAGATACAGGCAATCGCACTGAAGAACCTCGAAGCCGCGCTTGCGACATATATCCATCAATCCGGAACTATGATCGCATCCCATCTAAAATAATCTTCGGGATTAATAATGCCTTGGCTCGAAAAGGTGTAATGCGAAACCAAACTCAACGTGTACATTCAATCTCGTCTCTAGTTATATATGCCTATATAATTAAATATCTGGAACAATTGAAATAGTATAGAGAAAATACCTTATATACATTCTGATCTCCGCAAAGGTACTTGCCGTTTCCGCAACCCACGTCCAACAACAATGTGCCCTCTTCCAAACTTTCGAGGAATTTAGTTACGTTGGGCCATCGTTTGTGTCGTGTCTCGCTGAAGTGATTAGATATTTCCTCGTAAACCTGTGAGAGCGCACACATAGTTTCAGTAATAAAGAAATAAAATATTCGCAAGCTATGAGGAATAATCCACGCACTTTGTGCACATATGAATTTTCCAATCCCGACGCCGCCTTGGCATCGATGAAAGTGTCACGTTTCGCGGTATCACAGTAGTCTTTGAAATCACAGCAGCATTCGCCCCGTCGCACTTTCCTGAAGGTGAAGGACACCCTGGTACCACGTTCCCGCGTCGTGGTCCCATTTTCTGTCTTGATTACATCACTGTGACGAGGACAGATGCCGTGCATCCACGCGTACCTCGCTTCTTCCGTCATAATCAACAGAGATCTGGCTGGCAGGAGAACCTCGATCTGCCGATCATCCTTCTTGAAGTTCATGACGCACGCGGATCCAAGTGACAGGGATAATATCGTGTCCTCGAAGACGCTGTGCGTGTCGATGTGCGATGGTATACCTTGAATAATCGGGGATCGTTATAATATAGTTTACTATCCAAGTCAAGTCCATAAACTTGTGCGTATTTATTAGAATTATTCGTTATGATCGTTCTCAATTGATGAGTGAAAAAAAATAATTGCTACTATATGGTAAATTAACTCAATTGTATTTAATTTTATGATTAAAATATTGAATTTATTATAATTTACATGAATTGATGTCAATATATTATCAAGAAACCAGAATGTTTAATCGACGAAATATCATTTACCTTGTTTACATTTTTAGGAAAGTATAATTTTATGGAGGTATTGAGGCGCTACCTTGTCCAGACAGATATTTGTTGATGGTCAACTGATCGTAAGTGTATTTGTGACCATGCTTGTCGAATAGAGTTTGCAGAAATTTGTAGTCCTGGGGAATCGGCGGGATAGGTTTGTCAGGATCCACCATGTTCGTGCCATACTCG
Source organism: Temnothorax americanus (assembly GCF_048541705.1). Classification (NCBI taxonomy): domain Eukaryota; kingdom Metazoa; phylum Arthropoda; class Insecta; order Hymenoptera; family Formicidae; genus Temnothorax; species Temnothorax americanus. The sequence goes on from NW_027509253.1 coordinate 1,385,365, forward strand.
AACTCGTATCCAAAATGTTTTACTTGTCTGTGTTTCAGTTGCGACGATACAGTTTCTGCAACAGCAGTCAAAAAAGATGTAAAACGATCTCCTTTAAGCTGGCCTTTCCTTAATTGCTCTCATTCAATCACATCGTAAGTCTTTACCACATTCGTCCCAATTGAGCGTTCCTAACAGAGTTTCCTCTTGCTCCTCCGTTATAAAATTCTCTATTAACGTGAGACCAGGAGGAAATGTAGAATCGGACGTAACGTAGTCCAGGGTGGAAACTAAAGAGAGAGCATCAAATCGTCACATAAAGGGATTCCGAATTATAATTGGCATTACATAATTCTATCACGACGGTACACCTGTTTCGGTATAGCATACATATAACGGGCCGTTCTGGCCAGGAAGCTTAATGCGCCCGTGAATGTAATTGTACACGCATGTCGCGTCCTCCCTCGAGTTGCACGTCACGAAGCAGTACGACTTGCCCGCTGGCATTATCAGAGTATACTTGGAGATCAGGGCGTCTAACACACATTGCAACGTTTCTCTCTTGATACCGGTAACCAGGCCGCCGTTGCAAATCATCAGGTGCTGCGTGGAATATCAAGCTCAACAGTCGTCGATACGACAACTCCGTATTCTAATATATCAAGACGTTTACCTGCGTAGGTTGCTCGGTACATTTGATGTTCATATCTCTGAGCAGTCGGTGACGAGCACGTTTCTGTTTGCGTACACTCTTCCTGTCCTTCCTCGCTTCGATCGCAACGCTCGTTTCGTCACTCAAAGGCATAATTTTCAATGTTTAAACGCCTCAAGGAGAAAGAGACTTTATCGTGCCGCCTCATTAGTTCTGCGAAAAGGGAAGTCGGTTATCTCATTCGTAAGTAAAAGTTAAAAATAAATTATTAATAAATTAATAAATTAAATATCTTTTTTAATTAAGTTCTTTATTCATAAAGATGTATATATGCGGTACTTAATAAGTGGAAAAATAATCTGAAACTAAGATTTTCTTTTTACATACCACATCATATTCCTTTACGATCTGTTCAATCTTTAACAACATAACCTGCAAGATCATTTTCAATACGTAACCTCAATCGTACAATTTGTGGCACGGAATACGAAAATAAGAGAGAAAGAAAATGTATTCTGAAAAACGCGACCACCTAAAGGAATTCGTAAACGCCATAAACCGCGTCCTCCTTCCCCTCCGTTAAATCTGCTGACCTACGAGAGACTCGCGTCGCGAGAGAAAAACGGATGCGTTTGCGAACGGCGCGACCGTTACGGGTTCTTTCGCTCTTCGCTCTCGGCAGTCCCGGTCACAAGAAGCGAGTAGACTGTGAAACTGACAAAAGCACAGCGCCATATTGCGGAGCTTGTGTTTGGTTAGCGTTTCTGGCGCGTGGTGAAGAAAGTTTGGTGTAATTTAATTGAATAACGATGTCCGACAATCAGGTAAGCAGCCCCGGGTACGGGCGATCCGGCGTCCCCGCGATCTCGCCGCGCCGCGATCCCGCGTCCGCGGACGCCGCCGGCGAGACGATCGGCGGCCCGCCGGGAAAATGTCCCGCACCGCGATCTCGCCGAGCGAGAGAGAGAGAATTTAAACTAGCGTTCTAACCTTTCCGCGTGTGCCACCAGGAACAAAAGCCCGAAGCCGGCCCAGGCGACGCGAATTCAGAGTACATCAAGCTGAAAGTCGTCGGAAACGTAAGCGATGCATGCCAAAAACATTCCCGATTGTCCCGCAATTATCGCGCGCGTCGCGCAAGATTCCCGCTGAGATTCCGCTTTTTTTCTCTTTCCAGGACAGCAACGAAATTCACTTTAGGGTAAAGATGACCACTCAGATGGGCAAGCTGAAGAAGTCCTACAGCGATCGCGTGGTAGGTCTCCAATCGTTTATTATTTTTCGCTTCGCGCTCGTCCCGTGCCGCGCGTGAAATTTTGTGAGAAGCAACGCGATAAGAACGTAGACTAATGGAGAAATAGATGCTAGAATACCTAGGGTGATTTTCATACTCAGATCTTGTATCTAAGGTCATTTCAAGTTTATCTTTAGATGCTGTACGACTCGTTTCATTGACTATGGAATGTTTGAAGACGAACCTAAGACGATCTTATATATATACGGGGTGTTCCAGACCTGCCGTGCCACTCGTCTGATGGCTATCCTGTGACCATTTTGAGACAAAAATTCTTAATATCGAAATGCCGAGGCTATGATAGTTTTTAAATGAGAAGTGTTTAAAGTTGATCGATAAAATTGTTCGAAATTTGCGTGCTCAGTTACGTCATATTGCACGGTAGTGAAGGTGTTTTCGTATCAATTCTATCTTGAAACTAATATAGAAAATGTGCTTCCACCTTTACTACTGTGTGTGTTTTCCAACAAGGGACACATATGACGGTGTAAGTAACACAGTGAATCATTCCATCCTTGTCGTTTGCAAATGTTAAACAAGGATGAAATGATTCACTGTGTCACCCATGTCCCTTGCTGGAAAACGCCCTATGTCATGTGACACGAGCGCGCGAATTTCGGACAATTTGATTGCTCAACTTTAAACACTTCTCATTTAAAAATTATCAACTCAGCATTTTGGTATTAGAATTTTCGTCTCAAAATGAGTCTCTGGAATCTGCCATTAATGGTTGGTAGGTCTGGGACACCCTGTATATATAGTCTATATATATATGTGTGTGTGCGTATATAAGATTTCACTATGACCGGCCCTAGATTAGATAACTTCGTTTCAGTTTACTGACATTTCCGAAAACCTGAGGTCGTAAGTTATAACGCCCAGAGTCCTCGATCTCGAATCTTGAGAATTGTTTATCTTTATTTGACGACAATGATCGTCTTGCAATTTTTAAATGTAAATTGTTTGAAAAATGAATGCTTCAAGTTTGTAACATAATATGCGAAATTTTCTGTACTAGATTGTAAAATGTATCTTCTGACATTTTTTTAGTGCAATATTCTTCACACGATAACGATTTTAATTCTGTTTAGGGTGTACCTATGACATCGCTTAGGTTTCTCTTTGACGGTAAAAGAATCAACGATGATGAAACACCAAAGCAGGTAAATCAATTTTATGGTTTCCCATTTGGAATTGGTGGGAGAATAAATTGAATTTTACTTTGTGGAAATAAAGATCTTAATTTCTAATCAGTTGTAAGTCAACAATTTATTGTATGAACATTTCTGTAAAATATCTATAATATTTTGAAAGATGGACTTAGAATCAAAGAAATACAAACTATTTTGAAACATGAGAGAATTAAGGAATATTTTTTATATATAAATATATATATATAGAAATAGATAATTATTTATCTAAATGTTATACACTTATTAATGATAACCTTTAACTGGTATTGAAAGTATTCTTAATAGGACTCGCATTAATTTCAGCTTGAAATGGAAAATGACGATGTCATTGAAGTATATCAAGAGCAAACAGGTGGTCGTTAACTAAGTTAGGAAGAGGAGGATCATTTCGTTCTAATATTTTATAAAGTGAAAGTGACTATTGTAACAAAAAAAAAAAGATGGACAAGTTTATAAGTATGCATAGTACACACTACACACATACACATACACACACATACGCATATTAATATACACGTACATACAAATGATTAAATGATGTAATTTCCTGATTTCACATATGATATTGTAAAATGTGTTGTCTTACATTCCTGTACCGAGGCGAACCATCCGGGGAGATTGGACTCAATCCCCGGATCGTTTTGTAAACGCGTGCGGGCAATCACGTAATATTGCATACTGTGCGTCCATTTTTATGTGTGTCCGTCAGGGCAATTCTCAGAAATAGAATAATTGAATTGCACGCCATTATAAATACATTTGGCATTCGCAATGCTCCCTGCCTTGCTCGAACTTGTCCCTGAAAATCTCACGTTTTTCTTTGGATCTTCTATCTGTTTCTCCTACTCCTTTTTACAAATACAGGAAAGGATGTGTATATGATATAACGAAATTGTGTTACGTTTAAGGTACAATAAAAGTAGGAATTGTAAAACTTTCACGTTTGAATGACTGTAACAACAATGAGAAATTTGCATCGCGCTTAAGCCTGGAAGCATTTGCTGGCATAATTCATTTCATTTTCTTAGACAGTTTTGCAACAATTTTAGTTTTTACTAACCGTAATACATACACTTTCGGCATAATAATAATAATAAATATAAATGCTCTCCAGAAAAATTTGTTTGCAGATAGATTTTCCCCAATCGTAATGTTGCTTATTTTTGCAATAAAAATACCAAAATTATATGTATAAACATATGGATATAAAAGCCATGTATCTCAGATTTATAAAATAAATACCAAAAAAAAGATTGTGTAATAATTTTTAAAAAATTTGTTTAAATGGAGAAGATGGAGCAGAGAATCTATTAAACTGCTGCGTGCTAATTAAGATTTTACCCTCTTCTGAATTGGGATGTTCAGAAAGACGCGGAATTCGAATTATATTTCACATAGCTTTATTTATATCAAGAGACACGGTCATGTCTCACCAAGTTCACATGCAGCGAGGCCAACCTTTGCGCCAGACGACGAGTTATGAGTAGCTTAGATTATCGGATCTCAGTAATGTCTGGACCGAGCTGCTAATAGGTTTATTCGATAGAGCATACTTAATTTATATATCATTATTTTTAGTCTATACACATGGTCCACTTATATGTATATATTTTATATATTTTATTTCTGAAACAGTAATAAAATAGAATACTTTTTAAAATAATGAATATTTTATATTAAAGTCATTTATTGATGTGTAAGTATATCATCGAGTAACATCTTTAGAGGGGTTGCATTTAATTTTCAGCAATATAATGTAAGCTTTCGATTGCGGTCATTTTGAATAAAATTCGTGGAGTCAATGCCTGCATACATATAATAATATATTATTAAAATTATGCGACGTATGTATGTACGAACATTACGCACACATACATAATAATTTTTCATGAACGAGATAAACCGGCAGTGAGAGATAGAGAGAGAAAATATGTGTATCATGTCTGTATCGCTTAGGTTTTTTCAATTTATTACAAATATTTATAACGGTTACTAAGAAAATGAAAAAATTGATTAAAAAATTGTAATAATATAAATAGTGGAACATAGAATGTATTGTGTGGATGTGTATATGTGCGCGCGAGTGAGCATGCGCATGTATTGAATAGCTCAATCTCGAGTTCAATAGCAAAACAAATGGACGATAACAATCGATTGGAAGGAATTTTATTATGGTCTGTGAATAATGATGTGTAGTTATACTTACAATTTCGGAAGATTATTGAACGTAGGTCGCAGTTGTTGCTTGTCATATTCGGAATGTGTAAATATCTTAATTTAAAGAAGCAAATAATATGCTATTTTCTAATGATCGACGAAAATAATGAAATAACGTTCCAGATAGAATCGCTTTTATTTATACATTGATCATATATTCGACAGTTATAATAATTCATTAGCTCTCAGGTATTTCTTTTAAATCGTACGTATTTTATCATAGACTCTTACATCATAAGCACAATCCTAAAAATAATCATATGTACAAATCATTTTATTTCGAGCATTGACTAATAATGCAATACGTAGCGAGCTGTTATTATTACATATGTACAGTACGAAAGTGCACACAGAGAAGGAGAAATTTTCTCTAGAAAAAATTTCATTTCGCAAACATATTTAAATCATACCTAAGAAATTCGGATCTGTATCGTGAAATCCGAGACGTATATTCAGAACGACTCACAATTTGCGATCTTGATTTCAACAACAGATTTTTCTAATTTGTTACATATATTTTCGTATAATCTCAAAATTATTATCATATCCATTTAGCGCTTTCAGAATATTTAATTCACGAAAGCTAGAGATATTTTACTTTTTATTAAAATTAGTTCAAAATTCTTCGAAGGTTCTACCATTAAAATTAAAGGCGCACAAATTGTGTGGAATACTATATATATAATTACTGCTTTCCAAACATATCCATATGCAAATTGTTCCTTCGCAACAAACAATATGCCGCAAATCAACATTGCATTCATCTATGTATACATTAATATAATAAAACAACAGATTGTCATAGATGACACAAATGTCCAAATTAAAAATTGATATATATGTTCGATTTCCGATGCTATAGATTATAAATTATATAAGTAAATATTTACGTTTATATGTAATAAATTTAACAATACTTTTATGTGATAAATTTATAACATTTTTATACAATATAAAATTTAATTCTGAATAATTTTTATGTCCAACAATTTAATAACTAATAACAAATTCATATATCTATTTATATTTTCAGTAATTTATATTAATTAAAAATAAATTTAACATTTGATTTTATTAAAACGTATCAAAGTTTGAGCAAAACAAAATCCTCTGCCTATAAGTGGGAAATTATGTGATATACGATTACATATTTATATATGATTACACATATATATATATATATATATATATATATATATATATAATCTGTAGAAATGAGACATATATTAATCGACACAGGAATTATATATATTTTACATGTCTATGGCATCGGATAATCCACTCATAATACTCTGTATAATTTTATGATTTAAGAAGAATTTTTCTATTTTTTAATCTTTCTAATTTTGCAATAAATTAAAGTTTTGCACTATATTCTGAAACGAGAAGCCATATTAATTTGTCTGTCATGCTTGTTATCATGTTCCATTGACATATTGACATTAATGCTCTCGATGCATTTTTTGCTTTCATTTCATATAACTAAACCGTATAGAAAGAATTAAAAATAACTTCACTTTATTTTATAAATATCTGGCGAAACAGGAAAAATGAACGAATATGAAATTATTTCTATTTTCCAAATGAATAATTTCTTTCCGCTCGAACCAACACACAAGTTTTCTCTTACCTCTTTCTGATTATTATCACTTACATATCATCCTCTCCTAAAAGGTACAAACACTACATACTAGATAAGTACTTCTTTCTCATTATTAAGATGTAATTTATACGCTTACATATTATATGTATTTATGTATATATGTATATGTATATATACAGGGTATCTCATTTCAATTTTCCTCTATATGTGTAACTTTCATCTGAATTTTTCTTTTCAATAATCATTAACTTCGGAGACAATTACATGAAAATATTAAAATGAAAACTCTATGTATACATTTAAATAAAATGTACAGATTTTTAAATTTGAGGGCATACACAATTTCTACAGATCTAGTACGTATTAGTCGTTACGCGCAACTATATAAACATAATTTATTTCCTCCCCCTAGACGAGTGTTCTTCTTTCTTAATACTTTCATTCATCATTTATGTCTACTACTTACTGGCGATTGCATAATAAATATATAATATCCGCTAAGGACGATCTATCTCCCTTTAGTCTCTAAAGCGCATGGACATTACGGCGAAAGGGCGAGGCATTTTTGTGTGAGAATAAATTGTGGAAGTCGCGTGAGTGAGATAGAGAGAGGAAGGGAGGGAGAGAGTCTTCTTCGTTTCTGAGATTAGGAGCGACGAGTGACATGCGACAGCATCGTGATGGGTCACAGAGCGTCGCGATGCCATACCCATGTTTTCTTCGTATGGTCGAATCTGTGTGCCAGCCATTGTTGCTCCAGAAGCTGGTACCTGTCCTGGCTGAGATACAGAGGCTTGCCACGTCTATAAGATTATTTGTAATAGTAAATAATAGAATATTAAATACTAAATAAGTTATTGCTTCTTTAAAAAACTAACTTGTAACTCATCACAAAAGAAACTTAAACGAAATGTATTCTTGTTTTTAATATGTTGAAAATTAAAATGGTAAACTTAATGCTTGATCACATATTGCATATTGCCCATATTATTTATTCCGTATCTTACAATGAATCTCTCTCTCTCGTACTCTTACTTTAGATCTCTATCTTCTTCCTCAAAGTCGTCGAGGTACAGAGATCCCCATAAACATGCTCGCCGACCGCGTATCACGATAATATAAGTCGAGGTCACTACGAGATAGATGCCAGTTCCACCTCCGCAGTCAATTGAATGCTAGATAAAGTATAAAAAAGCGTAAGAATCGAAAAAATATTTAGAAGTCTGAAATTCGCAGAAGAATGTGGTCTTGCCCACATTTTCTCGTACATATAATTTGCGCTCACCTGAATAGCTTCACACACGTTCATCTGTTTACAACAATTTTGTTTGAGGCAGACAATAGTGCCGCACAACAAACAGATGCTGATCTCCTGCGGTACCGAATGACACTGGCTGCACTGTCGCTCGTGGTAATACTAAAAAAAAGAATTAACATAGGAATAAAAATAGTATACAAATAATAGCAATATATAAATGTAACAGTACGTGAATACACATAATACACGAAAAAGCTGATTTATAGAATGTTTAGATTAAGATATTATGTATCATACTTGGCTGCGGTCCACTTGATGCTACAAATGCTTCGAAGCATTCCTCTTCTCCTTTCTTTCAATAAAGAAAGAAGGAGAAAAAGAACGCTTCAAAGCATTTGTAGCGTCAAGTGGACCGCAGCCTTTATTATCTATAACCATTTTGCATGTCTCGCCTTTCCTTTTTCTCCTTTTAGTCGAATTAATGAACTTGCAATATATTTTTAAATGCAACGTATTTTAATTACTGGCTCTTACCGTGAAGATCTTTTCGTATTCCCTTGGAAGACTAAGTAGCTTCGGCACGTGCCACGATATGTGTTGCTCCATTATCAGGTTCCGGGCCGGCTGATGGCCTCGCCAATTGGCGAGAAATGCGATCAACTGATCGCACCAGAAAAGAGGCACCGAGACACTCGCTTCTGGCCCCTGCCAATTTAGCGCTACCGTTGAGTCGAAGCTGTCCCAGCTCATGCCTTCCGTGACTAGCTCCAGATAATATACCAGTCTCACAAACTCGCTCTGCGACGCTCTGATCAACGGCAGCGGCTGCTCGTACAAATGATAACGCAGCAATGCGGCCACTCGCAAAAACGGCAGGCACAATGACTGGATCTGAATAAACCGATCAAATAGAAATAATTAAAATACATCTGTAATATCCTGTAAAAGAATCACATCAATATATTTTAGGTGCTCTTAGTATAATAAAGTCCTTCTTAGAAATAATCAATTTGTGTTTACGCAAAGCAATACAAATTTTATATCACCTTCCAAGATATGTTATTATCGCTTAAATGTTGTGTTATACAAAATAAGACATATAAAGCGTGACAAATTATTTCGTAAAATGCTAGTTTTAGAAGAATGTAAAAAAACATGTTTAGATAAAAGGTGTATTATATTCATAGAACGTACTTGTTGCTCGACGCAGTGTGATTTCACTCTAGTATAAGTGGGAGAGGCTGAAGTGGACGGTTTGTCGTCGTCCGTACCGGGATAGAGTCCGCTTTCGCTGAAATACTCGATAATCTCGGCCAGTATGGTCTCCGAAGGCGTAGTGGCGCAGCTGCATCTCCTCTTTAAGATAGTATTTCGCTCTGCTCGCGAGAAGTTACAACTTACCTGTAGTATTACTTGATAGTACAGCAAGTTGTAAAGAACCTTTACCACGCCGGAAAAGTACGCTGTGGAGAAAGAGGAATATTAATTCATTTGTTACTCGTATACGATTAAATGTGTCTGAAACATGGGCCACATAATTTATTTCGACGTAGAGTACGAGAAAAAAATCCTTGAAACATGCGTACTTTGGTCCAAATGCAACGGCAACAGCAGTATGAATTGAATGAGCATAGCGGTCGGGTCTCGCAGAAGTAAAGGAACCTGTCTTTCGTGCGGCGTCAAGGCGAGCGAGGATGCCGATTCTCCCATCAGCGATATGCCAGATAGCTGTTGCCATACATGATGCACTGGCCATGTGGTCAATACGCGAGCGTGCATCGCCAAAACGTGAAGAAGCGCGACTGAAAAAGTAATACATTTTTTTTTCCTGGTCAGAATCTTCATATTTACAGACTGATATTACGAATACACTAACTACGTACTGCGTTATTGCGCACAGTAAATAAATTAGAAGGCAGAGGAGCTAAATGGGATAGATTGGTAAATCGAAATCAAGAAATACTAACGTACCTATACAATCGCGTTTAGGCGTCAGAGGTATTGTAGTAGGTGGTGGAACGCACAACGATCCACCGCGTTGTACAAGTTCAATCTCAAAGTTAGTTCGAGCTACCGAGGTTACAAAAAGGAACAAGCTTTGGTGACTAGGTTTACAGTTCTTTTGTTTATACTTTAGATACGTGCAACTCGTCATATCTTCCATGGCCTTTCCCATCGCCACAGCCAAATTCGAAGAGACCTGGAAACGAGACAAATATATTCAGCAAGTACATCCTCGATATATCCTAATTAAAAACATATAAGTTGTAATCATCAAACGTTAATACTAAAGCACGTAATTGCACATAAAAATAATGCACATATACTGAAATAATTAAAAATATAATAAATAAAAAAATCGCCAAAAAGAAAGGAAGGACAAGTTACTATATACGTACAGGATTTCGTTGTATCTCTTTGAGAAAAGTGTTCAGATCCGCGAGTATGGTCTCTGTGGAAGCATGACGAGATCGCACAATCGCCGAGCATTCGCCTAATTGCGGCGACAGCGGCAAAACAGAGTTGGCTAATTGTCGGCATAACGGACACAGATACTCGCCCCGTTCCACCGCTAGACTTTGCTGCCGCTGCTGACTACGAAGGGACTCTAGGTAGGATTTCAAACAGTCCAGGTGCAGATGATGACCACACGTTTGCACATGGACACCACCCTCCCATCCCAGATTAACTGAGAGCAGCCAAGACAACTGCCAAATAAAAAATTTACAATATTAATTAACGTTAAGACATTGTATGCCTATTTTTTCATCTGCTTGTAAAGAATACATATTTTACAAAAAATCTTACTAAACATTTCTTACTAAACATTTAATATCAATTCATCTCGTTACCTCAGTTAAAAGTAAATATACTAAAAGTGTAAAGCTAAAATAAGATCCGGGATGTAGCAACATTTGACAGGAAGGATACCCATAAAACGAGCTTTGTTTTTTCTTCTCGTTAGATTAAATTTTGTTAGTCACCATACATATTTATCTTTTTCTTCAGAGCCAAGAACGCGTGTGTTGAGTCACATTTCTTTGTCCATCTGTCCTGGTCGTCAAATTTTCGTATGCAAAAGGTAATGTCGGAAATTAAGGTCAATTCAGCAGACATCCAGTTCCGTGTGATACAAAAAGGTCAAATAATGCTTCTAGAACCACGCCGTATGGCATACAATGTGTTAGTTACAATAGAGAAGATAGCGTAATTGGAAAAAAAAATTTTTGAAGAATCGAAGAAAATACATAAAATACATGTAGGTACTGTAAGTATATTATTCGCTTACCGTATCGAATAAACGATTCATCTCGTCCATTCTGCGGTCGAAATGGGCGCCTCGAGTATCTTTCCTCGGTATAGGCGGATCTTCGTCGGACGTGGGAAGAACTAGTCTATCCGATTGTTGTCGTTCGTGGCCAATAATGCTAGTTGCCTGCATCGAAAAAAAATGCGTACATATATATAACACGCAAATACATAAAAAATATTTTTCGTGCGGCAAAAGATAAGAGCATTACTTGAACTAATACAACGAGTCCCATCGGTTTGTCCTCACTGCTGGGAGTAGTTTGATTACATATCACACAATCGTATTCCTTTTTACTAGTCAGTTTAGTCTCGTTCTCCTCCTGATCCCAGTCCATTCCGGATGCACCTGCTTCTTCTGTAAGAACAAGAAAAAAAATGATTTCATATAATTTATTGACTGAGTGCCATAAATTTCTAATTCACACTTCTGTTGTACAATAAAATATTACAAATGTTACAACTTTTATAAATATTTGTAATAATTTATACATACGCATGCATATACACACAAAATAAATAATTTACCGGTCTTCATCGTTTTCTCCATAAATTGCTTCTGCTTGTTAGCGAAGTCCGCCATCACCTGCTGCTGCCTCTCCTTCGCCCTTCTTCGTCGTTCCTCCCGCTCACGAGTCTCCCTTTCGCGCTGTTCATCCTCCTCGCACTCCTGCATACGGGGCCACAATTTGTTCCTAGTCTCGATGATCGTCTGTTTACACATAGGATCTAAATCCGCTATTTTCCTAAGTAGCTGCGATATGAAGAACGGTCCATCACCGATTCGCGATTCACTAGGCGACAATGATGTGAAAGAGCTACTACTGCTATCACTAGTGCTGCTGCTGCTACTAGCTTCATTGTCCGACATTGCATTTTGTTCGGGATTGTAGCTGTCTGGCACGCCCGATAATTGAGAATGTAGCTTTAACAGCAAGGAGATTATGCTCTCTCCCACTTTTACGGATTGCGGTTGCATTGGTCCACCCTGGAAGATGTAAATGAATATTTTATAACAATGAGTTAAATCGAGCTATAAATATATTAAGATATATATTACAAGAAGTATAAAGAATGCAAAATATTGTTAGAGGTAGTGTATGTTATATTACTTGTGGCTCTCTCCTTTTAAAATGTTTGTGAGGATTCGACGTGGATGGAACGATTTCTGTAGCCCTATAATTAACCGGTTGTGCTGTGACTATTTCGTTTCCGGCCATAACTGCTGGACGTTGAGGAGCGGGTGGTAATGCTGGCTGGCCGCCGACTACATCTAATTATTATTAAAAACACATTATAAATTAAATAGAATATAATATCATTATTATATTACATATAAAAGGTTTAATATGCAACTAAATTTAACAGAATAAAGTATAACAAGAATTTAAAAAAAAATCGAGGAAATATTCTAACGAGTATGACTTTCGAGAAAGCTGCATTTATTACATCAGTGATAAAGCTTAGTGATAAAAAAAAATTCTAAGTTTGAAAAACGTACTATTTGGTGAAGGAGGCGATTCGATTGCTAGAGCCATGGATTCTTCCCCGGATGGCGGCAAAGCTCTTTGCAAAGGTATCGTTAAGTCATCCTCACTGTTACTACGAGCTATGGCGACGATTCTGTCTTCAGGTACAATTGCCACATCATACTCCACTGTAACGTTTTAGAACGTAACAATATTATATTTTATATAAATCATTTATAAGAAAAACAAGCAACATTGAGTAATTTTTGAAAAACACATATTCAACGTTGCAATATACACAATCTACATCAAAATCTTGCTAACCACTTGTTGAAGGTAGTGCTGGCAGAGATGTAGCACTCTCGACTGACGGTAGTAAAGCCGGCAAGGATGATGCACTTGCGCTCGACACACCGTTGTCATCTCTAACGGGGCCTACAGAAAATCCCAACAGTTCCAAAGATACTTCCTCCGCGCCGTCATCCGCGCCGTCATTCAACATCAGGGATGTCGCCACTTCGCTCATCTCTCCTTGAATCTCCCACTCAAATTCACCTAATCGTTATTAAATAAATTAGCAAAATGTGTTAAATCATACTAAATATATTAATCGCTAAATGACTATTACACATTAATATATTAAATCATTTCATCATTTTATAATATATTATTACATTGTGTTACATATTTAGTTCTATTTTTATTTTGTTTTCAGTATTTTCAAATTAAATAAAAATCGATTAAATTATATTAAAAAAATGAGGCAATAGAAATTCGATACATTTATAATGTATTGTACTCACTATCTGAGCTGCTAGGCTCTGACTCTTGGACTAGAATCACTCGAGGTATCACTGTCCTCAGATTTTCGGACAAGCTATCACTTTCGTACCAACCAGCCAAATCCATGTCCTTTATCACACGAGAAGTACCACCGGTATATTGACACAAAGGACTCACCTGAAAATAATTATATTACTGTGTTAAATAATAGATACAATAGATTTAAAAGAGATATACTGTAAGAGAACATTAAAAGTCAAACGAACAAGATAAAAAATGCACTAATAAATCATTATTTATTTTATTTACTGCACAAAGTAATAATTTACGTGTAAGAAAAAGAATAAACTGCTCAAAGCAAGCTTAAAACAATTGATTTATCAAAAGAATCACTTACAGATTTATCTGGCGGTTCCGCAGTAATAACTGCCATCTCCAAAAGATAAATAGCCAATGCCATAACATGTTCAGATATGTTATGCCCATTCACAGCCTTATAGAGTATTATCAAGATCATAGCGTGAAAAACTCTGGAACGTAAGACTATACGAGGATCATCGTAGTCCGACGAAACCGGAGCCGGTTGCCTAAATGGTGGCCAGGGAGTTGCACCGTTCTTCAGCTTGCCCGATTGCTTCACACTGCAATAGAAAAATATAATATTTGTCCAGAATGAAACATTTTAAGATAGGTGTGTTTGGCCGATACGTACTATTCTGTGAAACGATCCATGGATACTTGAAAGTCTCTTCTATGGACCGCTCTCAATAGCACATGTAGAGGATCGAACAACTCGTCCCACACGCGAGCCTTTGGTCCGTACATACCTTGTTGCATATTGCCACTTGCTTCGAGATTCGGAGCTCTATATTGCGCTACCTACAAACACATTACGCCGTTAAGTAAAACAAAATCAACGATTTTATTTAAAATTTATTAATAAATACATGTGTATATCCAATACAAAAATTGTATAACGATTAAAAAGTAAGTTGTATATCAAATCAATATAAGTGAAATTTATATACAAAGATAAAAATTAGAAATAAAAATGTACATAATATATCAACGTACATCGGCTAGAACAGATTCAAAGTCCCTGTTCTGAGTAGTTCCACAGCGTTCCGGCATTAATTCCATCAACTGACTATGCGTCTTATCACCCATGCACAATAAAGTCACCATTTCGAGACGAGACATTTCAGGATCCGATAAACCTGATGCAAGAAAAATGTAAACGTTTTAATATATATCGTATTCTTGCATGAATAACGATTCTATTATTTTCAGGATTATAAAATTTATTATTAAGAAAGAGAATTATATTAAAACCGACAGAAACTCACCGAGATTTGTTCTGACGTTGACCAACGTAGCCAAGAATGTTAGGCAGCTTTCCAACATCGGGGTATCATGCACGCCTTCGAGATACTCATTTTGTGGGGCATGATACAGGCATAAGCTCATCCATTCCCTCACGTGAAATCTGCATTAAACATTTTTCAACAAGTTAAATTATTTGTATTATTGATTCGATAAAAAAAAAACCCCGAGAAAGAGGATATTACTTTTCGATGACGGTTTTCAGAAAGACATCCGGCAGTAATTTCGTGGCGCATATTTGCAACAGATACAGATCCGCGTCCACCATGGAGTTGCAGAAGTTGCACTGTATGTAGGTCATTGCCTGGCCCTTTATTTGCAATCCATTGCGAACCCACAATCCATTCAGAATCTCATAGAAGGCCACCTGAAAACAGAAATACGCAAAGAAATGTTATTTATTATATTACACACACGATCAACGTCAATGAGATAAAATATTTTGCACTGGATATTCTGTGACTCTCCGTAAAAATTTATACAATCATGATATATTATTGTAACTATAGTGCGTAGCGACTGTAACATCACAGATTGTTAGAAACATCCTTATAAAGCTGTCGAGCAAAATATCTAGCTGACCTTCATTCATCTCTGGATATATGTACATCAACGTCACTAAATTGCGTTTGCAGAATACTTTTTGATGGAAGCTATAAATTTAATCTCTTCGTATCTCGAATGACACACAGCATTTAAGCCAACCGCACGCAAACTTACATAAGAGCGTGTCATATAATATTCTTATGTAAACATATGAAATAAATTTTAAAGCCCAGTAGACCGATTCTAGTTGTTTGATAAATTTATAAAATATGTTGACAATTCTTTTCCTTTGACTCTCCTTTGCTAATAAATGTATTAACTAGTATAACATGATATTATTAAATAAGGTATGTACAATATATGTATTTTTACATATTTACTTATATTATACATATTAGATATGTATTATACATATCAAATAAAATAATGTAATAATGATGATAACTGATTCCTTTAATTCCTAAGTTGAACATAGGACTTCCTAGGTCTCAGTAATTGCTTTAAATTCAGATGTGCGGGTGACTGGCCCACAGCACCCTATCGTGGTGACAAATGGAGAGGATATACATAGCAGTTGTCAGCTATGTGTGAATCAACGACTTAACGTCTGTCTCTTCCGAAAGACGGAGCCCAGTTTCTCCGCAAGAAAGTCTCCATTAATTTTTCGTGCAGGGGGGGGGAGGATGCAGTTTAGAATATTAAAAATCTGTGATCAGGACTCGAACCCGGTTCTTCGTGGTGTTTGGTGCTTTACCACTGGACCACGTTGTCACCCCAAATAATGTAAAAAAATATATAAATATAAATATAAATAAATGATATATATGTATATACAACATAACACAGAATATCTGTGATGTTAATATCATTGCATTTTTAGGGTAACATCCCACATAGCATGCATGTCAAAAAAACGTCCAGAAGATATCCCGAAGATAGGATATCTTTTTGATATGCATGCTATGTGGGATATCTTGGACTTTCACGCGTAGCAGCTTTA
Organism: Temnothorax americanus; assembly: GCF_048541705.1. Lineage (NCBI taxonomy): Eukaryota > Metazoa > Arthropoda > Insecta > Hymenoptera > Formicidae > Temnothorax > Temnothorax americanus. The sequence continues at coordinate 1,402,051 of NW_027509253.1, forward strand.
CATTTTACTTTCCACGTGACTGAACTTCTTGTATCATCCATTTATCCCGCCTTTTCTCTCCAACATTACAATTATATGCCTATTTTACATGCGGACAGTGTAACGTAGCGCAACCGCAACGAACAAACCTACAGCGGAAACGGTGTGGAAGTGGTGGAGGCAATCGGGATTCGCTAACAGAAGGTTCGTTCCTCGTATAGCTAAACTTTCCTTCGCCCTTGCCTCCGCACTTGTCGCCCCCCTCCTCTCTTCCCCGATTTCGTCGTAATTGCGGGAACAAAGGTCACATGTGTGTTCGCTACCGGCAAGAAGAGAGGAGGCGCAAATTGAAACGAACAGACCAGCTTCATTCATAGCCGCGGGTGCAATATCCCCTACCCGTTCTCGGCCCATAACGGTCGCCCCGTCCGAGTGCCAGCTGCCAAGCCGAGTGAACGGCAGAGCAGTCGTTCAGTCCCCGGCGTGTTGGCGTGCGTTAGCGTCGCCAATCGCAGACGGCGAGTGCGTGCGCGCCCATCCACCCGACATCTTGGTCTTCGTCGTCTTGGTCTTGGTCTTGGTCATTGCGTCGTTTTCCCCGCCTTCACCCAAATGGCCAGGCACCGTCCAGCAGGGCTAGCCCTGCTCGTCGTCCTGGCGTGCGCCGGCCGCGCCTTCGGCGTCGGCCTGAACGACGCGATCGAGCTAATCAGACTGGGCCAGCAAGCGGTGACGGAGGTGATGGAGTCCTGGGACATGATCGCTCAGCGTCTCCCCGCCGACAAGCTGCCCGGCGAGAACCTCGTGTTAATGAAGATGATGGAGCGCGAGCTGCTCAAGCAGATGAACCACATCTCCAAGCAGATCGACGAGCACCAGGACCGGATGGAGAACAAGGCTGACATGATTCTGACGCAACTGCTGCAGCAACTTCCTATGCAGAGCTGGCTCGACAACAGCATGAGAGAGCTTGACCACTACGTCGGCCAGGTGCTGGAGCTGTACAAGCTCTTCGAGATGTACTCGAACAATCCGGACAAGTATGAGAAGTACACGATAGTGCAGTTCGCCAAGACCTGCGTGTCGCCGAGACTGGGAGAACTGCCGGACGTTCTGAAGTCGATGCACAGGCTCATGGTGCCGTCCGAGCAACAGGTGTACAACAGGAGCATCCTCGTGGTCCTTGCCAATCAGATGCAGGTAGGACGCTCGGCGTGTGTGCGAGAAAAGATGGGTTTCCTGGGCCGATATTAGACAACTTAGACGAGAATAAACGTAGCTTCCAATTAAGTATCCTCCCCTTGAAAGAATTATATTGATTCGTGGCTTCGTTTCACTCCTCAGAGAAAGAATATCGTCAATACCGGTGTTGGATTAAAATAGTTTTATTTTTAAACAAACTTTTCTTTAAACAGTTTAGCTCTGATTTTGCGTGGATATTTTTCAAAAGCAACCATGGAATTTGTTGCCCTTTATTAGTATTAGCGCTAATAATCTAAATATCTACGTGGCTTACCGCTTAAGAGCATTTGCGGTTCCTGGAAAGAATGAACGCGTGATTCATCCGCTCGCTTTGTTTCGTTCTTCGAATTTTTGTAGCTATCCGTAATAACATCTCGTCTCTACGAATTTAGAATTTTTTTTAATATTGTGATAATTTAAATTATTAGTACCGATCAGAAATACCAAACGGAATAATTTTTTCTGAACAAAACTCGATTTAACAAGAATTCCCGTGTTCACATTCCATGAAAACGATCGTTTATCGCAACCCGAATACCTTGAGGCACAAGAAATAAATTTAAATATTCCTTCAGCTATGAGAAGAATGTGTGTCGCAATAAACAAATAAATACCGCTCCTCGACTGTTAAAAATATTACAGATGCGTAAATGAATCATTCTAAACAGGTAAAGAATGTCTTCCGCTTTATCACGTGTCACCACATCTATCACATATTATTACTATTATTTTATTTTATTACTACGTGTAATTATAAATATAAATTTCTTAACTATTTTCTGCACATCCGCTTAATAACCTGTCGCTTTCACAGTTTGCTATTTATTACACAATTTATAAAGCTTGTTTTATTCAATTGTTATACATTTATATGATATTTTCTCATCTCATTTTATCATTATGTTTATTACATGTTACGTAATTTCCTTTTTCATCTTTATATCTTGCACAATTTATTATTTTTTATGCAGCAGATAAAGGGTGACAATTGTGCATGCTCAGGTACGCGCGTGCGTGAATAATAACAAAGACTCGCAGAAAGCGCCTAAAGAACAGCAAGATAACGTGATAAACATCAGAAAGGACCGTCATCCGCACGTTGTCTGCGTGATTTTGTGCCGGTTTAGAGAAGTCACGTCACATACAATTGTAATACAGAAATTAGTCACGGAGGCTACGGTCAACGTGACGCTACAAATGCTTTCGAAGCATTCCTCTTCTCTTTTCTTTCAATGAAGAAAGAAAGAGTAGAAGAACGCTCCAAAGCATTTTTAGCGTCACGTTGACCGTGGCCGGAGTCTCACCGTGGTCGACGGTAAGCGGGAATTTAGATTTCCAGGCAGACAGAGCGCAGAAAACGAGAGCGCATTCGATACGTTGAATTGACCGAGCTTGGGGATCCCGGTGTTACGAGCGAGCCGTGGTCCGATAACACATCGTAACAGGAACCCCACTGTATGTTCATTAAGCGCAGGCAGCGGGCGTTAGGTACCGAGAAACGGTATCAAACTTTGGATCAAGTGACCGGAGCCGCATCGGCCCGTCGCGATTTTATTTCGACGTTATTATCCGAAGAAAGAAAAGGGAAATCGTGCCGACGGAAATTCTCCATTTACTCGATACCCCGCATAAGCCGCGACGAATAACACGGAACCAGTGAATTAGCGCGAGTCACTTGCGTTAAATAACGATCAGGAATGTATGGATTGTAATTTAGCACTCATTTCCAAATCGTCGTTTATTTCGGATTTTAATTTGCAGTTCTCAGCCGGCTCTTTGTAATCTCCATTTTTGTGAAATAGTGCGACTTGATATGTGGCTATATACATGGTCTCCCGATCTAGAACTAAGATTTCCTGAAAATCGCGAAAGCGTTGAGTAGCCAGCGAATGAAAGTCAACAGCTTTTTGCAAGCTGAGCCTCAGACGAGCGAACGACCAAACAAAACTGTCACCAGACTTCAGCAGAATGTCAATACAAGTTTTAATCGCAAAGATACACGTGGAAAAGTTTCGATAAGCGGTAATCAAATGACAATATTTCTGCATTAACTTTCCATGTAATAATTCAAGCAATTTCTTTAAATCGACCGTGACTGGCAATATATAAAGTCTTTCCGATATGAGCATTGAAAAACTGTGAGCCAACTTGGTTTGTCAGATTCACACAGCACTTTTTCGGATCAATCATCGAGGCATTATTAATTTCGACCATGAGTTTTGGTCAGTTGAAATTACCTTGGCTGGGGTAATATTTTTCGCAATATAAAAATTTAAAACTATTTAATTTAGAAATTACATCAACTGACCAAAACCCATGGTCGAAATTAATAATGCCTCGATGATTGATCCGAAAAAGTGCTGTGTGAATCTGACAAACCAAGTTGGCTCACAGTTTTTCAATGTTCATATCGGAAAGACGTTATATATATTGCCAGTCACGGTCGATTTAAAAAAATTACTTGAATTGTTATTCTATATACTGGCGAAAGAAATTTATTATTCTGTTTTCCATGTAATGTATAAAAGTGACTCTTTTCATCTGGCACTTAAATATTTAGCACTTAAAATTCTCCCAAGCAACAATCGCGAGACCAATTTCCGCGCGAGTAATGCCTCGCGTCTGCCAGATCTCTCTCTTCTCCGAGTGCGAATGTACCGGGTGGGACGAGAGAAGGGCGCGGAACATGCGCACGGAGGATACGCAACATCATAAAGGACTGGTGTGAATGCAACGTGGGGGCTTGCGGAGAGACCAGAGGTGGGCAAGAGACATTGACGCATAATGCAAAACCCAGTCGAGCGCGGTCGGCCTGACACGGCAGTGTTGCTCTTACTCGCTGATCCCGAAAAAGCAAGAGCGGGGCTTGTTACCCGCATTCCGTGGATAAGTACGCCGACCAACTGTGCCACGCAAAGGTGCTTCGTCGGCGAATTTGCCAGCGAAATTTCGTCTCTCACTTCCGATGGATTGTGACGATCGAAAGGACTAAACGAATCGGAATGGAAATCGTGTAAAGCGTGTTCTAAATGCAAATTGTTTTTGAACGCGTATGTCGTCGAGGGATCGTGATTTGAACTTCATAAAGCATCTGAGAAACATCTGTAAAGTATCTGAAATATTGTGAAGTCTCTAGCGATACTTTTTTGGATATTTTTTGTCCCTTTCCAAAAGCTGTTTTATCATTTTAACGATTAGATAAATGCTAAAAGCATTTGAGAATCTTACAGAACGTTGCATCCTTCAGAATTCTTGTTGTCTGGCTTTGTTTTGTTATTCCCTGCTTATGTTCATTTCTATCAATGCAGATTGACTTTAATTTCAGTTTAACTTACTTTTTATCTTTTTTTAGTTCTCAAAATTAGAAAAAGATAAAAAAAGTAAGTTGAATCATAAATCAACATTAAAGTTAATCTATATAAGTATTGGCAGAGATGGACTTTAGTAATTGATATTTGAAAACTATTTCTTCAACGAATAGAATACTGGTATAAGTTCATTTTCCACAACTTCATGCTTGAACTCTCGATTCTCAATTCGCATTAACTCGCGACGATTTTAATTCCTAGGATTGGATTAAAAAGAAACGTTGAGATTAACGGTTTTTTACTCGCAATCATTGTTCAATATTGCAAGCTTCAGTTTCCTGAAACTGTATCTCAGACGTGAGCGGAAATCACGAAGGACAAAGAGAGACGGAGAACACGAGGGGAAAAAAGAGCGTTCACGTTCGCGAAATATTCCGCGTTGTTATCTCGCGTGTAACAGGAGTGGTTATTTAACCATACCGTTCGCCGGAGAAAAACAGTGTCACCCAGTAGTTCCTAGCCGCTCTAGATCATGCATTAACGCGTCATTAAGAGCCGCCTTCGTCTCTCTCTCTCTCTCTCTCTCTCTCTCTCTCTCTCTCTCTCTCTCTCTCTCTCTCTCTCTCTCTCTCTCTCTCTCTCTCTCTCTCTCTCTCTCTCTCTCTTCTCTCGTGTCACGACCCCCCCCTGCCATCACGATTGTATACGTAGTATACGTACACATCTTCCCGCTCAGTTGATGACGAGCTCGCTGACGTGAAAAGGTCGTTCGATTTCATTTTGCGGATTGCTGTCGTTGAGGATATAGAATTGAAGTTGAATTAAATATTAACGTAGAATAAAATGAACGACAAAAGAATCGGTATTGAATACTAATAACGAAATAATACATTCACGCGTTAATAATAGCAGTAAGAACAAAAAAAAAACAATTCAAAATACGATCCTGGATTTTCGTCTTCGTGTCTTCAGATCAAGACTCGTCGAGAAGATTAGACAAAGAGAAGAATTGAAATCCTGCCGAGCGGACTGCAAGCAAAGCGAGTGAGTCATCGGCGAAGGTTCGACTATACGAGAATGAGACACTTCGCATGCTTGCTGACACTGGGCGCGTTGGCTGTGGCAGCCTTCGCCGCGATCAAGAATGACGCGTCGCCGGTCGACTTGGCCAGGCAGACTTTGTTAAACCTGGAGAAGGAGCTGAGGACCGATCTGGCCAATCAGCAGAAATGGACGAACGTCGAGGCGCGGGATAAGTACCTGCATCTGATCAAGGCGTACAAAAGATTCGGCAACCAGTTGGACGAGCGATTCCCACGAGATCGGGAGAGCTACCTGAGCTCCTTGGACTCCCTGTGGCTTTGGGCCCGGGCCCAGAACGAGATCGAGAGCGTCAACGGCCTGTACGGGGTGTTCCGGCAGATGCAGCGTGAAATTGTCGACCTGAACGCGCCGGTCAACGCGAAACAGCTGACGAATTTCGCCGAGACGATCCTGCGGGATCCGAACGCCGCAATCCCGAGAGCGCTCGACCGTATCGCGACTCTGATAGTCAACGAAAAGTTGTTCATCGCGGCTTATCAGGTACCTAACAGACAGCCGTATCTCCGCAGATGATATTTTTCAGAGAAAACATTTTTTTTCCCTCAAGATACGGTCTTCTCTCTACGGTCGTCTCTATTGGAGCGAGATAAATACTTTGTTTACAGCAAGCAGATACTAATTACTTAAGGCTTTTAGTCGATTAGTCGACTACTTAAAGTCATTTTTTTAAATGCCCGTGTGTACGCATCGAAGGTCCAAGAAAATTCGTGGCGCCTGCGGAGAATTTAAAATATCGCAGAGCGATGCGTTCATTCCTGATCGCCAAATAACATGTATTCGTCTTCGAAAGGTTTGCAAAGTATATTCTTGTATGTGCAGGAAGCGTCGAACCAAATGTGCAATGAGATGCAATCGTCGCAGCAACTGCTGTACAATTTGTATAATGCCGTAGCGCTGACGGAGATCAAGGGTTACACTATGATTCAATTCTCATATATGCTATTACGTCTGTTCGAGGAAGGTACGTGGTACCGACGATCACGTTTAAATATACGGCGTCCTACATACAGTATTTTCGTCGCGCGATCTGCACGGAGCGATTGAGATCAATCTTTTTTTCGCGAGCTTGTGAATGAAATAGATTGCATATAGATATCACAAATTAAGACTTGAAGCTGATAAAAATTTGTAAAGACACTCTCGATGTTAAAGATTATAAATTTGAAGTATCTAAAGAGAGGGCTAACGTTTATGTTTATATTTATGTTTCTCTTTGGAGTTTAAACTCAGAAGTAAAATATTTACATATTTAACGACCATGGATATTTTAAAACAGAATATAACTTTGCTTTATGCTTGTTATAGTTTGTTATGATATTATGGTATATTATGGTATGTGTTATGTATACAAATGTATACGTTACACAATGTATACGTTTTACATAACACAACGTAATACGAACCAGAAACCATCCAAAAAATCGAGGAATTGACAAAGATTAAGAAATAAATAAGATAATAATAAAAAAATTAGTTGCACGCGTCGCGAATCGAAAAAGATAGTCGAATGCGATTATCGATTCGAATATATCTAATCCTTATAAATCTTTTAAATACAGGCATTAATTTTAACGAGGAAATACAGACGCTGAAACATCAATACGCGATAAGGACATCCGAGACGTTGAGAGCCGTGAAAACCGCGATGGCCTTTGCCCCGAGAAGTCTTTGGAGATGCGATCCGAATGTGCACAAGTTAGGTAAAGTCTTCTAAATAAAGATAATTAAATTATACAGATATATACGTCGCAAAGATATCGATAGTTTATATATGATTTGCAACTGGATTGTATATATATAGTTTGCATACACGTTACCGGTTTTTATTCAGATGAAACCTATACCGAGTTGAAACAACTATTCCAAGGCTTTATCGTAAACGAAGTGGATTTAAACACCCATGCCACGTGCAAAGAGAACTGCGTTTATTATGGATACAGTAAGATGTACGGTTGCTATCAGAATCAATTTTGCGCGAAACAACGTCAATGTAATGGAAAGATATTGAATTGTGAATACATTGATTCCGACATGTGGATCTGCCCCTCGGTAAGTATTATTTAATGAACAATATTCTGTTCGAATAATTGGAAACTAAAACGACTAAAAAAAAAGCAATCCCGAAAAAATTATTAATTGTGCACGGCTGAAAAGTAAAAATTAAATTGTACAACTCAGAAAAATAATTAATTGTAAAATTAAATTTAGAATCGAAGGAATTAAAATTAAAATAAAAAAATTAAAATTACAATAGAATAATTTATTAGGAAATAGAAAAAATATCTTGAATAAAATACTACGTATTTTTTTAAGGAACCTATTCCGCACTTGAAAAAATTATGTAACGTAATAATTTATCAATCACTAATTTAAACTTTTTCGCATTCTAGGACAGAAACAGTAGTAGGCGATACGATTATATCGACTATGAAAATGGTCTTCATTATGGAAACGCAAAGTCGTGTTCTAGAGATACGTTTAAAGTCGACAGCTGGTGGCGATGGCTTTTCTGGCATTGCAGCTACTGTTTTTGCTACTGCGACGATCAAAATTCGAGTTCCGAGCGATATTTCAGTCTTCGATCCGTCGTGTCCGATTACTCGCACAATAAGTAAGAATAGCAAATAGCTTGAGTAATAGAGATCAACACAGAACGAATCAAATTTAATAAGATTAATAGAATTCATAAAATTCAATAGAACGTAATGGTATCGATAGAAAGTAATTTATATCAAAGATGAGTTGAAGGTATAACACCTATTTACTTATAGGGTCATAACAGGAGTGAGGTTGAAGAAGATAAACCGAGTTATTCATATACAAATTCAAGAGGGTCAGTTACTTCCACGTGGGGCGATTAATGCATCCACAATCGAATGGCAATCAGTCGATGCCTTTTCAATCATGGACCCTCACATTGTTAACGGCATCGACTACCATACAATAGTATGGGAAAAACGCGCTTTGGACCTCGACAATCTGTTGTCATTGCAAGATCATCTTTTGACAGGTAAATGAAAAAATCTTTTAAAATCTTAGTACGTAAATTTTATGCGAATGTGCACAACGCGCATTTATCTGATATAAAATATAAAACGTTCTTTAAAAAAAAATTCGATAAACATTATAATATTATAAAATCTGTTTCAGGTATCCGGTTCCGAATGGTTGGTAGCCGCCTGAATTTGGAAATAATGATATCTCCGTTTAACTTCACGTCCGGATTGTTAATTCAACCTAAGGAAAAGAGCTTCTGGCACAGCAATGACGTTACTAGCAGGTGATATTTACTCCTTTTTTAGCATGGCAGAGAGACTTGATTTTTCCGCGCGCGATAACACTGTCCGTTGATCGTATATCCTATGTTTTTAGAACCGAGTTGGCATACACCGAACCCGACATACCGATTCGCAATTCCTTGCTGAACGTACCAGACTCCGGGGAGAATCAATACTTGAACTTCGCACCGAGCGATCGACGCAAGGACGCCGCACAAAGCACGATTCCCTTCATCGACGTTCAACCGGTCACCCCGAATCCGCCGGTACCGCTCTCAGGCGCCGGTATCTTTCACAAGGGTCGAAAGGGTTCGGGCGGATTCGTCGCATTGAAATTGACCACCTACGATTTCGCGCCCCACCTACAGATCGATCTGCCACCGGCACCGCCGGTTCTCGAAACTCCGAATGAGATAAAAGCTTCGTAGAACCTTTCGTATTTTTTGAATATTTTATCGAAATAATGATTAAAGAACCTGTGATTTTCCAAGGACCTCAATATACGTATCGAGGTAAAAAACGAAGATATGTATCGAGTTATTGCATACGAAATGTGTTAACACTTTTGAATGTTTCGGCTGTAGAAAAAAATTGAATTTTTTTAATAAAGCACGAAACGAAAAAAATAGATATTGGAATTTATCTAACATTCGAGATACGAAACATAATCTTTTATTATCTCTTTAACCCTTTCCATTCTTAGAATCTATTTTACATTCGATCGAAGTGTGATTACGAAAATGACTTCTAATTCCGAGTAATCTTTTTTAACTACGTATACCTTGTCTCCTTGAAAATTACTTAATTGAAAATGCAGAATGTCTGACGTAAAACCGACATTTCTTATGCAATTAACAATAATATTTAAGTCTTGTACTCTCTGTAATATTACGTATAGATTTTTTATTAAACTTGTTATACTCATTATATATTAATTATGTCTCAGTAATATTAGTGAAAACTTTTTTAAGATTTACGATATATTTAACGAATCTCATATTGAATTTAGAAATATTGTAGATAAATATTTGTAACGGCACAATGCTGCCGTTTTCTTTGCAGTGCGATTTGGTTACCATAAAAAAAAATACATATATATATATACACACAAACACATATATAGCAGAATTAAGAGATTCCAAAAGATTATAATGTAAGAAAATATTTCATTTTAGATTTAAGATTAAGATTAGAAAAGAGTATCGTACAATGATTTTTTTTACCATATCGCGATTTTATATAAAATTGTATTATAAACCGTCTCTCAGATTTAGTTTATAATTTCATAATGGACATTATTTGGAATTTTCGTAACTGAGTTCGTAATATTTTTGTACGTAATATTGTACGTCGATCAATTTTTTCTTCAGTTTTCCTTATGGGACAATTAATGTATATGCCTTTCAAAATAAATTGTCATAATGACGAAGTCTATATCTGCATATATGCTGACTGTTTGGAAGTAATGTATCATAGATATGCATGAAGTCGACAAGGAATCCCCATATTCATCTTGAGACCATTAACCCTTTGCGGACCAAAGTATTTCAATCGTATTTCTATTAATCTAATTATTTAAATAAATAAACAGTCTGATCGAATATCAAATAATTCGTATATTGGTGCAAAAGACCTATAAGGGGCATTACATTTAGAAATTAAAGGTCTTCGGTTTAAAAAAAACTCGAAAAATTGCTTTAGACAAGTTTTGGATTGTGCGTCCGCAAAGGATTAATTAGGACGGAAAGAAAAACGTGCACTCACCTGCACTCGCAGCGGATGCATCATGAGAAGATGTAGCATATCCGTGGGCGGCAATAATTCGTGCAGAGTTGCTCCTTGCTGTCGGATCGCTTGGCACATGAACACCGCGAGATACCGATGAAGCGGTAGATGAAACGATACTTGCAAACTATCATTCTGGGGGGAAAAAAATGATGAAGAAGAACGTATAAATTATAAATGCATTGAGGTGCAATGTAATATGGAAAAGAGTTGCACTCACCACATTCGGATCCGTATAATTCACGGCATCGAGCCAATCCTGCAGGGCTGTGAGGCAGAAGCTGAGCACTTGTCGGCTTAATGACGCACTTTCAGGCCCACGGAGATGCGACACCAAGGCCCACATTGGATACGCGCTGGCTTCCAGCTCGGCGCTGAACGCCGCGTAATACGTGTTGGGCTCGAACTCGACGTGCTGACTTAACTCTCTCTGATTGACATTCATGCCTTGAAACATAGACAGGAAGTCGAACCACATTTCTAGGAGAGTATTATCGCTCATGAATCTAACGGCGACCGGCTTATGCGAGAGCACGTTGTTCAAGTCGGAAACCAGTGGCCAGTAACAGTGCTCCTTCATCACTTGACGTCCGCAATCCACGACATAATGGAAGTTCTTATCTGGATCTGAATTACAAAAATAAATCTTCCTTTCAATCTTACTGCTCAAACTCCGTTTGAGTTTACATTTTAAGTCTATTTTTACTTCATCTTAAAAAAAGACTCGTACGTACCGTGCAAGGTATTTTGAATGAGTATTTTGCTCATCATGTATTTTAAACTAATAACCATAACGTGTAATAACTTCAATTGATCAACCATCCTTAATGCCAGCTTCTCGTTACTAAACAGCTGAAAAGTATAAAAGTTGACGATTAATACCAAAAATATGATGAAATCGTAAATGAAAATTTTCCGTACATGTTATTTCTTAAATAAAAGTTAACGAGGTAAATACCTGTACGCTAACGTGCACAACTCTATTGCTCAACGTGTCGGGATCCGTGGAACGTTCGAGCATCATTGAGATCCTGCTGTAGTGTAACACAAAGGCGCGAGTTAAAGCCTCCTTGTAATCGGGATCCGGCAACATGTTCAAGAGCAGACAGACCAATTTCTGCGGAAACTCGTAAGCAACGGTCCAGAACATCAGTTCTTCCAAGAATGTGGTGTGTTCTAAGTGCTCTTGAAGTGACACGCATTCTATTAAAAAAAAAATTTAATCATGTCATTAAGTCGAATATACTAGGGCAAATTATTGTAAAAATCATTACCGATAACGAAATTATCGTGAAATTGTCCATATTGCAATATTAATTATACTACTTACCTTTATATTCGTCCGGAGGTTCGGGATTTGGTAGCGATTTCACAGCATGCTGATATATTTTGTTGCTATCCTGACAATAGCTGTCGTACTCCGATTGTCCCGTTAATACGGAGGGATCCATGAGACCTCGGTACTTTTGCGGATTCGTGAGAGCTGACGTCATAACGTGCCTCATTAATGCGCCCATGTTGTTCAAGTCGAGCAACATGGTCAAGTAAGCGTCCGCCTCGTGTATAGCACCTCTGTAATCTGGCACCCCCATTTTACTGAAAATAAGCAAAACAATAATCAATCATTAGAATTATTATCATTAACATATATTACAATTTTATTCCAATATTCTTTTGAATTGAAAATCTTGAAAGATAATTCAAGCACAAATTTACAGGCACATTCTACGTCTTAGAATTAAAAGTCCAAGTAAACATAGATCTGGAAAAATTTTGTTTCTAAGATATGGTCATTTTAATTCTAAGAGCAGCACAAATTATGCAATTTTAAGATATGCATACTCCGAAATATGCATGTCAGTTTACATCATGTGGGAAGAGGGGGAGCAAAAGGTCAGATACAGTTCTTTTACATTCTAAGAGTTCAGATGTGTTTAAAGAAAAACCTACTTTGTGCTACAAACTCATCACTCAAGAAGTCGATAATGACTTTCGCCGAAGTATAATGTAATCAACATACCAATTTTCACGTAAATGTTGTATAAGTCGAAGAATAATTCTGGGCATCATCGCCTCGGCTACGCACATCAGATTAGATGGTGCGACTGAATTATTTACAGCAGCGTTTGGCCCGTGCCTATCACAAAATCTGTAAGACAAAAAACGACAGTCAGCGATAAAGAAAAATAATTCATAAAGTATTCGATAAAGAATCGCATAAAGAAATCTGTGGAAATATCCCTGAGACAAATCTTACAACGGAGAAAAAGGGAGAGAATTAGTAATGTTTAAAGAAAATTGAAATTTTCTCGAAATTAACATGATTTCAGTATATCCCGCAGATTTCCACTATTGTATGGAATGTACTCGTGTTAATCATCTTACCCAGTCTCCTTCATCACAGACGTATCGCCACAGTCGCATGCACCACCTGCTTGGCTGAGAAACATGTTGAAGTCGTGACGATAGTGATTTCCCTTCTTGAAACACTCGGTACACAAGGACATACAAGGAGATATGCCGCATGTGCGACAACGATACGCTACAAAGTTTGGTGTCCATACCAGACCGCAGGTGGTAGCATTATCGTAACTGCGTACTGAAAAAAAGTAAGAATTTAATTAGTAAACAAAAGCACAGTTCTAATTTACTGTCATAATACAATTATTGCCGCTTTGGAGTCTAATTTTACAACATACATTTCTGTAATTGTCATCAAGTTTCTAAATGTTTTCGCTATTTTATTAAAATATATTAATAAAATTAATCTATAAAAACTAATATGAGAAAAAAAATACTTTGCTTCCAGAAAGAGAAAGACTATTCTGAGGAATAATTAAATTCTTCTTAATATTCTATAGTTTCTATGCACAGATATGAATAGTAATAAGTAATCTAAATGATGTAATTATAAGTTGCTTAACATATTTCTCACTTATATACGTATAACAAATTTATAAAAATTAATGCTTCAATCCATAAAAATGCCCTTATGTAACAGTTTGGAACAGAAACTCAATGCGATTTTTGTAACACACAAGTTAAGCTAACGTCATCGACTATAGTTGCAATTCTATACTTGTCTTCTTGGGACTATATGTTTATCTGAAAAATTAGTGCTGCCAAATACGCAAATTCTGTATATTTATATCTGCGCGTACAGTTTATAAAACTGCAACATTGCAAATAAGGTATACGAAACAAAGTGTGAAAACATTTATTATAAAAAGAAATATGAGCATCTATAACTGTAACCAGTAGTAATTCTTCATATTTACATAATTTTGTCGTGAGATTGCATTATTTTGCTGTAAAATTAACTACGTTTACAAGTTCTTTCTATATCTAAACGTTGCGGAAAAGGATAGTGGACAAAACGCCGATACTTATAAACCATTATATAATAATAGTTATAAATGTTTCTATCAAATAGAAAACGTTTAAAAAAAATGACAGCAAATTCATGCAAAGTGTTTCAAGATATTTCGATAGAAGAAAAAAACTCTTAACGTCCAGGAATTACTCTTTTTAAACAGATACTAAAAATTAATTATTTACCAGCAAAATCTTGTTCTCATGGATTTTATTAGTCTTTAGAGGAGTCCTCGATCTCGGAAACAACTAATTTTTAATTTTTGCCTACACATTTCACAGCCTTTAAACCATTTTAATTTTGTCAGTATATATTCATTCCAATGTTTCTTCACCTGTCTTTTAAAAGTAGCTTTAGATTTGTGATTATGAGCAAAATAATTTACTCAATAGGTCAAAAGGTGGAGTAGTATAAACAATACCAGACATTTCCGGAGTCAACGGTTTATCTGATAAATTAAAAAATCAAAGGTTTACTTAACGAAAGTTATAGCATTCTGAGGTATCATTGATCTCTTACAGTTCTGGCTATTTTCCATATCTATTTGACCACATAACGCGTTATATAAATTTGACCTTAACTCTTTTAGGCACTCCATATACGATATCGTAAATTAAATCTGTATTATTTATTGTAACAAAAATTGAATGCTAAATTGCCGTTTGTAAAAATAATTTTATCGTTTTGGATTTTCTGATGCTACTTATAAATTCTAAGTAAAATGTGTCAGTTAAATTCTGATTATAACAAAAGTATATAAATTTTATCAACGAGAGTCGATAAATATTACACGATATTAGCAATTTGTTTTGAGCTGCAAGTAAACATTTATCGCAAAAACGATCTTGTTCCGCAAATAAAATAACAAATGTCAACAACAGACAGAAGCCTTCTGCAAAACAATGCAAATTTTTTGCAGGATGCATATTCTGTATTGACAAAACTATGTTTCTCGTATTAACCGCTTAGCGTTTACCTATTTAACAATAGAAACATTATTCATAAAGCTATTAAATTTCGTCACAAGCCACCCCCCGTTCCGCCCGTCGCAGGACCAATTTCATCGCTGAGATATCCACCTGTACTGGCAAACTCGTCGGGTGTCCGGCCACCAGCCATGAGCCACTTGCACCAGTCGATGGTCTCCCAGTCGTCGATGGGCTTGCTGGGATTCAGCAGGACGTCCAGCAGCTCGTTGAGGTACGGCGGACAGCCGCCGGTGTCCAGGCCAGTGGTCAGGCTGATGTAGGCCGCCGCTCCGCGCTTGCCCTTGCCCATCAGCACCTGGACGTCGGGCGACGTGCTGGTGGAGGTCGAGGCCATCCTGACCCCGGTCGTCGTCTTACCCTTGGAAAAAGACGTCGTCGCCTTCGTCGCCTTCGCGATCTCCTTATACACACCCGCTCGGAGACTGTTTTCTTTTTTTTTCTTTTTTTACTTATTTTCGAGGGAGGGTCCGCGGACCAGGACCAAACGCTCGGTCAGTGGCCCCATATCAGCAGCGAGAAAACGCCGCTCCTCCCGATCCGGAGAACACCGTCGTCGTCGTTGTCGTCGTCGCCGTCGTCGTTGTCGCGGCCGTGACCGACGGCATGACGAAGTCGGCGACTCCGAGCTCGGGGCTCCCCCCCCCCGCCCCCTTCCCGTTAACGTTAACTGACGTTAACGTTCACGGCGCCACGACGACTTGAACGCACGGACGATTTCCTCAGCCGCCTCCGCTTTAGGAAGAACGAGACACCCGCGGGGAGGGAGTGTGCGACGATCGCACCCGGTTAACGAAGCTGATTGCGCCCAGCGGGCGAAATTGCGCCCGTTGCGACGAGACGACACGACACGACACGACACGGCACGGCGCGGTATACAGCGACGGTGACGATACAGGGCGAATCGCGAGACGAGAGGACGAGACGAGACGACACGGACACGAATGCCACGCGAGAGGAACGAAGCAACGTATCGGCGGATCGACGATCAACGATCGCGAGAACCGTACCGATCGACCGTCACGCGGAGAAGGATATGAAGAGACGAGGAAACCGATGACCGAAAAGCGATGTAGGACTTCAGACACTCGGATAGTCCCACTGGCGCGTCTACTCCGATTTGCTACGAGCAGTACGAGCTCGACGATCGCTGACCGGTCTGCCTTATCGACGTGGTAAAGTGAGGCGAGTCGAGCTAAGGGTCTGTGCATATGGTGCGTTTTCTCAGGGTTAAGGCCGGCGCGCAAAGAAAACTTGAGCGGTACGCGGGATCGACCAATTGCAGCCGAGAATTCTCGACTGTGACTGGTCGATTCGTTCGCTGATTTATTAAATATCATCCTTATAGCACAGGGCACACACACTTTTTGTGGAACGTAATGGAGGATTCACATTGCGTCCGATCACGTTCGATGTTCGACGTACGACGATCCGACATCCAATAACAGAATTTATTATTAGAGACAAAAATTTCCTATTGGATGTCGGGTGTGAATCCTCCATAACAGTAAGGTTCCGACCAATCGTGTTGCTCGATTTTTACTTCTGCGGTTACAGACGGCCGAATTGAGCAACGCGATTGGTCGAAACCCTATTGTTACGTTCTACGAAAAGTGTGTGTAGCCAGCTTAATGACAGTTTTCTGTGGCCTTTACGCCACGTGACTTCAAAGCAAATTCTGATTGACTTGTGTCTACTTCTATCAAATGTAGATTAATATATTTTGATCTCGGTTTAACTTATTTTTTATCTTATTCTAAAGCCTAGGCCTAGGCTCTTATACTTTTAGAACCAACCACGCAACGCAGAGCGTTGATAAGACGAACTCAACAGTTGTGTCTGCTGAACGCGGCCATTGGTCCCCGTCTCTTTTATCCGCGAGTCGCCAATCTACCTATGTTACTTGCGCCGTGAAAAGAACGCGCGAACGTTGAACGGTTTTGATTTCCGAGCGCCATTCCGCCATTTCTACGCAGAAATAGCGTTCGATTAATCAAGTTGAATATATACGGAAGTAAGTTTCGATTTCTATAACGTATATATCTAGTAGATAAACTTCATTTAACGCCTTACCTTACGCACACTTACGCGTATAGTTTCGATCGAAAATCAGCAAGTTCGTGTTCGAAATTACGATCGCTGTACGACTTGGCACGGACTTGCTTCCCAAGTAGAACATAGCAATTAAGTCACAATAGAATCAAAATAATGTCAAAAAGATGGCAAACTGACGATGTTTGGCCACTTTATCGTCAATTTGACGTTATTTTGAACTTCACCGTGACTTTCTGTTCTACCTGGGTTGAATCGCGAGAGAGATCAGTTATAGTCTCGCGAAAATTACATTTTACGATCCATTTTCAGCAAGATGTCGGAAATGATTGAATTGAACTGGATGATCTGCAACAAGTGCTTCGCCCCGTTGTACAGAGGAAAGCGTCCCTATCACGTCACCCAGTGTGGCCATATTTCCTGCCAGAATTGTTTGCGGCAAGGTAAACTTCGAGAAAATTTTCTCGCGCGTTACGATCTATTTTCCACGATTTCAACCGTTCGCCACTTGTGGCTTTTACAGTCGAGCAGCAATGTCCGCAATGCCAGCATGGCACCATGGCGCTGGCCCTGGAGGAGCCGCTGATGCCGAGGTTGATTCCGTACTTCCAGCCGCTCGCCGAAATTGTAGAAATGCAGTTGATGAAAGTCGACACGTTCCGGAGCAACCAGATGAAAATATTGATGCACCGCTTTATTGAACTCGTACATAAAATTCTTATCGCTTGTTTTCTCCTAAGTCCTAATTTCTTACGATCTTGTATACCTATAACATCGCTTCTATATATATTAAATCTTTATATCCTTTTGTGTGTGTGTGTGAATTTTTGTGTATCGACGATACGCTCTTAAGGATAAGAAGTACGAGTTGCTCAAGACCCGATTTTTCCCTGCACAACGCAATCTTAAGGCATTGGCGGATAAGTACACGAGCGTGACGAACGAGAAAAATAAGCTCGAGAAGAAGCTGATGTTTTATCAGACGCACAAAGTAACTCCTCTGCAATCTGCATACCGCGGGATGGAAACGCTACCCGACTCCGGTATCTCTGTGCCGACCTCGTACTCGTCAGGGTAAAGTCCAAAAGCTTTGAACAATGCAAAAAGAACGATCGGTACTGCATCCTCGAAGATCGATGTAACAAAAACGAATCTCCTTTTGAGATTCACGTAAACTTAACGCTACAATAAATGTTTTGAAGCAGCAATAATGTATTCCTCTTCTTCTTTCTTTCAATGAAGAAAGAAGGAGAAGAAAAATGCTTCAAAACATTTGTAGCATCAAATGGACTGCAGCCATAAAATTGTGCCATTTAATAGTATAAATTTCGACAAACGGTTAATGCAAACGTATCGTCATTCTGCATAATTCGAGAGAGAATATCTGTAAATAATTCGAAAATAAAATAATATGTGATATTCATTTTCATTGCTGTTTGTAGGTGCTCCATGAAATCGTCAGATCGTCCGAAATCCATGATCGCAACGCCCACGTCGAACGGTTTAAAATTCACCATGGACGTAACGCCCATAGGCTAGCGCGCAGAACTGCTGATGGGTTTCGTTTTCGCACACCCTTCAACCGTAAACCTTCGCAATTTATGGATTCCCAAAATATGTTATCTTAAATTGTAGTTTTATAACAAGAGACAAATTTTTTTCTTCATTCACTATACTCTTTCATATAGTTATCTCGAGTTTGCAGTGTTGTTTTATTTTATTTACGTACAAACGAGAACGCGAACTTCCGTTGTAATTAAAGATTAAAGAAATACTATCTCAAATATGTGAAGAAAAACGTGAATTATTTTTATCGTAATATGTAAAAAAATTGTGAATTATTTTTGTTATAAATTGTAGCGAAGAAATGAATTTGAGATATACGTTTAATTTAATATATTTTTTTTTTTCAAGATACATTGAGTTTTTTTTTCTTATCACTTTCACTTTTATTGGTCATTTCAGATATTGTACATATTATATAATTTATTATTCGTTCTTCAGACTTATGCGTCTATCACAGATATGATACCCAGATTCGAATTCGCATTTGAATCCACACTTTGAATTTAAAAAGCGACCATTCGATCGATAGGCACAACCCAACTCGGGTTGGGTTGAAAGTTGAAACCCCGCGGCCCAATCGAAAACGCTAAATAAGATGGCGGCAATGCGGAGTTCGCAATTTACTCGCATGCGTAAAAAGACCCGATCTGTCTAGCACTAGCACCCTAGCGACGTAGCGACGTTGGCTTGCCAGCTTGCCTCTCTTGCCTCCTTTTTACGTTCACGTGTAATCGAGCGTGCACGGTGCCGCGGTAAATAAATTACGAATCGCAGGTAATCTATCGCGATGAGATCCATCGATTTCGCGTAAACGCGACGAACGGCGCGTTAAATCCATTTATGTATCCCGGCGATCGTATTTAATGATCAGAACCAAGCGTTCGCGTGATATCGAGGCGCGAAGTGAACCGGTGGCAACCGTCCCGTTGCTTCTCATCGTACAGCTGTTTCTTCTTTCAAATTGCAAAAAAAGTGTGTCCCGTGAACACGATCGTTACGCTTATAATCGAAGGATCTTATTAAATTCACCCTTTTCACGTGTCTTGCGCGACAATTATGTTTATCGTGTCTTTTTACAAAGTTTAGGTTAGGTTAGCTTTCGTTGTGGGAATCTACGAATGAAAGTGCGATGTCTGCATTCGTGTAGCATCTAGTTGTACATACGTTGTAATCATTTTTCACGTGGCCGATGATAGTTTTTGAGAGTTAAGATCCCTGTAGGGTCTATAATATACACATATCGAGAGATGATGCATTGTTGCGTGTGTAAATATGCGTGTGTTGCTCGACTGATGCTCACGACGTTTGGTTTTTCAGCCATGGTGCGTATGAACGTTCTCAGCGACGCCCTCAAGTCCATCAACAATGCCGAGAAGCGTGGAAAGCGGCAGGTGTTGTTGAGACCCTGCTCCAAGGTGATCGTCAAGTTCCTGACCGTCATGATGAAGCATGGTGAGCGAGAATCCGCTTCCCGAAAGGTTTCAAAATTGCAGAAAGCTTATCTGTGCCGTATGGGTTGCTTTCCCTATACTTGCGTATACAATAATTCATGTATACATAATTTTTATGAACATTGCTTCTACGATTTATAGAAACATAGAAAGAATTGTATCTCGTTGTCCTTTTCATGAGCTATAACGATAGATTTGAACGTAACTCGCTGTTGAATGCAGGGTACATTGGAGAGTTTGAAATCGTGGACGACCACCGCAGCGGGAAGGTAGTGGTGAACCTTACCGGAAGGTTAAACAAATGCGGTGTTATCTCACCCAGATTTGACGTACCTATCAACGACATCGAGAAGTGGACCAACAACCTCTTGCCTTCTCGACAATTTGGGTAAGTGCTTATCTATATGTACAATATATGACAAATCTTTTATATTTGCCTTATGAATCAAGAAATAAATTTGTTCTTATTTATTTCAACAATTTGATAAAATAAGTTATGTGCAATAATATAGTACGTTGTAATAAACTGGAAGAAAATTTAATAAGGTATACTTGAAAATTGTTCGGCTCAAGCAAAAAGTACGCACAGAGTTATAAAATTAATGAGTATATCATACAGCACCGACGTCTTAATTCAGTTTTAAAAAGGAAACAGTTATACAATACATATTTATTCATGTTTATATCTCAGATACGTCGTGCTGACAACTAGCGGGGGAATTATGGATCACGAGGAGGCCAGGAGGAAACATCTTGGAGGAAAAATACTGGGATTTTTCTTCTAACTTTTTAGTTAAGTAAATAAAAGTGTAAAAACAAAGATGTACGTCTAAGAGCAATTTCTCGATGAAAACCGAATGTTCCACCGAAATTTTTACTCCATAACTCCGCAACGTTTTATCTATAAAGCATGTTTTTAAAACGGAGAGTTTTCACAAGCGGCGGTTTTTCCCCACTCGGAAAGTTCCTCGTTTGTCTTTTATCGTTGATTCCGATGTTGTAGTTAGATTGGCTTGCCTCGCTCGTCTTATTATATCCCTGAGAAATCGTCTCGCATAATCATCGTTACATATCGACTAATTGCACGAGAAGACATTTGATTACCGGGAGCAGAAAGGAGGAGGAGAATCAACGAGGCCGTCGCGAGTCAAGATACGTCTGTCCAGGAGTCGGATCAGATAATCGTACGGATCGTCGGGTCGGCGCAGCAGGAGTTCGCCGAGCAGGGAATCGACGAGATCGTGAATCTCTTTTCGTTTCAAATAAGACACCGCCTCTCGTTCCCGCGTGTTTTGCGCGTGCACGTCGCACGTTCCTCGTTGCTCCGAAGACGAGCTCGAACGATCCACCATCCTGCCTCCTCTCTCTTCGTCGTCATGGATTCGGAATTTTAAATAATCGCGAGATAAACAAAATCATCCGGAAGCTTTTTGACGATCGTCCAATGAGATGGTAGAATCGTTGCCCTCTCTCCACGGTAATCTCATTTAATTTAATTTTTGGATTTAAAAAATACGCAAAGTAATTAACTCGGAATTGCCAACCTGCCGAGAAATAAATTATCCTAGATATAGTCATCGATTCGGAACTGCCAATGTGGAAAACAAGTTAAATGATTCGTGGAAATAGGAGAAATCTACCGTATCGGCACAACCACTACCGTGGTCGTGTTGACGTGTTGTTCAAGTACGGTGTACCCGCGGGTTGTCTTTCCAGGGTTCCTGTTGGTCTCTCTTAATTATTCTGTCGTCTCATCAGTCTGATCAGTCCCAGTCCACGTTCGATCTTTAGCGGCATTTGGCGTTGATTCCGGCCAATTTCGGCGGAGCTGAAATACTTGACGGGTCGAGCCACGAGCCATGGCGTTGTCGAGATTCGGCAGCGTGGAGATGCTGAACACCTTGACTCGCGTCTCGCGCACAGGTACGAATATCCGTTTCTCGCAAATACAAATACATATTATTATCTCACTCCGTTTTATGTGTGGAAATATACGTACGATGTTGCGGAGACTAGTGTGCTGCCGTCTCTTTTGTTTTTTTTTTGCAGCTTGAGATGTCCGTCGAAGATACTAGAAATGACGTAATCAACTACATCTAACTTGTCAATTTATCACGATTGTATCAGATAGAGCGCTTTATTTATTTTATTTATTTTTTTGAAGTTATTTGGAATATTTTGGGGCATTTATAGTGCTGCAATTGTAATTTAAATTAGCTCTTTTCCTTTTTTAAATTCCATAGACATATCGATGACTGTATGCTGGTTTTTTCCGTGATATGAACAGTATTTAATTATACAATGTGTCCGAATCCCTAATCTTTTATCGCTGAGATGTATACATTTATGAGAAATTCATAATTTGTTCGAAGATAACTTGCGACAGCTATAGTAGTTTTATCCATATGATTTTTATCTTATACTTTGCGAAATATATCATAACCATGGAGCATAATTTACATAATTATCTTTATATTATATGTAATTCTAACATAAGATTTAATTCATATATACATCTCATTTCAATCTCATTATACTTTATTAATTTTAATTTTTAATTAATTTATTTGTTAATCCCTGCCTTACAGCCTTTGGGCAACTTCTAGTTTGTACTATACATTTATAATAAATATACACTTTTATACATATTTTATACTTTTTTCTTGACATAAAATAACATAATAAAACAATTATAATAAAATTTAATTCTTTTCTGTTCTATTTCTTAAAGTATCTTAATGTATGATCGTTAAACATCTGAATATTTGAATATTTAAGTAAAATAAAAGTATAAATAATAAGTGTAAACATAAACAAACGTTAATCTGTTAACTTCTTGATTTCTGACATTTCAACACAAATTAGTTATACTATAATCTTTCTGTTATCCTATTTAATTTTGCATTCTCCTTCTTTCTCTTTCTTCTTCTTGATCTTATTATACTTCATTACAATGTTTTACTCCTTTTTTTTGCACTTTTGTCCTTCCTAGGGCAAAATGATCACTCCCTACATAATAAAATCCTAACATGATATACAACGCAATATGTGTGTAATATATTAACATAATTTCTTAATTTTGTAGCATTCCTGGAGATGCAGTGTGCGACTTCAGCGGCAGTTCACCGGAAGCAGCAGCCGCTGCACCTGACCAGTGCACGTTGCTATCCAGATCCACCGACTCTGACTCTGCCGATTAACGTTTGTGACATCTTCGCCAAC
Source organism: Temnothorax americanus (assembly GCF_048541705.1). Classification (NCBI taxonomy): domain Eukaryota; kingdom Metazoa; phylum Arthropoda; class Insecta; order Hymenoptera; family Formicidae; genus Temnothorax; species Temnothorax americanus. The sequence goes on from NW_027509253.1 coordinate 1,425,397, forward strand.
GAGACCGGTCGCTTCACGCCGGAGCGCGCGCGCGACATCGCCCTGTACGCTGAGAACGGCGGCAGCGCCGTCTCTGCGGCGAATTGCTCCGGATTTCCCGAGATCCGCGACGACAGCCACGTGGACTCGTACGATTGTTTCGGCGCGGTCAGCCTGAACGGCACGATGCAGAGCAACGTGCCGAAGCCGTTCTCCTCGTGCGGCAAGTCCACGCACCTTAACATGCCCGGCGGACAGTGGTCCCGCGACAACAAATACATCGCCGAGGATATGCAGCGCTCCCACTACCGCAAGTTGTCGTGTAAGGACGACCTTTGAGTGGGTTCTCTGAAGGGTAGAGGTGCTTTCCTCGTCTTCGCTTTTTTACGACTCGCATCTTTTGCGTCCCTACTGTTGTCTCTGAACCCTAGAAGATAACACGATACTTCGATCTCGGGGATGTAAATATCGAAAGACTAGAGAACGTTTAAGTTTCAATTATGGAACATGTTATCTGAATATCGATATAGAAAGATTGAAATGTCAAATTAAATAAAATAATTAAATAAGATCCTTCGCGGATGATATACAGATCTAAAAATTTGATAATTCGCTATGATTCAAAGATTAACGTCCCAAAAATGTATAATATTTCCACGACAATCTAATATTACATTTGCAAAAGGACTTTATTCCCTTCTTGCGTCGCATCAATGTTGTACATATATTGGCACATTGAATAGTCACAAAAGCTCTGTTGAAGATTTTTATACACTTGAGGATTTGCCGATTCTTAAGTTGGATCTTCAAGGTAAATGAGAACTGAGCAAGCTTTTGTGTGGCCATTCGCCATCAGGAATTCACATTGGGCAAATTATATGTCGCTCAGGTACTGCAACTAATGCCTTCATAACGAGCCCGCTTTTACGAGCGACATATTGGCCAATTTGTACCATCAGAATGAGCTACTCGACCGACAACTCCAAGGCGGCTCAGAAGAGTCAGGTCGCGGTGCCGATGTCCGCAATGACGAAGAAGGAAAAATTTCGCCTAATGTTGAGGGATTATGGAGGCATCCTTCTCGCCTTTCATATCACTATATCACTGATAAGCCTCGGTGCTTGTTACACGGTGGTCATTAGGTCAGTCATACGTTCCCTGGGGTTTGTCTAAAAACCGTACCCTCTCTTGTAACTGAAATATCTAACATATATAATACATGTATATATAACCGAAATTTTTTCATGCGCAATCGAAGATTTCAATCTAAATCGAAAATTTAATATCAAAAGGGAAAATACTTGAGCAAATTATTTGTGACAAATGATCGATTAAAATTTCTCAAGTGTGCAACTTTGGGTACACTATATGTAACGCTTTCATTTGGCTTTTTTGTGTTAATTTTTCATATAACATGACGACTCTCAGAATAAAATAACAGAAAGTGAGAGCGTTTCAGTTTTTCTAATCATTATCAATAAGCATTAAATTGTGTCATTTTATCTTTTGAGATTTATCTTGAGAAAATTTATCACAATCCTTTTTTTTTTCTAATAATTCTAATTCTTGATTTCAGCGGAATCGATGTAACGCCGTTCGTGCAAAAATGGTCAGGCGGGAATGAACAGATAAATAGCCTGCTGAAAACCTCGACGGACTTCGTAATAGCGTACACAGTTCACAAAGTGCTCGCACCTGTTCGATTAGGGATATCCTTAACCGTGACTCCACCGCTTGTAAGACGTCTGAGGAAAATGGGCTTGCTTAAGATGCCGAAACAGAAACCATCACCACCGTCACCACTAACGCCACCACCACCACCACCACCGTCAGCGTCCTCGTAAAAGCTCTAAGATAATTATTTCTTTTAAGCCACTTTCAAATGCGGTGGTAGGGCTGTGAAAAGAAATTTAAAAGTCGCAAAAAGTGAGATTTCTCAACGGCAAGATACAATAGATAGATTTGATAATAGAGAAATTTTGCTATTAGACAAATTGATGTATATAGGCAAGGCTATTATCTTCTTCCGTATAATTCAAAAGCTTGAAATTTTAATACAATTTTTATATTATATTTTGTGTTATCAATCTTTTATAAAGAAATTATTATCTGTAAATAAACGTTACGAAGATTAAACTAGTCGGCTTCTCACATATGCACTTCTCGTTTATTATATAAAGAATATAGCGATCATAAAATTTACACAATTTTATAATATCTTGCGTATGACAGAGTGTCGTACGGTCTCGCGCGTGCCATGCCATAATACATAATAATCACGCGTATCGCATTCGTAGCACAGAATTTTCGTACACAAAAGCTCGGCAATTTCAGTTGGACGAATTCGCGGTTTGTTCGCATAACTTTGACCATGCACAACACGTCGACATATATATATGTACAGAAATCTTTAAAAATATATTATAATACATAAGTAGAGAGAAAATAGAATAAAAAAATGTATATAATTATATACAGTCCGGTGTGAACCTAAAGTAGCACACTTCTTACAAGTAAATCTTACAAGTTAATCTCGTTGAGATTCCGTCGAGACGCGTCCCCGACGCTTGACACATTACGGTACTAGATGATAATACATTCGTCGCGCGGAAAAACGATCCTCAACGAATATAGATACAAAATGCACGGCCGACAAGGGCCATCGAGTATCTCCGCTTGAGTATCATTACATCCTTTCTTTTTATGTCCCTCGGTACTTTGTAAAAATTAAGCGTAATAGATTTCGATTCGCCATCAGTGATGTCAAGATGAAAAGATTCGGCAGTGTGAAAGTATGATCGTTAGGTTGTTTAGGATTTTTTACAATGATTTCGATTGAATCAATCAGCGCGTACCGATGTAAGTTACAGAGTTTATTATAATAATCGATTTAATTCAAGTGCAAAAGCATGATGCGAGCGTTTTAATTGGTGAAATGTCCAAACTGCGTTCTATCAAGCAATACGGTTAACTTGTAATTTGTATTCAAGCGTATAGTGCGTCCGACCGTTCACTATGAATATATCTTTATGTACAATCTTTAACGTGGACCAATACGCGCTGATATATTCAACTGAATTTGCTATTAAAAGTCTTAATTCTTATTGTTAGATTATGTCGGATCCTTGGATCCGGCTAGCTGCTTTAAAAACTTTGAACACTTGATTTGTCTTGCTATAGCATTTGAGCATTTTCAACTTAAACGTAGGGACTTGAGTCGTTCGTAAGAAGAGATGAGATTACGCTAGTAAAAGAACGAATATCGTCTAATAATACTTTCGAACTCATCGACATTCAGTTCAAATACTTTACAGAGTCGTAGGTCATTACATAAAAATGCGATAAAAAAAAAAACTTATTTGGCACACAGAGAGCGACGAATATTAACGTATGCCTTTAAATTATTCGTAAGATAAACGTAACGCGAAGCATTATTGCAATTTTGATTCAGATCACTTTGACTGATATAAACTAGATTCTCAAAAACTAGAAAGAATGTGAAATAATGAATATTATTTCGTTCGTTTTATTATTATTCGGAAGGCGGACAGCGAGACAGCCGCGTGAAAATTTATCTTGTATGTGTTGCAAAACAAATGTTTACATGAAAATGTTATTTACTTGTGACTTATTTATTTGGCTATTCGTTTAGATTTAGAGCTCAAGTAGTCAAGACTCCTTGAGCCGTACAGTCTAAACAAAACAGCATGGGTCACGAGTGATCCGACGTCTGCCTCTGAAGGGTTAATGAAATAATGAATGAGTGCGTATAAATTCGAGAAACTGAATTATAAAAAAACCTTTAGCTATGCCGATGTCGCACGATAAATTAAAACCTTTAAAAGCTAATTACTTCGTAATTTTAATAAAAAAAATTATGCACTTTAGTTACGTGTTTTACATTATGCGAAAAACTGGGACATGACACTGAGAACTCCGGGAAGATCCCTGGTAGCGACGTCGTGCGACTGTCTTACTTGATGAACCTACACATTTTAGCATCATTATGAAAGTCACGAGTATTGTAGGCGTTTCTCTCCATTATCGGAAAATTCTCTTACCTTCCTAACTGCATATTAAGTTAACAAAGATCTACGAAGTTCAAGAAACATGAAACGTAACGGTAAAGTATTGAGAAAAAGACATTGGTCTTTTCTTGTCTAAAATGTCTTTCGAAGTTTCCACCAACCGTCTTGGTGTTTAAGTTTCCTGATCTTCCGAAATCAGAAAAAAAAAAAAGGAATATGTAGATCTTCGTGAACGAATGCAGCTGCGGCCTTAAACGTAGGCCTCGGTGCGATGACCTCGTATCTGATGGAAGAACTGCTGCCAGCTGGTAAGCGTCTTCTTGGACCATACCCAGAAGCTGCTGGTAATGCCGACTATCATCGCCATGAGGTATTTGATCATGAAGATCTCGAAATCGGGTTTACGACCGAGGTCGCGGGTGCGCTCGCCGAGGGGACACGGCAACGAGTAGAGCGACTGCGGGCCCGGTCGCGAGCACATCTCCATGTTCCACGTAAGCATCCATTGGTCGAAATATGCCTGCTCGTAGAAGAGGCAAACGATCACGACCATGGCAGGTACGATGTAAAGCACGGAAAAGATGCCGATGCGAATCATGAGTTTCTCGAGCTTGTCAGTCTTTGTGCCGTCGTGCTTCATCACCGTCCGGATGCGGAAGAGCGAGACGAAACCTGCCAGCAGGAACACAATGCCCAGAAAAAGATAAACGCACAGCGGTGCCAGGACGAAGCCCCGTAGAGCCTCCACGTTCCAAAGACCGACGTAGCAGACCCCGGACAATATATCACCTGTAAATTAAATTACAGAAATATAAATGTAATTTATGAACATAATTTTTAACATAAAAATAATGTGTCTGAGAAACTTTCTTTGTTTAATTTCGTTATTAACTTTGAAAAAGAAAGTGAAAAAAATTCTTGGAGTAATTCCTATTTGTATCGTACTTGTAATCAAGAGAATATCATAAAGCGATTGTATATTTTACGTCTTTCTCGCGTTCAAAGTTTTACAATTTTTATGTTATAACTGTCCAAAATTACCCACCTTCCACTTTTCCCATCGCTAGGATAGTAACGGTCTTCACAGCCGGCGCGGCCCAGGCGGCCAGGTGGAAGTACTGTGAGTTAGTCTCGATTGCTTCGTGTCCCCACTTTAATCCAGCCGCCAAAAACCACGTGAGGGTGAGGATGACCCACCAGATGCTCGACGCCATGCCGAAAAAATAGAGAATCATGAAGAGCACGGTGCACAATTCATCCTTGGTACCCTGAGCGATCGTAGAAGCCATCTGTATTCGGATACCCATCGGCGGTGGGAACGGCTCCATGCACGATATCGAGTTGCCGGCTGCCCAGCCGATCACGTAAGCCAGTGCCACCATCAGGTAACATATGGACAAGAAAATGATAGGCCTCTCGGGATACCTGTACGAGAAAGTAATGTTTAAAACTCAGAGATCTTGAAATTCTGGATTATTCACATGTTTTTGAAACGCTTATAATTGTACTTCCGTCTAATCTATAGGAAATTCTCCGTAATAATACATTATATAATAACATATAATAATATAATAGTTATAATTCTGATTCTCCAACAGATCAGCCCATTTTATCATCGATCATAAATTGATTTCATTTAGCACTCTTTATTTCCAAGTACTAAAACTGCCGTGCAACTTCTCTAATCTAACAATACTCTAGCGATGTACAAATTTGTTAATTACCAAACATTTAATATATTTCACAAAAGCATGACGCAATTAAATTTCCAAGAAAATAAAGAGCTTTACCTAAATCTATCTCTATCAATGAGGAATGTCAGGAACGTGAAGAAGCAGGAAACGGCACAGACGGAGGCCCAAGTGCCGACCCACACTCTGGCGAACTTTCTCTGCCTCTCGGTGAAGAACATCCCGTCGCAGGGCGCCCCGCAATCAAGCTCCACCTTGTCGCCCACCTTCAGCGAGTACCCTAATCCGTGAGGCACCTTGAACTGGACCGGGCACACAAAGCCAAAGTCCCTGGCGCCCATGGCAAAACCGTTGCCACCGACGGCGCCGACGCCGCCGTAGGGCTTCAGTCCCTCGTTCCAGGGTGGCTGGAACTCCGCGACCGGCATGCGGGCCGGGGGATAGACCGGCGCGGCGGGCTCCTGGGGCGCGGTGGTCTCGTTGGTGCCCACGCAGAGCGCCGTGCCGTCGTTCTCCGGCATCTTGGCGCAGTCGAGGGCCTCCGGCCACGCGAAGCCGAAGCTGTTCATCAGGCTCTCGCAGCCGGAGCGGGCGCTCTCGCAGAGCGACCGGCACGGCGGTATCGCCTTCTCGATGATGGTGCAGACGGGCGCGTAGACGGTGCAGAGGAAGAAGCGCAGATCCGGGCTGCACTTCATCTTGACGAGCGGCATGTACTGGTGCACCTCCTGGCCGGCGTCCTCCTGCTTCTGATGATTCATCAGGTTCGGCATGATCGTCTGGTTGTACGGGATGTTCATGCAGAGATTGATGGTGATGGGCTCGCAGCGGCCGTGATGGGCGAGGGGATCACCGATCCCGCCGCCGCCGCCGCCGCCGCCGTTCAGGGCGGTGGAGGAATGCAGGGCGGCGGTGACAGCCATCACGGACAGAAACGCGCCGATCATCGCCGTCCGCAGCATCTCTGGCCTCTTCTCGTTGGGGACGGGCGCGCACCACCTCGTTGGGGGACACTCACGACCGGCGCCGACGGAACATGCCGATATTTTATACGCTCAGCGATCACGCGACGGCAAGGATGAGGATGACAGGACGGGTGAGGGTGGCGATAATGAGGGCGAAGGTGGTGGTGGTGGACGCGCTCCCGGAGCAGCGGTGATGAGCGGTGTAAACAGTTATGGCAGTCGTACGAATGTCTTGTCTTCAATTGTCTCGGCGACGGCGTCGTGGGAGAAGGGAGGTCAGGGAGAATCCTCATCGCTCCGGGTGTCCAACAGCCAATTGGAGTACCCGCTTTCTAGAGACATTTTGGAATACGTCGTGTCGCGAGTACGTGCACATTCTGCGAAGCGCGCTCGCGTTCCTTCTCTGTCGTTTCGACTCCGCGATCGTGGAACCCGGAATTTCAATGCGAGATTTAAATGCGAGGTTGGGTCATTTTGCAAAAAAGAAGAATAAGAACAGAAAGAGGAAGAAGAGAAGAAGAAGGAGAAGGAAGATGATGATGATGACGATGAGGAAGAAAAAGAAGAAACAAGCGTGGCGGAAGATGACTTTCACCGAACTCCGATTACCTTCATTTGGTGATTAATCGGTTGAATAATATCTGTATCATTTTGTTAACGCGGATAGAATTATTTGTCGCTTAATGTTGAGAAAAAACATTTAAATTTGACAAATTCTTAAATTATCTGAATTATACGGTTACAGATTTTTGATTGAAAATTTTGAGAGTATTAAATATTTCTCTTCATAAGTTTAAACATTAATGTTAATGAAAGTATTTCTTTCCGTAGATATAAAGTCCGGATGCTGGCATCGATTTATTTTTCTCGTCGACAGAATTGCAGCCCAGAAATTGGAATGGATAGCGGTTAGGTGGCGACGAACAGACGAAGAGGACACGCTCGATCTCGATTTTGATTTTATTTCCTTCCTGACATGTAATGCGCAACGCGTTCTGTTTTAGCCCTCGCCGACGATCGGCGCGCGGGAGCGTAATTGCTGCAGCTCTCTCGCTTCTCTTTTTTTTTTATTACTTTTTTCGCGCTTACAGTACGTACACGTGCATCGTATGTGCACTTTAGACGGGTCGCATTTACGGGCGAACTCGCGCCTGCCGCGCTTTATTTACAACGCGAGTCGCGTATTTTCAAAACCCGCCGATTTTCGCCAGAATCCGGTCTGAGAATTCAACCAGGAATGACTGTACGATGACCGAAATCCGATTAACTCGATCGATTATTAACTTTTGTCAAGTAATACTGGCAATATTTCGCGAATAGAATTGTTGATTCTTTGTTGTTTAAAGTCTTTGTTGTGTAGAAAAAGAAAGATTGGATCGGGTACAACGAATTATATGTAGTTAGAGATTGCGCGTCGTGCGAATTAAATTCGTTGCCGGTTGAATCGCCGATTAAGTTAATCCGGTCTTGATCGAAGTCATCCCTGAAAGTCAGTTCTTCGACGATCGTCCTGAAGCTAACTTCCCGATTATTCCTTATAAAAGCTCTGCTCCTTAAAAGTTCGATTGCATTCTGGCGGAAAATCTTGACTGATGTTCAACATAAAGAAAAATAACGATTCTCTATTACTCAGAAATATAATGATATTTTATTGACGATAGCTGTGTATATAACATCTCGAGTACGAAATTCCTTCGTTACCGAAGACGCCAAGCACAAATATGCTTCCAGTAAATTTTATTACATAAAAAATACCACTCTATATCTTCCGTAGATTTTCTAAAATAAGAAGAGTGACGTGTTTTTTTTATCTCGTGAGAGAGACAAGAACGACGAGCGACGAAGATAGTATGGCGGGTGTTGAAAATGAGCGTCTCGTTCGATAGTCGGTACAGTTATTGAGGAAAAATTAGCGCGCGAGCCGCCCGAATTGCGAATTATACGCTTCGTTATCGTAAACAAATAAATAATTTATCTTCTCGCACGAATGTGTACTCCCGGCTCGCGGCCAAGTCGCCCACTCGACTTGCGCGAGCTCAGCCTTTCTTACGCCTTATGATTAATATTATTTAACATTTAAGAGAGAGTCATTATGGAAGATTGAAGTGCACCGCCAATCCCTCGCGCGTCTCCCTGCTTAATTAATCTTGTTCTCGCTGGTCAATTAATCGAATCTGACGAAAGAAAACGACTTAAGGAAGGATCAGAGGGGAGGTCCGCGTAAAATTAAATACCAGGTTTGAAACGGAATTATTGAAAAAATTTAATTTTCTAGGTAGCTTTTTGTTCTTAAAGGAAGAACTTGTCGTGATTTTCAGAAAGAAACGCGACAACTGGCAACGTCACAGATTAGAGATCGCTATATTTACAGACGCGATATCACTGGAAGACGACTGATATCACTTATGAAGAGTCCAAAATGTTATCGACGCCCGCGGGTCATATCGATAAGAGCGCGGGTCGCTGTACGCGATTTATGGGGAAGCGCTGTTTTTAAGCTACGAGGTTCGTCTAATCTTTTTTTTTTTTCTTCTTAAAATTGCTATTAATAACATCGCGTGATAGTAAACTTTAGTCGACCGCAAAAACTTATCATTGGCACAACGTTGAATTCCGGAAAAGACTGAACGCAATTCTCCTATATATTTTTCGCACATATATGTATATGATCTTAAAATAGTATAAAATATTTCATTTACGGCTATATATACTGGATTTGATATATTTCTTAACGAGTCATTGGAACGCGTGGAACTATAATGACTAGAAATTCCTTTTTCTTTTTTTGGCTAAACGATATCTCTTTCCAAAGATCCTTGAAAGATTTTAGGAATGGCTTTTCACGTAATTCATTGTTGGGGGGTTCTTCCTTCAAAAGGATGTATTTTACATACATCCTGAAATTGTGCTTTTACTCGCTAATAATTTGCAGAAATTTAGTGACGCTTATACATTCAAATCTACATAATATATGATAATTTATAGAAATGCAAGGACAAAAAGAGAGATCCTTCAGAGGGAAGACACGCGCGATCATGATGTGATTCTCGCAAAAATACTCTTTAGTAAGTTCCTTTGCTTTTCAATTATACTCGTTCTCAATTTAAATTCTCCGTTATATGCGTATATTTCTTAAATTTCAAGACCGATACTTCAGATTAATCAAGAGGGAGATGAACACGAGGCGGGGTTCCGTTTCGAACCAGAGCTCGCAGAATTAATATCTTCGATCCGCTGGTGCACGCCCCGCACGGATTTGACGTCGTCGCGTCGCTACTTAGCCGTGCGTACAAACGCGGCCGTGCGATCTCGCGCGGAAGGGAATCGCACGGACACGGGCCACAGGATCGGTATGCAGCGCGTGCACTAGCGCGCGCACTTTCTCATATATACCTGCGTCCATCTGTACATGATTGCGTGTAATGCCCGGCGGACAAGGTCAGAGGAAGCCTCGTCGCCGCGATTACAAATTCCAAAATGCTCGATGCGTTTTCACGCGTCGTCAAAGAAACGCGCATTTGTATATACGTGGGAAATGTGTGAGTATCTCGGATCGTGTGTATGTGTGTATTATGTGTTTTTCTTTATCTCGTCCATTAGCACCAAACTTAAGCTAGTCGCGTATAAGTGTGTGTGTGTGTGTGTGTGTGTGTGTGTGTGTGTGTGTGTGTGTGTGTGTGTGTGTGTGTGTGTGTGTGTGATTTTTACAGGCTGTCCTGAATTTTTATTTACGAGGGACCTCCTACATATGTATATATTGCGCGATTCCTTTGGCGCGCACAAGACAGAATAACGAGGATTAAAGTACTTTCGAGATATTCGAAAAAATGGACAGACTTTCTTGGAATATTTCAGCGAGATTAATACACGAGTATATAACGCGCCCGCCGCACATCCGGTGCCGATCAGTGCGCATTATATCATACTTATTCGTACGTCACGTGCGCTCGATCATAAAAGTCCACGTTCGAGGGAAACCCAGGTGCTAAAAAAACGAAAGTGTTTAAGAATCGATTAAAATAATAAATTCACAAAGAGTAGTCTCTAAAATGATTTTCAATGAATAACAATTGTATTAGTAAGGAGAGATCTAAACAATTAATTCTTAAGAAATTTTTAATTTTAGGCTGTAAGCTGAAGAATATTTTGATTGTCCAAGTATCTGCCAAAAATTATAATCAATTTCTACCTTTCAGTCAGTTTCTTAAAAAGTTTTCCTCGGAGGTGTGCTTTTGCGATTAAACGCACGCACAGATATATTCGTCTATCTATCTATCTATCTGCTATCTATCTATCTATTGTTTCGCTAGCGACACTAATAATCGTGTCGATCTAATTATCCGAGTGCAATAGCATGCGTGTCCGCACCTTCTGCGTGTTTTCACCAGGTATATTTCGTGCACCCGGTATATTTGTGACGTAACTGGGAGAGCGCGTAATTGAGTGAATTGTAATTAACGTTGGTACCCGTATGTCGATAAGATTCCTTTCAATTTGCTCTGTGTACTACAATACGTGCTGCGTATTATGTCACGCACAAGATACACCGGATGTGTTTCATAAAAAAGAAACAACACGTATGTGTCTAATATATCTCGAATGAAAAAGTATAAGGAAAAATTGTCAAACATTTTAAAGTCAAATCTCTCTTATTGTTAGATTTCAATCTTAAGTGAATTTCTGCCGACACCCTTTTTATTTATGCTAATTGGATCAATCCGTTTAATTAGTGCGATATTAAAAGTAACGAATAATATTTTGTTCTAGGTAGAAATGTCGCGTGGCGTTACCGCCTTTGGCATCACGTGGACACGCAGCATCGGCGGGACTGAGCACGTCGTCAAAAATCAGCAAAAACAACAGATCGGTACTGTACGGTCGCACTTGTTGAGCAAACGATCGCCGTGCGCCTGGGAAGATATACATTTGGCACTGGATTTTCTCTCTCCTTCTTTTACACTTCTTTTCGAGGAAAGCTCCCCTCACTCGTAATGACGCGACGTGCATGGAACTCTCGATTACGCGATATTGGATCGACCGTAAAAGGGTGAAAATTGTAAACATGAAGAAAGTTCGTCACAAATTTAAAAGATCTCCAGAAGCTAAATGCAAATAAAATGTGATCGAATATGTATTGCTATCCCTAAGAATTTACTTTGATATCGTTTATTATTGTAGCTCTAACTCTGTATTAAAATTTATTCGTCGGAACTTAACTCTTTTGGATCATAATTAATTGTGGGATTTTAATTACTACTAACTTTGATCGCGCAAAGATTTGTCTCGTCCTTCTATTTTGATTGCATTCTTTGATACTGTTTCATCCCACTTTTCTTGTTAAAATTAATTTTACAAGCAATTGTAACTGACAACATAAATTGTTTTAAAAGATCAACAATAAGATTAAAGAAATTTTTGCGATAAAGTCCCTTGCTTTCGCACGTAAAAGGACTTGGGTAATCGAGAGTTCTTTGCGACTCGCTGATACGCGACGAAAGAAAGTGCTTCTCTATTTACAAGGATTCGCAACGATCATAGCGATCGTGGAGACGTCGTCGTCGACGTTCATCACCCACAGCTGGTCGGGAAAAAAATATACAGCCGTGCCCCTTATTTTTACATCACCCGAACGATAGCTCGTTCGATTATCAGGAACGTATCTTCTTCGCGAAACCCGAAGACGTTCAATCCCCATTTCGGTCCTTCCTGTAATTTTCCCTCGTACTTAAAGAAACCACTATGCCGTTTTCTACATTTTCTCGAAAATAACGATCGATATCTATGTATATATATGTATAATACATGTAGAAAGAAAAGAAAGGGATGCCGACGGGACCGAAGGGATTGAACGGACCTCTCTCTTCGGGATCACGAGGAGGGCCTCGCCCGATGATGATATGGTTGCCCCTCGCCGACGCGGCCGGCTCGGCCTTAGCTGTTCATGATCGTGGACCTCCTGGAGTAGCCGCGTCTCGTCACCGTTTCACCCTGCGCCTCGCACTCCCGCTTCACCCGGTCGATTATGTCAGCCACCAACTTCTCCTCCTTCTCCCGCTGCTGCTCCCAATCCGGACCCTTGCCAATCTACAACGATACGTTGCCAATATTGAGTAGGAAGGTAGCGAATAGTACTGAACAATTTGGAGATAATATAGCTGTTACTTTGATGAAGTACATTTTGAAAGAAGGTATTCGATATTGCAGGTATATTGTGAGCAGCACTCACGTCGGTCGAGGTCTTCCGTGTCTTCTTATTGCCGGGCTCCTCGCGGTTCTCGTCGTTCTCGTTGTCCGAATGACGGGAACTTAAATGTCCGATGTAGCCTTTGCGGGACTTGAAGTACGTGTTGCAGCTGTGGCACTTGAAGAGCGGCGCCGGCTGGGCCACCTGGGTCGACACGTGGAGCTTGTACTTGTGCCTGTACCAACGGGTTCGCGACGGAAGCACCTCGCCGCACCACTTGCAGACTACGGAACCGTCGTTTTGAATGAGGTATTCCAGCAGCTTGGAAAACAACGTTTATTGGTATTTTTTTAAAATCTCTCTCGCTCCCTTTCTCCCACTACGCTACGTTCGATTTATCAGAATTTGTCACACGTGTATCGAGGGTACCGGAATATCAAAGTTAATTGATTTGTGTTATTCGTTATGAATTAAAAACTCGCCCACGTTAATTTAAAGTCCAGGGGAACGATTTTCAAGGTGCCAAAGGTTTCGAGGTCGCGTTAGAGACCACCAACCTGCTTCCTGACCTCCGGTTCGTTCTCGCCTGCTTCGGATTTGGGTAGCAGAAGGTCGGTTCGGTCCTCGTCTGTGCGATCCGTCAAGAAGTGAACACCGCTGACTACTCTCTCGGTCTTGATGAAGACGCCGCCCGCACCGACGGTGCCCTCGTCGTCACCGCCGTGCGTCGCCGAGGACGAGGCCGACGAGGCCGGCGCGGCGGGCGACGACGGCGACGACGAGTTACAGATTTCGAAGGTGATGTCGCTCGGTAGCTGCGGCGGCAGCTGATCTGCCGATCGCACATGCAACGAGAAAAAAGGTACACGGCTTAAGATGAAAAGTCGTTTGCGCTCTCGATAAATGGTACCACGAAGAACTGATCGCGTCAACGAGAGTGAAGAACACACAATTTCTTTTTATTTATCTATGAAAGATAGGATATCTGCTTCAAGAAAATATTTGCCCCAACCACTTACTCTCTTATTCTAATTGCATATTTTAATTGGCTTAATTGCATTCACTGATCAGCATTACGTTACTCAAGTTTTTGAATATTTGGGATTGATAATTTAAGTACTTACAACGAGATTTGAAAGAATCGACAAATACTAGTCAATACCATAGATTAATTTATAAAATAATAACCTTTTTCCTTCTTAATTATCAATGTAGCTTTAGATTTTAACATTGAAATAAAATTTGTGAAATAAAAACGTGGGATCAAGTTTAGAACTGAGCAAACTTTAATCTGCTAAGCCTTTCAATTGCACATAATTCACACAAACTGTGATTTACGTCTTAAAAGACTCGCGAGATATTCTTCTCGAATACGACGGGGATTCAAGAAGTAAAATAATGCGATAGATGAGGTATTCCACATATATACGGGGATGTAAAATACGCGAGGAACTGTGTTTGTAGTGAAGGATGACAGAAGAGACAAACTCCGCTAGACTATTGCAATGTATATCACAAAAAGTTACAAAGAGAGAAACTACAATTAGATAAAAACAAATAAAAATAATAATAATCGCGTTATTAGATTGCGTTGTCGTTCTTCTCGCCACCAGGCACCAAAGATATACATCTAAAGGTACATCCGAGACGGTACATAATCGTAGGACAGGCATATGTGTCCGCGATATGCGACGATAATGTGCGAACGTGTGCAGCAACTTGCATCATCTTTATTATTGTTATTCAATATATATGTATACGCGTGGAGCATATACATATATACGTCTATGTATGCATTAAATGTATAAACATATATATTATATAAACGCGTCTTGGAGGGTGCTTTCGGACGTGCGATATAACATAACGTAATATAATATATATTTCCATATATATATATATATATATATATATATATATATATATATAATATAATAGATTTTCTTTTTTCTTCATTCGCAACGCGTATGTACCTGTATTTTTTGTGCAAACTACCCTCGAAATCCGCGCAATCTCCTCCGTCTCTCCTATTGCTGACATATGTTATCATATCATAAATAACGGTATATTTGTTTAAAACTTTCCCGACAGATTATCGCTTTATAAAAATACACGTATCGAAAGATATTTAAAATCAATTAAAAACTATTAACGAATTAATTTAATCGAGTGATTAGCAAATAGATTTATTTAAATCTTTTGTTTTTTAATTAATTGGAGCGTCGATTGAACGATCGAATGTAGGATTGTAGATTCAAGGATTTAATCCATTTAAAAATCTTTGCATACGATTTTTATAGAAATCTTGTCGGAGAAAATTCTGCGAACGTTGACAAAAAATAAATACAGATGACGCGTATTACAAGTAAAAGTGAATTTTTTCATTAATTCGTTTTATTATCGTTACTAAAAGATATTATACGTTTTTCTCTCTTTGCCCTTCCCGGAGGCTGATTAGTTGCGAATTATAGTCGCAAATTCTACTACATAGTAAAATTTGTACATAACTGTGAAGCGTGGTAAAAAAAACCTTCTTTTCTTTTTGGAAGATTTCAGAAAAACGGAAGAGGCGCGACATAATTGGCGTTTAAACTCTCTCTTTCTTTTTCTCTCTACATATAATATATATACCATTTAACGCTTAAATAAAATATCTGCATCGTGAATAGAATAATAATAATAATAATATAATAATAATATTAATAATAATATAATCGCATTTTGCTATATCTCACGTTTTGCTCCATTGAACGCGCCGCGTCTCCTTTAAAGCCTAAACGTATCTCGCGCGCTCTTCTAACTAATACCCGCTGTGTTATATAGTATAATAAAATTGGAAAATAAAATAATGAACGCGTTAAATCCGGCCATGTGTCTAAAAAGAAAAGAAGAATAGCAGACAGCGCTATAGTAACGTAGCGACATAATAGTAATTGTACGTAACTAAACCATTAAGAAGTAAATTCGCCGCTGCTTGCGACGCGCCTTGGAAAGTGGAGAGGAAAGGTGACACCGTTCTTAAAATGTATCCGGAGACCTTGCGTCAAAGTGGTCTGTATTTTATTAGCCGCAATACACCATCAAATTTAAAAAGATTTCAGAATTTTGTAATATTTCTTGACAAGAACCGAACATCAATGATCTAAATTTACGGCGTTAAAAGATTTAGTGCTAAGAGTTGTGCAATACCAAAAAGCGAATAACGTGAATAAAAATTCCGAAATAGATCAATTTAAAGCGCTACGATTTATGCCGAATCAACCTAATTATTACGCGATCCCGCGTAGATAAGAGTTATCGTTGCGATTTTTGATAACTCAAGGCGAAGGTCTCCTGGGAAGAAATCACAAGCACGTGCACATTCCCTCCCATAAGATATATCTTTTTTTTTCTCTATACATATATTCTGTTAAATAACTCTATATTTCTCTCGCTCGATCGTTCTCACATGCATTTACATTTTCACGTTTCATCGCTTTTCTCATTCACACGCGTACACGGATAACGCCAGTGCGGAAGACCAAAATACTGCTTTCTTTCGGTTCTCGATGCTCCCTCGAAAGCTCTTGCTCAGCAGGGTCAATTAATTGACAGCCCGTATCCCCTCAACTCTTTCTCTCTTATCCGTCAACAACGTCCCGGACTGGAGACAGATCTCTTTACTTAGGTTTTCATGGACGAAAGAACGCAGGGAGGGCAGGGAAGGAGAAACAAGAGGCTCCAGTCGGGTCCGTCAGACATGCATACATTTATACGGTGTCCGTGTACATATACAATATATAACGTCTTCTCTCTAATGTGCGCGTGCACCTGTGCGTTTGCTTATATACTTAACAATAATAATAATAATAGTTAGTGTAATAATTCATTTTTTTTTATATCCATGCTGGTCCAGAGCTAAAAGTTAATAATCCTTACCGAACAAGTGATAATAAAAATAAGAATTAATAATAATAATAATAACTGTAATATATATAGTAACAGTGATAATAAAAATAATGTTGCGATTGTAATAGCAAGTGCGAGAATAATCGATAGTTATATAGCAAGTAACTAGTTAATAATCAATAATCAATGCTTCTATAATACACTTCCTCAGAAGAGGCAAAAAAAAACAGGAAGATATTTCAGGGAAGAAGGGAAAGAAACCTGTACACCGCGGTACACTGCTACACAGGATACTTCACATATTCGTGTTCTTTCAAACTTTCTTCTCTCTCTCTCTCTCTCTCTCTCTCCCCCCCCCCTCTCTTCCCTTCTCCGTTCTTATTAACACCATACTAATATAGTCCAGAATAAATATACACTTCCTCGTCTCTCCTTTCTTTTTCTTTTCTTCGCGTGTATTTCTAATTAAAATGTTAATTCTGTTCGATTCACGAAATAACGGTTTGCTCCTTCCTCTTCATTTATTATCTTTACTTCTTCCCTCTTTTTTTTTTGTAATTTTCTTACAGATTGCATTGAAAATTCTATAGAGAAACAGGAATGCATTATTTGGTCAAACTGAAAATTGGATTTTGTTCAAGATTGAACGTTACATAATTTCAAAAATGTAGCAATTAGAAATATGATTTTACATTTAATTCCCGAGTGAATAATTATGATTAAAAGAAACACGATTAAGTGGAGTTCTTAATAGCTAGAATTTAATGTAAAATTAAAAAGATAAATTACGGACAGAAAAAATATTTGACACGTCGAAACAGAAATTGTGCGCTTTCGTAGGAAACCGTTCGTGAAATCGGAGTAAGAATCTTTTTCTCCATTCGTCGCTGCATTCTTCGATGAAAGGGATTCGTCGCCGTATAATTATTAGGAACCCCGAATAACCGAGACCTCGGAAATGGATGTCTCTTAATTCCTCGGAGCAACACGAATACCACACAACTATTCTAACAGATTCTGAGTGTGCTCTCGTAAAAAATAGTTCTCTTTCAACTCGACGATGTTCGATATTAACTTCCGAGTTCTCGAAACGCTTGATTTGATGACTGCTTCTTCAGGTTGTAAAGGGATCTTGCTTCGTGGTGCACGCAGAAAACGAATTTATCGGGTGTATCCTCGCGATATCGAGAACGCCCATCTTGCATTTAAAAATCCTTTACATATTTTTGTTTGCAAATTATACGTTATAATCGTCAAATAATCACGTCGTTCGTACGTTATTAATAGAATTTAATAAATAGAACGATTCGTAAAACATTTCCGCCATGTGCGGATGCACCACGATTTCCTTTTCCACGTGTCATACACGTTGACTCGATGAACAAACGAGGATCGAGCCCATTATTGCACAGAGGATCATATAATACTAACGTACACAGAAAGCGAGGAGGGACTACCCTTCTTCTCTCCTTCTCTCATCTTCGTCTTCTTTATCATCACATACCATCATCTCCCCTCTAGACTTTCTTTGAGTTCGCTCTCTCGTTTGCTCGTATCATCTTTAGAGAATCTGTCACTTCCTCTTTAAGGAAGCCTCCTCTCGCTTCGCGGAAGAACACGGCGAAGCGCGGATCGTTGTCGATGATCACCGTCATCGCGGGGGTGAGATGGGCTACGCGATTGGTCCGTGACCAAACAGTCTTTCGGCGTGGGATGATATCTTACGTATGCTGGCAAACGCGATGATCGCTGCAGCAACGGCGGGTGATTATTCAATGCGAACTATATTGACTTCTTTCGACAGTATATTCCGCAAGATATTCGTTTCGATCTCGCTAAAAAAGAAAGTTTGCTTACTTATTTATTGTTTATCGAATTGTCTCGGGATTTTAATAAGGAAAAAAGCGGCAAACTGTTCAGCGGCAATTAATCAATTAATTAAAACTGTACTGAATCTTTTACATTTTCAAAAAGGCGCAATATAAGTTCCTCACAGAAATTTCATTATAAATTATATACTTATAATATATATATATGTAAGTGTATACACACATACATATGTATATACATGTATAATTATATACAGACTGTTTGATTGATGTATGTCATTAAAAAATCGCATATTCTACATAAGAAAGTCAATCGAAGTCCTTTATGGTTTTTGGATATTTTTAATATTAACCGAGATATTTTGCAAGTTGAATAATTTTTCAAATCAAACACTCACAAATGGGGTGCATAAATACTTGTGTACAGCTTCGAAACCAAGAGATCACTGCTTAAAATGTGTTAATAAACTTTGATATAAAGAATAAATGGTTATATTTACATTATTTTGCTTATTGAAGTAAATTCGACACATGTACGCAAGCATGAGGCAAGTAGAGGAATCTGTGGTCTTGACTGAACATCAAATATTCTGTATAATTATATATAATTATACTTATAATTAGTATAAGATTAATTTTTTTCTCTATATTGACAAAAAATAGAAATTAAATTTTTTCCAACTAATTGTGCCGCACGTTGTTTATGTTTTTAGATTTCGCAGTCCTTGGAAATTGACTCTATTCACCCGCCGTTACCGAACGCCGTTCAGGAGCGACTGCCGCGCCTGAAGGTCGTCGTTCTGGCCGCCGCGGCCGTGGTCCTGGGTGCCGCGGTGGCACCGATCCTTCTCGCGTGCCTCTGAACCGCCGCCGGGCCGATCGGCAGCCCACCTCGCCCTCGCCCCGCCCGCTAAGGCCCGCCAGGCAGAAAGAAACTGAAGGGCATGACGCAGTCCTTGGGCATGAAGCAGTCATGCACGGTCTTCATGTGGTTTTTCATCTTGTCGGGCCGCGAGAACTCCTTGGCGCATACCGGACAGGGGAACACCTTGCGCTGATGGCCTTCGTGGTAGAGGAAGGCGTGCCGCTGGAAGCTGTACTTGTTCTTAAACGTCTTCTGGATGTCGAGCTTGGCACACTCGGTGCACTGATAGACACCCTCGCTGATGGAAGCGTAACGGAAGAGATTTAAGCCGCGCACCGACATCTCCGTCAGCTGCTCGGCTGGATCCTGGGACTGCGACGTGGCGCGACGTCGCATACGTCGCTTCGGGGCCTGACGGCCGCTCGGCGCCGACATTGCGCCGACGTTGGACGTGGTGTTCGCGCCGCCACCGGCGTTCCGGGAGGCCGGCGATCCCGAGGAGCTGCGGGTCAATGTGCCGCCTGCGCTCGTCGTCGTAGTCGTCGCGCCCGCGTTCGTCGTCGTCGGCGCCGCGTTTGTCGTCGACGTCGACGACGACGTGCTCGCTCGTGCGTTCGACGGCGACGAGGACGACGACGAGTTCGGGGACGACGACACGTCCATCGATGTCGTGGCCGGCGATGCGCCCGTGTTCAATCCGCGAGTTTTCTCCTTCCAGGTCTCGTTGCCGTTATCCGTTTTGCTCGACGAGAACTCTGTGGAAAGACGACGATTAGTAAATGTGCTTTTAGTCAACTTATTCGAAGATTGAATTATTTAATAATGTGACTTTTACTAATTTATTATAAAATATCAAAAAAATATGGATAGAGTACGCTACATCCTCCTTCGAAAGTATCGATATTGTTTAATGCAGATTTTTATACTTTTTAATATGCTTCAATATCATTTTTAAATGTATCAGTATATCATATATTTTCCAAATGCATCGATATAATAACTTCCTTTAGAAGCGCTCCAAATTCTATTATGACATTAATGGGATTTTTTAATAATTGTTCGTATGACTATTTTCTCTGAATATTATTCCGGCAGTATTCGGCAGTTGATACTTTCTCCAAGGAGAGCGATATTTCTACAAATGGATGCGCGATGTCTCTTTTGAAATATCGTTCGAAGAGGATACTTTCGTAAGATTCCGGTGCGTTGCATGCGAAAGCCATAAAATAAGGCTAATAAATAAATAATCGAGCTAATGGTATACACGATAAAAAAATATCGACGCATGCAAAGTGATCTAAATACATATCGCTACCAACTATATGAATATGTAATCGATCTACTATTAAAATTAAAACTACATTCAAATGATGTCGATTTAAGACTAAATACAGAATTGTACACAGTGCTGTAATAAATATAACTTAATAAAAATACATCATAAATGAGGGACGTAGAATGGGATAAAATAGAGTGAAGTTAAAATCACCGAAATATTCGCGCCGAAGAAATTAATCCAGTTAAAATCATACCATTTTTTTTTTATAAATGTGGGTGTATTTAAGTCGTGTAAGTGTATCTAATAATAATCCAATAAACCTAATTTAAAGTTCACTGGAAAAAAATTTCTACTTCTTAAATCATAAGAATTAAAAAACGGAAGAAAAAAACTTAAGGAGAGAAAAAAGGAATATAAAATGGAACATTGTATAATAATATAAACGTAACGGAAAATCATATACACATATACATATATATATTTTTTTTCTTATTTTCCACAATCTCTTTGCTCTTCCTTTCTCGAAGAGAAAAAGAAAATAAAACAACAATGCGCAACATGCAAAACAAAGGTCTGTAAAAAATAATAATCGCTGGCCTCTCGTCGCGGTTGGCCGTCCGACCGTCCTGAGTTTTCCAGGACGTGGAAGAGTCCTAAGAATCGCTCTGGAGAACGTCAGGATCGAGTCGCTTCTTCGAGCAAACCGCGACGAAGGAAACTTAACACCTAAGAATCGTCTCCTCGGCAGCCGCGATCCCGACGTCGCGTCTTTCTTCCTCACAAAAAAAAAATAACGAAAGACTTTGTTCTCTTAAACGAAACACTGTGTTTCTTGCAGAAACAATTTCCTACTCGTAGAATCTAATTCTACTTTCCCTCCAATTATCGCAAGTGTCGATCCTTATTAACAATCGCGTCGGCAGAAATCTCCACCGCTTCGCGGGAAGTAAAAGTCTCGACACTCGTAATAAGAGAAGATTAGCGGGAAGATTTCGCCGCAAGTATTTCTACGGGTGAAAAATAAATTTCTGGGCGAAATCTAAGAAGATTGCCATTCGTGACGAGACGGCGGCCGACGAGACGAGAGTGCGCTAGAACGAAAAAACTAAATAAAAGTAATTTTTGGCTAAGAATAACGGTGCTTCGTGACGAGTGTGGGGAGGTCTCTTGACATTCAGTGTCGGCGTACAAATAAAAATAATGTATACATACAAATCGAGATATGCATACGGTATATTCGAAATTCGAATTCCGTGGCGTGACACCAGCGTGAACGTTTGCCGCACGTGAAACCCGCGTCCTGCCCGTCGAGGAAGTCGTGACAGTCGCGCTTACGATTATGGCACTTTGTTATGTTAGTTAAATGAAACTGACGTTATCTTGACCACGAATATCACGCAAGATCATAGACCCTCGGTTAGTAGGATTAATGAAATTTTACTCGATTAACAAACGCGTCTTCAAACCCGTTAAAATCCTCACAGCACTAAACGTACTGGCTACCTCTTCTCGATTTAGGCAAAGATTAATCTAACGTATTAATTCAATAATTAGTCACTTGAAATTAAGAATATAAATTTCGAACATTCTTTCTATACAGTATTAATATAATTTTTTAATCGTATTAATTGTGCTCTTGCACAAATATTCTCTTTTGGTATTCTAGCGGGTCGTGGTCTAGAAAACATGTTCTTTTTGCTTTTGAGCAAGACCGGCGGCTTCACGTGCGCGCTTGTCGTATAACACAATAATAACGCAAAAATGGAGCTGAGAAAGGAAAGGAGAACAAGACAAAAAAAAACAACAATTACTACATACGATCACTACAGTTTGTTAGTGGCATTGGTAGTTACCTTTCCTCTCGAGTCAACGGGATTAGAAAGAAAAAAAAATGCGAAACCGTCGCCGTAGACGAAACGCGGAAAACGTTGGCCGCACAGACATTTCCGCTTCCTCTTCTCTTTCTTTTTTTGAACACATATTTTTGTCACACTTCCCACCGATCTCTGCGTACGTAATGACGATTGCAAATTCGCTTGACAAAGATGTTCATCACACTCCCTTTCTCTCTCACTCACACTCTCTCTCTCTCTCTCTCTCTCTCTCTCTCTCTCGCTCTCTTTTTATCATCATTCACCACAATATATTAATACGTTACTTGATACGTTAGGCACGACCGACTTTACCGGGATACGCGAAAGTTTTCCTTTCCGCAGAATTCTTTTTTTTTTTGTTTTCTGCGGCAAGTTCCGTCGCTCACGGATCTCGGAAAGTCGTCAGGTATACAGAATGTCCCGAAAGAAGCTGCGGGAAAATTTACCAAGCCAATTAGTGCGCACGCATGAATTTAAGAATTTCAGATTTTTCAGCGGAACTCCAGAAATTTAAATCTCTCGCGATCTGTTCGCGGATCGGAGCCACCCTTTCGAGACACCGTGTGTACAGCGGATGATTCGGTGATCGGCGAGAATATTTAAGAATCCTCCGATTTACAATCTATTGAACACCGTTCTTTTTATTATTGATAGTCATAGTCGAACAAACAGTGCATATAAAATATACTAAGTCTACCCAGCGTCAGAAAAGACTCGTCAACTTTAGAAAAATTTTCTATAAAATTTTCGCCTTCTCCTCTCTCTCTCTCTCTCTCGTCTCCTTATTATTTTTTCTTCTTATTAAATTCTCGCCCTCTCGAAAAGCGAATCTCTCCCTTATATTTGGCACTGAGAATGCGATCGTCGATCCGTCCCTTCGATGAAGGGAGAGGGACGCGCGCGCGATAACAATTTATTTATTCGTCTCTTTTTTTTTCGCTCTCGCACTACAATATTCATCTCGCTTTTTCCATCTATTTTCTTC
Organism: Temnothorax americanus; assembly: GCF_048541705.1. Taxonomy (NCBI): domain Eukaryota; kingdom Metazoa; phylum Arthropoda; class Insecta; order Hymenoptera; family Formicidae; genus Temnothorax; species Temnothorax americanus. Next base: position 1,448,964 of record NW_027509253.1, read on the forward strand.
TCTTTTTTTTCAACATTGTCGTTTATTTTATGTCGCTTAAGAAAGGCACCGAACCGGGGACTACTCGCGCGATCGGATCCCGCATAAAGAGCACATGTTAAAATCAACGTATTGCGGCGTTGCGCGTTTTTTCGCATTTAATTGCATTTACAAGAAAAATCTCGGGGATCGAACGATCCCTTCTCCGTTTTCGTAACTGTGGCAATCCTCGATCCCCTCTCTCTCTCTTACACTTGTTTCTTTTTTCTATTTTTATTTTTACCCTCGTTTTCTGACGCATCGTCTCGAAACTGCAACGACGTTATATATATATATATATATATGTAGGTCTGGAAGTATGTTCCGGGACTTTTATTTTTGATATCGGTATATTCCGGGACATTTGGCAGTTTCCAGGACTGTCCTGGAAAAAATTGATGTCCTACGGCATTTTTCGGGACAGTTTTTTGAATCTGATTACATATATATGCGTTATATTCCAGGACTGTACATTTCAAAAAACGTAAACAGTCCCGGAACATACCTCTGGACCTACATATATATATATATATATATATATATATATATATATAATAGGTATTATCAACTAGCGCTAAAATATATTCGATATAACTTCTGTTTATATATATATAATATATATAATAATGATAATCGCAATAATAATAATAATAATAATAATAATCGCAATAATATATGTATGTATATATATAATATATATATGTACCATTTGTTTGACTCTCTCTCTCTTTCTCACACGCTTTCGTTCTTGTTCTCTGTATACGTGTACATCCGTGGGTAATTTAATTGCGATAATAAACTATGATTCTTTTCTTTAATATATATTGATGTGTATGTGTGTATATATATATATTTTTTTTTAATTTAATATATATATTATATTATATAAAATCTATTCGATAGTACAGTCTGCTTTTTAAGCCTCGTAAATTAATCTTCCTCTCTCTCTTTTTCTCTGACTCTCTATTTCCTTTCTTTCTTTCTTTCTTTCGCGATGATGGGCTTATCTTTGCAACGATGCGTATCGCGCGAGAAATCTATAAGAATAATCAATATGTTATTGACTGGTGGTCCCCCCCTTTCGCGAAGGGACGAACGCATAACGAGACGAGAAAGAATCTCGACACGACACCCTTGCACAAGAATTCACGCGCTCGCATAAATATAATATATATATATATATATATTTATAATATATATACTCTATATCGTAATTTTTGTTTTCACGACTCCCCCTACCTTCCTACGTCTCTTCCCAACAAGATCCATTAATTGAAACGTGCTCTAAGCGAACACGTTCGATACCCCATCGGCGAGACTATCGCACCCGCGATGAGAGCGTGAGAACGTTACCGGTCGTAGAGAGGCGCAACCCCCGATGGGGTCTTGCGCCCCCCTTCGAGATGCAGATAACAGGCAGTTGCAGACGCACATGAGCTCGATTTCTGAGCGTACAGCTCGGTCAACGTACGCGATAAAAATTCTTTTTGCCACACGATAAAATTTTACACGATGCAACAAATTATACATGAAAATTCGATAATTTGGCGATAAAATTTGAAGACACAACGACGCTATAAAATTTCACAATATATATATGTACAATTCAACAAATATCAACGAAATCTAATCCGGATTCGGAATTCCAATTTCCGTATCGTTATACACAGAATGTCCTCGGAGCTTATCTATTGCAAGTGGCACGTTTCTCGTAATCCGTGCACGAATAAATTCCGAGGAAAAGACAGAATTTTGACAAGGAAACTGGAGCGATACAGCACACGTACGCAGACACGGCCGTCCTCGCGCGAATAGAGCGATTCCTCGCGCGACACCTCATCCTTGACTTATGAACACTTTTTACAATTTGAACACTAAATTTTGTACGAATATACGGGGACCTGACGTCGTATATATATATATCTCTCTCTTTTTTTGTACCCTCGATCACTCGCGAAAAAGCCCCCTTTCCCCTCTCGATTGTCCCCCCCTACAATTGGCAACGATTGAAAGCGCTTTTTAACGATCTTAACTCTAAAAAGTTCAACAACGTCGAGAAGGCAACGAACGTGAGCGAATTTCTCTTCCCTTTCAAACGCCTTTAAATTTAAGCAACGAGTCTCAAGATCAGTCGCTGCATCCTTTTCGCGATCTATGCTTTTCTAAACAGCGATTTATCCTGATCACGAGCCTTCAGATGCCGGCGAGAAATCCGGAGCGAGCTCGAGAATCGGGCCGTGTTTTGCGCGCTATCATCGCGTGCTATCGTCGCGTGTCTCCAAGTGCTTTCTGTAACTGCTCTGATCGCCACAAAAGGATGTGATAACTTTTGCAACGAATACGGGATGCTCACAGACCTGAAATTTTGCGACGGTAAAACAAGATGAAAAGGTAAAAAAAATGTCATGAATCTCAAAAAATCTCAGAAACTTACAAATGCTCTATCAAGACTTGTTTCTAAAAATCGAGAGTCAATTTCAACTTGTATACAAGTTTGTAAATATATACGCGAGATGTTTCGAAAGTGTGTCTTGCGGAACATTCTGCGGATCGAAGGAGTGTCAAGCGAAACTTCAGCGCGATGATAAATGATAAATATTTCATATATATGTATATATATAAATAATTGCTATAAGTTATCATGTGTGTATATATGTAAATTCATGATCCTTTGGTATACGTAGGATTTCTTGAAAGCGCGGAAGAAAAAAAAATTGCAAAATGTGAGAACGCGATCAAATCACGCCGACAATAGCGATATATACCTATATATATCTCCAGTTCTCACACCCTTTTTCCGCGCTTCTCACGCCGACATCGACTAGGGTGAATCAAAGCTATTATTGTACAAATTGATAAAATCCCTCAGAAACCGCACACCGACGAGAGGCCCTGCAGGTTCGCCCGTCGCGAAAGAAAAATAAAACAAACAACAAACGGCAATAACAACGATATAAATCCGATCTGTCAAAAATCAACTCGCTCGAATTCGAGGAAATTGCAACGTTCCCAGGAAAAGAGAAATCCTTTCGAAAAATTGTCTCGCGTCGAGAGGACCTGCAGGCATTTTCTCTCCCCGGTGATCCTCTCCCCTCGATAACCCTTCGCGTCTTTCTCACCCTTTAATTAATTGAGTTAGTCTTAGCCTCTCAGTGATTATCAAATGTGAGTGTATTTAATTATTATTTGCTTGCCTCTCCTCCTCTTTCTCCTAAAAAAAATCGATATATAAGCTGTCTAGCCGCTGCCTCTTTGCACTTTTTTGTTTTTCGCATTTTTTTTCGTGAAAATCTACCCAGTTCTACCCTGAATCCTTTCGCCGTATCGCATACCCACGCTGGACACACGTTGGACGGGCTTGTGACAACCCATCGTGGAACCAGGCCGTGACCGTCCCCTCCCCTCATCCCACTCTTGACGCGATTTTTCTCTTAAGAGCGTTCGGGGATCCTACTGTTTATAGACACTCTTTGGTCCAACAAGGTTTCGAATATTGCGGATAATAATTGACCTGACGGCGCGAAATCCTGCCGTCCCAAAGAATACTGGGTGCCAAATTTTCCGATTACGATTTAATCTTTAAAGAAAAATATGGGGCACCATGAATAAATTGCAACAAGCCATGCCCCCTCAAATTCTTCAATCTTTGTATAAATAAGTAATAATGAGTTGTCACTCATATTTATATAAATATTAAACTTTTTCTAACAATATTTAGAATATTATAATTTGACAAGTACGATATATATTGTAAATATGTAAACTTACTGCGTGTATCTAACTCATGAATAATAATAAATTTGTAATTTGACAAGCGCGATACATATATAGTAAATATGTAAACTTATTGCATCTATCTAACTCATGAACGATAATAAATTTGTCTTGTCACTTGATTAATTAGCTAATCAATTATCTCGGCCATTAAGCACTTTTCTACCAACCATAAATTCTTGTAAAAGTTAACATCGCATAATATTGCGAAATAAATTGTACGAATTGCGAAAAAGATCTGTTGACTTGTTCATTGGCACCGCGTATCCTGGGCTTCTGAGACTCGCGAAAGATTTCTCCAGGACATTTCCGTCTTTTCTCGCATAGGAAATATATAATCTACAAGGTTCGGTAAGCTCTTTGGTCCATCGAAGTTTCGAATATATTGCGGATAATTGACCTGAGTGCGCGAAAATCCACGGCACGGCCCACCCACCCATCTCTCTTAACGTTCACGAAACAACCACCCCCCACGCCGTATCTTCCACTCAACAAACCTCGTGTTCCTGTCACAGGTCCCTTTCGTTCTGCTACGTCTACTGCGCTATCTTTGCTGCCTTTGCCTAACTGGTATTATAGAACTCTCTATTCGCTTAAAAGTACGCTCGAATCGCGGATCGTGATCTCTAGTGGGCACCTCGAATAAACGCGGAGCAAGGGCTCTCGATAACTTTGCTCTAACACTTCAAGATCGTGCTCTAACTTAACAAAACGTGTCTCTTCGTGTTTGAGGTAGCGTTCTAATATCGCGAAGAACATTTTTATTCAAAACGCGATACTCAAATTTCAATCTCCGATTGCCGTTTCTATGACGAAACGAGCGAGAGCACTTATTCTAGGTCATATCACGGGGCCCACTGTCGCTCACGACGACGATCCGGCCCTTACGGTTATAACTTTTTTTGTTATCTTCTTTGCAACGCTAGATACCTCTTGAATAACGAACGAACAACACTGGTCGACCGGGGTTCGTTCAACCCCACCGCGCGTTAAAGTAACAACGAAGATCTCCGTCACTTGTAATAACTGATTAATAGTAGTAATGATAATAATAGTAATTATAGTTATTATGTAGCCTCTAGTCGTCTAACGTCTATGCCCAACTAGTGAAAAATTTGTATATAAATCGTCTCGCTCCTCTCACGGAGGGAGGGCGCTCGACGGAGTGTAAGGTGCAAAATATAGTAAGCTACGATCTCGTACTTTTAGTGCTTTTTCTCGCGACTAAGCCTCTAAACGCCATTACCGTACCGCCGTGCGACATGTCTCGGTTGATGACAACGTTCTCATTCGATTGTCAAGGTAAATCGCAAAGAGTAAAATAACGGATAAAAAGAGTTACATATATAGATTTTTAACTACGTGTGTAAAAATTACATGGACTCGTTACTGACTATTCAAAGCTCAGGAAGCTAGGCTTGAGAACTTGGTGAACTCCGGATCAAAAATAATTTAAAAATAAAATTAGTAAAAAAAAAAGTAAAGATGACTGATTCGAAACTACTATCGCACGCAGAATAAGATTTATAGAAGCTATTATAGACGCAAACATTTAATGAACAGATCAGCCGATAATTCTGATGACGATCCAATGATAAATGAGATATACATATGCTATGCATCTCAAAATGATGAACATGAATAACTCATAGCTCGCTATCAAACTTGATGGCAAACTTGTTTTCTCTCAAAATCACTTGTTCCGATCGTGGCGGAATTATTAACTGTGCCGTTACAGAATTCTTCAAAATTTTGAAAGAGCAGACCTAAGACAGCTTTAGTTCCAGTTCTGATATAATGTATGGCCGTTCTTACGTTATCACCCGGCTCACCGCGTTCTCCACTTAGCGTTCCGGATGTTCACGTCGACATCCGAAAATAGACTCAGCCAAACAGGACAGGACGGTCCGGCATGGCGGCGGCGTTAAGTTACTACTAAGGTGCCTTCAGTCTATCCAATGTCAGTACTATCTTGTATTTGGTGTCGTTAAAACCGTCCCTCTGCAGTCTTTCGCGAGATTGCGCGCTTTCCCCGTACCGTCCCTCACCCCTTTCATCGTCGCTCCCCCAGAAAATGCCTCCGCGGTATTCCCTTCCGCGACCCAAACGGCTCAACAACAACATGGCGAACGGTCATCGATACATATATATTGCATTTACTCAGTCTACGTAGTTTCCTTATTATTTATATCGCTCGTGCGCGCGCACGTTTCATCCTGTGTGTGGTTCGCCTCCACTATTAAAGATAAGAATCTGATAAGTCTCCTACAAGTTGAATTCTCTCAATAATTTCTCTCAATAATTCAATAATTACGTAACAAATTACTATATGTAATTGGTGTGTTCTCAACATCCTCAACTTCGACTTGCAAGAGCTTAGCTTCTTTTATTGCTATACATAGCGTAATCGCCTCAAGTTACTTCTTCGAGAAGATAACTTCGCGAGGTGCTCTATCTTATATCAAGTATCGAAAGTTTCTTTTTTTTAACCAGGCGTGAAGAGACCTGCGTTTGAAGAACGCGAATGAAGGATACATAAAACACGCGCGCGCACCATATTTTCATAGAAATGTATCGCCGAGCTACGTCAGCTGGCGTGTTTGATTCTTTCTGCAACGTAATATAAGTCAGGCAATAGTAAATATACTCTTTCTCTCTATCTGCGTTGATTTGGATTTACACGATGCCTCTCCTCCTACTAGCCCCTCACCTCACTTTGCTACGCGACAACCGGTTTCCTTTTTACAACTGATCACCCGTTGTACGACGCTGGACCGCGTTGAGACGACGCATCGGTTAAATTTATATAAACTCTTTGCTTATGATGCGGTATAAAGCCTCTTCCTACTTCCGTCTCCCGTTTTTACATCCGCCTCGCCCTTTCTCTTCGGGGGCGAACACGATAAAGCTCGTTCATTTTGTAATTTTAATGCCCGTTGCTTGTTACGCGCGCGAATCGTTCCTGAAGATTTCCGGCGCTTGAAGCTCGATCCTTCACAAGAAGACGGACGTTGCGTAACGCGAAATGCCGAAGCGTGCGCAATGTGGGTCCACGAAGGCACGGAGATTGATAACGATAACTAGGACTAACGCTAGGACCAAGATCGGGACCAGGACCTGATGAAATAGGGATAAAATTCAGAGCAACATCGCTTGTACGCAGCTGCCCGAGATCTTTTTGCTAAAAAGATACCGTCAAAGAGATCCGTCAATCGACAGTTTGCTAATACATTTTAATATCGCATCGAAATTATTTTAATAATTGCTGGTCGTAATGGTTACTGGACTTGGTCAGACCCGCGCATCGCGGATTACGCAACGTCGATGCAACTCGGTAGATCAGCTTCGTTTAATCATTTGAGCGATATCGCGTGTCTCTAAAGCGCTCTTAAAAAAAGAATTCTGCGGCTTAGAAGTAGAAAAGTACTGCACGTGTTTGATATCTGAATATACGACTCTTCTTCCAAGGCATAGATTTGGTATCAAGATATTGAGCTAGTCTCATGCAACATGCATGTCGTGTAATGTTAGAACGGCGAAACACATCCTTCGCGAGATATGTTTACCCCATGAATTAGAGATGATTGATTCGTCCAAATGATTAATTCGCATACCGGAAAGACTGCCATGAAGAACGCTCGCGCGAAAGCTAAGAATCGTGTGCTCCGGCGATATTCATAGCTTTGAGTCTTGCACACCCACCTGTTCTCCGCGTAAACACCCTTTCTGGCCATTTTCGGTATAGCCACAAGATCAGCCACTTGCCTACCTATTTGTTTACTCGCTTACTCGTATCTATCTATCGTCCTTCTCTCCTTCCGCTCGTAGAAGCGCACTGACTTCGTTCGAGGCGTTACTGACCTCCCTCGCGCTTCTCTTGAGCTTTTCTATCTCCCTCCTCCTCCCTCATCTTCACGTTCTTCGGTTTTGTCTTCTCGGCAAACACATCAGGCCCACGAGCCTGCCTATGACGTTCATCCGTCACAGACGCGATCATTTCTTCCTACCTATAATTCCTTGGTACCATAATCTACGATCACACCATCAATTCTAAAACCTCGTCCTTTCTATCCGTTAATCACCGGTATCAAACCTTTTCGGTAACATAGAAAATCTTGGTGTCAAACTCTCTACAGCATTTCCGACATCGTGGGAACACGCGCGAGGTCGAAGAAACGCGGTCTGAGGGAGGAGGCAGGATGCGAGGGCGCCCAGCCGGCGATGGTCTACCGCGGCTGACCCATACTGTTGCTACTATTGCTGCCACTATTGCTGAGACTCATGTACGGCAGCTTCTGACTATGTATAATCTTGACGTGGGCGACCATGTTGTCTTTCCTGGTGAATTCCTTGCAGCAGACCGGGCAGGGGTAGTACTTGACGTTAGGCTTGTGCGAGGTGACGTAGTGCCGGCAGAAGTTGCTGATGTGTGTGTAGGTGCGATTGCACACGGTGCACCGATAAACGTCGCCCTCCTTCACGCAGAAGTCCCGCACCGAGCCCTCCGTGCGCTCGTTCTCGGCCCTAAACGAGCCCTCGAAGTCGCTCTGACTGATCTCCGCCTCGCCGGCCATCACGCTAAATATGGCACTGCTTATGCTGTCCTTCGACATCGCCTTCGTATCCATCTCGGTGTCCGAGTGCTGTTGCTGTTGCTGATCGTCGCCCATCGCGGCGGCGGTCGACGCGGTCTTACCCTGCAGCGTTGACGTGCTGAACTCCTTGCGAAAGCATCGCTCGAAGTTGATGCGGATATGAGTCGGCGGATCGCCGCCGCTATCGCCACCGCCGCTCGACGTCGTCTCCTCCAATTCTGAAACGAAGAGACCTCGATCCTTTAAATCGCCCTCCACGCCCGCGCCACGGTATAATGTATGTCGTGCAAGCATTCGGATGCGCGGTAGGAGTACGTTTATCAGAAGACCAATCTTTAAGCTCTTGCTCGTAATACGAGTTTTTTCCAGAATGGTATCACAGACGGATAGTATTCCAGACTTTTGGAATTATCGGTTTCCCAATGTTATTTTTTTCGTGTACTAGAGATCCTCAATGACCGAGGGATCTTCGTCAGCACAGGTCGGTCTCTTGACTCTTTACGTATAGTTGGGGAAATCTTTACCCCAAGTCATCTTTATAATCTTACGATAACGGTAAGGAATACCGTTGGCACACGATCCGTTTCCGTCGCACAAAATTCCACCGCGAACGTTCTGATAAACGGAGTTCTACCGCGCATCTCATGACTATCTCTGTGTACGATGTACTGTATTGGCACAACGTATTTCTATATTTTTGTGGGGGGAAGCAAGAGGAAGGGTAGAGCCAGCAAAAAAGAGTCACCGTGTTCGAATCGGCCGTCTCAGTCAACTTCTGTCCCGCGTTAAAAGGATAACTCCACGACACGCCCTCTCCATGTCGTCCCCCGTCCCCCCTCCCTCGCTCGTCGTCTCTATCCCACTCACAGACAGACTGTTATGCACTTTCACGCATCCTCTCATGCCGGTTGCAAAACCGAACAGTTTCCCGGCAACGTCAAGTCTTTCCCCTCTTTCTTTCGAACTCCTAGCTTTTCACGCGTTTCCTTTCTCTCTTTATCACACACACACACACACACACACACACACACACACACACACACACACACACACACACACACACACACACACACACACACACACACACACACACACACACACACACACACACACACACACACACACACACACACACACACACACACACACACACACACACACACACACACACACACACACACACACACGCACACACACACGCACGCACGCACGCACGCACGCACGCACGCACGCACGCACGCACGCACGCACGCACGCACGCACGCACGCACGCACGCACGCACACACACACACACACACATACACACACACACCCTCGTATCTTCACGCATCCGCCATGCACACGCCACCCTCCCTCTCAGCCCATTCACCCGATGAACATTTCACACGCGCTTGCACACCCGCGGCACACGTAAGTACAAGCCCATAGAGGATATCCGCGTATATACGGGATAGCTCCGCGCGATCGTAGATTCCGAAGGAAAAGCTGAAAATTATCGCGGCGATTGTTCGAACGTCGAGGATCGCTCCTCGAGTCGACGATCAAAGTCGACCGATCAAAGCGATGACTTCGCAACTCGTATACTTAGTTCGTAGCTCGACAACAAATGTAAATGCAATATGTGTTATATTGCATTTACATAGTTGAGTGAGAAATTATAATTGATACTTGGATGTTTACTGGGACGTTCGAACAAAATACAAGTCCACTCCGGCTTGTATAAATCCCGAGACGGGAGTAGTAGAAATGGTGCCCCCGACTTGGAATCTACGATCGGCAGGAAGGGTCGTGGCCCTCGTACGGATACAACCCGTATACACGGCGTATCAGGCGATCCACGCATATGCGAAATTGATTAAAATAGATCAAATAAATTTTTTTTATCCAGCGACACATGTGCACACTTCAACCAACCCCCCCGCCCCCGTCCCCAACCCCTTCGGTCCAAAGTACGTCCAGTCAGTCTGCCTGTATCCATCTCTACGGGAAAACGATCCATCGAGATCGATGACGCTCGAGAGAAAAAAAAGCAACTATTTTCTCCTCCTTGCGTATTTTTATTCAAACTCGTAACAATTCGGTTCAAATTTATAACACGTAGATTTACTTCTAAACATCGTTATCCGTTTTTTCGACTTCCGGCGTCACATCCTTCTAACATCCGGCATTTCTCTTACACTCCGGCACTCCGTTCGGAACGGTTCCGTCTTTTCGTTCTATCTATTTTATGCATCTATGACTTCGACTTCGATTCCTTTCTTCCGTTCTACAATCGTTTTATTATTTTATTTTATTTTTTTTCTAGCGGCTGGCCTCCCCCTAGCTCCCTCGCTTCCCCCGCGCAAAGCTTAAAAATCTCTCAGAATGATGGTGACTCAGATAAATCTCAACTCACCTGCGCCAAAAGTGAACAAAGCGATCACGGTCACTATTGAAACAAGATCATCTCCGACGACGACATCTTCGAAGCACTCTCTTTCTCTCTCTCTCTCTGTCTCTCTCGCGCGCGCGCACGTAAATACATCTCTTTTATAAAATAGGAAAAAAAAGAAACGTACGTCACACTATTTCTCTCTCTTCTGATTTCTCTTTTTCTCTGGTTTGTCAACTTCTCTTTTTATTTTTACATATTTTAATCTATCTATCCTGCTTCTACTCTTGCGATAAGAATCTCTCATCTTTGCTATTCATCTTTTCTCATTGTCGTCGTTATCGTTTAAAGCAACGAAAAGAACGCAAGAGAAGACGGAAACGATAAACCTGCCGACAATGTGGCGTCGTCCGTTGTTTAACTCACATTCTCATCATCATCGTCGTAATCATCATCGACGCGTTTACGTCTCTCCTCTCTCTCTCTTCCTCTTTGCCGTTTGTCTTTTCGCGATTAAAAAAAAAAAAAAAGAATGAAATTCTCTATTCTATCTTCCTCGCAACGAACGAGCGTAAAAGAAGTTAACCAGCGTTCAAGGTGTGAAAAATCAGACAACAATTAAAAAAAAAGTAAGCACCGCTAAAAGCTGGCTCCACCCCCTCCTGTTACCATTGGCCAATGGCAGCGAAGCGTTTTTTTTCCATTCGTGCGGAAAAGAGCCGGGGGGCAGGAGGAGGGATATGGGGATGTTAGCGGAAAAGTTAAAGGGTTAGGGCGAGAGGTTCGAGACATCGAACAGAGGCGACAGGTGCGGTGCGGCAGAAAAAAGACACAGATTTGATCATGAAGAGGTAAAGACGAGGAGGTGGCTGATTCTGTGCTACCGAGACCGGAGCGGAAGGGAGGACAGGAAATGAGGCGCTGCGCATTGGCCGAGCGTGAGAATTACGTATGGGTTATATATATATCTATATATATGTATGTAGTTAGATGTATCTATATATATTATGTATGTCCTCGACGAGAACAACGACTCGGCGGCGCGAGTGCAATGGGTTTCATTAGAGATTAATTAATTTCGCAGACGTTCGCACACACAGAGGGGAGTTCTCTTTCCAGGTTTTTTTTCCATGGGGTGTCAATGGTAACAACATTCCGGGGTCCGCGCGCGAACGCGAGTTCTCGATTAACGAGACGACGGCTTCCCGTTTATCTCTCTTTCTCTCTCTCTTTCACACGCTGTCTCTCTCTCTCACTCTCTCTTCTTCATTCTCTCTCTTTTTCCATATATGTGCATGTTTTCGTCTGTTTTTTACTACACATCTTTTTGTCTCGACTTTCGTCTTTCCTAGCGATTTGAATACCGCGCGCGCGCGGTACCGATATATGACATCCCACGTGCGGCTACCTTCAGACACACCGCTAGAGTTTGAATTTGAAAAGGGAAATTATTTTTACTGTTTTTTATCTCGTCGGGAAATTGCTTTACACTGCCTTTTTTTCTTCCGGACGCAGATTTTTCTCTCGCGTCGAAATTGTGATTTTTTTTCAATCTCTTTCTTTTTCTTTTCGTGTGCGTTTTGTTTCGAAAATCAGAGGTAAACGCGAGAGATTCCGGAGCGCGGCCAACTCTTGTCAGCGCGCCGCGCCGCGCCGCGATTAAACGGGATCGTGGATTTACGGAAATGACGTGTGATTCGCGAGGATCGCGAGTCCTGGCTAGCTCCTAAAAAAAAAAAAAAAAAAAAAAAATGCGGAAGGAGCGCGCCTGCAGGAGTTGCGACAACGATTGTGACCGAGCCGCTCGGCAAGGCAGCTCGAGAGAAGTCTGAAAAGTCAAATTCCATTAGCAGCACATTAGGATAAAGCGTCGTCCACGACGGCGACGACGCGCGTCTTATCGGATCCGCGCGAGCGCCTGGTCGCGAAGTGTGACGCGAAGTCTCGAGACTCGGTTGATTGAAAATATCGAGGGAGCCCCTCGGGATTATTGGGCTTCTCCGATTCTGAGATTCTCAGACGTCGTCGATCGACCTCGACGAATCGTGCGAGAGAGCCGTAAGAGTCGTTCTCACGTAGAGAGTCTACAGCGTCGTCCATAATGCCGCGCAAGGTTCGCTTGCTTGCTTGCTCCTCGGGGCGCGTCCACAAGAAACGAATAAGCATTCGGACGGCACAAAAGCGAGTTCCTTTCCCCGTCCTTTGGGTTCGCACGGAGAAGAATATTCGACGACGTACACATCTCGGATTATTATCCGGAATTAATGCCTTGAATTTATATCTTAATTTTGCAGTTGTTATTTAAAAACGAGCAGCCATTATATACTTTTTTTCACTTTTAAGATCTGAATATTAAGATACAATGAGTCAAGATAATCTAACATTCTTCTCCGCGCCCGCGTTATGGGAATCACATTTCACACCATGCTAAGACATCTGGTGGGGTATCGTTTCGTGATTAGACGCAATTAGAATTCATTATCTTTTGCATTTGTAAAACGCGTTTCACTAAAAAAAAAAAATGTGATTATAGTTAACCCTCAGGAGCACGTTGCATTTAACGTTACATCTTGTGACTTACCTTGTATAATTTTCAAGAACGCATTTTCAAAATCAGCAATTAGAATTACAGGAATAATAAGAAACAGTTTCTATGCAACATTTCGCTCGTTCGAGGGTCACATAAAGAATTAACTCCAACAGATCTATACATATGTAGATATTTTTTTTTTAAGTTAATTTTTTAAGTAAAGAGAAATATTCCTAAACTTTAATGGATCCAAAGATCCATTGATGAAACAATTGCTTTACCATGTATAAAAAAACAGTCAAATCTGAAGGAGTTAATATTTCGCTAACAATAAGTACATATTTACGTCTGCATAATTAACTGCATAAATAGTGCATGAATAGTTGATATATAATGTATAATTGATCATCTAATTAATTATAATTTACAAACGCGCGCAGCTCTCCGTTTGGTAGATAAGATACGGTATAAAATCCGTGTAAACTGTATGAGATTCACCGTTTGCGCTGTATCAGGGAGTATTAGCAATGCAAGGCTTCTCCGTATCGAAGTCAAGTAAGCTGAAGGTCTTACCTTGCTTGAAACCCTCACTCCCTTGCCTACTGTGCGGCCGCGCGAATGTCTCATCCGAAGCTAGAATCGACAACGAGATGATCAGTTCGAGTTCTCGAATTTAAATTCAATGTTATATCGAACATCATCGCGTTCCGTTTTTCATACCTTGCGCCGAAGTGCTAGGCGTCGGTTCCGGTTCTCGTTTGACCCGCGTGACTGGCGGTTCCGGTGTGTCGGTACCGTTCTCCGTAGGCTCGTCTCTCCTCGCCGACGATGATCCCGAGGAGGCCGTGGCGGCGGGATTATTGGCGGCCGATGTAGAATTGGCGTTGTTGTTGGAGGAGGTGCTTCTCACGTTGCCGTTACCGCTGACCTCGCTCTGAAAGTCCAATCCCATCTTCATTTCCATCATCTCGGGTGAGCCCTGAACTAGATCAGCGCCAGAGCAGGACTGCAGGTCCTGACCGCCGACCTCGCCGATTGGCGTGTCCGACGAGCCGCTCAACTTCCTGGGTCTGCCACGTTTTCTCTTGGGCGCCGTCAGCGCCGAGCCAAGCAACGGATGGCTGGACATATGATGGAACCTTTTCTGCGCGACATGATGATGATGCTGACCGATTTGGTTGATCCGATGGAGACTGGGCGGCGGCGGTGCCACTGCATTCTGGCTGCCACCCAGCAGCGAGGACGTGATGCTTGGCAAATCGCATTTGTCCTCGTTCACCTCGGTCAGGCCCTTTATCCTCAAGGACTCGGCGACCCGCAAGAAAGCGGTCAGTCGATCCTGATCGACGCTCACCTCGCCGCGGTACATAAAGTCCAAGAGGCTGCGCATGTCCACATATGGAACATCCTTGAGAATGACTATCGGGTGCTTGTCGGGGTGTCCAACGAACAGGGCCTGTAAATACAAATTATCAGTTTCTTTAGTAAACTGCAAGTTGCACGTTGCGATTCTACGTTACAATTTATATTTAAAAAAGTTGTGTCAATGTGTGTCAATAGGATCCAATTATGATCCATCATAAAACCTACGAAGTACTGTCTCTTTATTGCGGAATTATAAATGACTGGCCACACAGTCACGTTGTTATGATTTATTCATCTAAAGTTTAGATGTGTTAATCTGAATAAATTTTAGATATGAAAAATCGGACTTACCTGAAAGTAGGGGCTACACGCCGACAGCACCATCTTATGCGCCCTGAGTAGCTGGCCCTCAACGGCCAGCGTGACATCGACGAACGACTCGTCGTGCAACAGCTGGTCGAAGACGGAGAGCAAATTGCTCTGGTGATTGTTCCAGCGCAGACAAAATCTCTGCGACGCCATCGCTTCGCTTCTCAGATCCGCCAGGTTGCCGTTGATGTCCGCTAACATGGGGGGACCTGGCTGTTCGTCGCCGCTTTGCCGCCGTTGCCACTGCCACTGCTGCCGCCGCCACTTCGTCCTCGTTCCTTCTTCTGTTTCTCCACACCGCCACCTCCTTCTACGACGACGAAGCCGCTCGCTCTTGCTCGTACTGCTGCTCCTTCTACTACTCGCCCTCGTGCTGCTCTGCTCCTCATCGGCCAAGAATTATCGTGCCCGTCTTACTCGTGATCTGTCGTAGAATAATAGTAACATGAAAGAAATGTCCTTGTTAAACCTAACTGTTTTAAATCTTAATCGAATCTCGACAGCAACTTTAATAGATATATAATAATCGCGTTAAAAGATAATTCTTTGTTATCGGCGAACGTCACGAAATGATTGATATCTTCGAATTAAAGTATACTAAAATACTTTAGGCAAGTAAAGAGCATTGGAGCAGGTGCACCGAGCGTTCAAAGACGCGAAAGCGACTCTAAAGAAAAGATGGGAATACGATGGAGGATGAACGTGGGCTGTACGACCCTGGAGGGCGTAGGCAGAAAACGAATAGGCGAGTCACTCGGCTCGTGTGTGCCTTTTATGCAATTCTCTCCTCTCACCCCTTCCAATTGCGGTCATCACGTACGTGACATTTTATCTCTAGATGAGAGGTGAGAGACGATCTATTGAAATTAAATAAAGATTAAAATATTCTCCTCTGTTTCCATTCAAGTTTAATTCGCAATTTCTTCACTTCTAATATTTTTCACTAAAGCCATGATTAATTATTTTCATATAGGTACATCATTTGATAACCATGCATGTTACTTTTACAGTATTTAACCCTTTTAAACACTTACGAGTATTCTTTTTGAGTATTTTTCGTAAAGATTTAAAACAAATTATTTTTTTATTTACTTGATTTTGGTAGAATCTATTTTACAATAACATTACTCATACGAGATTTTAAGATCTTTCATGGTATTTGACGTACATTTTTATTTTGGCATTTGCATCACAACCATGTACACGTAATATACAGCAAGATGAAAATAACGGACCAAAAGAGAACGGAGGAAAGCCTCGGTCCTCTCCAGTCGGATCGTCGCTATGGAGAGAAGAGGTCGTCGGGTCGGCCGAGGGAATCAATAGCATTTTCTACGCATTCGGATCGATACCCGGACCCGCTGGTGCTTTCGCGCGCAAATCACACTACATATATGTAGATGGCTGCATCGTGCGAGACGCGCGGAGATAAATCGACGGGACCTTCGTGATCCGGCGAAACGAGAAACGGCAATTATTCGATACAACAAATTTTATTGGTCCACGAGAAATCAGAAATAAATATTTGATTCAACTGTACAGCTGAGAATCGATTTTTTTGTGATAACGCAATTTTAAATTCCCTATTTACCCGGAGATCGCCTCGCGTCCCGATATCGTCCACCTGCATCGCACGTATGCACACAGTTGCATATGGCGTATGCGCGTATGGGATGCAGGATGGTTGCGCGACCTTGCGCGACCTTGTCGGTGACCAGAGCGCGAGTGTACGTACGGTTTTTTTTTCACGGTGAATGGCAGCCGACACCATGGCGAGAGGCGAGGCGAGGTGCAGTCGTGCAGTGCGCGCCCGAGAGAGAGAAGGAAACGGAGAGATTGATCTTTAACGATCGGGATCGGCGATTCTTCCGGGGAGGGGAAAGGGGGAGAACGCGATTTATATTACGGCATTCGAGGGGGGTATCAATTAACTTCGCGAAAGCAGGAAAACGCCCGCGGCGAGATCGGATCACGCGGCCGAACGCAGTAACGAGACGATCTCGCATCGCCGCTGCGAACGGTGGTCATCTGTGCAGATCCGGCAGCGAGGGGAAGAAACGCCGAAGAATTGTCGATATCGAATTAATGATAATTCCGGAACACCTGTAGACCTGTATTCCGTTTAATTAATGCACAGCATGCGGATCTCGCGACGAGAAATACGATCCTGCTCGTGGTATTTAACAGATCGATAAACGACAATCTCTCTCTTACTTTGGAACAGTTTTTTTTAACAGTATTTTAATAGTATTAATTTACATTTTTAACGGTATCTGTTAATATGTCAGTTTGTTACAAAGGACAAATAAATGTATCACATTATTGCATCCTCGTTAATTTCATTTTTGTAATTGTCGGAATTGATTTCTAAAGTTTTTGCTGTCGAAATTATCCAGGACAGTTTTCTACGTTATGTATTTCTGTATCGTTCACTCGTGCGACAAATTGACTTTAGCGTTATCCGAAACCTGGCTTTGTCAGGGAAATGTAGAGACAGAAATAAACCCCGTGAGCAACCGATCAATGGTGAGCCTCGCCGAAGTTAACATAACTAAATTCCACGCTCGAATTCTACGTGTCATAAGCTTGGATAAAGCCCCGCGTTGAAAACTATAATCTTCAATAAATCCCCCGCAATATTTAAGCGCATTTCAAGCATCGATATATATTACAAGCGGTAGGTACATCGTGCTATTTCCATAGAAACTAAAGCATCGTTGTACGACAATTAAAATGTATGTTCAAGAATTATACTTTGCCCTTCGAATTTCTTTCGCGACAAACACGATTATCTCCTTTATTGACACGACCGGCGGCGGTCGGAGTATCGGTGTCTCGATTTTCGCGACAAGGTGGTACCTGACGAGAGAAGGACTCGCCGGCAGACGTAAATGAAGACCACGACAGTGTACACAACTGCGTTCCCCGAAACGCAGAGAGCGCACCGGATAAAAACCGGCACCGAATGTCGGATGCTCCTCTACGCTCTCGTGTTTACTTAGCCGCTCCGATACTCGCGCGATATTCGGCCGGTTTCTCTCTCTTTTTCTTTTCCGTTCTGCTCTTTCCTCTGTTTTTTTTTTCCCCGTTCTTTTACGACGCGCGCGGACGCGTTCCCGCGCAGATCCAAAGCATATGAATTCGATGATGCCGCAAGATTAATTCGATATTGCTTCATCCGAGCCGGCGCGCATTACAATTGCAGATATATCAAATGTGATCATCAAATATATGTATATATAATATATATTTCTTTCTATCAATATAAACTAAATTATTTTTAAGATTATCTTTTAGGCGCGTTTTTAACTCGAGTGCAAAAGGCTCCAGCAAAATATTTTTCAATTCGCGCGTTGAAACGACGTAAATATCAATCACGCTGTAATTGACATACTACTTCACACGATACAATCTTACATTTGCGGTTGTTGATTGATTAATCTCGCGAGCTCTGTTAAGTAAGAAAAAAAAAAAAAAAACGATTATCCTCGCAAGTATAAGTCCGTCTTCGAGTGGAAACGCTAATAATTATCAGATTTATCCCCCCCTTCCCCACGTTCTCCCAACTGTTTTCGTTTCTGACATTTTCTAGGGGACACCTGTATTCATTCTACGTCACACGATGAAACGGGCTGTCCTCGCTTCCCAATATTGGCCGTTCATTAAATTTCTAAACGAGACGTACGCCTTTGCACGCACTCATCCTACAAGTCATGGCGCGCCATGCACGCCTACACGCGTGCGCATACACGCGCGCATAGTGAACCTGCACGTCGCGTTAGATCAGCGATTCCCAACTAGTCCGGTCGAGCTGTTGCGCCTCGCAACCCTATCTATCATCACGCGGGTGAGCGGCGACTGGTTAAATAAAAAAAAATAAAAAAAAGTCGTATAGCAACAAGACGGCCGAAGGAAACGTTATGTAACGCCGAACGCGGCGGATAAGCTAAAATTCAACGCCGTACATTTTATAATTTACTTCGTGTCGAGTAACCGAATGGGGAATCCACTATCAACACTCTACTAAATTCGATAACGGCGATTAACGGCCGAGAGACCGGGTTGCTTGGAAGTTTAGGAGCTTGCGCATTCCGCGATTTGTTGTTGTAAACAATATCGCGAGATACCGATAATCCCGCCAATCCTGCGCGACGATACGAGCGCGCGCGCGCGCTCGCGCTCGAGCGCGGCTGCATTCTCGCGAGCGCGAACGCGCGGGGCGCTCTCATGGCCACGCGTTGCGTAATCAGCGCGACGGAGTGGTCACGCCGCGCGCGAGGTATAAAACGAACAACGACAAACAAGCCGAGGCGTATACACGCACTCGCTCTGGCGCGCCGCGTGAATACCGCTGCGCGTTTCGGAGGCCCGGAATCCGCCTCGGTCGGTCTCGGCCGCGCTCGGTCGTCCCCGACGCGAAATAGCCGCGTCTCTTTCTCTCTCTTCCTCCGTTTCGCGCCTGCGTTCTTCTTCCGCGTACTTTGCGAGAATACCGCGCGTTTCCGCAAAAACGGGCCGCCGCCGGCTGACTTCAGGCAATTCGCGGTGAGAAATCACGTTCCGCGCGGCTCCTCCTCGTTTTCCCTGGCTCTTTTTTATTTCACTTTATATATATATTAATTCTATATATTATAAATTGTCGTCAAATAAAGTGTCACACATTATTTTAGTTTCGGCGAACATTTTTCCGCCCCCTTTTCCCCTTGGCCGCAATACTCGGACGACTTGATAAACACGTCTTCTATTTTTCCTCTTCTCTCTTCTCTCTCTCTCTCTCTCTCTCTCTCTCTCTCTCTCTCTCTCTCTCTCTCTGTATAGCAGGTTTTTATGTCTCTTCTCCACTTATTGTTAATCCTTTCCTTTTTCATCTCGGTCGCTCCTCGCCGAGAAGGCGAGAGATACGGATCGATTAGAGGAACATTCCGCTGAGTCAGCTGCTCAAGGATGTACGTGTCCGGTCGGCGAAATCACTCGTGCCGGGGATTCCGTCACGGTGCAACACGCGCCTCTTATTTCTCTTTTCGCCCTCTCCTCCCTCCCGCCCTCTCCCGTACCCGTCCCGTCGCCACCCCTCCTGGCCTTTTCCACCGCGCACGCGCGAGTGCGGGAAGGAAAAGACCGGCGCGAATATTACCCGCGATTGCGACATCCGCGGCGATTCCTCGAGTCGCGATTTACGTGACTCGCAGCCGCGATCTCGTCGCCTTCGCGCTACTTCGCGCTAGGCGCGAAAGGGGCACGGGAGGAGTGGGAGGGTGGGTGGCAGGGGAGGAGGATAAGGAGCAGGAGGAGAAGCGGACGCGGCGGGAGGGAAGGGGGAGAGAAAATCGCGCGGCGAGGACGCGCATCCGGAGGTGACGCGCTCGTCCTACAAATAGGGGGTTGGCTGCATCGATTGGCCGTATTTCGACGACAGGATCGAGGTCGAAATCGAAAGAAAAAGAGAGAAAGAGGGGAGGGAGATGGGTCGAACGCGGATGCAGAATGTTCC
This sequence comes from Temnothorax americanus, assembly GCF_048541705.1. Classification (NCBI taxonomy): domain Eukaryota; kingdom Metazoa; phylum Arthropoda; class Insecta; order Hymenoptera; family Formicidae; genus Temnothorax; species Temnothorax americanus. Next base: position 1,469,478 of record NW_027509253.1, read on the forward strand.
CCCGACGAGGAAAATTGAAGAGCGGGACTCACCGATTCATATTCATGCACCCTACATCTCGGCGTTCGATATGCGACGTTACCCGAGACATTTTTCTTATCGTAACTTCAAATATAAAAATCGACGCGCAAAGATTGAACTTCGCGCGATACGCCGGAGGGCTGGCTCGGATCCCAGCTTCTGGCGCGAAGTCTTTCGAATATCTTCCACCTCGTGTGACTATAATAATCAGGGCAAGGAAAACACAAGGCCGCAAGCGACGCGATTACATCGTTAATTAGCAATTACGCGATAGCGCACGAATGCCGCGACGACTCTCGTCGACGCGATCGTGCTATATTTCTTTGCGAATCGCCAAGTCCATATTCTTCTAATTAAATACATCTCTTTTTCTCCCTGATAGATATTAGAAATTCCTCTCTAATATTACGTATCTTTGTATCATCATTATTTTGCTAACGATATTTTAATCGCGACGAAGATACCTGACACGATCGTCGCTTCGTCTCTCCTTCCCGTGGGACTGCGATAATAATAATTCGAGGAGGACGAAACGCACTCGGATATCTGTTCCCTGTAGCCACCTCCACCCACTGGGGGAGTGCCGGGATGCGCTTGGAACGACGGGCTTACACATTCTTTGACGCACGCGCCTGCGTGCGTCACGAATTCACGCATACGAGGTGTCCGCACAAACTCCTACAACGGACGGGTGTAATCGAGAATATCGGAAAACATTCCGCGGAGAAGCAATTAGTAATGTAGGAAGCTTTCGTCGAGTTGAATTTAATTATTTCTCGCCGCGCACGACCTTAACCGAATAACCACAGCTGCACTATTTGCAAAGACAATTAACGTTGAGAAGCTATGAGGAAACGTTTCTTTATCTTGGCTAGCGGGAATGTTCCGTAGGCGCGTGTGATGAATTTTACGGCGACGAACTGTCGCTTCGGGTACACAGCCGTGCGGGCGGGCGGGGTTTCCCGGTACACCCTATATGTGGCTCGCGAGCCAGTGTATATGTGTATAATGTATGCAATGATTGTGTGTTGTGTGTGTGTGTGTGTTTGGAAGCGCCGTCAGTGAGCGCAGGTACTGCTCATTCCGTTAGCCGCGGCGTACCACCAGGTACGGCGGAGTTAACGGAGAATTTTGCGACGCGCGGGGGGAGCCGCGGGCCCTGCTGGCCGCCGCCGCCGCCGCCGCCGCCGCCGCCGAGCACACACAGCCGTGTCCCACATTTTCGAAGCTTCGCGAAGAGAAGCGGCGCGATACTCCCGATTCGCACGCTCGCGCACGCCCGGGATTAACCTGAAGTTAGTAGTCTAGTTAGGACGAGTCGCAATTATCGTCGTCCGATTTCCAGACACGCTTTACGAGTAGTATAATTTATTGCTTTTAGTTGTTCGTTTGCATAAATATCGAACGAGAAAGATTTAATCCCCGCCGCCGACACACGCCGCGTTTAAGAATCCCTCGATCGCCGAGTCGACCCCTCATGCGCGCTCGCCGCCGAGCGGCCATCTTTGTGGCTCCGCATCCCGCTCTCCCCCCCCCCCGGGCCTACGGCAGTCCTACATCTCCCAGCCCTCTCCGATGTCCCTCTCGCTCTCTCGCCACCCTCCCGGCGACGGCGATGACGACGCTCGACCTCGCCGCGCGCATTGGCGCCCATCCCGCAAAAATTTTTTTCAGCGTCGCAAAAATTTCACGAAGCCTGTATACGAACGTGCTCGCACCCATTTCCTACATCGTATTTCTTACTCTCGTTTTGCACTCGTGTAATCGGCACAAAGTAACTTAACGTCCAGCACTCATCTTTTTGAATCCGAATTGATCGAAACCTCAATAACCGCGCAAAACGCACAATAACGTCTAACGATGACGTGGGATTAATTGAAGCGATCGTGGGGAAAAACGAAGGAGTTTTACCGAGTTTTCCTAACGCCGCTCGCGACGTCGTCGTGCGTGACGCTCGACCTCAATGGACGGTGCGCGCGCGTCAAGGGGAAAGAAAAAAAGGATCGCAAGAAACGCGGGCGATCCGCGAAAGGATGTCGCGGTTCCGGTGACTGAATGTTGCACGAGGACGGGACACCGACGGCCGGACAAAAAAATAAAGGAACCTCGGGGATGTGACGAGGGCTCCGCGAGGTACAAAAAAACAAGGGGGCGGTCGAGAGTTGGGGTGGGCAACGGTGCATGGATCGAATCGCTCTATGGGAACGAGAAATTGCGTATAGGAAATCGGTGGAACGCAACGTTGAGACCTTATTCGATTCGTGACGCGGGGACAATCCGACGTGACACCGCCGAATTAGTCATTAAGCCCGTAAAGCCAACGATCCGGCGTAAACCGTGTCCTGAGAATATTTTCTAACCATTCTGAGAATTTCGCCCTAATAATAATACAGAAAACATCCTTCAAACATTCTCTAACGATATCTTAAAAAAAAATAATTTTTTAGAACATTTTAAGTATACATAAATACTTTCATTCATTGAAAGAGTAAAAATGTTTTAGAAATATTTAAAAACTGTTTAAAAACTATAATTTGTGTTACTTTCATAAACGGTTAAGTTCTTATTAAAAATTATTTCTCCGAAGCTTCGCTTTTCTACGAAATCTTCGAAAGGTTTCGAAAGCGTATATAAAATATTACATATGTTCCGACTGCTATTCCTCTGAGCGAGGAAACAAGGATCCTATGAATATTCCAAGAAAATTCTCTCAGGCCCGGGTATATCCTGAGAGACTCCTCCTTCTCGGAATAACAAGAGCCGGGAACGTTCTCCTACGTATTTACGGAGACCGTCCGTTAGGGGATAAGCAAAACCCTTATTTTCGCCTTTAATCTTTTTTTCCGTTTCGGTTTCCGGCAAAAACCTCTGGAAAGCTACCCCGTCGATTGTATTTCACCCCGCTCGTTTGAAAACGCAAAAATTTTGCATTCTATCGCGACTGCTCGGCAACGATCCCTCTTTTCTTCCCCAGTTTGCCGACTACCTGAAATCTCGACCCTATACGCCAGGCATAAATGAGACCCAGCAGGTGTAACTAGGACGCGACATCCACTTCGGGCTTGTAGTCGCACGGCGTGATCGCGGGAACAAGTGTACACGCAAGTGCAGCGGGGTTGCAAAGTCGCTCTTTTTTTCTTCTTCTCTTACGTGCGAATGCAAGGACAAAGGGAGTCGGCTCGAAACAGCGATCCCCGCGAATAAATCCTTGCGCCCCTTCCCAACCACGACCTTCGGCCTCCATCGCCGTTGCGAGAGGGAACGAAAGAGGGGTCATTGTTGGGATATTCGACACCCTTCTGAATATGACAATTGCAGAATAATGTTCCACAACGCGCCCGGAGGGCCGCGTCCAAGAAACGAAACGACGTCATTCGAAAAATCGATCGGCTAATTGAATCAAGGGCTTAGAGAGGGGAGAAGGGGACGAGGCATGAGCCTGAGTGCATAGATTCGGAATAACTCTGTTGGAGCGACCATCGCGACCAAAAATTAATAGTATTTTCAAGCACGATAATATCTACGTCGATAAAAAAGCGCGCCTAATTATTTTACATAATTTTTTTAATTTTATACACGTACACATTAAAAATTAATTTATAATTTATTTAATATAATATTTAATATATATATATATATATATATATATATATATATATAAAATCATAGCTACCTATGTAGGTATGTATAATAAATACATACGCTCAAAAACACATTGTTATTTTTAATAATTATTAATATATAAAGAGACGCCAATATATATATATATACGTGATGAGAAATAACATCGCGCTTCTACTTGGGAAATATCCAAAATTAAATCAACTCTTAATTATACGAAAGGACACGATAACAGACAATAGTCCGGGATATCTATTCTTACGGCCGTAATCGCGCTTGCAGTGCACGAACGCACGCAATTTACCCTATCTTCCTGAAAATCAAAACCTCAAACGAGTTGGCAAGAGTGCAAACCGCTGTCCGAGTCCCGACATTCCTTGTAACGGATATATCCTGACGATCGCGACTTGTAAATCGACACACGTAATAAACGAAAATGGGATAAGGGAAGGGAAGTAGATACGCCAGTTGTCACCATTACATAGGCAAATTTCGTAAACCGCTTGTCTTCTACGTCGTTTACTTACGAGACGAGAGAGCTAATCGTAAAAAAAAAATTCCATGACCATGATAAAACGCGATTGGAATTAAATGGACGGCACTTTTGGCGAGAGACACAATTACATTTGAATTAAGAAAATCGTAGGTGGTAGAAACAGTTCGGAACACCCTGTATAAGTTCGCGTGACGTACGAGGAATTAGTTTGGAGATAAAGCTTACCGCGCGGTAATGAGTTCGATGATATGGATTTTGGACACGGTTCAAATACGACTGAATGTACATTAATTAGCAAAAGGAAACAGGAACGGCGAGAGAGAGAGAGAAACGCGCAATGCCACGATTTCAGTACACCGTGGAAGAACAGGAAAAAGGAAACCCCCATCGTTTTACAGTCGCGATACACGGAAACCCCTTTTCTCGGTTCAGGGAACACCCCCGGGCTTTTTTTCTCTCCTCCACTCCAAACTCCGCATTATTCAAAGAGAATAACGCGGAGAAAATAATCAAATAACGCGGAAGGTACGGTATAAAAGGCCAAAAGTCGAAAAGTTGGGAAAATTTTCCATTCGAACGATCAAAAGGGACGAAATGTCAGATAGTAAAAGATTTACAAGGAGAGAAACCGGCAGGAATTCTGGAGGGGAGATTAGACACCTGGGAAAATCCCGAGATTCGAGGCGTGAACGGAGATTCCAGGAAACGCCGAGAAGATATAAAAACGAATTATAACAGAGGAAGTTCGGAATCCTCGCTTAAAATTGAAAAATCGTCGTATTCGATGCGTAACGTATACATTAACCCTGTGCGCACTGTTTATCTACGTTCTCCCTTCGTCGTGACTACACTACCACCATCATCATCATCATCATCGCCACCATAATTGGCGCCGCTTCAACCCCTCGCGGGTACCGCGATAAAATCGTCACGCTACTCTTAATCAGGAGGGAGGGCGAGCGAGAGCCCGCAGGAAGTCGCATGTAAATTCTCATCGGAACGCACGTGGGTACGGTCTCTCGACGCGTCGACGCTTCGTTGCGTGCACGCACTTGTCGCCCGCGTGTACCGCAGCCCTCCGCGCCCTTCACCCTCCTCCTTCCCCCCTCCGTTCCCCCACCCCCGAGCCCGCTCTTCACTCCGATGCTTTTCGAATCTACGGCACACTTTTTATGAAGTCGAAACACTCGAGTCCTCGAAAACGGGCGAGGGTACGATCGAAAGGATATCTCGGATGACCTTTTTTTCCGGTCTCTCTCTCTCTCTCTCTCTCTCTCTCTCTCTCTCTCTCTCTCTCTCTCTCGATAACCAGAAAAGTGAGTGATGTATTAAACGAAAACGAATCGTTGTAAGAAACATTGGTAAAAAAAATTCCATTTGTCAGCTTTCAAAAATCATCAAAAGAAACAATTCGATAACTTTTAGAACGCTAGTATCATGGGTCATGGAGTTGGGAAGAAATGCAACGTATTTTTCACGCGTACCGATCGATTTCTATATACAATGGAATATTTAATCGCAAACCCTTTCGCACAAACCCTTTAATTTTCAATTGAAAGGATTTAAGATATTCTCGCATATATCCGTGATTGATAAAAAAAATTTCAAAGAAAACGGTGTTTACGTAACTATATGTACGGGGTGTCATTATCGGGCGCTTCTCCCATAGAGAGGCGTGGCGATGATAGAGCTCCTTGACACCTCGCGCGTGGAATAAACACTCGAAATCTCGTGTGAAGGCCCTTGGGTGTCGGTGGTGTTGCGAAACGCCAAGGAGCCAAGTCCAACCCGAGAACTCGAGTGCGCCTATATCTTCCGAGATAACACGAATCCTCCCCCCCCCCACCCGTTAATCGTATATCGCGATAACTCGAGGATAGAACGACGAGCCCCGCGGCAAACCGCTTCATTTTATCACCGTGAAATTTCGGCTCCGGAGATTAAGACAATTGGAGCACTACGTGGGCGCGCGCGCAAAGGACGGTTTTCAAAATAAAAAAATATCGCGACAATTTCTCCCGCACAGTTCACCCCGGAGGAACGACGGTCTCGCTCTCTCCTGACTCACACATTTGTTTTCTTTTTTTCCTTCTGCGCATCACGAACGTAAGCGACGTAATTTTTTCTCCCGCTCGCAAAAATCCGCCGGGAAAACCATCACGGGGAAGACACGGCACTGCGCGGTTTACGCGCACGCACGCACGCACTCAGCCATACGAAGTACATGCAAAAAAAACTCACCCACACACCGGCAGCACCCCGACGACGTGACTCACGAACACGTCGCGCGTCCACCGCCAGTGCGCCTCCTTCTCGAAAAAAGGGGCGCGCGGGGGGGAGGGAGGGGACGCGCACAGGTTGCACAATACTCGTTATCACACCACAAAGTTGCGTCGATCGACTTAATTACCCGGCGCGACGCAGCATCAACCGTCCGTTCGCTCCACTCCGCTCGACTCCCCTCTCTTCGAAGAAGAAGAAGAGGAGCGCGGAGCGCCAAAGAGACACGTGCTCTCCGTAGACTGAGAATCGCGTCGCGGTCGCCCGAGGCCTCACCCGTTGTCGCGACGTCCGGGCTATTAGGGCCCCGCGAACGAGGGAACGAGGAGAAATCCGGGAGCCGAGGATCGACCGGGTCGCGAGGAGGTAGGAAAAAAACTGAACGGGAGTAGCGCGCGAGGTACACGCACGCACGCACGCGGCTTCAATGAGCCGAACGAGCGGCTGAGCGCGCGCGCAACCGACGACTGGCGAGGGGGAGGATGCCCGGCGGACGGACGGACGGACACGGCCGAAAACGACCGAGCTCCACCGAGCGGGCTGAAGTCGGCCTCGACACCCCGGGGCGTATCGGCGCCTATGGGCAGCGCCGTGCGCCGTAGCCGACCGCGCGACACGTCGGGGGAGCGGCGACGGGCGAGGGGACGGTAATGGGAGGGTAGGGTAGAGTGGCACGTCGGGGGAGGGTGGGGGAGAGGGGGAGGAGAAGCGGAGAGGGATTTACGCAACCCTCTCCCGAGCGAAAAATCCACGTCGAGAAGCACGCCGCACGCCGCCCGTCGACGCGCCGATAAGCCACGTAGTACCCTCTCGCGGTCCGCGCTCTCCGTCTCTTTCCTCCTTAAGGGTAGCAGGGTGGGAGAAAGAGAGACGGAGAGAGAGAGAGAGAGAGAGAGAGTTCTTTCTACGTCCGCGGTTTCGCTTCGTGGAAAAGAAACTACCTCGAAACTAACCTCTTCCGTTCTGCCCCGCCGATTCGCCGCTGTTAACCCTTTCGACGCAGCCACGTAGAAGCGCGCGCGCGCGCGAGCGCTCGGCGTACATACACGCATACGTAAACACAGACACGCGCGCGAGCGCAGGAACACACTCGCGGCGCGGCGGCGACCGTAATACGCGGGGCTGAGCGCAGCCGAGGTGGAAGAAAATGAAAAACCGAGATGGGTACAAGGGTCAAACGTGCGGGAACGGAGGGAGGGTGCGAAGAGGGAGAGAATGGCGCGAGAGCGACGACGAGGGTGACGCGGGGGAGGGAGGGGGCGCGCGCGGAAGCGTATACGTGTCGCGCGAGGGAGGAAATGAGAGAAAGATCGTCCGGTCGCGCTGGGCGATATCGATTCGCGAGGGTGGCTCGCGCGATGGCAACGACCCTGCCCGACGGTCCCGTCGTCCCGTCTTGTTTCGCGAGCGCCCCGTCGCAATATTTTTCTCGCGCTTATCGACACCGCGCCCCGGTCCTGACCGAGTCCGAGTCGCGCGGGCACACCTCCGGTTTCTTCCTCTCCTCGTCGCTGCTGTCGAGTGACGAGAAGAACCAGCGAGATAGACGCGACGACGCAACGCGACACGATCGCGAGGAGAAGAGCGACGACGACGACGACGACGAGAGTAGGCGCTCGTCAAAAATTGGACGTACCGCCTGGTTGGTTGTCGTTAGACGCTCGCGTCACGCGACGCGCACCACTCGCCACTTACCTTGGCATCCTCGCTGTTCGACGAGGATACGGACGACGACGACGACGGCCACGCACGGAGTTGAGAGACGAGGGAGCGAAGATCCGTTTCCGTGGCGCGCGCGTAAGGACGTGCACAACTTCGCCCGTGCGCAGCACTAGGACGCCATGTCAGCAAGTCGAGGCGCGGACGGACTCTCTCGGGGCAGATACGTACCGCGCGCGCGGGGCCGAGCCGCACATATATGTATATACCACGTACACGCGTATATAAGCCGCGCGGAGTCACGCACACACGCCGGACGGACGTCGCGCGCGCGAGAGCGAGACGGCAGGCGCACAGCGCACACGCACGCACCAACGCCGCGTGACCAACCCGACCAACCCGCGCGCCAGAGCCCAGATCCGTGTCGGGGAATTTCTGCTGCGCCACCGAACGGCCGTCACGGAACCTCGCCTACGCCCGCCTAGCCCGACCAGCCAGCCACGGACGTGTCTTCCACTCGCGGTACCCTTCACCGTCGTCGGTGCCGCGCCGCAAACCGCGCGACGACGCAGGCAGCACTCGGCAGCAACGAGCGCGCGACACACACCCGCCCGAACCGAACGAACGAACGAACGTATACGCCCGCCTTCGCTCGCGCGCCCTCGTTCAACCGAACGAACCACCGTGAGCCGCCGACGACGGCCGAGTCGGAGTCGAGTCGAGCCGAACCGAGGACCGAGGTCCGAAGTCGAGGAGTCGGACCGTCGCGTCGCGCGCTTCGCTTCGCTTCGCAACCTCCCGCAAAAGCGCAAAACTTCTACCACCACCGCGCCCGCCACCTAGAGACGCGACGCGACGCGAGGCGACGCGACGCGACGCGACGGAACGAAACGAGCCGCCGCGGAGCTCCCCCACTACACCCTCTCGCGCTCTCTACCCTGGCGAGGCCTCTCGCTCGCTCCCCCACCCCCGCACCCTACGCGGCGCGCTCCCCGCGCACCCCCGGCTCGCTCGCGCGCCCGCGCCATCCTCCTCGCCGCCGCTCGTCTCACCTCTTTCTCGCTCTCCTCGTCCCGTCTCCGTCCCTCGCGTAATCCCGAGCGCGACGACGACGCGCCTCTCTCCGTCGCGAATGTGAAACTTCCCCCCCTATCCCTCGCTTCACCCGCCCCATGTGTCGCTTCTTCCTCGCGTTAGCCCCCGCAAGGAACGGACGCCCCTCTCGTATTTCCTCTCGCGTTCTTATTGCGCGTCGCGTTGTCCTCGTTCGACGCCCAGGCCGACCAGACTCGCGAGCCGCGCCGCGTCTCGCTCCTGTCCGTTCTACTTTTGGCCCTCACCCTCGAAAAAGGGCACTTGCTTTCGCCCCTTTGTTCTCACGCTCTCAGACCCGAAGAGAGACGCGGCCGCTCGCCTCGCCCGCCCCCGTGACGCCCTTGTATCACGCGGGCTTCTTTTTTTCAAACGCACCCCCCGCCCTTCGTTCCCCCGACCGCGAGTACCGCTTCTCAAGAAGTATATAGACGCTGCGCGCATAATCTCGACGACTCTCGTCAAAGAGACCGCGTAGAAAGGGTTGAGGTTGACAGATCGGTGCGCGAATATTAAGCCGTCTCGCGCGAACAACACCGTTTGTAACTTAATTTGGCAGGGCGGATTCTCCCTAATTTCCTAGAACTACCCTTCGACCTTGAAGTCGACTCCCGCCGCGCGCGTCGAGTTATCGTCGGGTCGGCTCGGTTACCGAGAAACTTCATCTTCACCGTCGCGAAAGTTGCTGACCATTTCGGGTGGGTATGGGGGCGAGGGTCAAGGCGGAGGACGAAGAGAAACCGAGACCAAAGTCCTTTCCTGCGCGGTGGAAGAGGGGTGGGGATGGACCGGCCTCGAACGTCGCAGGGATGCACGTGGAGAGGGATGCGAGGAGGTGATACTTCTCCCGCCCCATCTCCTCCCCTGGCCGCGGGACAGGAACGTCGCGGAGCGCGGAACGCGGACGAGGGGTGGAAGGGGGCGGAGAGAAGGGAAGGTGTGCGCGGTGGTGTCGTCGCGGGTTAGTAGCGCGAGCGCCGATTCGCGCGCCTGCGCACTTTTTTCCGCCAGGCGGCGGCGGCGGCGAACCGCGTTCATCTCTCTCTTTCTCTCTTTCCTTCTCTCTCTCTCTCGCTATCGCCGCCGCCGCCGCCACGAAGTCGCTTATTCGCAACGGAACCTCAAGTTGTGCGCCAACCTACCCGACCACTGTTGCGTGTCCAGCAGCAATCCCTGAAGTTGCTCGCTGATGACGCTTCGTTCCCAAAATGTTCCTCTTCACCCGTCCGAATATCGCAAAGTCGAACGTTCCGTTCGAAAACACGACCGAGTAATCCTGGATGGTTCCCGCGTCGTCCCGTCGTCGGCGGAATTGCTACGCTGGCAACAGGACCGCGACGCGCTCACCCCGACACGCGTGCCTCGCGTCGCAAATGCGCTGACGTTGCCGCGACTTCATATCGCCCGCACTGCGCGACTGTACTTCTGTCCTCTCTTTTTCTCTCTCTCTCTCTCTCGCTTGCCCTCCCCTTTATCTCCTTCGTTCCGCCCCTCTACCCCCTCGGCAGTCGCGTTTAACGGGACGCCCGCGCCGTTTCGCGCGGCCAGACGAGCGCAAAGGGGAGCTCTGGCGCGATATACGTATGTACATACGTGCAAACATGCAATGTATTTATATATTTGTATTATCGCGGTATGTTCGAGGGTTGCTCTCTCTCTCTCCCTCCTTCTCGCGTACTCTGTTCTCAAATGATCGTGGGGCGCGGTACGACGGGGCAGAACAGAATCCTCGGCGAGATCTTTTCGGTCGACTGATAAAAAGGCACCGAAGCGGTTGCCTTGTCGCGATGGACACGAGAGTGGCGTGTAGTCGGACAAAAAAAAAGTGCCTGGAAGGGGAAGCTGCGGAGAGAGACTCTCGGGGCAGCGGCGGTGGCGGCGACGACGGTGATGTGGAGGGGGTTGAGGATGACGACGGTAATATCGAGGGGCAGGAGGGGGGGGTTGAGGGTAAACGAGCGTGCAGACGGCGTGGGTCGGGGTGAAGGGGAGTCACCACCATCTCCGACGCCGCCGCCGCCGCCGCCGCCGCTGCCGCCACTGTCGTTTGACTCTTGCGATTACTGTTGCTGATCGCCTAGTGTCCTTGGCTCCGCTCTAGCGAGAGTCTAGCTAGTTCTAGCTCGGAGCGCGCGCGCTCATTCGCTCGTTCCTCGAGAAACTCGGCTGGGCTCTCCTACCTCCTACCACTCTTTCGTTGCGCGCCCACGGCCAGGGCTGTATCGCTCGGGGCTGCTTTGCCTTTCCCCCGTCTCTCCGTCTTATCCCTTCCCGATAATCCGCTTCTCTCCCTCCGACTAACGTTTCCTCTGTGTCGCGCAAGAAAGCTTGCTGTGTATTGCGGAAACCTGGTCATTGTGATTATTTTTCCTCGAGGGTTAATGTTTCGACATTACGATTTGACGTATAGTTTCTCCATTTCCCTTGTACAAAATATACATTTTTTTTCTTTTATGTATGTGTGTGTGTATATATTTATAATAGAGAATTTTTAATGACGAAAGTATATAACATGTTTTATTGTGGAGTTTGACGACAACCCTATCGGCAATCTTTGGCACCCGGTGCTTCGCGCGCCAGTCCAGAACGGAGATCCTGGCCCTGGCGCGCGTCTAGGAAGCTTAGAAACCTCAGCGAGAGTAGAAGGAACACTAGAGTAGGCGAGCAAGACGAAGGGAGGGAAGGGAGGTGACGGCAATGGCGTCATTGCTTGCGCGCGCGGAGGAGAAGGAGGGAGAGAGGGCTGTCTTCGCGTTACCGCGGGGTGGAGGGCCGCCGCGGGGCGGCGGGGGGAACGGAGGGATCCAAGGAGTACTACACGTGTCGCTGCAGCGCGGGGTGTTGACCCCAAATAGCTTTTTTAACGTGACGTAACCGCGAAAGGGTTGAGAAACGGCCGTGTCGACTGCCGACGCGACTTCGCCTCGAACTCGGAAGAAAGAGAAAGAGAGAGAGAGAGAGAGAGCCAAGCCTTCTCTCGCGTCTTGGCCAGGCCTTGTCTCGTCTTGTCTTGCTCAGCTCCTTGCCTTTTAGTGCGGCTCCCCGTTATGTGGACGGAACAATCCTTTCGTACTTCGAAACGCGCGTTTCTGACTGACGCGCGAAAAACACGATCGATTTATTCTGGAGGGTAGATCGGTTGATTCTTGTGATCCGCGATAAATATACAAAATGTTTTACGCTTCTCTTCTAATTTCATTCGTATCTCGAATTCGCCCACCAGTATCGGAAATCTTATCCGAAGGTTCTTATCTCGTCTCTGCCCCTCTTAACCCTTTGTTGTAGTGTCCGTATATGAGAAGACCTATTTCTTCGCGTTTCATAATTGGTTTGTGTAACATATTTCGTATCGTCGTATTCCTAAGACTTGTATATGTACATGAATAACATAATTTATGCAATTATTTTTCCGTTTTTTGGTCCTACCGATAACTTCTAAATTCATCTATCACATCTAAAATAAAATTTTATTACAATCGGAATTTGACACTGCAAATTTTGACTGTAGATAGATTTAAAATCAGGGTAGCGATCGTGTAACTTTATCCCTAGAGCGGAAACGTGAAAAGCGATAAATTTTATGTGACTATCTCTTTCTATTCGACACCAATAGAAAGAGATAGTTACATGAAACTTTTCACTTTTCACGTATCCGCCCTACGAGAAATAAGTTACGCGATCGCTGCCCAGAAGCCTAAAAGACTTTTACGTATAAATATTTATACGCAAAAAGTCAGAGTTAATTTTTTTCAATTTGACTGCCATTTTGATTTATTAAATTTCATTTTAAAAATTGCAATTAGCAACCCTAAATACTCCCATATACTAAAATTTAAAACATGTTCAACGGAAGAATTTCAACAAAGGGTTGAGACGACTCTTAATGATGATTCAAAATGACCCTCGTTAAAATACGTTATTTATTTCGGAGAGCGAAATAAATACGGAATTTCTTGTCGAAGCGCACCGCGGTGAAAATATTTCTCTTTCTAAAGAATCAGACGCGGTGGCGAATGTCGAGTACTTTCACGAACTACCCAACGGTGTCGCATTCATCCGGAAATGAGCTGCGCAGCTCGCGGATCCGCAAATTTACATTTGTTATTTGCGAACCGGGATTAGGCTCGCGGGTCGAGGTGGGGCACCGGCGATCGGATCGACGAGGGTGGCGCACCTCGTGACAAACGCACGATTGCAACAGTGTTCGAATACATTTCCGGAAAACTAACGAGCCGTAGCGATGCGGCAGAGAGCGCGAACGAACGTGAAATGAAAGGGAGAAAAAACGAGCTGCATTCTCATGAAAAAATCTGAATATGTAAATATACAAAAATTAATATGTAGGACACATAATATGCGGAACGTGGGAATTAAAAGATATATATCAAATAAAAACGGAACCCTCTTATTTTTATATTATTTCGTATATTTACCTCCTATTTTATCGTATTATGACTAATTAAATTTCATCTTTACTTATTTTTTTGTTTTCCTACTCATATTTTAATTTTTATTTACTTACTTTATTTGTCAGCTGTGAGAGAGAGAGATGAAGACTCTGGTTTCAGTTTGAAACGTTCCGATGTTAAACGATGATAAATCACAGCTTAATTAATTTCTAATTATCCGATCTGCTCGTTTATGATCCCACGACCTTTCTAGTTAAAAGCGAGAAGTGTTTTCTCGTCAACATTAAATTCTTATTTTGAAACGAGAAACGGACGTCTGAATTTGACGTGAGAACCCGACTGACATTGTGAAAACGATATCAATCGTCTGTAACGGAGAGGTAAGACGGTATTAGCTGATAGGATGAGAGAACACGAGGAGGGGCTAGTAGGGGGAACGGGTTAGCGTTAATGTTAAATGTTAATGCGTCGCGCAACCGCATGCCGCGGCGCCGGCGACGAGCTAACGGGTGGCGTCCTATATATCGAATGTCTTCTCTCCGTCTTCAATGGTCCTAATTAGTGTACACATAAGGCTCGTGTGTTACGACACGCCGCCAGTGCCGTCCGTACCAACTGGGAACCATATGCGACCCGGGGGGGTTAAGTGTCGTCTTAACCTCTTTACCGTGCCGTGTTTGAATTCTCCTCGGATCGACCAGCGATCCAATGGCGAACTCCCGACGACATGGAGTGTCAACGACACCGATCATATGCGGGGGGCAATTAAGCACGGGGGATCTGCATATCGCCAGCCGTACGCCGTACGCGGCATCTGCAGCTCCCGCTCGATCGCTCGCGGTCCAAGTCCACCCTAAATAATCGCTCCGACGACACGATATATATTTTTCGGGCGACCCTAATCCGACGTGTCTCCCTCTTATCTGGATTTCAACGATTCGAAAGATCCGTGAAGCGCATTTCTGGTAGCTTCAAGTAACGACGATCGAAGAACTCCGATTTACGGGCTCTTCGATTACTTCCACGAATAATGCCGGTAGATACCCGCGCGAAACAAAAACTCCTTCGTCGAATGCATTCGGCTTGGATGAATCATCAAGCGAGGATCATCAAGAGCGGACCGTGTAAATTCGCCTTAACGCCACGCCACGTATTCACAGACACACGCGGGGCTATCTTATCAAGCACGGCTACACCCCGAAGAGGCGTGAACGATATTTTCTTTTTCTTTTTTTCCTCGCGGCTGACTGGTAGCACTCTCGACGGTGCCCATCAGCACACCGCGCGCTGCCCTTCTAAGGTCAACGTAGGGTTTTGAGGTCGCGGCGAATAGAGAAAGAACGAGAGAGACACCAGTTCCCGCTGAGTTTCCGAAGCGTTATAGCGCTATACGTCGCGTTGCCTCATACGCCCAGATATCCTTATCCGTATCGTCGTGACCGCAAAGGATATTCCGAGAAACCGCGACCCGCACAGAAGGAAATGGCGCGTCGGCTCTCCTTTCATTTCGTTTCGCTCCTGCGAATCACGCAATCGTCGCTCGACACGATCGTCGCGGATGACTCACTCCGAATAAAATGAAAAAAAGAGGACAGTCGCGAAAAGATCCGCAGAGAAATACCGGAAAACCTCTAGTAAATATTCGTTCCACTTTATTTCAATTTGAACGATAAGAGTAAGAAATTGATAATAAATAATATTAAAATATATACGTGTTCCTTTGTCTTCGGAAAATTATAATTATATGCAATCCTATTATTGTCTTTTGCCACCCTACCTAATTACGGCTAACGAACGAAAATCAACTAGCTCGTTCCATATACACGTGCACGATCGGCGCGGGGTAGAGAGATCAGTCGAAGCTGCGGGAAACTCTCTCTCTCTCTCTCTCTCTCTCTCTCTCTCTCTCTCTCTCTCTCTCTCTCTTTCTTTCTTTCTCTTTCTCTTTCGGGAAAGCCTCTCGTGGAAGATCCCGACTTACGGCTCTTCCATAAAAAGCGAGCAAGCGCCGCGTCGAGAAAGAGGAAGAGAGAGAGAGAGAGAGAGAGAGAGAGAGAGAGAGAGAGAGAGAGAGAGAGAGAGAGAACACGCGCGCGGAGGCGAGTAACGGCATGCATACCTCGCGTCGCGGGTATACACGCGATAGCGAGGAAGGGGATGACTCCGAAGGGACATTGCTCCCTGGCCTGGCCTGCCCTGCTCTGCTCTGCTCTGCTCCGCTCAGCGCTTACCGCGTTCCGTGTCCAGCTCAGGATCCACGCCCGTGCTGTGCTTTCCCCCTGGCTCGCTCGCTCGTCCTGCGCTCTCACGCGCCTTCGTCGAGCGTAACACCGGCGAGTCCTTCCGGCGAGAACGCGAAAGGACGTCGTCGGCGAATCGCCCCGCGCGCCTTCTCTCGCGTGGCGTCGACATATCGGAGGGAGAGGGGGAAGGGGGATTCTGTGTGCGTCGATGTGATCGAATCGAGATAATACCGAGCTCCCCCGCCGGAACATCTCAGATTTGAATCAGAATGACACTTCTTTCCTACTGTATTGTTATTAAAATTATTCTATTCGTTTCTCTCAGGATACGGTGACCTTCTTCTATGGTGTGACTCTTCTCCAAATTCGTCAAAGCTAAGCCGAGAGACGACGTAGATATCTCGAACGCTCTGTACCCGCGCCTCGTCTTGCGTGTATTCTATTCTCGCTATTTGTACTTCATCACCCCTTCTCCCCTGTTCCGCCCCCTTCTGCGAGAGGGCCTACATTCCCGCGCGCGCTATCAACTCGCCGAGACAGGCCGCAGGATATTCGAAATTAACTCGCGGCCGAAAATAAACAGTCACGAAGAAGAGTCGAGCCGCCGCGGCCGCCGCCGCCGCCACCACCCCAACAGGTGGTTACGTCGTATTCTCTGGCCCGAAGATAAAACTTTCCAACCCTCCTTTATTCCCTCTCTCTCCCCCTTCCCCGGTCCTTTCATACCACCCGGACTTGCTATCCCCTTGAGCTGCCTTTTAACTTTCAACTCTTTTCCCTGCTCCCCTTGACCCCTCTTCTGTTTAGTGTACATACGTAACCGATCGTATCCTTATTCTTGATCTCTAAGGGCCAGTCGCACCCAACGGCGATTATGCGCTTTACAGAGTGCGTTTCACAAGTCTCGTCTTTTTCTACTGATACCATCTACCGACATTTAAATTCTTACGTGCGCGACAAAAGTTCATCATATTTTTAAGTCCCGTCTTATAGATTGAGGCCAAAGACAAGTCTTAAATTATTGTCGTCTTGTCGCTACTAGGGAAAATATTCTTGCGGGAAATTTCAGGAATAGTCAGAAAATGTTGAATAGCTCCTAAAAGTCTCTATCAAAGAATTATATATAAAATCAATGAATTATAATCTAATATTTCCAATGTGTGTGTACGTTAACGTTGGCTCAATTCTCATTTTCTCTCCTGTATCCCGCGAATCGTACTGAAATCTAGAAAGGCAGCGTGTGTCAACTCTCAACTAATTAACCGCCGATACGCTATCAATAGATAAAGCGAATCTACATTTCCGCATACTCGGAATCTGAAAGGGGAAACGAAGAGTCATCGAGCCGGGGTTAATCGTTAACTCAGACCACCTTGGCGACTCTATATCGGCCGGCTCTAACCCCGGCTCTATAACGCAGCACAACCTGGGGGCGCCCTTATGTCCAGACGTCGGCGGCGGCGTCGGGGAGGCGAGCGCGAACGAACGCGCGATACCCCCACCACGGCACCCTCTCGTCGAGGGGTCGTTGATCCCCCAAGGACAACGACCTTGCGTCTGCGGCAGCGGCAACCGTTCGAACGGTTCTGAGTTCCCGGATTCCTCGATTACCAATATCTTTCACTCCTCGCTTCCCTCATTCGTCCTCCCTCCCTCCCCCTCTCTCGCCCCTCGGCCCCTCGCCCGTTCCCTCCGCCCCCGCTCGCCCCTTCCACCGTCTTTTCCGCCAACGTCTCCTTTCATTCTCCTTTCCATTTTCTCTTGCGTGGCGCGAGCCCCACGAGCGAGCGCATTTTTTTTCTCTATCGGGAACTATCAATGGACGACACCGTGCTGGCTGCGATCGGTGGAAAGGACGCACCACGTAGGCGGTATATCTCTCAAGCGTTAACCCCGCAGAGTCGTAGACTCTAGATGGAGTATCCCGGATACTCCCGGATTTCCGCTTGAAACTTATTTTTAAGATATTCCTTCGGTTCTCAAGAATTATCGGTTATCACTCGATTGAATTTAAAGTCAAAATGAAACTAATTCCTAAACGTTTTTGAGTCCACAATTTGTGTATACGTCAATTATCAATTTTCCCTCTCATTCGTATGTTTCTTAAAAAAAAAAAAATAATTTTAAAAATTAACCGAATCAAAGTTGCAACTTTAACATTCAACGCCTATACGAATCTTTAATTTTCTATTGTTTTATTCCGTTGACATCCATCAGACTCCACACTTGTACGTTAAACGAAAAATTTTATCTTTAATTTTACGTAACATTGTATCGAGTATCGCACATCGGCGACTTCTTCTCAACATCGCGCTCGCGGCCGTGTGGCGGGCAAATGGATTTACGAGCGAGCGAGCGAGCGGCTTTCAAAATCGTAGGAGAGTATGAAAAATTCATGCACGTCGGCACATCGATATGCATGACTCGACCCCGACCCGCATAGCCTTCCTTCCCTCCCCACGTCTCCTCCCTCTAACGCGATAATCGTGCGTACGCGCTCGTAAACCCCTCGTGAGCTCACCGATCCCGGAGTGACGTGCAGAAAAATTCTTTCCTCCGATCGCCATTTAAATTTCTACGTTAAACATGAAAAATTCACGATTGATTATATATCACCAAAATTATACGACGGAAATCAGCAAAGGAAAAAAAAATGTTTGCATCGCGAGCGAAGTTACTGCGCGACATTCCTCCTTTCCGAAAGGGTCTCTTCGAGCGCGAAGTCACGAAGTTCGCGATCGTAAAGATTCCCCTCCTCCGGGCAACGGCTCCAGCGAAGATCGGCCGCTATACCTGACGTGATAAAACGACTCCTAGTTTCCTAAGTGGGTGGACGGGTGGGTGGTCAAGTGCGCACGGCTGTAGCACACCGCGCACACGCGCACACACACACACACATACGTATCGCGCGTGTAAACCTGGTAGACGGCTACGCGCGTACGCATTACGCGCACATGTGCGCGCACACACACGACATATCTTCACGTGTACCAGCGAGCGAGAGAGCGAGCGAACGAGCGTTGGCGTGCGGGCGCGAGTCGGTAGGGGGACGGGGGGCGGCGGGAGGGACGGAGAGGCACACGGGTGACGTAATCCTGACGAAGGGAAGGAACAACATCGGCGTTGACCTACTAAAGAGCCGACTTTTTCTCGCACGCGCTCCTCCGAGCGCGCCCTGGCCTTTTTGGTATTTCGAAAGGCCCACAGGCCGTATAACCGCGCGCGTTGACTTTTCGACCGAGCCGCTCACGGGCAGGAGTCTGATAAAAAAAAAAAAAAAAAAACAAAGAAAAAAGAAAAAATCTCCGCTCGCAGCGGCAACGCAATGTCGGTATCTGTATATCTTTCAATTGTTGGTTCTGTGTCTTCCAATTGTTCGTATATTAATCCTTATATTGGAATTTTATTAGTCATTCGGCTACCGTTGATATCACACTATCACGCTTTATCACTATCGCTCTGTCAATAATTAAAAGTTAGAAATCAGATAATCGAAGGATATACCGCGTGTAATCCCAACGTTATAACGCTCTGGCGCGCTATTACATGCCATTTAAAAATAACCGAATGATTGGAAAGTCAAATATGTGTCTCTGATACAGGCACCGGTCGCGTAGGTAATCCCTGAAAAAAGAGCGTCGCCCATTTTGTCGGGCGAACAAACAACCAGCCGTGCGACAAGTGCTCGTGGCGCTGAAATGCCGAAGTAGGTCCCGCAGGTTTCTCTTCATGGACCACCCTACCGTCACGCTGTGGTGACTTTTGACGCGTGAATACGCCCTTTGTTCACGTTCCCCCTCCCCTTCCTCTCTCTCTCTCTCTCTCTCTCTCTCTTTCTTCTCTCTTTTCTCCGCACCGTCTCGCCCTTTCATCCCTCTGCGGATTGTCGGGTCGCCAGGTAGACAGGTAACGCAGTCCATTCCATCTTGATTCAAAGAGAACGACCCGCCTGCATGGGGATTATCAGATCACGGAATTACTTCGGCTAATCGTATCTATCGTGGATGTTTGCCACGTCGCAAAGCTGAGTCACGGTATTTGTAAAGTCACTAAAATTATAGTACAAAATTGTAAGAAATGTGACAAAGCATTAAGGCTTGTTTAAAGAATGTCAATCGCGTAAAAACGGGTATCGATAACTTGGGTGAATTTTTTGTCGGATTTTATCTCGTGGGAATCTTGAAAAAGTTCCATTATGGTAATCACATCGAGTTTGTCATGCCTGAAAGGTTTTTCAAGGTCATTCAAAACGGAATGTGCGCGACTATATTAGGTTGCTCATTATTCGCTATCCGGTTCGCTATTCGATCCATCGCGAAGCGAGCTCGCCCAAGCTTCCCTCCCAGTTTCGGACCAGTCAGACGCCTCCCGCTGGCTACGGCCCAGTATTCGGGGTGGTTGCAACAGGTTGCTGCAGCTGTGCCTCCATGGCGTTTCCCTTGATCCACCGAATAATGTGCGGAACCCCGTAATTATGCGGATACTCTCCTCAAGCGGAAAAGGAAAAGAGAGAAGTCGAAGGTGAATCGAGTCCGACTCGAAAACGATTTCTAATTGGCACGTGCCGTATTTCACATAAGACGTATTCCGCTAGATATTTTTTTCCTCGATAATGGCGATATATCGATAAGCGTGTAATAATATTTGTATATAAACATTTTACATGTATAATCTTTTAATAAATTTTTGGGAAAATAAATGTTTGGGAAAAGGCGACGAATATAAATGAGAAATCCTTCGGAAAACAGAAGATAAAAAGCTTATATTGGAATTTTCGTCGTGCGATAATACGGCGTCACGAAAGCGTATATACTTATCTTCCCATTATCACCCTAAACGCCTTTAAATAAAGGTGATAGTTCCTTGATGCGCATGTTACGTTTAAATAACGCGTTTAGATCATCATCCTCTTGCATGCCAGACATACCAAGTTTAACGGTCTCTGTAATCTGAGGAACTTGATTTTTGAGGGAGCTAAGCATCG
This sequence comes from Temnothorax americanus, assembly GCF_048541705.1. Classification (NCBI taxonomy): domain Eukaryota; kingdom Metazoa; phylum Arthropoda; class Insecta; order Hymenoptera; family Formicidae; genus Temnothorax; species Temnothorax americanus. Next base: position 1,490,283 of record NW_027509253.1, read on the forward strand.
AACATTTTAAATATCGAATGCTCATGGAGACTCGCAATCGTATTTTCAAATTTAATAACGCGTGTATATACGTGCTACGATGTAAGAAAGAGATAATAGCTTGCGGGGGGAAAACTCTTAGTAGGAATACGGCGTATTTTTTCTTTCCTCCGCTCTGTTTTCCCTTTTCGAAGAGGTTCGAATACCGGAGATGATATCTCCGCAAGGTGCAACCCCGTGCTTGAAGTGCCCGTACATAAAACACCGTGAGGACGAGACAGGCGGACGCGGTCTGACGTAATGCTGTGTGGGAGCGCCGTAAGGGTCAACGTCCTCCTTCCCGACGATCATTGTTCCCCGACAACCCCATCCGGATGGGGGCACAATCGCCCCCTCGAAAGTCAACTGACCTCTTCGCGGAGGAATCTTAATAAGACCTCGTCTACTGTACGATCCAAATCCGGATAATAGAAGAAGGACAAAGAAGAGAGGACGTCAAATAGAGATAAACGAAGAATAATGATTAAAATGAAAGAAGGCTCTTTGATGCAATCACAACGGTAGGAGAGGGATAGCGCTAATGGGAGCATGAACGCGATTGTTGTTAGGCGCGTAATTAGTTACCGACAACTGCTCTCTTGGACTCTTTTAGCGTTTCTCTTATACCGCGAAGAATATTAAATTGACCAGCGATGAACTGCGTTAGGGTTAAGGATATATAACTCGGCTTATAAGAGGTTGATTATGCTTAGAGCTAAAGAATTGAAAGAGTTAGAAAGTTTCGAGAAGCATAGTATCGCGATCCAACTCAGGAACGGTTATCCCAATAAAAAGGATGAAGAAAACTACGATCTTTCATTTATGTAGGGTGTGATACCCTGGGAAAGAGTACGCAGCATCGCGCGAGAGATCTTAGAATTTCGTCGAACCCCATTTCACGCGCCAAGGATCGAAGACGGACTGAGCTCTCTCGGGTGATACCGTTAAACTGACTTCCGTCTGCCCACCTACCTACCTACCTACCTACTTTCGTCCTCGTATATCGTCGAGAGGAGAGAGAGAGAGAAGGAGAGAGGAGCGAGATGCAGAGAATAATTCCGGGTATTCGAAAAACGAGGAAGAGGACAAGGGACGGTCGAGCGAGACGCGCTTTTACCCGAAAATGATCGGAAAGGGTGCCGTTTTCACAATGATGAGGTATCATTTTCTCTCTTTATCTCGAATTATTTGAGAACTCATGAATTCCTCGATAAGATATCTTGAATTTTTATTTTAACAAATAAAAACGATAATACACGAATGTTTCGATTTTTTATCGTATATTTTCAACCTGGGCACGTATTACGAAACTTTTCGAAATTGATTCCGATCTCGGAGTTATTCCGTTTTCCCAAGAAAACACAATAGAAATCTAGGAAATACCTAATAACAATTCCGATCGGAATCCATTCCAAAAAGTTCTACGATACGTGCCCTGGCTAGACACACGAGAATCAACAAACTTAGGATAAATCTAGCCGATGATATACCAGTGTTTTGTAAAACGCGAGACGATGTCAATTTGGGGGATTTAATCTTTCTCGTCTGTATTCTTCGAGTTCAGCACGAAAAGAGAGAGAGAGAGAGAGTCGGACATGTGGAACGGGTCACACCCTCCGGGTCGCATTATTGCCGGTCTCTGTACGAATACACGTACGCACGTGACTCGCGTCCAGGGTCGGCGCAAGTGGGTTGGCGCTCGCTCGCGCTCGGTCGGTCGTTACTGTCGTCCTCGTCGTCGTGAGTACCCCCTGGCTCGTTCAACGACCCCGACAACGCACGGCGGCAATGTACGTATGTACGCAACTCTCGGCTCGTCTCGGTATGGCATCGGCACGGCATGGCACGGCACGTGACGTGCCCAGAGGATTGGACCCTACCGGCAACGGTAAATAAGGGGCCCCACGGGATCCCCGGTCCTCTCGCCAAGCCTTTCTCCGGCGAACCGCGCGTGACGAGATCCAAAGGAATCAATCAACCATTGTCGACGCCTTTGAAATCGGATCAGCGGCGCGGCGCGTGTGGAAAGTCTCTTCCCCGCTCCGCCGCGGCGCGGGCGCGGGCATGAAAAACCCCCGATACTTTCGAGAATCAACGGTGGATAAATCCCCTCCCGATCATTTTCCGTATACCGTTGTTTATTCGATCGAATACCGTTACTCGAGCGGAGCGACAATCATTAATAGAAAACAGTACCGCGCAAAAAGTATCATTCCGTTTTCCGTCTAGGTGGTACAATATCTCGCGTTCTCGTTGCTGCTTCTGGAGTTTTCAAGACTTGCGTAACTTTCGAATTACGTATGCACGCACGTTGTCTCTCATCCGATTATCGCAATTCCGTTTCCTTCTGCCACGCATCGATCGCCACGGGAATTCGCTACCGCGGCGCGGCGCGGCGCGGCGCGGCGCCTCGTCATACGGTCATACGGCGTTATTGTACATGTGAACGAGGTGGCGTCGCACGTGGGACAGACGACAGACGGAGATCAAAGGTCGCGGAGTGACAGGAAGCGGCATTGTGCGCCGGATGTCGTAACTTCCGAGTCCTTTGGCCCCGGACGTCCCGCTCCGCGTGCACATGCGCGTGATGCACTCTCTCGCCTGCCGACCTGAAATCTCGACGATTCCACACAACACTTTCGATCATGAATTTGTATCGCGAAGCGACCGATAACCGGCGTCCGCCGTTCGCGGTAGACGAAACGCGACACGGCGATTCTCCGGCGATAAGGACGAGTATTTAGTCTCGTCGGTCCCTCGAGAGCGATTCCGCTTGACCTTAATTTTAAGTGTACGCGGAATGCTATAAAAGCGTATCGGCGTATCGGCCGATCCCGTTCCCCGACTTTAAAATCGCGGCTAAAAAAATCGACTCGAAAAGAAGAAAGAAAGAAAAAGAGGAGCCTTGGATCATCCGAGCGAGAGAGATCCCTCGAGTCGAAGATCGGCTCGAGTCGGGACGGTTATTCACGAGTGATGCGCGAGTAGCGGATGAGCGCGCCCCAACGCGCCCTCCTCGAACGAGAGGGCGGCCAGAGAAAGGAAGAGATAGGGGAACAGAGAGAAGGGGGGCAGAACGGTCGAAGGATAGACAGATAGGGGCGGAGAGAGAGGGAAAGAGAGGAGGCGGCGATAAAGCGAGAGGGACCGACGAGAAATCATAGAATAAGGAAGAGAGAGATAGAGCGAGGGGGAGGGGAAGAAAGAGGGCACCCGAGAGAGAAAGAGAGACGGAGGGGAGAGAGAAAGGAGGGAAGAGGCGCGACGAGAGAGAGAACGAGATGAAGAGACGAGGAATCAAAGAGCGGGACAGAGAGAAAGTCGCGCGACGAGAGAAGAGAGAGAGAGAGAGAGAGAGAGAGAGGGAGGAGGAGGCAAGAAGGAGAAAGGGAGGGTACGGTCGTTGGTGAGCTCCTTACAGTGCATTGCCTTTACGAACCCCCCGAGTCCCGTCACACCCCGTGCCCTCCCCCCTCCTCCCTTCCTCCTATCTCTCTCCCTCGACAAATCGCGCACGACGTGCCACTCATGAAGAGATCCACGAAACCAGCCTCGCCGTCGAGGCGATTCGGGTCGTCGAGACTCATCGAGGGGTCGGGGGGGGGAGGTGGGGGAGCGAGGAGAAGGGTTCAGGGAAGTCACACGCACACGTCTCTCGCGCGTCGACGACGGGGTGCCGGGCGTACCCCGTTTTGTCTTCGTGCCGACGGTGGCGAAATCTCGAGAAGGCGGAGAGGAGGGGACGACGCGTTCCTCATCTCTCGCTCCTCCAGCCTCCTCCCGTCGCGCGTCGTCGGCGAGTCTAGCGAAGAGAAGACTCTCACCGCTGGCTGCCGTTTCGAGGGTTACGGGGTTATCGGTTCGGTCGGGCGAAGAAATCGAGAAGAAAGTCACGAGAGAGAGAGAGAGAGAGAGAGAGAGAGAGAGAGAGAGATCGCCACGAGATTATAGCCCCATAATCTCGGTACAAATTCTCAATGTCATATGTATTCGACAAAGTGCGTGAATGACTTGACTTTCTTTTTTTGATTTGTGACCTCCGACATCTAATTCCAGATTGATTCTTACCCAGACAGCACGCTTGTCCAAAATCGTCATAAAGACGTCTTTGAGCAGACGTCTTACGCCCCGATTTTTGACACGGTGCTGCCTGGGTAGATTTTCGGTACCGCGGATATCCTCCAGCGGGGCACACGAATCCCCTCGTTTTCGATCCGTGCGTAACAATCCTTTCCCCTCCCCCCCCCACCCTGACATTCTCGCCCGTCGGCGAGTACAGAAACCGGGGCTCGATCTCTCGCGGCGCGACCGACGCGTCTCGACAAAGCGCCCCGCGCGTCTAAAATAGGCGCGCTAACGCGCGCAGGGACTTTCGAAACAGCCACGTTTCACATGCCGCGCGCTCTCCGCGCTCGCCCGCCCGCCTCCTCGCCCGGGAGGGAGACTCGGGATCACTCGGATCTCGGATGTGGTGTGGCCTCGCTCTCTGCGCACCCTCCCCCCCCCCTAACCCTTACGTCCCGCGCGCTCCGTTCGCCCGCGCGCGCGCGAACCATGCCGCGACAAATACGTCGCTTCCTCGTCGCCGTCGACGTTTGATAACGCGCGCAAATGCCGTATTTACCTGTTCTGTTTCCTGGCTCGTCACGATAGGTCGAGCCGCGCGCGCGCGCGCGCGCGCGCGAGAGCGCGGTGGAAATCCATTTGAAACTCGAGGGGTCGGCGCGCGGATGAGGGACGGACAGGGGGAAAGGGACGTTTAGGGGGGAAAAGGAAAGCGGGGGAGGGGAGGAGAAGTCTTGTAATAGAAACTCGAGAGTCATTCGTGCTATTTATAGCCTTTTCGAGGTAGTCCGATAAGGGAAGATCTTAGGCGCGTCTGTGAATAATGAATGGCGGTTGACGGGATTGTGCGGTGCCTGCGCGGTGCGCAGGTGTGAACGACCTGATCTCTAACTAAGAAACGGAGCTCGCTTTTCGTGTACGGTGGCATCGACTTTCGAACTCCTTCGGGGGGGGGGGAGGGGAGGAGCAACCACCTTGCTCCTGCTACGTTTCCTCCCTCCCCCCCCCCCTCGGCGTCCTAAATTCGACATTCCGTGGAACGCGGGGATGTGTCGCGAATCCGATTTGTCGAGGATATAGAGCTATCGGGGACGTGGCGCGCACAAGAGTAGTCGAAGTCGAAGAGTATTCAAAGTACGCGGAACGTTGGAGCGGACAAGCGCTAGCCGCTCTCGCCGTACGCTATATACACGCGGCGGCGCCGGCGTCTCCCGCTCCCGCTCCGTCGAGACGCGACGGAGACGCGAGCCGCACGCGGAGAATCGAAAGGATAAACGAAAACAACGCGAGTACAGCACGGGTAGTACCGTAACTCATGGATTCGCGCTCGCTCGTTTCTCCTTACCTGCGTGCTCGCGCGATTCACGCCCTTCTCTTCCTCCGCTCCACTCCGCTCCGCTCCAGTCGTCCCTCGATCCACTCGCCACTGTAATCCTTTCTATCTCTCTTTATTCCACCCTCTCGCTCGTATACAGATACACTGAGATACACACAGATACACTTAACGGTGAATCGCATCGCAAGTCGCACTGTCGCGCTATGAATTAAAACGCGCACCAGTAGCGTTATCTGTGGGCGGTAATCTACTTTGTTCGAGTCGCGGAAACGCGACTTCCGGATAGCATGCGCCATCTATAGTTGTAACTTGATATTACTTTAAGCCGTCGAAAAAATTATGTAAATTGTAAATTATTGTAACAATGTAAACAAATAACGTAAATTAAAATAAATGAAAATAAATTAAAGAAAAAAAATGAAAAATTGAATAATTAATTTTTTGCAAACAGAAATCTAAAGTAGTTTTGAACTAGATTAGATGTGCATTTTTTAGTTATTTATTTATTAACTGTACAGTAACGCGATGCTAATATAGACACATTTTATTTATGCTGAGCTGTTAAACGACAAAAAGCAATATTACTTAATTATTCACGATTGCAATATGCATACGCTATGCACAATGTTTATTTCTCTTTCCTAGATATCAAATCAAGATCTTCAAAACCATTGTTAAATTTTCCGTAGCATCCTAAAAATTGTGCTCAAACTGAATAATAGTAAAATTTCTCGCATCTTTTACTATCGTATCCTTATAAGACTAGGAGTCTTCGGACGATACATACATTTTACATTTATTATAAATTACATGAAATTTTATATACACACAAGCTATTTACACCCACAAAACGTGATGTACGCAAACAGATGTTTCTCACGATCGCGAAATATATCACAGTTTTATATACACATAAAGATAAAAAATCTATTTGTCACGCTCTCTCATTTATCCAGAGTAACATAAAATATAAAATATGCGCGACTTTTGCAGTCACGCTGGGGAAGTCTTAGAGAATTCTCTCAATCTCAAGTCTTGATTGCTACAAGTCTTGATTGTTGCGCTTCGCTCTTTTTTGTAACGGCCGGAATTTAACCGTCTCAAGACTGAGTTTGCTCGGTCTGCTTTTTCCACGCCTTCGCGGAGGCCAGGAACTTGAGGTTCGGCCTCTGCGACTCGTCCTCTGGAAATACGAAGTCGAAGACCTCCTCCCAGCCGTCGTCGCTGCCGTCCTCGCCTACGACGCGCCTCTTCTTCTTCACCCTGCGCGGCATCTTCTCCGTGATCTTCGCGAGAGTCTCGGGGGTGCCTTTCTCGCTCTCGAAGTCCTTCCAGGCTTCCAACAGTAACACCCGACTCTCGGTGTCGCCGTTGGATCTCAGGGCGTCGTTTCCGCGCTCGAAGATGCGCCTCGCCAAGACGACGTTGTCGGGGCTGTCCTCCAGCTGCGGATTCAGCAGCTCGAATTTCGCGTACGCTATCCAGACCTTGACGTGCAACGTGCGCTCCAGCAACCGCTCGAACAGCTGCCGGGCGTTCTCCGTTTCGCCCTGGGCGATCTCGAAGTCGATGTACGACTTCCAGAGCAGCTCCGGCATGTCCAGCCTCGGCCGCGCGACAGCGAACTCGTATATCGACCGGGCGCGATCCGTCTCGCCCAGTCGCGTCTCCAACTCGGCGAATCGCATCCACGTGGTGCAGTTCTCCGGCCCGAACTCGATGAACTTCTCGTACAGCTTGCGGCACCGGTCGAACTCCACCAGCTGTATCTCGAGGTCGATGTAGCCCCGATAAAGCTTGTCGGTCGGGCATATACCGAGCGCCAGACCCAGCGTCTTTCTCGCCTTGCTCAAATCCTTCTGCCGTATCTCGAAGTACGCGTAGAGCAGCCAGATCTTCGAGAAGGTGAAACGCTTGTGCGGTATGAGCTCCAGGCACACCTTGTACACCTGCCGGCACCGCTCGACGTCCTTTGCCTCCAGCTCTTCGAAGAGAGCGTACTTGATCCACAGGTAGATGTACCTCCGCCAGAATTGCTTCTCCTTGGTGGGCGGCACGTTGGCGATCGCTCGCTCGTACGTCTCGCGGATCGCGTCGACGTTACCTTCCGATTCCACCAGTCTCAGATAGTCGAACCACGCGTCGTAATTCGAGGGGTTCTCCTTGATCTCCTGCTCGTACCGATGCTTCCGCTTGCTGACTATCGCGTCCTCGATACCCGAGCGATCGCCGTACTTCTTCTCGTGGATCGTGTACGCCTTGTAAATCTCCTGGGTGTTGCTCTTCGGGATGTTCTCCAACGCGTACTTGTAGATTATGCGGGCCCGGTCGTGCTCCCGTTGGCCCTCCTCGAATCTCGCGAACGCCAGGAACAGTTTCTCGTCCAGGCTCTCGTCGCCGTAGAAATTAACGGCGCGCTCGTAAACCGCGCGCGCGCCCTTGACGAACCCGTACGACTCCTCGAAGCGGGCGTACTTAATCCAGTGCTTCACGTCCGGGTGGACCATGACGAAGCGCTCGTAGATCTGTCGCGCCCGGTCGATCTCCTTGTACCGCAGCTCGAACTTGACGTACGTCTGCCAGGCCTGCTCGTCCGGTTCCCACTGCATCCACCGCTCGAACACCTGGCGTGCCCCGGCGATGTTCTCCAGGGTCTCCTCCATGTAGGTGTACTTGTACCAGAATTGATTGGCGCGCGGCAGCAGGGTGACCGCACGGTCCCAGAGATTCCTGGCGTGGTTCACCTGCCGATTGCGCATCTCCATCTCCGTGTACTTGAGCCAGAGCGCGATGTTGCGGTGATCCACCTCGAGCGCCCGCTCGTAGATAGACCTCGCCCGCTGTATCTGCTTCTGGCTCTCCTCCCATTGTGCGTACTTCATCCAGTTCGTGATGATCATGCGGTTCTTGCGGATGATGTCCTCGAACGCCTTGCGCTTGCGGTGCTGGTAGTCCGCGAGCTCGTGCGGATCCGAGATCTTCTGCTTCGGCGGCGGCGGCAGGATCTCGAGGTCGCGCTCCTTCGCCTCGCGCAGCAGCTGCTCCGCGGTGATCTGTATCTCCGCGGGCGCCTTGTTCTTCACCTTCGCCACCTTCGGCATCTTCTGCGACTTCTCCATGGCCGGGCCGGGAGGTTAGGAGTGTCTTTCCTCGATATCGCGCGGACTCCTTGGCCTTCCTTAACCTTCTCCTCTCACACCGAGCTGTAATAATTTCGCTGTAACACGGAATGCGCTATTTCGACACGCTCGCTGCAAATTACTTACTCGAAATCACGCAAAGATGCAATTGTTGCAAACAGCGAACGTGCACGACGCCGACGACATTCACCATGCACCATTCCTCCCTTCCCGCCGAGTTTCGCGACTCGCAAGCCAAGATTAAAAACTCTCTAGATCCGGTAGATCGTTCGTCGTTTGTGTATCTGAGGCGCAGTCCGATTGGCCGCTGCAGGTCGAGACAGGTTTGCGATTGGTTGTTAGGTTACGCCATTGCTGATATTTTTCCTTGCTCAGTAGAATCTCGGTTAGGAGAGGTTGGCAGAGGTTAGGATGGAACATTACGGCGAGAGTTGATTTAAATAATCGGATGTAAGTTTACTATGAAAAAATGGCACGTTTGTTTAATAAATTGGCGAGCAGAGAACTGGCTAGGATGCAGGTAGCCAGATACGGTCATAAAGCGGATCACTGGGTAAGTGTCTCGCACTGTGCTCCATAATTTTCATGCTCTATTGCATCTTTCTAATGAATAAATCTATTGTATAGATTGTTATAATTTTATTTATTTTTTACTGTAATTTCGTTTATTTTTTTATTTGTTTATATACATAGTTTTTTATATCTCATAACTAATTGTTGTTTGATTGTAAATACAGAATAAACATTTGTAAGGCTACGAATGCAACACGTCCGTCCGTTTAATTTTTTTTCTTTTTGCCTAGGCTGTGGTTAGAAGGAAAAAGACGCATATGGGCAGGGCGCTGAAACACTTCGACGAGTTCTATGGTAATGTCTATGGAAAGTCGTGGGAAAATATAAAAACTGCGTTACTAGCGGAAGAGCACAAGTACATGGCTGTTGTGAACAGCTTCAGCGACATGGACAGAATAAAGTCAGAATTAGAGGTATATTCGTCTTCTTATATGGTAAAGGATTATTGAATATATTACGATTTTTGCTGACACATTTGGTCTTCCCTCCAGTCCCAAGGTGCCATGAATCTAAGAACAATTTATGAAACCTACAAGGAACACATCGACGAAAATCCAACCATGTATAAGAAAAAGAGGAAACAGGCAAAGCAAGGAAAAAGTCGAATGGAGTCTGTGATTTCTGACGCTGAGATATCAACGGTGCAGTCAAATTATCCCACAGATTATGCATCACCTACATCTATAAGTACAGACGATGATGAAGAAAGGAGTATCGCGCCGGAGGATCAACCGTTGCAGCCTGTAAAAATGAAACCTATTGAATCAGATTTGAATGAAGTTGCTTTGGACGAAAATCGAATCGTGCATCCCAACGTCAACTTGAGCGGATTATATGAATTTGTACCAGCCACGAAACTTAAGGGTAACCCCAATACCGCAAGAATCTGAAAATACAAATGTCGGACGTAGAAATGTCATTGTAATATGCGTTTATATTATTTTTCAGGCATGGAAGATTGGATATTGGAGTCACAGCACTATGGCTATTACAAAGAGGGCTCGGAATTTTCGGTAAACATTGAGAAGGAGGTAGTGTTAACGTTCCCGGAGTATCTCAACATCTATACGTTCGAGGAAGACAACGACAGCAGATTTCCATCCCCAAAGAAAGGATCAACTGGCGTCTTAGGTTGGTTAACTTTAACTGGAATCTAATTTCGTTGCCTAATTTCGATTGACGAACATCACGATTGTGTTTTATAGATTATTATCTTCTGGATGGTGCCTCTGTGTTACCAGTGTTGGCCTTAGACTTGCAACCTAGTGACGTTGTATTAGACATGTGCGCGGCACCAGGAGGAAAGACTCTGAGCATTCTTCAGACGCTTATGCCGCATATGATGGTTGCTAATGACGTCCAAAAGTCCCGAGTGCAGAGGATCCGCAAAGTCATAGACGAATATACAGCTGGCATCGGCCAGTGGGAAAACAGATTGTTTGTGACAGAGCGAGATGCAAGATTTATCGGCGACAAAGATATGTTCAACAAGGTAATACGCAGAAAATTTATGATTTTCTCGCATAAATTCTTACAACACTTATTTCTTCACAGATATTGGTGGATGTGCCATGCACCACGGATAGGCACGTTTTGCATTCGGAAGAGAACAATATCTTCAAGCCGCAGAGGGTGCGGGAGAGATTAAAGATACCGGAGTTGCAAGCGGCCATTTTAACGTGCGTACGAAATTCGATACTCTGTTATAAATGTGTCTGGTTATTCTTCTAATTGTCTGTTACAGTAATGCGTTGAAGATAATATCAGTTGGTGGAACGGTCGTGTATTCTACCTGTTCTCTCAGTCCCATTCAAAACGACGGTGTCGTCGGCATGGCGCTGAAAAAAGCCTGGGAGGAAACTAATTCTGTTATGATTGTAAAGTAAGCATTTTTCGTATATGTGACGATACGTTATTATCTGACTGCCATTTTATATTAACGACACTATTCGCTGAGACAGAGATATGAAGGAAGCGCTGGATCCATTGAGATGCCTTTATAGATTCGGCAATTTTGGACTAAAATACGGCCATATCGCCATTCCTACGCTCAGTAATAATTGGGGTCCCATGTACTTTTGTAAAATAATACGAACGCGGTAACAACAGGTGAGTGTGTGCAAATAATTTAAGACCTAGGGATTTTGTTGACTTTATTGTAGACTATTAAATTATTATGTAACGTGAATAAATAATATATATTTTACATATAACGAAATAAACTTTTCACTTTTTTTATAATCTTATGTAACTATATGGAAAACTGTAAAATATTAATGAACTTATCCTATCGTGGTAAAAATACACAGAATATAACATACATACAAAATTATCATGAAACGTGAATAATTAATCATAAATTAAGCCATGTGATATAATTTTCTATTTTGTATTATTACTTCTTAAAGGTAGCGTTTGGTCGTTCGCTTCCTCGTCAGGTGATCCTTCAATCTGATTCCATGGTTGTTCGTTGCCGCTCCCAAAGATAGTGTAAACCAATATCTCAATTACATATAGAATGATCGTTACGAGGAATATAATCCTCCACGCCTCTATGGTTTGCTGTAAATAATGAAACAAAATCAAGGTACGCCGATCGAATCAGCGTAATCGCCGTAATCAGCGAAGTAGAGAAGAGTTTATTTAATAAAGGACTATTTCTTTGGAAATAATTTGGGGTCCAAATGTTCTATTTCCAATCTGCAACTTTAGAAATCCTTTCACTTTGTTACTTACGTTTCCATGAGTCAATTGTCCCACGAATATCGGCACGACAAAGCCAGGTATGGTGGCGACGAAGTTTGTCATCGCTACCAGGCTACCGGCAAAGTTCGGTGCGATGTCTATGTGGTTTGCCAGGAAACCACAATACATTCCGCCGATACAAGTCACCGCGATCGTCATCAGCACGACTGCTTTCATGCGGTCGCACCCGACGTACGACACCTGTATTAAGCATACCATGGGTACGAACGACGCTGCAACAGTTTTGAAATTCCATTTGAAAAGGTGCATTTATAAACAATAAAAAAGTATATTAAGATATTAAAGCTATATAAGATATTGAAAAAAATTTACGCTGTTATATTGTCTACGTGTAGTGCAAATATCTAAATCAAAGTCAATCTTTTTTTGAAAGATCTCTAAAAAAATTGGATTTTCAGTGTTGAACATACCAAAGAGAGTGCCGATTTTTCTAGATATTGTTACCGTGATTAGACGTTTCTCCTGCAGGATGGATAATAATTTGCTGAGAATCATGGTGAAGAGCCACATGCCCAAAAACGGGATGGATGACAAACCTGCATTCTGATGCACGAGCAAATTAACTTATAAATGTGTTAAATTGTACGTATTATAACGAATCTTAGAGCTTACCGAGCTCATATCGAACTTCAGGATCTGATTCATAAAAGTGGGCAGTTCGATGAGCAGCATGTACCAGCCGAAATTGCTGCAGAAATGGGCGATCAGAATCGCCATGAACGGTTTGGAACGAAATACTTGCAGCCATGGAACCTGCAATAAATGCGGATAAAAAAATAAAGAATTTTTTAATTTAATGCCTTTAATTCTTAATTAATGTACCTGTTTGGGAATATTCTTTTTGCGTCCTCCCAAAGACGTGACGATGTAGCTCTTCTCCTCTTGAGTGATGAATCTCGTCTGTTCTTCCGGGGAATCCGCTATCGTCAACCACCAAAGAGTGCACCAAATTAGGCAAAGCACGCCTTCAACGTAGAAGATGGACTCCCATCCTAAATTCGCAGCCAGCAATCCGGTCAGTAAGATGGAAATCACAGTGCCGAGTGCTGTCCCTAAAAATTTCTCAACTTAATCTCTTTCTGACGGTAAAACTTACCATTTATTCGAGACCTTAGAACCTTATTTTCGCTTTGTAATTACAGACCTCGAAAGAATCACGATGAAAGATTCTGGAATATATTGCCGGAACTTCGCAAAAATGAACGTCTTCTGTAATTTTCTTTTCTTACCTGCATACACGATCGAGGCGATGACGCTTCTTTCATTCGGCGGCGCCCACTTCGCGATCATCACGTGCATAGCGGGGAACGATACACCCTGTAATTCAAGCGCTCAAAATTACAATCGTATTGGAACGTGACATCTGTTGATATAACAAGTCGCGCTACTAACACCACCGATTCCTTGAAGAAATCTCATAGCTATGAAGAGCCAGTAGTGAATGCGCGCAGCGACGGGCGTCAGGATGGACGCGGCGACATTCAACAGGACCGATACGTTCATCAGCCACTTAGCTGACCAGAGTTCCGCCAATCTTCCACCCGGCAACATGGATACCGTGTAGCCCCAGAAATAGGAAGACAGAATGAGACCCTGAATAAGTTCGTTCCATACAAACGGACCGTCCTGAAAAGATGCAGTAATATTATATATTGGGGCTAGCATTTTTATTTCTCTTTTCTTTTTATTAAAATTCTGAGGTCTTTTGCTGAAGCTACGTTATGAAAATTACACGCGCATAAATCTTTACATAACATATCATCACACACCTCGCCTTTGATCGTCGTGATGTTTGAGGTATCATCAAACTGGCAAATGTTCGTGCTCGTTAGCGTGGTATTGTTAGTTTCCGAGTCGTTTGACGAGGATAATTTGGTGTATGTTTTAACAGCTGTATGGTTCACCATAGCGACGATAGCCACGCTGGCATTGACTTTAAAGCCATAAAGGATAGCGAGGCCAATTGATCCCATAACGGCCATCAAGTATCGAAACCGAAAGAGCGTTCGGTTTTCTCCTATAAAAATAAGAAATTAATAATATTATAATCAGATGTTTTTTAAATACAAGATTGACGGAAGCCAATTATCTTCATATTTCTTTAATTTTAATATTAGATTATAATTTTACATTTTGCTGAAACTAAGCTACAGATTTTCAATTTTTCTTTCATTTTTTCCGCAACGAAAATTAAATGATATTCGAATAATTTAACTTATTTTTTTATCATCTGGTTTATCGCGCAAAAAGTTCTCTTCGATCGCGACGACGAGCAATTATACTTCGTGAATCACGTTTCAGATTTTCAACTCTTACTTTCACGAGTACGTGACGAGTTGCACATGGCACTTGTCGCCTGCCTAAAGTAAGCGGGCCGTAAATGCTCTCTCTCGTTCGAAACGTCACGACAGAATTATGGTACAACTGTTTGAACCAAAACACTAACATATTTTTATGAACGAGAACTGTTTCTACGGCGGAGAGAACGACAGCTTCGAGAATAAGTTTTCTAAAATTGAAAACATTTTCATACGTATTCACGAACGGAATATTCTTCGATTTTATGCCATGTATTTTTTGCGTTCGGCTTGACGCGAGATCGATTTCGTATGTTTGAAGGCGTACCCACGAGATTATTTTAAGAACGAGAATGTGTTTGCGCTGACACGCGGGACATATCCCGCTTCGCGAATGCGATGTCATCCTGATGCACGTCCGTAGTTTTGATGTAACGATCGCGGTTCAATGTTTCCTCGCGCGCAATTAATAAATTTATTTTATTTGAATTTAATCGTATCCCGCGAATCTCTTTGCGCCTTCGAGATTACGAAAATTCGTAGAAATATGATAAAGCACTTGTCGGTACTTGCACAGCGTTGCGTCATCATATTTCGGCATACATATATGTCGCGGATCGCGGTTAAATGTCAATCCAGAAAAAATTTATTTTTAATCGACAAAATTAGCTGAAACTCTATGTGCTCCGAATATCGATCTGGGATAGTAGAGGACGCGTCAAGGTCGAAAGGCGTCCTTAAAATCAGAGTTATCTTATGTATATTTTGAAGAAATTAAATGTGATGCAATTTATTATGCACACGATGTAAGTAGGAGTTTAAGAAACATAATTTAGCAAATACGATTAGTAAAAACTAAATAATATAAGACATATTTATATCTTCTAAATAATTTCAATCATAATTTTAAATTACATTAGTAGAATTTTAAATCTAAATTTTAGAATTGTAAAATTAAAATCTTCATTTTTCCAAGAGTCGACAGAAGAATCGTCGCTTACCGTTGGCGTTATTTTCCACGGCCATGGTATCGATGGGAATATCTTCGATGGTGCTCTTCAATATCCGGAGGTTCCCGACGACAACAATGTGCGACAAATATAATTGATTACGCTTCTCTAACAATCAATTTTACACCGTTGTCAAGGTTTTATTTCTCTCGAGCGGACCTATTCCGGGGACAACCCGATCGCTTCCGGCTCGTCGCGGGATCAGCGTGCCACTGACGTAAAGCGGCACGGGAAAGCCGAGAAATTCTTGGAGCGGCTCCGGAGGGATGCCGGAGCGTGCGCCTCTTCTATAAACGCCCGCCGCACGCACGCGTGTGCGTGCGTGCGTGAGAGGGAAGGGCCACGCGCGAAAAGGAGAAGAGGCCGATGCCTCGTATTCTCGATCGATCCCAGATCATTGACGTTGCCAGTCGGCGCCGGAAAGAGCAAAGGGTAAAGCGGTGTCGTATCACCCGCGATCGCCTCCGCATCTGGCGAGCGAGGAAAAAAATTAAAAAACTGCTTTGTCAATCGACAAGTTGTACGACGGAATAATTAAGCTATTAAGCGATGTCGCAGTAATGATTACGAAAAACCTATCATTAAGAAGTTTGAATATAATGATAACGATTACTCGTGAATGACGCGACTGTTCGCGCTTGACCTTTCCGAAAGTTTTATGAATGAAAATCCTCTCCGAACTCGAGATTTTCATTTTTATCCGATACTTCATCGGTCGTGACTCTCCTTGATGTATCGTGTATCATATTTCTGGACTTTTTGAAGCCGAATGCTATATAGAATTTGTTTATCCGAGAGACCCTGAAGATAGGCTCGAGTGAATATTGAGTGTGTAAGATGAAAAAAAATGTCGACCGCGTTTGCAAATTTTTAATATAAGTAACAGAGACTTCTCTTTCTCTCTCTCTTTCTTCCCCTCGTGTTCCTTCATTATCCCCGCACGAGCTCATGATCTCGTTAGTGTGCGGGCCGCCAAAAGCGTCGCAGTGAACATGAGCGCGAACTCGGAGACCGGTGATCATCTCGACGAGATCTACGACTGGATCGATCAAATCAAGTTTTCCAGGCCCAAAAGAAACATAGCCAGAGACTTTTCTGACGGAGGTAAACGAGCAAAATCCCGAGATCTTCTCATATAAATTCATTTGTCGATTTTTCTTCCGCGAAAGACCGACGGTCTTCCGAGATACGATGCCTTCAGGAATAACGCTGCAGAAAACTTAATTCGCTATGATCGAACTCTCCAGTGTTGATGGCGGAGCTGTTGAAACGCTACTATCCCAAACACGTGGACGTGCACAATTACGTCGCCGGCAACAGCGTCGCGAAGAAGATCGACAACTGGAGCACGTTGAATCGCAAGGTATTGTCGAAGATCGATATGAGGCTGGGAAAGGAGGCGATTGGTCAGCTGGCGAGTTCCCAGCCGGGCGTCATCGAGAAAGTCCTCGCCGATCTACGAGTCAAGATCCTGAAGGACTCCAACGCCGACAGAGAGTCCTTGTACTTCGGCCACGAGGACAGCAAAGGTGGCTATACCGAACCGTAACAAATTATTTTTGGATTTCGCCTCAATCATTTTCTCCCGAATTACTTTTTTCAATTTTTACGCATAACGATATAGAGGCGGTAAAGTCCGTGCTGAATCCTGACGAGATAGCGAATAAGACTGTCCCCCGGCACATCTTCACTCGCCTGAAGCAGGAGCTGCAGGAGAAAAACGACACGATCTCCACGTTGCGGCAGAAGATCTCGCACCTGGAAAACATAACGAAGCTGAAGGACCAACGCATCGACGACCTCACGACGCAGATCACAAGGCCGCCCGTCGAACGGAACGTCGCTACCCCGCGTCCTCGCGTTATCGGCAGCGGAATCTCGAAACCGCGCGTCGCCACCAAACTGTCGCAATAAACCTGGTCGAGAAACCGGCGTCGCGCGCTCTCTGATTGTAGCTATTACGCAACACATGGCTCGTTTGTTTTTTTACACGTACAAAAGAATACACTTTTTATTATCATCTAGTTGGGCCATTCATCTTGCAATTAGACGTGCGATTACAGCGTGTCGTAATACGTATAGTGTAATACAGAAATAGAGCACTGCCACACAAAATCTTTCTTGGATCTTTCAGGTGCCCAGTACTGTATAAATCTTTCGGACATCAACGAAACAGAACTATAAATTACGCAGAAAATATTTATAGCTTCGCGCACACACGCGCACACACAGACGAGACGCTGTACAGAATGTCGCGGCGATTTTATGTAGGCGGAGATACTAGGATGACACCGTCGCCACGCACGAACAGCATCTGGATGGTCCTCTTCTTCTGGCGGTAGATCTCCTCGTACGTCTCCTCGTCGATCTCCACTATGTTTATAATCTCCTCCACGTCACCCAACACCATGTTCAGATGCTGATCGAAGGCCTGAAATTGCGCCGAGACGTAAGAATTCGGAGACTTTCGCTTGTATTTTGATTCGCTTGCATCGCTGCAGCTCTAAATAGACGGAGCAACGGGAAAAGTTTCTTACGTGCAATTTTCCACGGAGTTCTCTCTCGTTCCTCATCTTCACGTAGATCCGCTCCTCCAGGCTCAGCTTTATGAGGTCCAGCGGCTCCTTCACGTCGATCGGCGGTAACTGTTTTGGGACGCACATCCGAGAGATTATATATACGGACCGCAGTGTTTGCGACATCGAACTACGCGAGCAGCTCGTAACTCACCTGTTCCGATTCCTCAACCATCTCGCGTTTGTTGAACTCCTCGCGAAAATAGCGTAACGCTGTGCGATTAACGCAAGTTAGACAGCGAGTGGACAAGAAACAGTCGCGAATAAATGTGCGAAAACTGCGAAATTCAAATATCACGTAGTTGAATGTGTAATTAGAGGTTACCGGCTACCGCCGTGGGAACAGAACGAACAGAAGATATGAACTGATCGCGTTTGATGAAAGCAGGCGCAACAGGAATTTGCAAAGTATATATATATATATTTTACCCAATTTTAATTGGCATTTTTTGCACGTTTTGCACGCATTATTGTGAAAAATATGTCAAAACAGCTGTTTAGATAAGCTTCCGTAAATTATTCCGCGCTTTATTCGATGCATCGAGAGCCGTGTCAAAAACATGGCGCGACCAATCAAACGCTCGTTCGATTATGCTCCAAGCACTCGGTTTGTGATTAATCTAAATAATGTTTTACGTCCATGTGTCATTGATATTGCTGATTTGTTAGAACAAATGCGGTGAAATGCGAAGCCCTCGCGATGACATCGACATCGAAATGCCTGATTTCTTTTGCATAAATAATTACCCGAAGTGGTTTGTACCCCAACTAAATACCCCAATTAAAAGACATTATTATTAGTTACATATCGTATATTTGATTGTTCTATAATTTATTGGTATTTGAGAACAATGTGTGCGTATATATTAAAATACATTGAAATTGTGACGTTAGCTTATAATTTATTTGATATTGAGGTATAAAAATTATTCCAGGCGCCCGCTTCCGGATTAATATAACTTTCAAGTAATGAATAAACTTATATATAATGCTTTATCAGTTTTATGTTCTACCTGAACACTACCGTCTATTGTATCGATTTCAAATTATAGAATCTCTCGATATTTCTAACGTAGAGTACTTCTCTACAGCTTTTGAAAATATAGGTAGAATTATCGTCAAAAAGCGCTTTTCAATTGTGATTTTATTGCAACAAAGTAGCAATAAAAATTCGTTTTTATTACGAAAATCGGCTCGACCGCGACGGTAGGATTCAAATTTTGCGCGCCGCCGCGGACGGGCCGGGCGCGGCGCCGCCTGGCGGTGTCCGGCGGAGGCTGAGCCGCGGCCCCGGCGGCGGTGCGACGCGACGTAGCGAGTGGCGAGGCGAGCGAGCGGAGCTGCGGAGCATGCGAAATGCGAACGCTGTGTTGCTGCTACCGCCGCTATAGCTGCGTGCCACAGTGCTGAGTGCAACGCCATTTTCTGTGCCCGCGAGCCGCGAGTGAGGGGTCTGAGGTATCTCCGATTCGCGATACGTTCGTACGTTCGGTGTTCGGTTCTCGCGCGGATCGTAACGTCCTCTCGCCGACGGTCTCGGGCGACGTCGCCCACGTTGATCGGCGGCCTGCCTCCTCGCCGCTCGGCGAGGACTCTCGTCGGCCTGCCCGTTTACTCCGGTGCTCCCCTGTGGCTCGGCTTCCCCGCCCGGGATATGCGCGGACACGCGGCGGACAGCCGTGCGACGGATACGATGGTGAGTGACGAGCGACTCGAGCGAGCGAGCGAGCGAGTGGGAAACGAGAGAGAGAGAGAGAGAAAGAGAGACGGAGACGGAGACGGAGAGCGAGAGATTAATCGGGAGCGATCGGCGAGCGGGATCCGCGGAGTTCCGTGCGTTCCCGTTGTAACGTCTTGTCTGTCAGTCGATCTTTTTCCCGTGCGCCGTCGTCGCGCGGCCGCGATAACGGAATCCCACCGGGTCCCGATAAAACGAGAGAGCCACGGCGTCGTGGAAAGACGGCGGTGTATCATCACCATCACCGCCGCCGCCGCTGCCGCCGCTCGATGGGCGGCGGTTTCCCGGGGGGGAGGGAGCGGCACATGGCCGTCGTCGCGTAGAGCACGGGGCGCCGGCTGTCCGTGCAGGGGGTGGCCCTCCCCGTGAGGTGTTCTCTCGCTCTTTCCGTCTCTCTTTCTCTCTCTCTCTCTCTCTCTTTTACACGGCGAACGAGCGTTTCTAGCGAAGCTACCGTTTCTCTTTCTCTCTCTTGTTCGAGGGATAGAGCGACGCTGCTGTCTTCGTTGACAGCGCGGCGCCGATCGTCGAACGTCGCTATGACACTCGCGTAATTATTAACCCCTCGCACGTCCGTGGGACGATGAAGATCCGGTGCCACCGCAAAATTGATTGAGTAATATGTTAGTTTGATTTGCAACCCCATTTTGGAGGCCGTTTCAACACCTCTTGCAAATGATGGAGATGTCTCGACTCTACGTCAAATCTCTTCAATTTTTATCTAAATTGATATTTAATATAAAATTATATTGTAATATAAAAAAATGATATTATAAATACTTAACTAAAAATAACACTATAGTTGCTTAACATTAATGATTAAATAACATAAATTAATTTTTTACGATCAACATTTATTTTGTCGTAGCTAGTTTTGTCATTTTATCGGCGAGATCAGGACTAGGTATGTAAAAAGAATGAGCGCAGTTGTGTGAACGAGGAAAGTAGTCGACATCGGTGTCCGTTGATTTTGTCATCGACAATCCCGTCACTTCACGTCACTCTCGCCCCGGGAGCGATGTTTCGCGCGTGACACCCGGTAGGAAGTACGCCAAGTGAATAACTAAACGTAAGAATATTATTACATAACAACATTACATATATATATATGTATGTGCGTACGCATTAGCACAGCTTTATCGTTCGATTGTTTCATTCCAGGACACTTATAATGCGCAATTACGATAACGCTTATCATCATGAGTACTAATAGGTTCGATCTTTGCGTCACGATGTCAAGTCGCAAGGGTGCTTCTCAAGGACTTTCCACCCCTCGAAGGAAAGATTTTGCACCCCTTGTGCACGTTTACGCGCACGGAAAGAAATAATATTCTTGAGTTGAAAATAGCTTTAGTTACAGAAATCTTGAAATGAGATTATATACATATTGTGTTGAACGAAGAAAACTTGATTGAAGTCATTTTATACGGTTCAATCGCGAGAAAGAAAGTTGAAATGAAAAGTTGACGTTCTTATAAGAACATTGTGGATTGCGCATACAAAACAATGAACACATTAACATTTGATTATTGAGTATATAAGTTTTGATTTTTGACGCTTCTTTCTTTCTGCGTGCGTGTACGCGCACGGGAAACGCGGAAAACCGCGGGAGGGGAAAAGCTCGAACGTGGGAAATTACGGGACGAACTGGAGAAAGGGTGTATATATACGGTAGAACGAGAGCGTCGCGCGACGTAAATCAACGATCGTTTAAAAATATAATCTGCATGCGTGTGAAATGAACGGCGCGGCGGTGTGCCGTCGTTAACGCGCGATATACACGGGGTGTCCCGACCGACACGTATCTCGACGCGTGAACGTGAGTCGCTCGACGTCAATCTCACTGTACGACTGACGGAGCACGGTCGCGGTGCTGGGCGTTGAAACATTGAAATTTATATCCCCGATAAAGCTCGAATCTCGAGTCACCCGCGAACGCGAGATGAGAACGACCTTTCCCGCGTTAATTTATTAATGAACCGTTAGAATCGCGGTCGCCGCGCGCGTGCACGCAATTTTATGTACATACGCGCGTACGTGTATGCGGCGCTATCGATCGACGATTGTTGACGCGCCGAGTCGTCCCGTTCTTTTTTTTCTCCTTTCTTACCGCTTAGGTGGTGAGTTCTTCGTCCGGGGATCGATTCTCGATTCGACGCATATGGCGCGAACGTTCCTCTCATGGGGGATCCGACTGAATCTCCGACGCGCTTCGGGTGTCCAAATGTCTATTTTTAATGTCTCGAGACCGTCGCTATATTGAAACTTATTCGGAGTTTCGACATTTACCTTCCTCTTGTAACTCGGAGTTTTTAATCACGGTTTAAATGGAAGATTGAAATTCTTCGAAGTCTCGAAAGTCTGGAATTATCGAACGTTTTTATTAACTTTGCGAGAGATTTCCAATTTCTTAACTTTGACATTTTTCAGATTCGACGCCGCGCGGAAGCTTCAGATTTTGAAGTCTCGTTGAGAACTCTGGATTCCTGAAGTTCCGAAACTTCGTTAGTTGAATTTTTGTGACCCAATTGGATCCGCGTTTTACCCTCTCGGCTCCGTTGACGTTCCCGATGTAGCCCGAGGGAGAATGCGACCGGCAAAACTCGGCCCTCTTATTCGTGGGACGGTTATTCGGCTAATCTTGGATCATCTTCCGGCGGCCGGATCCGGCGGATCCCCCTTGGCTGCCGGTTACCCAGCAGCCGAAACTTAGCTGTGAAGCCGATAGACAAATCGAGTTAGTATCCTCTCGCTCGGATTCTCGATAACGTAAAATAAAATTATCCCGCGCCATCCTCTTTCACGCGAATATCACCGGTTTTTTTCGGTGTAATAATACTCTTATATCGATTTTATAATTAATAGTTTCCCGCGGCACACACGGCAACGGTTATCGCGAGAATATCGTGCCGTGTCGCTTATAGACACCCTATGTACGACACTGTCGTTCGCTCTCGACAGGTCTCCGCGACGGCCGTGTGTTACCTTGAACGGGGTCGACCGCGTGCTGCCGTCGTCGCGTAACGTAAATACGTACCGTGCGTGGGCACTTCGTTTCGCGAAATTTCTGCAATACGCGAGATTACGCGATCGCACGTCGACGACGGGTCAAACCTCACGCGTGACATCGTGCTCCTCGCACGGTTCCAGATTGCTCCAGTTTTACGATACGGAGTCTTCGATTCTTTCGGCCGTCGGTTTTCTCCCTCGAGTGACATCAGAGATCTCGCCATTAACTTCGCGCAATCATTCTTGATTGATTCATTTCGAATCAATCAAGTGTTGAAGGGAAAAAGTATATACGGGTAAACAGTGCAATTGTTGACCACTTTACAATGATTGGCCACATCTTAAAAAATTAAAGATCATAAAGAAATACTATTAAAATGTTTTTAATTATAAAAAAATAATAATTATAATATTTGTGTATTTGTAATTATATTAAAAACATTTTAATAATATTTCTTTATAATCTTTAATTCTTTAAGATGTGGCCAATCATTGTAGAGCCAACAACTGTACTGTTCACCCCTATATATACTTGTCGCGCTCTCGTCCGATAGATTGGAAATAATTTGGAGAAAAAAGGTATTGAACAAATGTTAACCGATGCAAACGAGGTTCGGAATTGGAGTGACATTAATAATAATGGCGGAGTTAAATTAGAAATTACGTAAGATCGAAGAAATGAACTTTCGCTTTAAAGCGCTGTACGTATACGAAACCGTCGATATCGCGACGTTATCGGGGTATATTTTTAATGCATCCCCATTTGGTACGAACCCAAGAAGCTCCGTGGGGGCACCCGCGGCGTGACGGAAAAAGACGCGCGATGCAAAATCGATAATCCGGCCTTTATGGTGCTCACGGTTCGACGAAGGGTCGTGGGGAATCGCTGCGGAATCGCGCGGAGTTAACGTAGGAGAAGGGTATCGCCGGTGCCCCCGACGTCGGTGTCTTTGCTCTTCCTCGCTTCGAAAAATCGCCCCCGAAACGCGCCCGATTACGTCCTCTCCTCTTACGCAACGGTCCCACACGCAATAATATACCTGACCGCGTTTCCGACCACGTGGGCAGGGACCAACGAGAAACTGGGTTATTATATTATACATATTTTTCCAGTCGTGCGACTCGGCGAAACCGGCGCGAATGACGTTGCATTATCGAGGTCATTATTCCAGACCTAAATAGACGCTCCCCCCCCGGAGGACTCGTTCTTACTCGAAAAAATTGTATCGTAAACTCTAGCGTGTAAACTGGAAATCCTCATTAGCTTTTAAGTGCGCAACTTTGTAAAGCGACTTTTCGACGATCTGTGTAAAACGCGCGGCTTTGCACAACTGAAAGGACCTTCTTCTGGCTCTTTTTTCCTTCTGAATTGGGAAAGCTTAGAAGGTCGTTGTTTATTTAAAAAAAAATACTCAGATTCCTACGAAGTCAACAGTGTCAATCCGCGCATCGTCTCTCTTATTTTAAATATTATTTTACGATCTGTGAAGGGCCTTCCCTATAGCTCATCTTTCCTTTCTGGGATGGGAGAGAAGGTCCAGGTTATTATTTATTTAAGAAATACTCAGAATCCTATACGAATTCAACGGTGTCAATCGGGATCGTTTCTCTCATTTTATTTTATTATTATTATTTTGCGATTCTCTCTCTCAGATTATTATCGTCGCTTGAGTTTCTTTTCAATTTAATCCTTCTATCTATACATAACAATCTGGAATCTTTGAATCTTTGGTGTACGATGCTTCGCTAATGTTTAAGCTCAATTAATATTACGTCGCGCGCGAATGACGAAGATCAGATCCTCTTCGGACTTCGTTCAGGGACTCACGTTTGACTCGGGGGGCTGTCGTCAACGAGGCCGGGCTCGTTTATAGGAATTACGCCAGATAATATCGCCGTTGATCCGGCTTTAAATCGCGAGTGGCGACGACTTAGTTTATTACAACGAGCCGCTTATTCGCGCGCGTTCGTAACTACGCGTGCTCGGCGCTTTTGATTGACAAGCAATCTCCTCGCGTGTAATCTGCACTTCGTAAACGTATCTACAAGCCGCAGCTGTAGTCTGAAAGCGATGTGTGCACGGTTTGATCTGCCCCCTCGCCCATTAATCGTATACTTATCGTATCGGAGTCTTTTATTATCGAGCTTCTGAACTACTCATCGCTATCAATGAGATAACGAAGTAATTCTGTACCTTTTGAAGAGCCAGGGCTCGACGAATAACGTAGGGCATATTTCGATGAAATTTTATTTATGGATTTTAAGACCGACACGAGCTCAATCTTGGAAACGGTTTTAACTTGTTTTTCGAAGAATTAAACGAATGTGAGAAACCAAAAATTTTGTTTTAATTTTCTTCGGGAAACCATTCGGCTACACGATTATGGTTTTATCGCGAATTTTATATGGTTGCGGTTTAATCCACGTTTGCGGGAAGACCTATATAATTAAGCTTTATGAGAGAAAGAGAGAGAGAGAGAGAGGGGGGGGTGATCGTGGAAACTAGGCTAAGAGACGCCGCATTCGTTGACACTGTTACAGTTATTGACATTAGTCAATAGGCGTATTTCAGTCCGCATGAGCTGAATATCCTGACTGCGAGCATAAAAAGGAAACTGTGCTAATTTTAACTTTAGATAAGATAATTAATCATGATTTTTCTTGGTCAAATTTAAATATATGTAAAAAATATTTCTGTCGTGTTCCGAGAAATATACAAAATTCTTTTTTTTTTTTTTAAGATTTAGTGAAAGCGCTTCAAATTAATCTTGTAGTTTTAGCACTCTTACGAGATACATGATATTTTTTATACCTTTAGATCACAGTTTTTATTTTATTTTTTTTTTTACTGTTTGTTACACTGTCATTCAAGAAAGTGCATTGAATATGTGCGATGTGTAAATGTATGTGAGTGTCTCCACAGTATATCGAACTCGAGTCCGCTAAGCCCAGGTTAACTGTGGATCATCTCTGCGAAAGAAAAGTTTCCTTTGAAAAGTTGTCTGGTGTAAGAGTTTTTCATCGAACAGTTTTATTTGTCCCTTTAATATCGAACACATTCTGCAGAGCTTCGATTCGCGCGAGTGTAGCTCGCGTATTCTTTCATCAGTCGGGACAATGAAAACCAAGACCGCGCGCGTGCTTGTTTGGCTCGCGATATCTTCGCATAAATGATAACGCGGAAACGTGTGTCCGCAAAACAAACCGCGTTATTCGCGATGATAGAGAGCGCGATCTTCGCGCTGCAAACCTCGCCGATTTGTGATTCACATGGTGTCAACGAAAAAGATGTAATCTCGACCGTAAATGTTGGACTGTGAATTATCTTATCGCCGATCGGGCGAATTAACCGGACGGCGATTGGTAACACCTCGACCTCCTCCATGTAGTAAAAAGTTTGCGATAAAAACTTCAACGGTAACAAATACCATTAGTAATCGCTGACAAATAATTGCCTCGAAAGACCATATTAAGAGAGATCAAGGTTTAAAAGAAATTACGATGAAATCAGATGATACCTTGAGGCTTAAGCCGTTTTACGAAGGAGGGGGGGGGGGGGGACAAATTTATTCTCGTTGATTCTAAGATTCGCAAATATTCCAGCTCAAACGTTGTGGCACCTGTGGATGCTGCGGAACTATCCATGTTAAGAACCCAATTAACGGAAGCTTGATCGCCATCTAAAACAGATCACGGGAAAGAGGAAAGCTCGATGGCGGATGGACAGCGATTCGATCGAGTTTCGATCCTGTCGTCCTCATTGCGTGGGCGTTCGCCGACGCCGCGTCATTTAACTGCCTTTATCATTATCGGTGCACGCCTCACGAAGAACAACGACTGAGAACGACGTCAATTTCGACAAACGCGTGCGCGCACGCTCCCTCGCTGATTTATCGACCCCGCGATCAGTCGCAATTAATTACGCTAATTACTTACGTGTGAATCAAGACACGCGGTATAGCAGAGTGTATCCTTTCAGCGAGACGCTATCTGAGCGTATCCTTTACAGGAGGGAGATTGCTCCTCCAAATATAAACCATTGTTCTCTTCAGATAAGTTGATGTTGTCTGTTGATGTTATATAAAAGATGCAGATGGTATTGAACGAGAATATAGATTCTTTAGATTACAATAACATAACAGTGCACGTAAATACACTTGATATTTATGTATAGATCTTTAGAACGAAAACGAGGACATTCTCGATATTCTCGTCTCCGCAAAAAACTCGCCTTTTCCGAGTATCGAGCTCTCGCGACTGGAAACAGCTGCGTGGACCCAGAGCTCGTACTTGAGAATCTGAAAAACAAGCGATTGTACGAGTAGAGCTACACTGTAGTTAAGTTAATTCCGTACCAGCACTGTAGTGCACTGACCTTTGGCACGTACGGTTTGCAATCCTTCGAAAGCCTTCAGGTTTTCGACACACATAGATATTTTGTGCCATAAATATTTTCGAGTTTCGGGGAAGAATGGAGATCAATCGTCTCGACGGCATCGCTTAACAAAGTCATTGTCTCCGTTCGCCCAATTTACCGTTCTAATCTGCAAAAGCCGCCTCTCTATCCGAGAAGGAGGATTAAATCTGTCCGCGGAGATGCGCATCTGCTGCTGCGAAATGGACTTGTGTATACCCTCGCGCTCGCGTACACACATATACGCGCGCGACTAGTAAGACCGGGATGCAACCGAGGTCGACGTCTCCGCACTCACCATGACGAATGTTACTCGATACTTTGCGCCATTGTCCACTCGTGGCCGAGCTTTTTGTTCCCTCGAGTCCTCTCTTTCTCTCTGATCCTCCCTTTTCTCGAGACCTCTTTGCCTCTTCTGGTAATTAGTCTCGTTCGATGAGCGTTTCTTGTATTCTCTGGACCACGATTTTCTCGTCAGAATACCACACACGTTGTCATTTTTTTTTCAAAAGTTACATTAAATTTTTAATTCAAAATTTTATTTAATTTAATCCGATTTTTAGAGCTTATAGCTTTAAAGTAATAAAACAATCAAACAGTCTATAGAATTGATCGATTACGTCTATATAGAATATTCAGGATTTGGGTATATATTATATTGAAACGCGGCATCTTTAATATCGCGGAAATCCCACAAATAATAATTAAAAGTTTCTATTCTATTATTATCGAGAATAATTAATATGCAAAATCTGTGCGATTAAATATCCACGACCAGATATATTAGAAACTCCTGCTAATGACGTAGGAGGACTAAAGAATGAAGAGAATGAACAGAAATTTAACGCGGCGTCAAATTTACGTTAAATTCCGCAGCGGGGAAAACTTTTACGATTAACTATACTAATGTGTGGTGAATTTGCGGATGTAGTAGCGACCGCTATTAACTCGGTGAGCGAGTTTCTCGCTCCCCAACGTGCTCCTTGCTTTTGAAAAATTTTTTTTTGAAATGCCAGAACAAGGTTAACTAACCGGTTCCCCCGACATTCGATTCTCTCGATCGAACACGCCGATTTCCAGCGCGCGGCGCAGTTTACGATATCGCGTGTGACAGAAATACATATTGCGTGAGACAGCAGACAGCACTGACAGCAGCCGGAAGTGCATATACTTATGTGCGTCGAACGTATTCGAGAGATCCCTCTTTTATTTAGCTTCATAGATCCTTCAATCTTTGCGTTAATCGATAAATAACGGACGTTAGATCTCGTGGACTTTGTGTTTAATAAATTTTTCATATTTATATTATAAAATTTAGGTTTACAACTTCTTAATCTAGATTTTTTATTCAGATTCTCGGTATTGCAGATTTTTAATTGCTTTTTATCGGTTTGCGACACATTACATTTTATATCTCGCGTCCCGCAAACGGCGAATTGCATTTACGAAACGTATATGAACGTGGGGTATGACGTCATCCATTTTATTATCGAGGGGTTGTAACTTACAATCACTATCGAAGAAACCGACGCGTCGCACCCCCCGACGCACACGTTCCCGTCACGATCTAGCTCGGGGCGAGGGTCAACGAAAATATCTTCAGGGTTCTTTCAACGTGGGGCGCCGTTGTTTCAACGCAATAACGGCGCGCCGGTCTCACCATCTCGACATTTGACTCCAACGAGACGTTAGAAAATTCGAAAAATTTAGAAAAAAGTCAGAGGAGAAGGGAAGCTGGCGTTGACCTGCGACAATTCGCATGGTTTTCCGTTTGTCAGCGTTTCGAAGAACACCCCGTATAAATCACATCTGCTTTCACTCGAGCGGTATGTCGAGCGCGCGATATCGAGAGCGTGAAATCCGAGGCGCGTCGAATCGAGATTCGGCGCGAGCCGCATCGTTAAGTAATTGTCGACGAGCACGACGAGCACGACGAGCAAATCGATCCTCGGCATTTTGCTCTGTCTTGCTCGCGCGCGAGACGTATTGATCAAGCCGCCAAGTCGACGGGGATATATAAAAGCGTACGTTACAGAAGGGAGCCTATCGTGAGCCGCTTCGAGCGGAATCGAGCATGATTTTATCAGACAAAACTAGATCGTTTATATTGGCCGTTTGCACAACCGTAATATCGCGTTGAGACAGTAAGATATAAAGGGAGAGGAAAACATCGGGACAATTTTATTTTAGAAATCTCGAGAGTCAAGATGGATTTTTGAGCTCGTATAAGTATACGATATAGTGAATATTCCATCAGGAAGTCTTATAAATGGAGATGGTAGTAGATATCGCAAAATTTCAGAGACCGAATCTTTAGAGAAGCTTTTTAGGAAGATTCTTTAACGTAAAAGATCCGTTATACTGTCTCAGAAATTAGATGTCATTCCAAGAATCTAAAAATTTGTTACCAGATTGACAAATCCCGAAATAAAGAAACTTCGAAAGCCAAGATAACATATCGAAGACCCAAGTAACCAAGTCGAGAATTAAGTAACAGTTAGGCAGATTTCACCGAAGCTATGTGGAAGAAAACGAGTGAAAATCACGTCGCGCAGCTTACGGCATGTCGGCATCTATTTTTTTCTCTCTCAAACGACGTAAATGTCGCTAATGAGAAATGAGAGCCTTTCCCAAGGTGCCCACGTGCCTTCTCGAGCTTGTTCATGGTGCGTTAACTCGAGCACTGCTTCAACCCTAGTTAAACTTAATTCGAGCGGAAGACAAAGTAATACATTGTCCCGTGATAAAAAGTCGCGCCGAGATCCATTTTGACGTAGCTCTCGTTTCTAAAAAAGAAAGAAAAATAATAACGTGAAACGTTCCTGAATGCTCGTAGCCGGTAGATTTTGCTGTATATTCGCGTATAAATGCTACGTCGTGATAGAGAAGTGTCACGCGACGAAGGTACAAATTATCTTTGTCGTAACGTCGCGAACGTGAAGTGAGTTTTGGCGGTCGCTGCACTTCCATCAGTTCCGTGGCGTGTATACAAAACGCACGAGGACGGTGATGGTGTCCACGCACACACACACACACACACACACACACACACACGCGCGCAGCAAGCGGGATATAAATATCTCCTCGACCAGGCCGATCTCCGAGAGGCAGCGCCGCGGCTTTTCAGCACGTTGCTCCCGTAACGCATAAACGTCGATATAATTTATTCAACCTGTCGTTTTAGTGATCTCAACGACTCACATCCTTCCCTTATCAGTGACCCGAATACGAACCCCTCTCTCTCTCTCTCTCTTTCTTTTTCCCTCCCGTTGTCTCTTCTGGCGGAGCTCTTACGCCTTAATTAGCCGCGCGTGTCTAATAATCCGCCCACGTCCGATAGAAATTATTTCCATAAACAATAAAACGGATGTGCGGTTTTTTAATTATCGAGTTTGTTAAAATAAATGTCTAAAGGGATGATTAAATAATATGGTAGCGCTCAAAAATTAAATCTATTAAATAACTTTTTGCTTTGTGTTTTGTACGGTTTTGTATCAGTAAAGGAACGTCGAGAGCGATTTGCGTTTCGCTCAGAACATTGCGGCTTTAATGTAATCTCGAGAGGCGAGGAGTAGCAGTGACATTTCGCGGATGGGAGATGGAATCCTAGATGCGCGTGTCTCGCGATTGCAAAATCGCGGCACGTCGCGGCATTAGCATAAACTCTTTGTTCTCGGCGACGATGCCTAAGTCGGAGATTGCGCCGCGTTCGATCGCTCGATATCGTCTCGGCCCTACTGTTGCGTCGGTATGCGCTTCTCCTTGGTAAACCACACCGAACGACTAAAATGTCGACGCGGAAACCGAGATTTTATGAAGTGACGACGTAAATATCAGCGCGAGACGGAAGATGGAAAATATTGAGAGTAAAAGCAGGCGGCCGATTATTTGTTATGAATTTTTATAATAGTGATTTACATTTGTTTCATAATTTACTATTATTTTTAACATAAAATATTATTGCTTCTAAACAAATTTCTTGGAAAAAAAAGAGAGAGAGAAGGGAGATTATAGCTTTATACATATAATATATGATTCATCATTTACTTAAAAATATAACTTCGTAAATTAAAGGGCAAATTCTTCCTCGTGCACGGGGCGAGCTAGGGAAGGAAGCGAGTGATAATCTCGGAAAGATATCTGTCAAAGTCACAGAATATTGCATCGATTTGTGCGCAGGGGGTACTGACCTTGTGTGTTTCTTGCGTACACGAACTTGTTTTACGCGTGACCATATGGTCGACATGTGCATTCTCTGCTCTAACAGCCGCACGCCGCACGTGTGGCAGCAGAGGATGCGGCCGCGAACGAGCGTGAATAATCACCTCTATTAAGCTGGACCCACCACCAGCGCAAATCAAGTTCGCACTAGGTCAAAAATTTAGTGCTATTTAGGTGCTAATTAAGTGCCCTAGTCCGAATTTTGGTGCTCGAACCGTTTAGCAGGAAATCGCGTAAAAAATGGGGGGGTCCAGCTTGCCATAAAGCTGGACCCCCCCATATCAGAAAATGGTCCTACAGAGAAGATAAGTACACTATAATTTAGTGCTAATTAAGTGCTAATTAAGTGCTCTAAAAAAAACGATAAAATGTTGATAGATTATAACATTTATTTAAATATACCATTATATATTGAACACAGAACCGTCGCGGTCGACACTAACACTTAAAAAGATTGCTGCATGAATATATTCGTTACTAAAATGATCGAAAACATATATTTCCCAAATCTGAGTTCATTGCTAACAGTAAAACAATTACAATAATTAACTTAGACCAGCCGTTGGCGCTGAGCACTAAGTTCCGTCATCTGATCGTCTACGAATTAGTTGCTCGCATGATTATAATATTAAAATAATTCTCAGACATTGTACTTTAAAAGAATATCACGATTCGATTTTAGTGTTAGCAGCTTAGTGTTGAAATTAATTAATAAATCAATACAGCGCGCGCTTCGCGGATAAACTAATTAATTTCAACGCTATACAGCTAGCACTAAATTCAAAACGTAATATTTTCTTAAAGTACAATGTCTCAGGATTATTTTAAGACCATAATCACGCGAGCACCTAATTCTTTGACGATGCAGTAACGAATTGAAGAGCGCTGCGCGCGCGCTTCATGGATAAATTAATTAATTTCAACGCTATACAGCTAGCACTAAATTCAAAACGTGATATTTTCTTAAAGTACAATGTCTCAGGATTATTTTAAGACCACTAATCACGCGAGCACCTAATTCTTTGACGATGCAGTAACGAATTGAAGAGCGCTGCGCGCGCGCTCCATGGATAAATTAATTAATTTCAACGCTATACAGCTAGCACTAAATTCGAATTGTAATATTTTCTTAAAGTACAATATCTCAGGATTATTTTAAGACCATAATCACGCGAGCACCTAATTTTTTGACGATTCTGTAAGGAACTTTAGAGCGCGGCGCGCGCGCTCCATGGATAGATTAATTAATTTCAACGCTATATAGCTAGCACTAAATTCGAATTGTAATATTTTCTTAAAGTACAATGTCTTAGGATTATTTTGGGACCAAAAACACGCGAGCACCTAATTCCTTGACGATGCAGTAACGAATTATAGAGCGCGGCGCGCGCGCTCCATGGATAAATTAATTAATTTCAACGCTATACAGCTAGCACTAAATTCAAAACGTGATATTTTCTTAAAGTACAATGTCTCAAGATTATTTTAAGACCATAATTACGCGAGCACCTAATTCTTTGACGATGCAGTAACGAATTGAAGAGTGCTGCGCGCGCGCTCCATGAGTGAATTAATTGATTCCAACCCTTTGCAGCTAGCACTAAATTCGAATTGTAATATTTTCTTAAAGTACAATATATCAGGATTATTTTAAGACCATAATCACGCAAGCACCTAATTTTTTGACGATTCTGTAAGGAACTTTAGAGCGCTGCGCGCGCGCTCCATGAGTTAATTAGTTGATTTCAACCTTTTGCAGCTAGCACTAAATTCGAATCGTGATATTTTCTTAAAGTACAATGTATCACGATTATTATGGCATCATAATCACGCGAGCACCTAATTCTTTGACGATTCTGTAACAAACTTTAGAGCGCGGCGTGCACGCTTTGCGGATAAACTAATTAATTTCAACACTATGCATCGTCAAAGAATTAGGTGCTCGCGTGATTATGGTCTTAAAATAATCCCGAGACATTGTACTTTAAGAAAATATGACAATTCGAACTTAGTGCTAGCTGTATAGCGTTGAAATTAATTAATTTATCCATGGAGCGCGCGCGCCGCGCTCTATAATTCGTTACAGAATCGTCAAAGATTTAGGTGCTCGCGTGATTATGGTCTTAAAATAATCCTGAGATATTGTACTTTAAGAAAATATTACAATTCGAATTTAGTGCTAGCTGCAAAGGGTTGAAATCAATTAATTCACTCATGGAACGCGCGAGCAGCACTCTTCAATTCGTTACTGCATCGTCAAAGAATTAGGTGCTCGCGTGTTTTTGGTTCCAAAATAGTCCTGAGACATTGTACTTTAAGAAAATATTACAATTCGAATTTAGTGCTAGCTGTATAGCGTTGAAATTAATTAATCTATCCATGGAGCGCGCGCGCCGCGCTCTAAAGTTCCTTACAGAATCGTCAAAGAATTAGGTGCTCGCGTGATTATGGTCTTAAAATAATCCTGAAACATTGTACTTTAAGAAAATATCACGATTCGAATTTAGTGCTAGCTGCAAAAGGTTGAAATCAATTAATTAACTCATAGAGCGCGCGCGCAGCACTCTTCAATTCGTTACTGCATCGTCAAAGAATTAGGTGCTCGCGTGTTTTTGGTTCCAAAATAGTCCTGAGACATTGTACTTTAAGAAAATATTACAATTCGAATTTAGTGCTAGCTGTATAGCGTTGAAATTAATTAATCTATCCATGGAGCGCGCACGCCGCGCTCTAAAGTTCCTTACAGAATCGTCAAAAAATTAGGTGCTCGCGTGATTATGGTCTTAAAATAATCCTAAGACATTGTACTTTAAGAAAATATTACAATTCGAATTTAGTGCTAGCTGTATAGCGTTGAAATTAATTAATTTATCCATGGAGCGCGCGCGCAGCGCTCTTCAATTCGTTACTGCATCGTCAAAGAATTAGGTGCTCGCGTGATTATGGTCTTAAAATAATCCTGAGACATTGTACTTTAAGAAAATATCACGTTTTGAATTTAGTGCTAGCTGTATAGCGTTGAAATTAATTAATTTATCCATGGAGCGCGCGCGCAGCGCTCTTTAATTCGTTACTGCATCGTCAAAGAATTAGGTGCTCGCGTGATTATGGTCTTAAAATAATCCTGAGACATTGTACTTTAAGAAAATATTACAATTCGAATTTAGTGCTAGCTGTATAGCGTTGAAATTAATTAATCTATCCATGGAGCGCGCGCGCCGCGCTCTAAAGTTCCTTACAGAATCGTAAAAAAATTAGGTGCTCGCGTGATTATGGTCTTAAAATAATCCTGAGACATTGTACTTTAAGAAAATATTACAATTCGAATTTAGTGCTAGCTGTATAGCGTTGAAATTAATTAATCTATCCATGGAGCGCGCGCGCCGCGCTCTAAAGTTCCTTACAGAATCGTAAAAAAATTAGGTGCTCGCGTGATTATGATCTTAAAATAATCCTGAGATATTGTACTTTAAGAAAATATTACAATTCGAATTTAGTACTAGCTGTATAGCGTTGAAATTAATTAATTTATCCATGGAGCGCGCGCGCCGCGCTCTATAATTCGTTACTGCATCGTCAAGGAATTAGGTGCTCGCGTGTTTTTGGTCCCAAAATAATCCTAAGACATTGTACTTTAAGAAAATATTACAATTCGAATTTAGTGCTAGCTGTATAGCGTTGAAATTAATTAATTTATCCATGGAGCGCGCGCGCCGCGCTCTATAATTCGTTACAGAATCGTCAAAGAATTAGGTGCTCGCGTGATTATGGTCTTAAAATAATCCTGAGATATTGTACTTTAAGAAAATATTACAATTCAAATTTAGTGCTAGCTGCAAAGGGTTGAAATCAATTAATTCACTCATGGAGCGCGCGCGCAGCACTCTTCAATTCGTTACTGCATCGTCAAAGAATTAGGTGCTCGCGTGTTTTTGGTTCCAAAATAGTCCTGAGACATTGTACTTTAAGAAAATATTACAATTCGAATTTAGTGCTAGCTGTATAGCGTTGAAATTAATTAATCTATCCATGGAGCGCGCACGCCGCGCTCTAAAGTTCCTTACAGAATCGTCAAAAAATTAGGTGCTCGCGTGATTATGGTCTTAAAATAATCCTGAGATATTGTACTTTAAGAAAATATTACAATTCGAATTTAGTGCTAGCTGCAAAGGGTTGAAATCAATTAATTCACTCATGGAACGCGCGAGCAGCACTCTTCAATTCGTTACTGCATCGTCAAAGAATTAGGTGCTCGCGTAATTATGGTCTTAAAATAATCTTGAGACATTGTACTTTAAGAAAATATTACAATTCGAATTTAGTGCTAGCTGTATAGCGTTGAAATTAATTAATCTATCCATGGAGCGCGCGCGCCGCGCTCTAAAGTTCCTTACAGAATCGTCAAAAAATTAGGTGCTCGCGTGATTATGGTCTTAAAATAATCCTGAGATATTGTACTTTAAGAAAATATTACAATTCGAATTTAGTGCTAGCTGTATAGCGTTGAAATTAATTAATTTATCCATGGAGCGCGCGCGCAGCGCTCTTCAATTCGTTACTGCATCGTCAAAGAATTAGGTGCTTGCGTGATTATGGTCTTAAAATAATCCTGAGACATTGTACTTTAAGAAAATATCACGTTTTGAATTTAGTGCTAGCTGTATAGCGTTGAAATTAATTAATTTATCCATGGAGCGCGCGCGCAGCGCTCTTCAATTCGTTACTGCATCGTCAAAGAATTAGGTGCTCGCGTGATTATGGTCTTAAAATAATTCTCAGACATTGTACTTTAAGAAAATATCACGTTTTGAATTTAGTGCTAGCTGTATAGCGTTGAAATTAATTAGTTTATCCGCGAAGCGCGCGCTGTATTGATTTATTAATTAATTTCAACACTAAGCTGCTAACACTAAAATCGAATCGTGATATTCTTTTAAAGTACAATGTCTGAGAATTATTTTAATATTATAATCATGCGAGCAACTAATTCGTAGACGATCAGATGACGGAACTTAGTGCTCAGCGCCAACGGCTGGTCTAAGTTAATTATTGTAATTGTTTTACTGTTAGCAATGAACTCAGATTTGGGAAATATATGTTTTCGATCATTTTAGTAACGAATATATTCATGCAGCATTCTTTTTAAGTGTTAGTGTCGACCGCGACGGTTCTGTGTTCAATATATAATGGTATATTTAAATAAATGTTATAATCTGTCAACATTTTATCGTTTTTTTAGAGCACTTAATTAGCACTTAATTAGCACTAAATTATAGTGTACTTATCTTCTCTGTAGGACCATTTTCTGATATGGGGGGGTCCAGCTTTATGGCAAGCTGGACCCCCCCATTTTTTACGCGATTTCCTGCTAAACGGTTCGAGCACCAAAATTCGGACTAGGGCACTTAATTAGCACCTAAATAGCACTAAATTTTTGACCTAGTGCGAACTTCATTTGCGCTGGTGGGGGGTCCAGCTTAATAGAGGTTGAATAATCGTTGGAATCAGCGCGCGGCCGTCTTGGTCATTGTCACTTGTCATTTACCACTGTCCAGCGAATTCAAAGCAGATCGAGCAATTCAGTCTATTTTACAAGCCATTGAACAATTCCTACAATTTCTTGGACATATCTATATAGTGACTCACCGGCGCGCGATTCTCCTAAAGAAATATTTCTTCTTCATATACGGATCTTCAATTAAAAAAAAATATCGATTATACTCTATAAAAGACTTTCGATATTACTCTATTGTATAAATGGATCTATATGTGGCCATTGATGAAATAAATTCTGAAATATGATTCAGATCTCGAGTGAAATTGCAACGAAGGTCTTATCGAATCGTTACTTATTTCGAGATCCTGAGAGTCGGCGTGGAATTTGTTTATTCGACACTTCGAGCGACGGTTTTGTGCGATATCGTTAGCGTCGCTGCAGATCCAGTCGCTATTGAATGTATAACTTTGAAATAAGTGCAACACGAGCGACCGACAGAGACGTTGCGAGGAGCGACGTACTTAAGTCTTTCCGGTTTCTACTCGAGTAATGGTGGTAGTAGGAGCGGAGCAGCGGAGTACGAGTACCCGTAATCCGTCCTGCGGCGTAGTAGTGACCTTTCAGCCTCAGGATACTGCCTACCTTATGCAAGCCTTTGCTGCATGCGGCAGCGGCGTGTCTGCGGTTTCATTCACAACGAGACGCACGCGAGAATCTCGCCGCACTCGGTTCCCGTTAGCACGAATGCTTAAGTTTAACAGGCCGATACTTATCCGAGTGTTCCACGAGCACCGGCTCGCGTTAACTCGAGCGAGCAGGAAGCATTTAAAATTTAAATGCACACGCCGATACGTCGCGACTGCGAATTTATATGCGGAGATAAAGTACTTAGTTTTCCAGAAATATATTTGTTGCGCCATCAGCGATATCATCGAAGTCATTTTAAACTTTAATTTTGAATTTTCACTTCAATTTTTTAAATGTATTTCTAATATTTAACGTTAACACGGTGCTTTGATAATTGCAACTTTCTAATTGCACATCGGGAAGGCACATCGTGAATCAGCGATAAATTTGATAATCGCAATTGTGTAACTGCAACTCGCTGGTGGTTAAGCAGATTGCGTCACGTATTTTCACATCAAGTATATAATCCGGAAATGCATGGTTATTATTTTTTGTTCGCGAGATATTACCTCAGTATACCGTACATATGTAACATTTCGCAACGCTGACAAATTCGTTATGCGATTTTACGGTCCGGTTCTCTTGATTCAACGGCCGCGAAATGGATCGTGTATTATTAATCTCCCTCTGTCTGGTTTGTATTCGCCGGGGCTAAATGACTGCTCGACTGCGTGGGAGCCTAAATGAAATACAGATACACCGGTGTGACAAGGGCTAAAGACTGTGACTCACGGTCATGCCCGTATGGTCGATTGAGCTGCTTCATAAAATTCGCCCAAGGATCGACCATGAAATTAATATCTTTAATATATCTCACTTGTAAGATTTTTAATAATATAACAACTTTTTATAAATTATTATTTGAGCTGCTCCATAAAATTCGCCTAAGAATCTCGACCATGGAATTAATATCTTTAATATCTCACTTGTAAGATTTATAAATAATATAACAACTTTAAATTTTATGAATAGCTTACAGACTTTTATATAAACTATTATTTGAGCTGCTCCATAAAATTCGTCTAAGAATCTCGACCGTGTTATTAATATCTTTAATATCTCACTTACTGTGAGATTTATAATGTAACAGCTTTAAATTTTATGAATAGCTTACAGACTTTTATAAATTAATTACTTGAGCTGCTTCATAAAATTTGTCTGGGAGTCGACTATGAAATTAATATCTTCTATATCTCACTTGTTGTGAGATTTATAAATAATGTAACAATTTTAAATTTTACGAATGGCTTATAAATTTTTATGAATTATTATTTGAGCCGTTTTATGAAATTCGCCTGAGGCTCTCGACTGTGGAATTAATATCTTCTATATCTAATTTGTGAGTTTTATAAATAATCAAACAATTTCAAATATTACGAATGGCTTACAGACTTTTATGAATTATTATTTGATTGACATTCGCCTGAAAGTCGACCATGGAATTAATACCTCACTTGTTGTGATTTATAAATAATGTGGCAATTTTAAATTTTATATATACGCATGGCTTATTTTCATGAATAATCATTTCTAATCGACGGAGTTTCACCAACGGCAATTTTTATAAGCAATTACTATTACGAATAGAGACTAACGTAATTTTTTTAAGATCGAACGGCGTAATTTCTTCGTGATGAAGTAAATGTGAAGTTTTACGGGAACTAATAATGAGTTGTGAAAAATGGGTGGGTCGTGCTTTCTGGCTACTTTCAAAAGGATATTATTAGCCATGTCGGAGGCTTTTCACAGTTCTCCTCGCAGGTGCAACATCCGGCGGGGTAGCTCCATTCGCTCGTTTTACGGCAGCTATAATTGCTAATTAGGAGGTACAATAGCGGTACGCATGTTTGCCGGGACTTTGCCGTTGTCATCACTACCGAAGTCGTCACGTTTGGTCACGGTCATATCTATTCTTGACACTGGTAGATGAATTCAAACCATATTTGTTGACGGCAATTATGTCGGGTATTGCTTGCTGCATTGCTTCGTTATTCTGAAAGTAGAACTCGTAAGCTCGCTTTGAAATGAGTTTACAAATGGAAAAACTGCAAACTAAAAACAATTACGAAATAATTATTACATAAATGAGATTTTTTTTCTGTGAGTATCGCGATGTAATTTGATGACGAATTAATGGACAACACTATCTATTGACGGCGAAATTATATGTATATGTTGATAAAAATCGCGGCACGGAAGAAGTACGGCGACCGATATTAGCCACCTTGCTAATGGCAGTTCAGCCGCGTGCGATAAGATATTATCGTTATCACTTGTGACGGTTCGCGATTGCGTAATGCGATGTGTACCGTCGCGTGCGTACGCGAGTGTCTGTCGCAACGTTCATTTACGAGAAAACTGACAATGAGCCAGCGGGTTAAGAGTAAACGATAAGAATTGATAAGAATTTTTTGTATTAACTTTCCACGTATTTATAACTTAATCTGAGATTTACAATTCTCACAATTTATTTCACTTGATTCTACTACTATATGTTGCCAGACTTAGCAAGGGTTGGATCAAAGGAATGTCCCCGGATGATTCGAATATTCATCTCATTAGGAACTCTGCCCTCGGGATTTTAAGCCAGTTCGAGTGCTTCACGGTCGTTGAGCTTTCCTCGATAATTATCATAATTATACACGAAATCACGCCTCGAATATTCAAATCTACACGAGAAGAACTTTATTTGATTTTCTGACGCATTTGAAGCGACGTTGTTATAATTACATAAAACTTACTTAATTATTCCGAAACTAATCGATACCGTTGATAACAACGTTGCAACTGTATTTTTAAGAATATTTATACGTATATATTTATATACATATTTAGTATTCTTTTTAAGTATTTTTAAATATATGTATATACAGTTATTATTTTTTAAATGCTATTTTATCTATGGTATCTTTTGAAATATTTTTTACATCACATTATAAAGTTGCAGCTTCTAAGCGACATGTGTAACTTTTATCAAAGTACACATTTGGGCTTTGATCTAGTATAATTGATCTCTAATGATGGTCCTGGTTTCAGGTCTCGAGAGAGCGGTGAGTGAGTTACCGCGAAGAGGAGCCAGGAGGAACGAGTAGTCGGCGAGCCGAAGATGCCGCTTCCGAAGCGACTGGTGGAGCCTGTGCACGTGGCACGCGGCACCATCCCTGATGACTTCCCTCTGCCATCGGAACTCGAGGCAGCCACCAATGGTACTCTGGCCAACACTATCAGGCAACTCTCTAGCCTATCGAGGCACGCCGAGGATCTCTTCGGCGAGCTGGCGAGAGAAGCGCACGGATTGAGCGATCGAGCTAATTCCCTGCAGGCTAGGATAGATCGTTTGGCCGTCAAGGTCACCCAATTGGACAGTAACGTCGAGGAAGGTACGTAAAACTTGCTTGTTTCAATTTGCGGTGAACCGTGATACGAAATAACTGAAACGAGAAAGAAAGATAATAAAGTTATGAAGAGTTAAATGAAGATCCTACATAATGTTGAGGGCTTTTCATTTTCTGCGCAGTCTCGTTGCAAGATATACACATGAGGAAAGCGTTCAAAAGTTCCGTGGTGTTCGACCAGCAAGTCGTCTCCAGGGACACCATGCCGACAGCGATGCTGGAAACGTATCACCAATGCGACACGCCGCCGCCCCTGGACAAGCTTAATATTTACAGGTAATTAGCGGCGTCATTTACATTAACTTAAATAGCTTAATTTGGAAGTGAATGGGATGTTAATTATTGCCTTGACTTCAGGGAGGATGGCAAAGACGGCTTGAAATTCTACACCGATCCGAATTACTTCTTCGACCTGTGGAGTCAGGAAATGCTCAAAGACACGGAGAAGAAACTGCACGATCGAGGAAAGAAGGTAAGAATCTTCGACAGAATAATACATTCAAAACCGCACCTCGATAACTATCGTATTATTTATAACATTTGTGCTATCGTATTCAGAATACGAATTAGTCGAGTCTGATTCTTTGATCGTCGAAGTTGTCGAGGTGCGCGAATTCGTAGACCGAACTAGTTTCTTATGATTATTTATAACGTGTCTAATGCTGCGAATTCTAACTACTGAATTACTGTCTCCCCTTCGTTGTAGAGCGAGTCTGAATATGCCGAACCGTTCAGAGAGGCAAGTCGATGGTTTGGATCTTTGTAGTTTCTTTTTAATCTCTCTTATCCCTCTTACGAAACATCCAATAGTGTCTCAGTGAATCGATCGATCGTCACTTCACTCTCATCGCATAATCACCCTCTCTGTGGTTTTTTTTCTTTCATTAACCGACCTTTTTGCGCGCTGATATAGAGACTGACGCTCGCTAGATGCTCGCTTTCTCGAAGTTCTGTAGTTGTGCTAATAGCCACGTTTTTTCAGTGGCGATATACTTTGCGTAGATCGAATGCGAATAGATTTCTTTGTCGAAGTCTAAGTTTGTCGACTCTCTCGACGCGGCGGGATCGAGAAGGGAGAGCGCAAAAGTTCCATCTACGCAGGGCCTGATTTTGACTCGAAGCCCTTCCTTACCCTTTCCGTAAAACTGAGTTGTGTTTTTTGATACTCGATACAAATCTCTCACACCTACCGTCACTTTGTGAATCACTTATGTAATGCCGTTCTTTGCAATTTTCATGCAAGTTTTGAATGTACTTTATAGAACTGCGTTATACTCATCATCCACCGATTCATCTTCGACCGACACCGGTACCCTCACGATCTCGATCGTCTCATCGTCCATTTCAGGATTGTCTCGTCTCCACTTTACCATATTTGTCGCGTAGAAAATAAAAGTGTTGTCATGAACAGAAAGGATAATTTTTTTCTCATAATAATACTTATTGCGGAATGAAAAAATGATAATTTCGCGGGGGCTCCACTTTTATTTTCTACACATATTACATTCATATCCCACTTAACTATTGATCCAGTAAATTTTAATTGGCTTAGAAACAATTTATTTATAACCATTCAGTAAATTTTAATTGGTTTCGTTGTTAAATAACTTTAAGATCTTTTCTCCTTCAGTTACAACTCTATACAAAATTCACCAAAACGTCCTTAGTCGCTGGATCAATCGTCGGATTGTTTTCAACTTGAACCGATTGTGCTTGACTTACATGCGATGCACCTTGTTCGTTGTCTCCTTCGTGTATGCATTTTAAATTGCTTTTTTTCTTTCGCGAAACAGCCGCACAGACCTCGGAATGAGGGTGGCGGCGGAGGAGGCGGCAGGCACAAGAAGCGCGTGAGGCAGCCGCATAATACGAGGGAACGGCAACGGCAACTGGCAGTCGGCCATGGCGAATACATCATGCCGACGCAGGCGGTGCAGTACAGGGCGCC
Source organism: Temnothorax americanus (assembly GCF_048541705.1). NCBI lineage: Eukaryota > Metazoa > Arthropoda > Insecta > Hymenoptera > Formicidae > Temnothorax > Temnothorax americanus. The sequence goes on from NW_027509253.1 coordinate 1,532,973, forward strand.
ACACAATATACAGGCCGACGATGCGTTACTGGGAATAGTAATGACGGATCCCAGGCCGCCCAGACCCAACAGCATCGAACTGCGACGAAGCTACCCTCCAGAAGAACAGCATCTCTACAGCCCGCCGTCTTCCGATCTCTACAGGTGGGTATATCGCGACAACATAGCTAACAATAATAATATAACTGATAAGTCTAAAATAATAATAGCACATTAATAATCAGAAGACTTTTTATTCCTTTTCTTCTTCTATTTTACTTTTCTATTGCTAAGGACTCTGTAGAGTCTCCCGTGCTGTAGAATCCAAAGATTTATACTTTTCTATATAATTAATGATTTTCTCTCGCTGCAGGGGAACGAACTATATGACTCAGGGCTACGATGATAATCCATACGGTTCACATTACGCCTCGGGTCAGGGGCCGCCCGGCAGCGAGGCGTATCAAAGTCCCGGCGGTCAAAGCACCCCAAGTCGAGGCGGTAGGTCGCGACCGTCACAACCGCCACCGGCTCCGCCGAGTAACGCTTCCAGCAATTCCACGCCCACGGTGGCGTCTGCCAACAACACTCCCACCAGGGGAAGATCCATGAGCACCGGCAGGGACACCCTACCGCCACCACCACCACCACCAGGAGAAACCATGTCTCCTCCTTCCATGAATGGTATGTTAGTTACGTTAATTATCGTTACTTATAGTAATCGTATTTGAGTGAGTCTCTTTAAAAGATAACAAGAGTAATAATAACTTATTTTGCACGATGCTTTCAGGTTCCATACCTCCGCACTTGCTGAACAGGAGCGGAAGTCGGTCGGACAGTCCTCTACCAAGCCAACGTTCGACACCAACACCGCCGAATCATTCAGGCCAATTGGGAGCGGACGAGACAGATCCAGCACCCCAGGATCTTCCGCCACCCCCGCCCACCCCAGATCCTATTCCGCCAAGACCCATCTCACCTCCGTGCAACATCCCGCCACCTCCACCACCGCCGCCTCCTCCACCGGTCGCCAACGGACCCACGGCGCCGTTACCGTTGACAAACGGCGATATCGCGAAGATGATTGCAACCAATCCGCCGAAGCTCAGGCCCCTGAAAAGCATTGTGGATGGCCAGCTAAAAAAACCCGTCAACCCGAATATTCCATTGGTCGACCCGCGAAACGACTTGCTCAAAGCGATTCGCGATGGTACATTTATACCCATATTTTATGATTTTCAATTACGTTAGTTAATTTGTTAATTAATTAAGAAGGAATGAAGCACTTTCGGATCTTATATAATCTTTGATACTTTGAGTAACTCTATGTTAGTGAAAAGTGTGTAACATTGCTTTATCCAAGACAATTGTCTTTCAGGTATAAAACTGCGCAAGGTAGAGAAGATCGAGCAGAAGGAGGTGGAGCGCGTGAACGCGCTCAACGATGTCGCGTCCATCCTGGCGCGTCGCGTTGCCGTCGAGTTCAGCGACAGCGATTCGGCATCGGAGAGCGAGTGCGACAGCGAAGGCTGGGGTGAGCAGGAGAGTAATCTGGCGTGACCCAACTCCCTGTCATCCGCCGCCGTTTCTGCCTCTTAAGGAAACGGCCGATGATCAATTCTTTTCGATGCTCCGACGCCACCCTAACGTTCTCCGGCGCTGTAGCGAGCCGATCTATTCTGTTTCTCGTTTAGTATCTCCATGGCCGATATCTCTCTTCCGTGGAATCGCGAAACGCTCGCGCGCTTGAAACATTATGTATTTAGAATTCTGAATTTCCAGCACCGAAGTAAATTCTGAATTGCAAAAGGATAATTTTGCACAATTTTCTCAACGGAGATCATTCGTCATGGAGAATACACAGATATGATCTTAATTTATTATTGCTCGTCGACGAACAAAGACAATGTAAATTTCATTAATGGAAATAATTGTTCGCTCCTTTCATCGCGTTATTAATATATGAGAAAAATTGAAGTGATATCGATATTCACATTATATTTTTGCTCTATTAATTTTCTGTGTTGAGACATTTATTCTGCAAAAAGATACGAAGTATCACTCGATTGAAAACAGTGGAAGAGTCGAAGAAAACAGTGTTAAATTTCTGAGAAAAAATTCTTGAAAGGCATGTTTGAGTTTCGACGATTTCATGGAATCGTCAATCATGACATCGTCCTTTTGTCTCACAAGTCAAGTCGCAATATTGAACCGACTGGTCAGTCAATCAGTCGACAAAGCAATAGCACCGTTTAGTTTAATCATTCTGTTCTTAGGACGTCCTCGAAGACCCGCTAATTGCGGCCAATTTAATCGCGAACGTAGTTTAACCGAATCGCGATTCGAATCTTGAGTGCCAGCGAACGGAGCACTCGTGAGCTCGTAAAATAAAAAAACAATGCGAAGATCACGCACTAGTTAATAGTGTAATTCGTAGATCCAGGTTGTAAGTTTCCTGGAACGGCAGGAACATTCTGGAAAAGGCGGCTGACAGCTTGAACGCCACATTTATAGTCTCTTTAAAATAATGCGCTTTAAATTAAAATACCTTCCGCATATTTCCGGCTTGTACGGCTCCCTCAGAGATCACAGTTTATATATAGGTATTGATAAATATATAATAACACATATTATTTTATATGTTAACATTATATAATCACTGTATAAATTCATCCATCAAGAAAACATAAATTTCTATAAATTTATATGAATTTTCGGAACGAGAGAGAATGTAAGAAACATTAAATAAGAAAAGGTACAGACTAGATTTCTACGTGTAATCTTGGTATTTATAAATGAGATATAATTCTGGTCATGATAATAATATTACAGGGCGTTCAAACTGTTGGCAGAAATATGCGCACACAGAGAGAAAAAGTGAACGTCGACTTGCCGAAGTCGTGGCTCATCAGGTAGTAATGACTTCCTTCCCGGCACATTCCATAACGACACTGTACGACGGTGCATGACGATCGTTCACTCGTAACACACTCATATACACGCGCAGACACACACACACACATAAATAAATAATATAAGATAATAATAGTAATAATATATAAGCGTCTCTATTTACCCCATAGACGAGCGCTCCGCGTAAAATCTATCGCACTATCGACAAGGCGACGCGAGTTAAACCAAAAGGCGCAGGGCTAGGTACTCACGAGCGAGACTGTAAGATAGTAAACTTTAATACCGAAGCTCTTTTCGTATTCTTGTCGCGACAGCCCTCCGAAATTTTCTTATCCTCCGCCGTTTCTTAAGCCGCGATCTTCCATGTTACGGCGCCGACCCGCAAGACGATGCGAAAGTAATCGCGCTAGTTTTATGGATACACTGATTGTGTGAATCTCTTTTATTCCCGCACTCTTCTTTTTTTCCAAACAATTTTACGCGATGCATTGTTTTGTGCATCATTGCTGTATGACAATCACGCGTACGATAAATGTCTCAGTTTTTTTCAAGAGGAAGAAAACAGAAAGCGTGTTTCGTAACTCGAACGGGGCGATTACTTTTTGCGTCATTTGCGGAAACTGTTGTGTCGAGAAACCAAAATACTTTCGTTAAACGGTTCGACTAAACGCGCGAGGGAGGATTAATATTTTTTGACGTATCCATTAGCGTGTAACTCGGTGGGGAAGAAGGCGAGAGAAAAGGCTCGTAGGCAACATAACATGTTGTTAACGACGCAGGAAACACAGTTGCCAATCGGAGGGGAGGAAGAAATATGTACGATTGTGATTTATTTTGCATCGATGTTGGCGAAACACGACGACGACAATTTTAGATAAGTTGGTACGCATATGTATACCTACATAAATATATTTAAATATGTATGTGTATATATGCATACGCAGATATATATAAATATATATATATATATATACTTATATATATTATATATAAATATATTATAGAATATATATTAAAAGATATTGGTCGCGTTAAGAATTACCGCGAAGTTTTACGGCGGTGGCGAGGAAGACGAGCGTTTTTTTTTCTCCGCCACCACCGCTATTTCCCCGAGAGTAAGGATCTGTAAATTTTCTTGTACGTACCGCAAATCTTCTGTAAGTAACGCGAAAATGGGGCGAGCGATTCTGTTGGACCAGGTAAATGGACACCCGAAGAGTTTGCTTAGAAGAAAGCTGGACGAGTCCGGGAATTCTGGCATCCTCCTCCGTGCTTATTATTTAAATTCTCCTCAGGAAGTAGTTGATTTTCATTTTGCAGAAAGTCCAGTAAGGTTCATCTTCGCGCTTCGTACACTTTGTTTCTTTTTTATTTTACAAAGTTAATTTTTATCGCGGTGTTCGATCGACTTGACTCGAATAAGCGTAATTGTATCAATGCGTTGTGAGAGGGGCAGAAGGGCGTGCCGAATCATCAGCAACGACGTGTGTACATTTACATGAGTCTTCGAATATAGCTTCGGAAGCTACAATTACAGTGTAACGATAATCAACGAGGCTTGCTGAGACGAAAAGTGAAGTGCCCGACAGCTCGAGTTTAAGTTTAATTTATTTGGGACTGGAACGAAGAGTGGTGCAGGCGATTTGAAAAGGGAGAATCGCACGATTTCGCGTAGATTAATCAAATCAAATCAATTAGTTTTTAATTTCCGATTTAGGTAATATTATTGCGCCTGTACAGCGATCAACTTTCCCGTAAGAGTCAAGAGCATTTGACTAACGAATTATGTTCATCGTTATTTCGCAAAAGTAATCGATAGACAGTGATTTCGTTCAGCTTCCTAGATGAATTGTACTTCACGTCAAAAACTTTTTATTTGAATAATCCGTATTTTGCATACGAGATGCGCCAACGACTCTTTCTAACGAGATAGCTCTGTTATTTCTTTCTAAAAAAAACATTTTTGAATCAATCGTTATGAAAAATCCATCGGGAAACAGTCAGTTATCAGTTTCACAGAGATGTTGGCGCATCCGGTATACAGGCAAACAGCGCGCAGTGCAGATCGAAACTAGACGTAAGGACATTAGACGTATAAAGGTATTCTTAGCTATCTCGCCAATTTACGACACAGTATTTATCGGAGGTTTTTTCTAAGGAGAAGACAGAGGGAAAAGGGGAGCGAAACGGGATTCTCTTTTGGATGTAGGCTTCTCGATATCGTGCGAGTTTGTATGAACGAAATAAATATAGTTGTCTCTCGTCTCAACCGCGCTTTCCGCAGGGGGGCTTTCCCGTAAAACTAAATTATTGTAAAGCCGTTGTGTACCTAATGTCCATGGGTATTCCAAAGCTTATGTAAAACGAAGTGTATGCTCGTGATACACACACACAGATATATATATATATATAATAATATATATATATATATATATATATTCGAGAAAAAAACGGTCGTCGGGGGATCGATCGGGATCGGTAACATCCGAGAGATGAGGAAAGAAATCGACGATTTTTGAGGACGGAGAATGGGGGAGGGGAGGTCTGGGGCACGAGTCGGTCTCCGGGACTCGCGAAGGGATCCATCCAGGTTGCAAGAACGTCATTTACCCACACCGTTACAAATATACGATGGTATTATTAATAATAATAAATTTGTAGCAAATCTGTACAAAGCCAAATAAATCAAAAAAATTTCGTAAATCCTCCACCCCGGGTTATCTCCATTGTCGAAGAAAATCCAGTTCCTTCGGATTGACAGTGATCTCACAAATCAAAAAACGTTTTTGAATCTATCACGTCTCTGGCGCATGGCGTACCGTTATTTTTACTTTAATTCGCAAATCTCCCTTTGTTTCGTCGTGTCCTTTTGCTTTGTTTAATTTCCGATTGTCTTGCGAACTATTTTGGCGCGATTTTCGGCGAGGGCATTCACACCGTGGGCATGTGTAATAAAATTAACATTTTATTTGAAAAATCGAGACATACACAGATGCGAAAACAATGATAACACATTCTGGTAGCACCGATAAATAGACGCTGAAACGATATCTTTAGATTTTTAGAGTGACTATGCGCGGGCTGATTGCTCGTTTGATCAAAATTCGATCGTTTAATTCTTCTTTTTTTTTTTCTGTGCGGATTAGTTCCTTCGTTTCGATTAGTCATACGTCGAGCAACAGCTTTCTCGCGAATCGGTCGGAGCGATACAGGGTGTTCGAAGAGCTTCTATCTATGATTACCGCGATTGTAATCATACCATTTCTACAACAGATGTTTTCCGGTTCAGTTTAAATATTTCATGATAATAAATTAAGGGAACGTTCAACAGTTCAAAAATATTTCTGGCATTTCCTCGAATTAGCAAATCTGTAAATTGTAGATAATGCAAACTCTATCGTTTCTCTTTTTTTTTTAAACTTTCTAGCATAGAAATCTTCCTCTACGAAAAGAAAACTTTCCCTACGGAGATACAGATCTCTCACGAACACGCTGTATCCTTAATGTTACAAAATCGAGTATTTTTGTTTTCCGACCGACTTATCCTCTTTCGCTGATCCTTATATACCTCTAGAGAGAGCGGAATGGATATATAAATATATTTATACAAGATGTATCGCAAAGCGTCGGAGTTAGTACACTTTATTGTACAACCTGTATAGCGAAGTCGCACTAATCGTTCTCGTAATAGAGATAGGAAAAAGGAACTATCGAGGGTGTAACGGACTGATCTCCGGTAAGCCGTCTACTTTCGGATTTTGATCGATTTCCTTTAAAATCTCCCCCTGCCGCACTAGCGAAGTTGCCTCTCTTACTCCTAATTTATCCTTCCTATATATGTATATATCCCTTTAATAGCGCTATGTACAAACGTAAATGAGGGATCAACGTTGGTCGCACAAGCTTGACAATGTAACGGTTTCGATTGATAAATAACTCGATGCTCTCTTTCTCTCTCTCTCTCGCTACGCATTACAAAAGAATCCGGTAATTACAAACAATCGAAATCAATAGTCGTAAAAGGATCGTGTATACGAAAACGCAGTTCTCGTCTTATAATTCCTCGACGAGCGAATCGAGTATTCCTCGTCGACTATAGAAATATCCGTGGCGTTTTATTATTGGCACTATACGACGCATCCTCTCCCTTGGTTCGATTTTACTTTCCATCGTGTTTCATCGTCGATAAAAATTACATTGTCATCGATAAAAACGACTTCTACCGAGTAGCGTAGGAAATCCGCGCTTCCGCGCCCTTCGTTAATTCCTTCGCAAGCGATTCCTCTCCCCTCACTCCTCCCTCCACCGTTAATTATCTATTAAATTGTGATCACCGAAGCATCGTCGATTGCTTGATTAATCGTCGCTCGATGACGCCGCGACACTCGCATAATTTCGGGTATGCAGGTTTCTATTCTTTCCTCTCTCAGCACATTATTTTTTATATTGCTATACGAAGTAAAATGGTGTAAAGTCTCTCGTTATCATTGGCACCATTGTCAATCATCCTTCTTTGTGGTTTTTTTTTCCCGCTAGAAAGAGATCAGCCTTTTGTTATATGTCGTTTCGTGATGCAGCTCGACCTAAAGCTATACGTTTACTATTAATAAATTGGCGATTCGTTGATCCACGGGGAAAGCTTTTTCGCCGTTCTCAACCGAAATTGTACGCGTGGCGCGTTCTCCCGAGAATATAAGAAGTTGAAATGGTGTCGTAAAAAGTTGACGATGTCCCGCGGCGACGTTTCGAAAGTCTGATGCTCTTTTGCGATTTTCATAATGCTTTTCTCATTTGGCACGATGTCATGGAGGTGAACGATACTTGCGGCAAAATCTATTCTTTTTCCTTTGAAGAAGGAATATCAAAAAAAGAATCTCGCGTTTATATTATTAAAATTAATCCGATTAATAACGACGAGAATTAATTGGTTCAATTATATTTACATGCCGATAAATAAGGCAAGCATTCCCTTAATCGTAATAATGACATATTTTTGCGCGAACGAATTAAAATACAGTATACCTCTTGAAATATATATATATTCCCTTTTTCGAGGCTCTCGATATATTGCACGATTTCAATCTCGTCTCCGATAACGCGGGATCTAAGCGGAACTTCGATCAATCGTGAATATATTCGCTAAGAAAAATGTCTCCCGCCTCTTCACATATAATATATAATACGATAAAATTTAAACGATGCAAAGTTGAACGAAGAGACAACAACGTACTCTAAATATTACTTTCCGCTCCGTCCGCTCGAGGATCCCGAAATCACCGATCCTTTCAACCCTTGCAAAAGAATCGCGCTGGAGAAACATAAAATGAAAGCATTTTGCATTATTATCTGGTTCAAATCGTTGTAATACATTGATAAACATTTAAGTATATTTTCTTTGAATTCTTTGGAAATTATTCATATGTCCCGGATTGAAAGAGTCGATAATGATTCGCCGATAAGACTCAACCCGGCGGACGATTGATAAACCTTTCACACAGCAACGACCAAATCGAGGACTGTCTGAAATGACGGAGGGTCGCCTTGATACGATCGCGATACGCAGAGTGTGTCGCAAAAGAGGGTGGAGGGTGTGTGTACGAACAGAGCTTTTTCAGTTTTCGCGTTCGACTTCTTTTTTTGTTTCTCTAGAAGGAAAGATAGAAAAAAGTCTTTGTGTATGCGTGTCTACGTGTAAAATCATTACGAGTCCGTGAGCTCGAATGTCGAGCTCCTCCAGAGCCTCCCATCTGGGACTTCCGTCGACATTCTCATCTAGATACTTTTACCTAGACACTCTCACGAACGATATAGACGTCCAAAAGATATCCGACGAAATTGGGGGTATCTTTAGAGCTATTACATTGTAACCGAGTTAACTCCAATGGCTGATGAAGTAGTCTTCAGTCTGAAAGCATCCGTCGGCAGCCATTGACATCTTCGATCTTTCTCTCGAGAACCTGAGGAAAATTCTGAGCGACGTCCCTCGCGATCGCCTGCAATTCTCTCGACTATCCCTTCATCCAAGTGTGATCCTCGCTCTTGTTCCGCCACGTTGGCCGACGTCAGTCGTGCTCACCCCGAAGAGATCCATCCACGACGACGTTTCCGATTCCCTCCCCGCGAACCTGAGGAAAATCCTGAGCGACGTGTCTTGAGCCATCCCGATTCTTGGATCCTTTTCCACGCGGACGACGCGAGTCTCACTCCTGCTCCACGCTGATGTCCACCGTCCTCACCCTGGACGAGTCCGTGGGCAGCAGCTGAAGGCGTTCGGGCTCCGCGTCCAGCATGATGATGCACATGAAGCTCTTGCCGGACGCCTGATCTCTGGGATAGATGGTCACCGGCGCGAACTTGTCCACCGAGCCGTCCACGTAGGAACAAAGTTTCCGATAGACCTGAGGGAAGTGCCTCCTCAGGGAGACCCCCCTGAGCCTGAGCTGCCGCTGAATATTGGTGAAGCTAATCTCTCGCGCTTTTCGCGGTGTGTTCTGACCGTTGTTACCGGGTAGCGATGTCAGCACGAGAGTCTCGGGCGAGTCCATCTCTCTGGTGATGTTGCAGGGAGACGCGGGGGCGAGCTGTTGCGACAGCCTCCGCCTGGCCTGCGGGGACGCCGAGGAGGAGGAGGCGTGCTGCTTGGCCGCGCCGTCGAGCCTGATCTTCGCGCACCTGGATACCAGTTGCCGTTCCCACCTGACCGCGCCGCTGGTCGGCACCTCGCTGACCACGCACACCGCCACGTAGAGCACCAGCCGCGCTTCCGGGTTGTACGTCTTGCAGAGGCGCATCAGCTCGGCGTAGAGCTCGGCGCCCATCTCGCCCGGGAGCAGGTCCGACCAGCGCACGTACGTGGGCTCGCCGAGGTCGGCGAAGCCGTTGCCGACGAAACGCTCGGCCGCCTCGGGGCTCGAGAAGAAACACTTGACCGCGCCGCGACCGTGCGCGGCGTAGCCGCGTCTGGCAAGGGCGGAGATGTGCTTCAGGGTGGCCGGGTCCTCCTTCGCCGAGGACAGCACCTGGCGGCAGAGGCTGCCGGCACGCGAGTGCAGACAGGTCCTGCGATGACGTTGCCAGTGGGCTCGTCGACATTCGCGCGAGCAGTATAGGCAGGTGCAATTGTGGCAGCTCTTGTAGGTCCTCCTCGCCTCGGCCAGGGTGGTCGAGTTGCCGCATTTATTGTTTCGGCACCGCACCACCTTGTCCATCGCCGAGCTGCCGTTGGTGGTGGAGTCTTGGGCGTTGTCGAAGGACACCCTGCGGTGGCGGGGCTGGACGCTGCCGCCGCCGCCGCCGCCACCGCCACCGCCGCCACTGCCGCGCGGCATCAGCGACGAGGACGACGCGGCCACGGCTCGCGAGGCCGGCAGCGTGTCGCTGCCCTCGCTCTTCCGTCTCACCAGCTCGCCGGGGTAAAAGTTGCGCTGGTCGTCGACGGTTGCCTGGTGAACGTCCATCACGCTCTTAGCTGACTCTGCGACAGGTCAGATCGATTGCCTTTGTCAGTATGGGTATGGCAGGACGGGGCAGGGTCGATAGGAGAGACGATGAGAGAGGTCGGAGAACGATCGTGATTAAACTGAAGAGCTCTCCTCAAAATCGTGAATTTTGTTAAAAAGCGAAGATTCATATTTAAGCGTATATTATCCTTGCAAGATTTTCATGCAGCTCTTTGCAATGTGTATAATTTCTATATTTTCAAAGTGTGGATTTAACACAATTTGGAAGCGAGCTTTTCTTGATTCACCCTACAGAACGATGGCATTAAATAGGAAACGATAATGTTTATTACTTTTTGATGGAGAGATGAATAGAGCTAGATGATTTCGCGTAGCGATGTTTAGATCGAATGAGATGAGGATTCGTTCTCACTTTCCTCCGTCATCGTCACCGAGAGCCAGCGCGAGAAACGCGTTAAGCACAATGACATGATGATTATAAGCAGATAATGAGCGTGAATGACAGTGATCGGCGTGATGTATCTCTTAATGACGCATTCGTACGTATAATAATTCTCCTCCCCCCGACAGTCCAATTTTCCTTGCCGTTAAATCGCATTTCTCTTGTGTCAGTGATATGGCCTCACAACTTAGTACTTGAAGCGATTATCTAAAGAAACTAAAGCGTCAAAGCAAATAACAATCAGATTGAGATCATTTAAAGAAGAACAAGATAGCTAACTGAGAAAAAGATACTATAAAAATATATCCGAGTTCTAATCTAAACAAATATGTTAAACCTTTTTTTAAAAGCATATAAAAATCAGCTAATAAATATATTTAAGATTTTTCAAAAATTGCTGTTAAAATTTCCCTTCCTTCCGGAAGGTTCCTTCATAATAATGTTATTGTAAAAGCTTTTCATCATTGTAAGTGGATGAGAATTAACTTAGAAAGACAAATACAATGTCAAATTTCGTAAGTGGAAAAACGTTTTATTCAATTTTTATTTTAAAATAATCATTTTAAAACTTCTCTGAGAAATTCTTGCGGAAAAATTTTTTTCTTCGCGTGGATACTGCTTTTCCAAAGATATTAATAAACAAATTTTTTATTTTTAAGTTTTTTCACTTCTAATCTTATGTCGTCGAATGTACAATTAGAAAAAGAGTTGCTACAATATAAGAGCGAGTGGGCACATTGCTATAAGTTCGCGTAGGAGCGAATTCAATCTGTGTATTTAAACTCATCCCACGTGCCAGAAGCTTGATCGTGCACAGAACCACAGAAGATCTGTTTTTTGTTTTTAGTCGCGCACTTTCCTACGTTTTCCGCATCAAAAGTAAAAGTGGCATATATACTTAAGTTTATGAAGCAAATCAATCGCCATCGATCCTCCCGTTAAATTTAGTACTCTGTCTTTTTTTGAAATTCGACAACGCGGTCGAAAATTTTCACAATAAAAGTGTGTGAAAGTTGAAGACAGATCGTTGGAAAGTATAGGAAGCGCTGCTAAAAAGGGGGACAGATCTTTAAAGAGAGACAAAGAAAAGACATGTAAGAAAAGAGACAGAGAAAAAGAGTGAGAGAGAGAGAGAGACAGAGAGACAAAGAGTGTCAAGAGTCTTGGTGATGATTTTTGTCTTACGATCTCCGTCTCGGCTCGTGTTATTAATCATGCGCTCCTAATTCTCATTCGCGCGATAAGCAGCGAGCGGCTGCTGCGGCGGCCGGCCACGGCCGAACTCGTCCTCGGAGTCCTTGGACTCTAGGATGTCTACGACCCCGCGAGGGGCTTTACACGCCCTTAGGCTCGCCTCTGCAAAGGTGCAAAAGAACGTGAGTTCGTGGGGCGGCGGGGAGGCGTCGAGGCGCGAGATAACGCGTTTATCGCCCTCTTCTTGATGCTCGGATATGACGTTCTCGTGGGTTTTTCTATATCGATATAGACTTGACGATCGAGTCCGGCGTCGGACCACGTGGACTCGAGTTGAAAAAAAAAGCAACAACTTGCATTCGTTCGTCCCGTTCTATTCATTTTATTTCTTTAGGGATGAAAATTGAAATTTTCTCTTTCAAGGAGGAGTACTTGGGTACTTTTTCGGTCAAATTCTTTCGATTTCCTGCGCCGTCGACGAGGTGAAAATGTAAGGATGCAAATGGTATGATATGTAATTTTATCTTGAGTATCTGATTCCGCGCGAAACCTGGTTCCTTCGTTCAAGTACGAAGCGCAGTCCCCGTGGGTGAAGCGAAGGGTGAGGTGAGTAGCGACGAGGCGAAGAGAAACGCAAGTTTAAGTTTTTTTTTTGCTTTACGCCGCAAAAGCGGAACATCACATGGTCGGTCACGTGTACGTCGAAATGTCCCGGAAAACGCATATACACCGGCGGCAGATTTCCCTCGTGTTAAGAAGCAAAAGAAAAGAAATCCTCCCCCTCCCCTTCGCGGACGAAAGTCCAATAAATTTTCGGTGCAAAATTAACGGGACCGAGAACGGGGTATGTTCGGTATCGAATTATTCTTGGAATTCTGCCGCTTGCGTAAGATTCTTCAAGGGATCACTCGACGCGCACGCTCTTCGGGGTACGGTATTATAGAGATTGATCGTCCTTGGGTGTAGGATCCGCCGATCAGAACGAAAACTTACATAGTCCTCCTACCTTGGAGGTCTTGGCGTAGGTCGTTGCAGCTCTTCCCGGCTTTCGCCTGGCCGACGGCGGCGTTCGTATGGCGATGGCGGATGGCGGACGTGGCGGTCACGACGGGCCCCCCCGGGCCAGGACTCGGGGTACGCGACGCGGGTGGCAGCCCCAGGAGGGAGTCGAGTACGTCCTCCAGGGTCGTGGAGCCCGGGCTCGGTTTGTTCCGCAGAAGAGCTGCCGTCGCCATCGCCTCGTCCGTATCGCTCTGGCCCGATCCTGATCATCGGTATCATGCGGGGGTAAAGAGAGACAGAGAGGTTTGCGTCATCCTCTTGGCCTCGAAAGTGTATGTGCGCGCACGCGCGCGCGCGCGTTCGTGTACATGTGCGTGTACATATGTGTGTGTGTGTGTGTATATATATATATATATATATATATATATATATATGTATATATCACGGAGTTAACGAAAAAATGGGGGGGGGGGAAGCTTATCTTGTTCTCACCTCAATGCATATATATTGAGGTGAGAACAAGATAAGCCTTTCCCCCATTTTTCCGTTAACTCCGTGATTAATAACAAAGCGATTATTCTCTCGTTGCCCCCTTAATCCGGTCCCGGTTTTACGAAAGGAGGCAACTGCGTGTATGTGTGTGTGTGTGTGTGTGCGCGCCCGTGAGTAAAGATGGAGTAATCTCTTTTCCAGGGTTCCATTGACCCCCTGACCCCATTATGAATAAAGCGATTCCTTTCCCCCATTGCGCCTTTTGATTAATTTCGTTAAATTTCTCTTGGCCTCGAAAAAGCGTATTACGCTCCTCATACTAGGGAGAAATGACAAACTTTTGCGATCCTCATCGATAGCACGCGCGTTGTCGCAGCCGACCGGAGTTGTCGGCGTTGTCGCAACTTGCGGCTCGGAAAGTAAAATACATCTAGTTATGTGCCAGATCAAGTTTACGTCTCACGACTGCTAATTATCGATCGGGGGCCGATCGATCAACATCTAATGTCATCAATTGTGCTTTACGCGCGCATAAGTGCGGCTTGTCAAGTTACATATATAAAAGAGACAACACAGAACTCGATTGCTGATCATCGATGGTCGAGAGAGCAACAAAATTCTGCAGCACTTACCGTGACACAAGCAGAACGTGGTACGAGAATGCGACCGAAATAGGTGTAATATGCAGAAGACGTTCACATAGGTGATCGCGCCGATTAAATCGGTTCTTTTCAAGAACGCACGCGTAAACGTGCGCGATATGTATCGATAAAATATTTCAACAGCAAGATATTTACAGAATCGAGATTACGAAATGAGAACCGATTTAATTAACAACGATATAGGGGTGAGAAGAAAAAATAATCGTATATATATATTTATATATAAATGAACGTGGGAACAAAGAAATTTACGAAGGGAACACAAAGGATGACGACAATAATTTATTTGTTGCCAGGGGGTAGTAATTATACGCTCTACAGACAAATGATAATCGTTGACGCGTCCGAACAATAAGTACGGAACCGTTTGAAAGAGTGATAGAGAGACCAGAGGCGGGAGCACCGGGCACGCAGAATCATCGCGAGAATCATCGTTCTCGCCGTCTCGTGACTCACACGATCGAATCAATCTTTATTAATATCACTCGCACTTACTTGATATATACCGATAATAATTACAGGATAAAGAAATCATTAAGGCACAGGAAGAGACGAGACGAGACGCGCGTACGATTCTGCGAGCCTCGAGGTCGTAATTAAAATAGTAACAATAATAATAATAATAATAATAATAATACAATTAAAAATAATAACGATAATGATAATAATAATATCAACGCGCTCGTAACACATAATAAACGATGTGCGCGCGCTTCACATAAGTAAACCTAATTAATACAAGTATGTGTATGTACCTGTACAGGTTCTACAGGTGTTAACGAAAAGTGTGGACAGCTTTACAGTAAACATACATGAACGCAAATAACTACTGACAATGGTGAGGGAGGAAGAAGGAGAGGGAGAAAAAGAAACAGTGGTTAAATTAATATAAAACTGATATCTCCATACACGATATACGGGGAGCGCCTTTTAATTATTCCTTTATCAGCGAACGGGGAGAGGGAGCGGAGGGTCGTCGACACGTATCGTAAACAAAGTAAGAAAGTGTACTACAAAATTCTTCGCGACGAGCTCTCTCGCATGAGCGACGACGAGAATGAAAGAGAGAGAGAGAGAGAGAGAGAGAGAGAGAGAGAGAGAGAGAGAGAGAGAGAGAGAGAGAGAGAGAGAGAGAGAGAGAGAGAGAGAGAGAGAGAGAGAAAGATAGTGAGTGAGAGACGAGAGAACGCGCGTGGAATGGAGAGTTTTTTACTTTTAGAGTTTTTTTCGCTGCGCGAAAAAGTCCGCGAAAAGCGCGACTCGAGTGTGCCACTTCCGGCTTCGTTTCATTCCCGAAAAAAAAAAAAGAAAGAAAAATCCTCGAGCAAGTCGAGTCCGCCCTAGGGCGAGTAAGCTGCAATCGGGTAAGCTAAATCGCAACGTAGTTAAATATTAATGCAATACGAGTTCGTCTCGTTTTATCATCATCTCGAGTCTCGCCGTTCGATCAAGCCTGATATCCACTTGAGAGCTTCCGGCTCTTGAATGGGAAATTCTCGGTAGTAAAAGGATCTTTCGGTGAACGAAGTCGACGATTATTCGCAGCTCCAAAGGTTTTTACTATCGAGAATCATTCTCGAGGCACGAGAAAGAGAGAGAGAGAGAGAACTCCCAAGTGGACGGTGCAGCCTTATATTGTCCCGTAGTCGCGGTGATAAACCTCCGAGAGAAAAGGAGAGTGTTAATCGGCTCGAGTCGGCTTTGTAAATTAATTATTAGCCGAGTCCTGGAAGTTCGATTAAGCCTCGCGCACCTGCGGCTCGTCCGAGCGCGCGACGAAAGCTGACAAAAACGAGGACGGAACGATAACGATTATCGATATGTGGGCGTAAGCTCTAATCACCGTCGTGACGACGATAAAAAACTCGCGGACCCGAGAGAGAATTATGAGAGTGCTTCCCGGGGTTCTGCGCCTACGTCGAGACGAAAGCGCGACGAATAAACGTCACCCTTAAAGGGCATCTTTGATATTTACCACGTGGGACGACTCGAGGGCGAAAAACTTGGGGGACGCAAAGAATCTATTTCACGATAAATTTATGAAACAATTTTTTTTTAAATATGTCTTAATTAAATCGTTCCCCTTCCGATACTTGATATTTTACAATATTAATCAATATATTGATATGTTTACATTTGATTGTATATCTACGGTTCTTTCGAATTCCCTCTAAAACCGATTACGCTATTTCACAAATTCGAAATTCTCGGCTTTATCTCCGATTTGCAGGAGGACCTCCTCGCGGATCGTCTTCGTCAGTTTCGCGCGCTCAGCGACGGGCGGAGTGCCGGAAGTAGCCGGGTGCCGGAAGTTTCGCGCGTCCGCTAGGCGAGCAGCAACTCACCGCGGTGATGACGCTGCTGCTGATGCTGCTGCTGTTGCTGGCGATGCTGGCGATGCTGATGGTGGCGGTGATGATGATAGTTCGAGGAGGACGTGGGCGACGGGCCGGCCGAGGATGTCTGTAGATGCTGATGACGCAGGTCGTCCCGGCTGGGCGTCAGGTCCAGGTAGAGCCCGGACGCGGCCGAGTCCTGGCAGCTGCAGGACTCGGTGCCGGCCGCGTTGCAGCAGTCCCCGGCCTCCTGGTCGGTCGCCAGGCTCATAGGCGTCTCCGGCGAGTCCACGGGCCGCGTGCCGACGAACGAGCTCTCCATCCAGCACAGCCTCACGCTCCCTTCGCGGTGCCGACACAAATGCGAGAGCGATTAGGCCCGGTCGTAAGTGACCCCCTTCGCGTCGGCGTCGGGAACTAACTCTAATCGACTTTTCGATCTTCCTGGCCCTGTTTCTTTTCGAGGGAAATCTACTTCTAACTTATTAGAAATTTATAAAATTTTCTCAAACCGTAACGTGGCTCAATATTTTGTATTTTAAAAATTCACAAATTTACATCCAATCCAATTACATCTAGGAGGATCGGAGAGCCGTAAATAAAAAAAATTAGTCCTTAAAATATTTCTGATCACAGTATCAGTGTGTTTACTTCATACATTCCGCGATTATAGATATTATACAAACATGTTAATCTAGCTACAAGATTTAATTTTGTAAGGGGTTAAACGCTAAATAAATAACTGCCACGTTCTTAAACGCGCAAAGCACCATGGAAGAAACTACTCGTGCATTCGTGTTATATAATACCCAGAGGGGATTTCTAATCTCTTTCGTTATAAGGTTCTTCTGACGATTAAGATCCGACGATGCGGGCATTATACATAACTATCTTCATTGATCCTATAATCTCGTCTTAAGTACTAGTAGCGCTGTATGGGTATTGCGAGACGAATAACAAAGAGAACAAAAAATAATAAACTCAGAAAATGCAACAGCGTAATCATACGATGATTATGCACGACCGTATTGCATCTAATTACATTTGAATTTTATACAACGTTAAGTATGACGTTCATAAATCTTGGAAAAAAAAAAATAACGTTAGTGAAACTAGCACCAAAGTTTTGTTAATAGATAGTTATACGAAAAATATTTAAGTAAGCAGCAAGTTAGTTCCATTATCTGTTATCAAACGTATTAGGGTTAGTATCATAAGCGTTAAGTTCAAATGCGCGTCACAGCAGCACATCGGGAAGATATCAAGTCGATCAAAGTTTCAGTGATAAGATAGGGCTTTGCAATTTCGATTTCACGCAAAGCTTTTCAGCTTGTCCTCGTCTTTTTCAATTTAGCCCCGATATTATATCTCGCTGACAACTTGCTCGCGTATTCGTTCGCACTGAAAAGATGAAGGGAGGAGGAGAAGAGGTTGTTTGAATTTCAGGGCAATCTATTTCGGTGGCGACGGTCATGAGACACTATCGAAATAGCAGCGTCTCGTCTCGACGAAACGCTCTCGAGTCGCAGCGTAGCGCCGGGATTGTCCGAGATGAGAAGGTCACGATCCGCCAACCGGCGCTGGCTACAATCTAGTAGTCAGCGACACTAGACTTCAAAATCAAGCGACGCATTGTCGATCGCGCTATACTTTGTAGCGTCGTATGTCGACAAGCGTGAATCCCATCAGTTGCTGAAGGGTGCACTTACTATAATAAACGATTTCTGTAATAAACATTCAAATACCAAATGCTGTTTCGCGTTTCTATTATCTCTAATTTCCTACAGACCAGAACCGTCAGGGTGAGTAGAGTCAAGAAGATAAACTGACGTTTCTCGTGATAATCTTGAAGGCGGAAGTGCTAAGGGCACTTCCGATATCAGATCCGTGATGGGTTTAATGAAGGACCATTTGACGCCGAGATTGAACGTTTACATCCTATTAATGGATTTATTTATAATCTGAAGCGATACCGGTCGTAAGATGCCAGAGGATGTGCGTCGCAATTCGAAACGCGGAAGATATAGACTGAGTACTTGTAGCTTGACTACTTGTACCGTGTTAAAGTGCGACACGTGCATGCGCGCCACTTGCAAGAAGAACTCTCGCAAGCCGCCCATGACTTGCACTTAGTGCCTCAACGGCGAACGAGAAGAAGAGTCTCCGTTTAGACATTTAAACAGTTTAGAATTTTGAATTTTAATACACGGCGATTTATCGCGATTATCGCCGTCTTTAAATTGTATTTTTGGTCCCGTG
Organism: Temnothorax americanus; assembly: GCF_048541705.1. Lineage (NCBI taxonomy): Eukaryota > Metazoa > Arthropoda > Insecta > Hymenoptera > Formicidae > Temnothorax > Temnothorax americanus. The sequence goes on from NW_027509253.1 coordinate 1,551,712, forward strand.
GGTATATCTAACAAAATAGATTCGCGTGACGATAGTTTTCAATTAATTAAAAATAATTCTATAATTTGAATTCTCATTAGTGAGCCATTAATTTCCATTAATTTCTATTAATTCAAAATATGAGATTCATATGTAAATCTCAATAGTATGTTTTACTAAAATATATGATATAATAATTGGAGTTGAAATGGAGAATTCTAAGGGTGCTCGAGTTACGAGAAAAATATTTTGGGACGCGTTTCTAAGCAAATCCAACGCTCTCTCAGAAAATTCGACCCTTAAAATTCTTTAATCCGAGAAATCGGGGGAGGAGGAGATGTTAAAAATGTTAAAGACCGACCTGTTTTGACCTTATCGATGCGCAGAGCCAGTTGATGCATACAGAGACAAAGAGAGAGACAGAGACAGAGAGAAAAAGAGAGGCAGCTTGCAAAGGAAGATAAAAGAAGACATTAAGAAAAATAGGAAAACTCAAAAATTACCTTCGTGACGGAGAGCAAAGGTGATGGTGGTTGTGATGTTGATAGGATGGTATATATTTTTTTTGTGTGGCTGGGGGGGTGCTTTAGTGCTCACCTCTGGGGCTGGTAGACCTCGCTCCGCCCCTGTCGTCCCAATCTTCAGGTCGAGATCGAGGCGAGAGTCGGCCGCCGCCACCTCCACCGACCTCCTGGCCGCTCTGCACGTAGTGCACGATGGCCGAGGTCACTTCCTTTATCGAGTTCCGTACCTCCAGCTGCTGATTCGTTGTCTGTTGCTGCTGCTGCTGCTGTTGCTGTTGTTGCGAAATAAACATGAAATCCGTTCCAGACAATTAAACATTTATTATAATACCAACCAGGAAAACATTAGCCATCGTTAGATGGCACTTTATTTCGATTTTAAGAGATTATTTCGATAAAAGCAATCTTACAAAATCTTCTAAAAATTATTTGTCAATTCATTCATTGTTTCGAGTGTTTGGAGGATTAAAAAATCATTATCAGGACTATGAGTAGTTAATCGGAATAACTATAAATATCTTTTAATATGTAATTGATAATTATCACTTTTCGGCATTATAATATTTATAAAATAAGTAATTATACACTTTATATAATCTGTTGTAACAGATACAATTTTATGATAGGTTTCTTAAAATTGTTAAACTGATCGAGGAAAAAGCTTTAGAGTACAATAAATCCTTTAAAAACGTATCAACGTGAATTGTTCGTCAGGGAAGAAACCTCGACAGATACGAGATGACAGGAGCTTTCCTGCCAGAATTTCTAATTTTAGAAAGCGGCGACGCGCTTGCGTGCTGCTCGCGGAAATTAAAAATAAATTGCACAAAGAGCAAGATGCAAATCTCGCGGAGGGGTCAGAGAGTGAAATGAGAACGAGTCCCGGGGGTGTCGCGTCGTCTAGTTTTCTTTCAGAATCCATGAATAAATACGAATATATGAGTGCGTAAACGCGTGTAAATAATTCAACATGTAACTGACAGATTTACACAATCGCGCGAGTATTGATTCGTGAACACGCTAGAATTCTAAGGCCTGCTGACGCAAAGAAAGTTGTGACGTTAACGGTGATGTCAATAATTTTCATGGGACATTTTGTGCTTGCTGGGTGGCGCGTTTGCGGCGAAACAGACGAGGAAAAATTGCGTTAAGTGGCGGGTAAACGGATGGGCGATTTTAATTTGCCCTAAAATTAAATCCCACGGTAAAAAATTGCAAAAATCTGATGAGATAAAATGATAAAAATGACAAAAAAAATTCAAGTGACAGTAGGAAGGGATTGTTTTTCTTCTTGCCGCGCACTTACCTTGTTTGCGGCCTGCAGCTGGGGAAGAATACCCTGAGCAAGACGTTCCGCCGGTGTACGCGGGTTGGTCAGTCGCTCCTGAGAACGCCAGCCCAGGTAGGGCTGCCGGTGATTGAAGGACGACCTGGCCGAACTCGCGGGCGAACTGCCGGCGCTGTTCAGCAAGCTGGTGCTCCATCTCGAAAATACGGGGGGCGTGGGACTGGGACTCAAAAGGACACCTGTGACACAGGAGAAAAACGTCCAATGCATAATTAAGCAATTAAACGTTACGTTGCAAAACGTCTGTAATTATTTGTGAATCAAGAATTGGACATTGGGGACCAGAAATTCTCTCCCTTTTCTCAATTTATCAAAAGTTTCAAGTTTAACGTTTATAACTTTTTCTTAATTGATTATATTTCATTGCTGGTTCAAAGATGACTCTATCCCACCTGTGGTCGGCTGTCGATTGGAAGACGACGAGAGGGACGACAGGGAGGTGGTCTTGGAGCCGAGGGCGCGCCATCCTCCATGCTGCGACGCGTCGGAGTGCCTCTTCAGCCGGAAGCCGTCGCGAGCAGCGGGTGAATTCTTGTACCAGTCGGGTACATTGAGCCGCTGCAACGACCGCTGTACCCTAAGCTCATGCTCGCTCGGCACGCGCTCGCCCACTTTCTGCAGCTCATTCTCCGGCGGCTGCAATGACAAAATTCGTGTTCGCATCCTTTAGTTCCCTCTGCGTCCAATTATGGGCGATTATAAGAACTTTTGCGATAAATTGAAAGAAATATTTCTCGCTCGCGTAAGTTCGAGGATCAAGAGATGTGGATAATAATTAAAAAATTACCAACGCAAACGATAGAAAATTCGAATAAAATGGAATTAATAATGGAATTGACAATAATTAATTTTAATCCTTGAACTTAAATGGCTGATTGATCTATTTATTCATCTTACGCAATCTATCTTGTGCGTATCTATATCTGTATTACAAATAAATAACTAATCTAGTTCCTACAAACGTTTCCGTCAAATTGTTCGTCGTAAGAGAGATCGACTTGGACGAAGAGCAGGCGCGAGTGTTTCGGGACACTCGGTGACGTTGTGGCACACAGAGAGCATGTGGTTGTGTCGTGCGAACTATATCGTGCGAGACATCAATCCTGCTCTGCGAAAGTTTCAGGGACAAACCTGCGCGAAGGTCGACGCGACGAGGCCCTCGTCGCAGCTTCTCGTCGCGCTCTCGATCAAAATTCGACACGCCGCGCTATTAACGAACCCGTGAGCCGCTGTCATTGTGTCGCAGTCGCTTCTCGATCTATAATCGACGATGCGAGTCCGTTGAGAAGCGATCGTCGGATCTGGGAACGACACTCCACTACTCCACTCCACTTTATTCACGGACTTCTACTCTCAGAGCATTTTCAGACGACCGAAGGTGTAGTCGCTAAGATTATATATGTACAATACAGGACATATCTAATTCTCATTATTATTCTCTACGCCGGATTATTAGTTTAATTTAATAAAAACAAAACAATTCTATCACAAAGCGTGTCGTATATTTTTAGAAAAAAGTTAACGTTGACGATTTGCAAGTTTTGACAGATATCGGGTTTAGAGGTTTGTCACTGTTAGTTGCTCCGTCATATTTTTTCATTGTCTCAACTTCAATGCTAATCGCGCGACGGCCACATAACGGATGCACGTGACGAACATGCGTGTGATTTCCATGCACGAAGTCTAACGGGATTAAATCGGAAAGCGAATGGCTTCCATGTCTCCTGTCTTCTCCTCGTCATCGAGCGAGGGAGTGGTTCTCGTCCAGTAGCACGCACGTGTGCGTATCGCGCGGCCTAAGAAAAATATTTTTCGAGACATTTTAGATCGTTGAATTTTCTTCCGCGCGTAGGGCGAAACGCCGCTTCATAAATATTTCCTCAACTCAAACTCCATCCCTAACGCTACCTTAAGAAGCGAGGGAAAACTAGGAGCAGTCGTATTCCCGGCGTTGGCGTTCGTGAAGAAATTGAGACTAACTCGCGGAAATGATATAAAATTTCGCTGAGAAGCTCGGGGCGCATTTCTGTCTAAAATTATAAAATAATTAAAATAGGTTTTTGAGGGGGGTAAAATCCAGAAATAAGGTTTTATGTGATTAATGTATGTGCGTTCCTCAAATTTCATCTGCCGGTAACTGATCTGCATTAAGACGGCAAAATAATCGATTATAAATGACGTCCAGTTATTTTCGATGGTAAAAAAAAATTGAGAGCACGAGACTCTCGGTTGGTTTCCCAATCCCGTGCAGACGCGAAACGGACGGCGGGTGATGCAGGATTCGGAGTATCAGGCCAAGGCCTGAATTGTGCGCGAGCGGGATACGAGCGATCCGTGTGCGGAAATGTGAGGGGCGTTTACATAATACGGACGGGAAGAGCAGGCGGCAAGAAGCGTTCGCCTCACAGAATCGATTTCACGAGTCGCGAAATTTTTCTTATATCCATATAAGTCAAAGTCGCGCCGCAAATGGAACTCGCGCGATTCGCGAGATAGCGAACCTTCTGACTTTTCCATGACGTATCGGAATCCTTCGGAAATCTTATTAAAACCTGTAACTACAAATCTCGCATATCTTATGCTTCCGATAAAATTATGATACGAAGATTGACGCAGTCAGATGGTGGAGTCTGGAAATCGAGCCGGATCGTAACGGAACGTAACGAAAAGAGATTAAAATAGAGCGAGCTTGATGGAGGTGGAATCAAAATGACATTAAGATTCTCTATACCCCGATTAAAAGAAACGTCCAAGGTTCGGTATCGCGTTACGAACGGACGCGTTGCGTAACGGGCGTCTCGGGTGTCGAGACACGGAGAGAGAGATGCAATAATGTTAATTTCAATTACAGGCCGTCGTCTTTTCCGTCATCGTGTCATCCCTGTCAATTGGCGTGAATTAGGGGAAAGCCACGTCAAAGACGGCGTAGCGCATCTGCCATTAAGGCGGCCAAAGACCCCGCGCCTCTCTCTCGCTGCAAGTGCATGTGCATCGCGCCGGGGCGATGCATCCTGTTCCCGCAGCATCCGCGAGTGCAACCAGCGTCGCCTACGATATTCCGATAATATCCAAGAGAATCTATCGCTCTTCAGAGAATCCTTCAAACGCAACAATTTTTGATCCACGCGTGTAAAAAATATTCTTAACGTGGTAAAGTTAAAATGTGTGTTAATTAAATTATTTTTTAATATTAAAAATAATCTCATAACACGTTAAGATATTGACTATCTTTTCACTTGAATTTCAAACTAAAAATCAATTGTATATACGAACTAGTAGACCAACAATTCTTCCGGTTTTATGTGAGTTTTTAAAACTACCGCTCTTTATTTATGTATACCTTAGCTACTTAGCCATTCGCGATACTTGTATGTTGACGGTCGCGTGAACTATTCGTTTAAAATTATTGTACATACACGCATGAATTATAGAACGATATAATGTCGTGGATATAACCCTAATAGTCACGTAGCTCCGATCCTATAGTCACAAGAAAAGAGGGAAACCTGTGCCGAGGCTCGCCGCCTTTTACCTTTCATTGTTAACCGCCATCGATTGCAATTGTTTTCGAAGGCTGGCCTTAATAATGCACCTACACAAATACGGCGGAAGTTGCAGAACTTTTCCTCGGCCGTTCGAAACTTTGGAATCGCGAACGGCGGAATCGCCTTGTGTCTAAATAATTCCCGTCGTCTTATCGTAGAAATGTTGGTTGAAAGTGTATTACGATAGCGAACTACGTCGAGAAAATGACGGAGCATGGCCAAATAGTGGGGCTCTATCGGGGCAATTCGTGTACAAAAGAGTATTATTCGTACTTTAAGTGGACAAAGTGAACATTAGATTAATTAAGTAACGTTTCATTCTAAGAAACAACAAACTAAGAAATCCATTTTCCCTTCTCTTGATTTTTCTATCATTGAATTGTTTTCTATATTTTTGTTTTACTTCACGTTATTTTACAGTTTTATACAGTTTTATTTTGAGAAGCTACGTTATAATTAAAACGTAATAAACACAATTTATTTTTCAATTGATATTTGTTGGAGCCGCTAATGCCAAAAATATCGCCTAGGCAAAGCCACGCATCGCGGTTCGCACATGCGGCACGCATATGCCTGCCACGTATAAATATACGAGTGCTCATAAATGCGTGCGAACGGACCCTCCGTGCAAAGTCGCGCTTCGCGGGGAACGGAAAGTCGTAATTTCATTATGCGAAAGGAATAATCAGAAATCCGCTAGCCACGTGCAACGTTTTGTTTTGTAACATTCTAGCCGGAGGTTCTCGCGTTCATTGACGCGGATCTTGTTCGACATGACCCTTTTACCTCGCGATTAATCAGAGAAAATGTTAAACCTTTATTCATGTATCAAGTCGTTTCTTGGAAAAAAAAAAGGATAGTTACCCAGTTTCTACGACGTGAAACGAGAAATCTCGCGAAACATTTATTTCCTCTGTGAAGAAACTGTTCTCGCCGGTCTCTAGACTTTGTAAAGTTGAAATAAAGCTTGCAATTCTTACGTGGCTTTAAGACGCTTTGTGTCACACGACCATTAGCCCCTCGGTGTTTACGACACTGCACGTACCACGTAGCACAGCCTGTATCGTAGATACACGTGGGCACGAAGAGCGCCCACACGTCGTGGATTCTCGCTCGGCCTTCGACTCTCTTGCCCGCGCCGCGGGTATTAACGTTTCACGCGACTGCCTCTTTCTTTCACCGCCCAGAACCTAAACGATCCAACGCAATCGACGCCGCAACTTTACGGAATCGCCGATAATCGGTCCCGGAGAGAAACAACGCTGCCGAAAAACTCTTGTCGAGAAAGTTATTTACCTGTGATCGTTATTGCGTTTGAAAATTATGATTATTTTTTACGAAAGTCTGAATATATTATTATTATCGCCGATTCTGTCTTGTAGCTATTTTTGTCCTAATTAATATAAGAAGTATTCATTTAGAAAAGTGTCTGCTCATTTTACATCGAATTTTTTACTTCAATCGGATAGGCCGTTGAAACTCGATATCGAAATAATCCACTTTCAAGCTGTCACGAGGATTAAAGCGCCACCCTTCTGGAGTTGCTGCCCCTATTATATACCAAGATCTTTCAACCGAAATAGGGTGCTAAAGTAGGTCAAATACAAGGGCGACGCAAGGGTAGCTAACAAAGGGTCAACTTCTGGAGAGTCCTCGATAACACAATACCGCTCTTCATCTTTCACTTAAGCAAAAAGTTACCAGAAAGTGCGAACTCTTGAAAAATGCAATCTGTAATAAAGGCTGCGCGAATATGTGTGTGAGAATTTGTATTTGAAAAATATTTCTTATCAGACAGCGCGAGCTCTTCAATAACGCACTAACTTTTGTATCGACAGGTTCTGTAAGCACGCGTATCTTTGATTATATCCCACGGGTTTCTCCATTTAAACATACTTCTATTATCGGACGTTTCTTTTCATACGTTTAAAATTACCTCGCGTTCTAAAGTTATTCCACAGCCGCTTACATAATGCAACCGATATGCGTCCGGTTGACGGAATGTCGACTCCTTTCCCGATCTCGACATGCCAACCGCGATACGAGCGTGTGGAATATACGGGCCAGTGGCATATGCAGGTGCAGTGTGTGAGTGAGTGAGAGAGAGAGAGAGAGACTTCGAATCGATTTGCGAGAGCCTACACGCGGCACAATTTCGTGTCCCGACGAGACCAGACGGGACGAAACGAAACGTGATGAACAGGCGCTGGCACGGTTTCGCGACGTGAAAATGAACCGGAAATGCTGGCCCGAGGCGTAACAAGCTGTCGTGGACTCCCTGAGTGCAATGGAGGCGTAAGAGATTCTCTGCAATGGGAAGCTGTCCGAGAGTTCGAAATATTATTACGCCGAGAAATAAAAAAATCTCAGTTAAACCGTACATCGCGAACGCTTATTTCTCGTTTCCTCCATCTCTCTTAATGACGATGTTAAATACATCAGCTTCGCGTATTGTTGATTTCTGACGGTTCTAACAGGCCAGGCGTGACCCTCGATCGGCGGCGGCATATATTCATTGAATGCAAACAGACGATTCCGCGTGATTCATTGACTTTACCGTGACCCCCTTAATCCCTTCCTTATTCCAAGACAATAGGCTCGATCGCGTCTCGCGCGATAAACGGATTTTGGAAATGAATTTTAATCGGGCGCGTTATACAAATCCGCGATAAAATCTCCCGAATGGAAGTAACGTAAGTTTCTAGCCCGCGCTGGAATCACTCAAATTTATCGTGACTTTCCCGGTTTCGTGACCGAACGTTGAACGATGGAATTTAATGGCGCTAGATAGACGTGCAAATTGCGCGGAATATGCGAACAATTCCGCTAACAGGGATATCCGCGCAAACGCGCGACATTCATTACGTCGCGGAACGACGTGGCTTTTGAAATTATTACGGGGGACAATCAAGTTATCAAACACGGATGAGAGGTAATGCGTTTAAACAGTTCGACAATTTTCCAGGGGGTAGGAGGGCGATCTTCCCCGCATGGTGCGGTGCGTGATTAAAATTTGATTTCATTTTCGCGTGGCAATAAATGGACAATTTTGTGCGACGGCGCGGTCCGACAATCGGACGATAAATGTTAATCGAGAATTTACATGTTTGCTTAACGCATACAAATGTCACGGCCACGAAAAAGAACCTAACGTCATCCGCAGAATCGCGCGGGGATAATTTCAAGACATTAATTTCAAAATGTCACTCTTCTCAGATGCGCCAAATCTAATTCTGTAAATAAATATTTAATAATTGAATATTATGACTAATTCGCTAAGAAAATCGGTCGAAAAATTTTCCAAAAATTTCTAAATTCGTATTAATACAAGCTATTTATAATGATAATTCTAATTATAATTCATTCGCCGAAAGGAAAAAAAATCCATTGGAATCTTTCCAATAAATTCACGGGTCGTCGTATAAAGAGAGAATTTGTAAAAAATAAATCAATCTCCTCTTTTTTAGTTCCTCAACAAAGACTCGGTTAAATGGTCTAGCGAGATACCAGCTGGGATAGAGGAGCGACTTCGTTCCGCGGGCTGCGGGGTCAACGTGGCACAGATTCGCGTGCTATAGGCGTCGTGGTGTTGAATTCCGCCAGGCGGAGTGCACGAAGCGGAATGAGAGAGAGATCGGTTCATGCGCTCGTATGTGGAAGCGCGCGTATCGCGAGACGAAGCGTAACGCGCGTATACAAAGAAGCGCGTGCACACGCACGCGGCGGGACGAGCCGCTGCCGTTGGTGTTGGGTGTCGATCAATACGCTATGCTGGTGGAAGCGAGATGAGAGGAGGAAGCTGAAGGGCACGGGAGGATGAAGGAAAGAGGGAGGAGGCATTGTTAAAGCCGTGGATACACTGGACCGATATTTGCACAATGCGCAGTCCGGGAAGTCGCGTGGCCGTGTTCGGGATTTCCTCGCTGATCCACCTTGCCCTCCAAATCGTCATAAAAATTAGCAGTGCGTATGTTACATCTGGCGCAAGGTTTTTCATATAGAGGAAGAAAATGACCCTCTCTCTATGTATATTTTTTTCGTATAAATGTTTCTGAGATAGTCGAAAATGAATTGCAACGTAATAAAAATAATAGGTTTGATATAAAAATCATTTTTGAATCTTATGTTATCTCTTAACCCACATGTTTTGCTGTATGCACAGCAGTTTGAAAAAAATGTTCTCTAAAATTGTTGGGTAAAGATTGAAATCATTCTTTCTGGAAAAGTATTATTATCCAGTAACCGGACAATTTGACGGAAGTACGGCATTCCAGCCTCTTTTACGTCAGGTCTTCATTGCTCATTTTCCAGCAATAGGTACCGCAACGATGCACTAACATGATATTTTTATCCGAACAGTTTATCGATTATCTCGCAACAAAACGCGAGGGTTCCTCAAGTGGTCAATATCGTGTATCGCACGGTGTGAACTTGTAACGTTTCTAGAAATGTCTTCTCCACGCGTTTGACCCCGTCGAATTAGCGACTTCGATCGTCCTCGCGGCCCCATCCTGCACCGTCGGCGTCGACAGTCTTTAAAGATATATTCGCGGGGATCAAAGCGCTTCTGCGTCGCGCTCCGCTTCTTCTCCTTCCTCAGGATGATCCTCTTTGAGACGACATTTTGCAGAGTCTTCCCGACTCCGGAAGAATGCGCATAAAGGTTATCGACCTGTCGCAAGATTTTACCCTCCTCTCCTTTTCTCCCGTTACCCGCCGAATTCCTTCTCCCGAAGGGGCTCCTCTTCGTCGTTTCCCGTTACGTAATAAGTAAAGGCATCACAAGAGGGAACGAGAAGAGAAGAAGACGCAGAAAGAAAATGAAACAAAAGAATGACGATGGTCGTACAGAACGAAATAGAAGAGAATAGGCGAAAGGAGGGAGGAGAGAAAGCCCCTCTTATATAGAATGTCGAAGAAGAGGCTCCACCGGAGCGGTTTCGCAAACGAACATCTCAAGGATATCTCGCGCACGAGTTATGCTGATTAAAAAACGGAAACCGTGCACGCGCGCGGTTGTATAATTTTCCGGTTCTTCGAGAAGCGCGGCGAGAAACTGCTCGACAAAAGAGGTCGCATTAGAAATTTTCTGTACGCCACGAGCACGATTTTTATACCACGTTGCCGTTAGATTGCCGTTAGATCCGCGGAAATCACCCAGGACACATAATTTCGCCATAACTCTTTCCCACGCTCTTCTTTCCGGAGGTTTTCGTGCTTCATATGTTCAACAGGAACTCACGATCGCGCTCGCGGTCCACATTCGCGGTTTTCTTTGACGAGTGCAGATAGACCTACGTAGAATAAGCTGTTGAAATCATAATAGCGCCTGGTAGCTTGGCTGTAGGCGCGTGTAGCGGACCGCCTTAACCGCCCAACGTTTAATCGAGCCGATCGAAACGTGTGCACGCGTGAAAAGGAAGGGCGTGAACCAAAGCACCAGGGTCAACGGTCTTCGCTACGCGTATGTCCGTTCAAGGGGCTCGAATGGAACCGATGATCGACGCGGCTCCCACGATGCGCGATGCCGATCGTCGAGCCGACGACCGTCGTCCCGTGAAGCGTAACCTCGTGACCGTCGACCCCTTATTAAAGTCACCCTCCTGTTATGACTAGGTCACGTGTCAAGACGTTTCGAAAATCCAAAGTCAGCTCTGCGATCCGGTCACAGGTAGCTAATGACGTTAAACGAAGTTTTGAACAGATTGACCAAGTATAGCGTGACGTTAAAGTTTGTCCATCGCGTGACTGGCGACAAAAACGGAAAGCCGATTCTCCGAATCGAGTCGGCTCGGTCGCGAGATCAGGAGGAGATTGGTAATAATTATATCAACGTGTGCGCGCGGTGAGATCGATGTCTTTATCTTTCGCGTACGTGTAACAGAGCCGCCATCGCGAGAAACGCACACCGGGGAGAAAGCAGGACAAACGGAGAAAAGAGACTCCGTCCGACAAGAGTTATGACGGTTGTTCATGATAGCTCGTGGCATTGTGAAAACACACTGTGTCAACGTCTGAGAACCGTGTTATCCAGAGACATCTAAAAATTCATACGAGTTTCTTTACGATCGTGCGCCAAAGTATCTCAAGAATCGACGTTTCTCCACCTATAAAAATACGTCGCTCAAACGATTGAGAAAGATTTGGCCGACGTTACAGAAATTGTGTATTATATTTCGACCTGCCTATAAAAGATCCTGAAGCTTTGTCAATCATGTAAGTGGATCACCAAGAACTGCCTTCTCCCTCTCGATAAATAAATAGATTCTGAAGGGTTTATAAAAAATGATACGTCGATTTTGATAACTGAGGAAACTCTGTGGCATTTCTACGACGAAATCGCTCCTCCGGCGAAGCCCGGAGGCAGTCCACGTGAAACTACGCCAATGCGGAAGAAAGACTCTGCGACACTCATCGCACCTTGTCGCGGAAGGAGCCTCTATCGATCCTCGCTGCGATATACCTAGGCGACAAGCCGAGAGAGGAAGTAGAATCGAAGGTGTATCGGCGGAGATTCGTTGCTCGCTAAAAGGAGCTCATCCGGCGAGACCTAATTTAACCAGCTTGTCGATACGGGACACCCTTGCGGTCGGCGGTGTTCTATCGACGGCGAGATTAGAGCGGCGGTTTCCAGAATCGCGGTAAAAGCACTCACTTGGGATGGATGTGCCTCGAGATGTAAACGAGGACTGACAGACGAGGCGCATTCGAAGACAGATTGGTGCAATCTCGAAACGTATGATCATACTTGTGTGCGCTTGTTAACTCAAAGCACTCAAAGATCACTTTTTTTTCATCAAAGAAAACTTGAAATCCGATTTAAATATTCCTTTAGAGATTAAAGACCTTTTTTCTCTTATTTAGTTTTTAGGGAAAAGTCTTAGTCCGGGGTTTATCACGCCACGCGATATAAACGTATTAAATATATGCGCGCAACAAATATTCTTATATTAGATAAGTCGGGTAGACCCATATTGAATGACGATGTAATCCGCCTTGCGACACAGCGTTAATTAAACGAATGCTAATTTCTGACACGACGACAGTGCGAAGAGCACGTAGCTTGGGTTGATTAACGTATCGATCAAAACCGTGTTAATTAACGGCAGATGGTCCACGTCTCCATCGGAACATTCCCAATTAATCTTCCCGTGATGCGGAGTATCCGTAAATGTTTTCGATTAATTTCGCTCCAAACGACTCTTCGACGCGTCTTCATAAGGCACAAGCTCATTAATCTATCGCCTCAATCATCACCAACTGTCATCGGACTAAGGAAGACTATTTGATGATCGTTCGTAATTTCGCAACGTTGTCGCCAAGACGTGACGGAACTTAGGAAAATGCGACTTCTTCTTCTATCTATGCTGGAACGTCCCCTTTCCCAATATCACGCGCGACCGATTTCGCAACGCAAGCATGACTCGATTTATCACGGAACAGAGGGTTCCGCTCGTCGGGGTCTCATATAGGTGCATTCCGTCCAACTTCCCAGCCCCGCTGGCGATCGATCTCGCAACGAAACCAGGACGCGACTCCTCGTCGACGACCACCGAGACCGACCTGGAATTCTCGCGATTTCGCGCGCGGTTCTTCTCGGCTGGTCCACGTCGCATCGTTCGTCGCATGACGATACCAGACGATACCGAACGATAAACCCTACGTTATAAAGGTTACGCCAGCAGCGGGACCACTCACCTTAACGAAATGCAGATTCTCCTTGTCGAGGAGGAACTCCATGGACTTGTGGGGCCGCTGGTGGATGGCGGACGTTGCGGCGGACGCGACGTCGTCGCGGGGGCTCCTGTGCGTAGCGCCGACGGGCGACTGGGGTACGTGGAGGGCGTGCTCGGGCCGCGGCCGCGGCGCCGCCGCCGAGGTGTGGTTGAGGTCGAGCAGGCTGCGGGTCTTCTTACCACCGGCGCCGGCGGCGGCAGCGGCGGCGGCGGCGGCAGCGGCGGTGGCAGCGGCGGCAGCGGAGACAGCGGTCGGACCAGCGGTGTACGTCGTGCCGTTGTAGCTCGTGCTGATCACCGCCTCGTCGAGGTCGGTCTCCAGTAGGCCGACCGGGCGCTCCTGGGCGGCCTGCATCGCGCGGGCCTTCGCCATCTCGATCGCCGCCGGGTTACCAAGGTCCGTGGCGGCGCGTCGGCGCGACGCCGACGCCGACGCCGACGCTCGCGTCGACATGCCCAGAGCGGCGACGCGTGGCGGTTGCGGTGGCAGGGGCGGCTTGCTGGACACTGGTGCCCTCCCGTTGCTGCTGCAACAATGAACAGATAGACACTCTTCGAGATAGTCGACTTGATCGGTGGTTGAGGAGGTAAAGGGAAGCTTTGGCGATAACGCGGGTAGTTTGACTTAATACGAACTGCCGATCGGAAATTTCGCCGCGCCACGACCAGGACATCGCGAACCTAGGAAGAAGCTGAAGAGCGGAAGAACGGAAGAGCTTGGTACATGATGGGCGAACGAAACCAGCCAGCGAACACGACTGGTCTTGCACAACGTCGCGCGTCACACCGATGTTACGCGGGATAATTGGATATCGGTGGATTACATCAGTTTTGTAAGAGTAACCTTGATACGTGCATTTTGGTGGGGAAGCTCGTGAACTGATGTTATACGTGTTGCAATTTTATGATGACTAACTCATAATGAAAATCTATAAATCTCAGCGGAGTAACGCATTTCGCATTTCTCACCCCAACTCTCGAATTCCACGCGTGACACAAGAGAATAAAAAGATCCCTTTTTTATTCATGACTTTTCGCGTACTTTACCGCGGCTCTCATGGAGGATAATTGCTCCATTAAACTGACGCATTATCCGACCACGTTAAAAGCAAGTCATGCTGCACGAGGCTCATAGCATCACAGTTCAGATTAGTGGTGCCGAACGGAGCGTTTTTGTTCCGTGAACACGACGCTTTTGTGACACGATAATTGGAAATTGGCGCTCAAGCATATTTTACGCTGTCGCAACATCATCGGCTTTCGATAGCGGACAGTTGGTGGCTGAGTGATGTGACCTCTTTTTTTTTGTCATCCTCCTGACCGAAATCGGGGATATTAACCCCTCGCCTTCGGTATCCCGCTTAATCTAATTGTTGCTCCGACGAGGCTGATATATCATAATTATCTGATTGAAACATCATGAAAGGTTGATACATCGTAGAAAGGTAATCGCAGTAAATTTGCCAACAAGTATATATCCTTAACTTTGTGTTATTAAAATATCAATTTTAAGCACGTTACGTGGTTGACCGTCGACCACTACTTTTGAAACATTAATCATGAATTAAAGATCATTGTGATTACAACAACTTTTACACGCGATAAATTACATTCGACTTTCGCTTTTCCACTTCCGATTTATGAAGTCAGGATTCGCGAGAGACAGTGGTCGCTTTATTGAGTCTGCTACGGCGGACATGCGGCGTACCGATAAAAGCACGACTATATATCTCGGCGAAGGGAAGACAGTCATTAATGAGACACTTTCTATCCGCCATCCGCCGTGAGTACAGCCTCCTAGATAAGAAGCTGGATACAGCGAGCTACTATTCCGAGCTCCTCGAGATCTCGTTATATTACGAACGAGGCTGCGATCTGTTGTGAAGCTGTCAGGCGGCTGTAATCTGTTACAGCCGATGATCTTTGACCGCGAGTTTTACGCGATTACAGAATAATCAGCACCAAACTCGTTTTAGTATGCCCGTTTAGAAGTTATGATTCGATTATGAGTTTGATTAACGAGTTGTTGCGAATTAAGTTCGCCTGGAGTACATTATAAAGGATCTACGCGCAATGTGCAAAGAGTGCCTCAAATCCATCGTATCTTTCCTATCCGAAGTGTGACACTTGAGAATTGAGTTACACCATCGAGCCTCATTAATAATAAGAGTTATAATCTTCAGGAGAGCCGAGATGACTCGCAAAGCGAAACGCAAACGAACTTACGATATACGGAAGCCTCATTCACACGTGATCCAGCGACGCGTTGCAACGCAGTCGTCGGTTTTATTATCGCCGCATAGCGTGAGATCACGTTTATAATCATGTTTATAACGCGGTCCACAACGATGGGGAATCATCGGTTTCTAAAATTAGTACACGACCGATCGTAAAAACAGTGACGGATTTCTGGGCTCCGGGAACGAGCTGAGAACTCGTGCCCCTCCTCCCCCTCCCCCCCCGGACGATATACTTTCCCGATTTCGGCAGATGTCGACGCTTAGCCTGATATCGAAGCCGCAGTAACGATGTCTAACATACGGGACAAGTAGACAAAATAAAAGAGTTAGTAACATTCCACGCGAACAGCAGGCAATGACGCTCGAAAAAGAAAATTATACACAAGACGTCGTGCTTTTATCGACATTAATTGGTACTAATAAGATTTGGTATTTCTCGAAAGTTATATTATAAAATAAATTGCAATGAGGCGTCCACCGTCGGGTTTAGCGGAGGTTTAATCCGCGCGAGACGCGGCCTTGCGATACGACGTAATAACCCGTCCCGACGACGACGGAACGCAGCTGGAAGCCGCGCGGGAATGAGCGCGGAATGAGCGCGGGAGCGAGCTTAATTGCGCCGTCGTTAAAGAGTCAGCTAAATGGTAGTGTTTGTTGGGTTTTCAAGGCGGCGGAATAAAGGGGAGAGGGCAAATATAGGCGGGCACGGAAAAAAAACCCCGGGATAAAGATAAGAGGCGGAACTGGAGAACACTGCTGGTCCTTTTACGCGACGACGAGAAGAAGGGAGCCAAAAGTCCGAGGAGGGGACAGAAACCATGCGATATTAAAAGTCCCGAACGTGACGTTGAACCCGTCTCCGTGTACGCGACTTCCGGACTCTCTCGAACCGGAATGGAATGAGATTAATATAAGTTGATTCTCTGACCGGCACCACACCTACACACGTGTGCAAGGTACGTGTATATTTAACTGTGGCATGAGACGAGCGAGCGAGTCTCGAGTTTGCGTCGCAACTATAAGTCGAGATATTTAGGGATAGCAAAATATTTTTGTCATTCTCGTTCAATATTTTGAAAAAGACTAGAAAATAAAAGAAAAAGATAATTAAAAAACTAAAATAAATTATCAATTTCAATCATACTCCGTTCTTTTCAATTAAAATCATAAAAAAAGATTTGAAAGTTGAACAAAGAATAATTAAATAGCGACATAACTCCTGTCGGTTTAATTGCGCGACATATGATAAATTACGAATAAAAAAGTAGTTACATAAGTTAATACCGAGCAGCCGGATGCTGGAAAATTATGAATTTTCTAAAGAAAAATTCGCCGACTGGACGTTGCGCTATATTTTGCATACTTTTGCATAACTAACTCCAATTATATATATCCTCGCATCCTCGCCAGAGAAGCTCGACTCGCAGACTCCAGCTCCGCTTGCGAAAGCTCGAATGGCGGCGCGGCATCCTAAATTACATCCCGCAGCTTACGACGATGATTCATCGCTCCTAAACGCGAGCGAACGGGCGTGGGATACCGGCCGCATTCTGTTTAACATCTCGTCAAACAAACCGAGAAACGCAGCCGCCGAAAATCTCCGGCGTAGCGTAAATGAGGTATAATCGTTCGTCGAAGTGTATTACAAGAGCGAAGAAATAAAATTCGAAATAGAAGTCCGTTGTGTGTGCAAGCTCATGAAAAAAAGATGTCATAAATCGAAGATGGTTACACAACCTTTAAATAAATTTTAAATAAACATTAACAAATTAATATTAACGACTTGCAACACTTGATGAATTTCACCGTTGACAGGATGATTATAAATCGATAGATCTTAATTTATGAGTTTATTATAATAATCATCAATTACGAAGCGGAAGCTACTGACAAAAAATACGCGAAAGGAATTTTCGAGAATTAATCTTAACTTAAACAAATAATTTTTAGAAATATTCTACACAATCTAATTATAGAACGCATAACGTTCGCGTTTTGCGTGCAAATCAGAAGTCAATTGAACGTGCCGGCGAAAAGACAGCGAAGCTGTTTCGCGTGTGGAAAATATTAGAAGCCGCTCTCCTCTTTCTTCTCGATGAAACTTTTTCGGCGCATCACGAATCGAAACGAAAGACGCTGCTTCGGCGAAATCTAACGCGATAAAACAAATGTTTGTTAAAGCCGAAGGAGGGCAGAGGGATCAGATACGAAGTTCCCAGAAGAGCGATCTTGATTGGTGGCGAACACGCGTATAGGCCAATAAAAGTACTCGCGGCTACGCTGGAGAGAAGAAATTACGAGTGATTCTTATCGATTGAAATTATGGTTACCATCCATAAAGAGATCTCTTGGCTGTTTAAAAATTATTGAACTATTTTAATTTTATGATTTCCTCGTTTTCTGTATATATAAAAAAATGCGAGCAATGCGTGAAGCTAAAGGGAGACGCGCCGAGACGCGGAAGAAATATGAAATAAAGGCGGCTGTTGGCATCAGGGCGACGGGAAAGAGGGGTCGTGTTATAAAATGCAATTAGGTCGCATTACGCGAGAATGACGTGGCGAGACGCGGGGTGAGAGTGAAATTTAATTAAGAGAACCGAACTGGTTTCCGTCGCCCGCGCCGCACTGCTGCTGGGCGCGGAACCGAGCCAGCGCGCTGATTACGGTAAGACAACACAGAAATGATGCGGGAATCGTCGGTGTCGTCGGGTAGCGAGCTCTTGTACGAGAGAATGAAATTACATCGATTGGTGAAGTGCGAGCCACTGAAAGCGTGTCTGAAGTCTGAGAGCGGAATTAGACTCGCGGACTCGACCGAATGAGCATACATACAGTCCTAGGGAGAGGAGGAAACGAACGTGTCGACGAGCGATTGCGACAGATGGAATTAAACAAAACTGTGAATGAAGCGGTTTGCTAACGCTAGCGTGGGACGGCGGTGGAAGCGACGGCATCAAATAAAATTACATCGAGATATATAAAAGAGATTATTTCGAATACTCAATCAAAGTAATTTTCTCGACAAATAAGTTAAGTTGCAAAACCGTGGAAAAAAAGAAAAGATAGTATCGGCGCTATCCGGAGATAGTTCAACGTGAGGCTAATACACATGATCGATAGCGAGACACGTGACTAACAATAAGTTTTCGACGTAAATACTGAACTTCGAGATTGATGTACGGTGTACATTCAAAAACTTTAATTACGGATTATTATATCGCGTACATGACGAACGATCGTTTTATATCGTTATTATATCACATAAAAATGCATCATTGCAAATAAAACGATGACAAAACCTCGATAACACGTAAGTTATTCAAGATCTCTCTACATATTTATATACTGCGCAACCAACTTGTTGCTTTCGAATATCCTAGCTCGAGACACGACCAAGTAGCGGTAGTATTTCGCGTCAAGAATATATATTTATCATTATCTCATTTATTTTGAAAAATAGAATGAGCATAACAGCAATTTGATGAGACACTGCAGCTTTCAGCAATTTTTTTCAGAAATTAATGTATGCCGTTGTAACCTAACAACATTCCTTTTTCAATGTAAGATAAACAAATATCTAACGGAACGCCTCCACAAGCATATACCAGTTGATTTTACGACTTACCTGACACTGGAGGCGCTTCTCTGAATGTCCACATTGTTCCTCCTGGCGGCCTCCTCGAGAGTAACGACCTCCTGCTGGCGTCTCCTCTCTTCCTCGGGCGGGTGCAACGGTATGATGATATAGTCCGGCTCCTTCTTCTTGGCCGTGGCCAGCTGTTGCTCCTCCTGCGTTCTCGTCGTCGGCTCGACGGCCTTCTTGTGCGCCTCCGAGCGCGGCACTTTCGTCCTACCGCTGAACCTCAGCCTGGAGAACCTCTGCAGAAAGCCGCCCAGACCGCCCTTCTTTCTCTCTTCGCTTTTCATAGCGGCGGAGGACGAGGACGACGGTAGGGAGGTTGAAGAGACCGCGTAGGTCCTCGCGGGCTCCCTCTTCGGGGCAACAAACGACGACGATCGTTTCGCGTTCGCGACGCTCGCGTCCGGGTTGTTGATGCTCGGCGCGCGTTGCTGCTCGTCGCCCTGACGTTTGTCGCGATCACCACCGCGATGATTCGTATCAACTGCCGCCACGACCACCGCGGGCTTCCCACTACTACGTTCACCGAGTGAACCCGTACCGCCGGGTGGGGACTCGGAGCCAACACCGCGGACACTGTGTCCCTCCTCCTCTACCTCCTTCTTTTCCACTGCCTCCATCCTGTCCCTCTTCTCTTCCTCCTTCTCCTCTTCCTTCTTCGTCACCGCTTGCTTCTCGATCACGACCCTCCACAGACACTCGCCGGCGCCTCGATCGTTCGAGCCAGGACTACGAGAATGATCTTCGTGGTCCCGATCCGACGACGCGTTCTCCGAGTTCATTTTCCGTTCTTGAACCCCGCTCTCGTCCGCCTCAGGAGACTTCCGAGGAAGCTGCGCCGCGCGTTCCGGATAAAACTCGCCGATAAATGTCTTCTTCGCGTCTCCAGTCTCTTCTTCGCTTCGTTTGATGAGTGATTCCTCGTCGACGTAGGAGGATACCGTCGAGGAATTTTCAAGGACACTTTTCAATGGGGTTGACTTCTCCGATTCGATATTCTCGCGTAAAACGACCCTATTTTCCAAGCAGGATGCTCCTATGGGTTTGGTTTCCAAGCAGGGATAATCTACCTCGTCGTCTAGCAACCGTGGGTTCAGCGTGCTAGCATCGCCACAGGCTGAAAATGGATCCGAGTTTTTTTTTATCTGACCGAAGAACGAGTCGTTCTGCGGTTCCTTCGGCTTGGAGTCTTCGCTGACGTTCGTGTCAGAGCCCATTTGGCGCATTACGTCGGCGACATTTAGCTTCGAGGAGCGTCCGGATGCAGCTTCCTCTAATTCGTCGCACGCGTCTATTCGCTGGAACGCCGCTCTTGAGCTCTGCAACGCCTTGATGTAGTCGCACTGCTGCGCCAATTCGTAGCTGGCGTTGTTCAGCACCCGTTTCTTCCCGGGGGAGCTAGCACCATCGCGTTCTTCATCGTTATCTTTCAATTTCTTCTGAAAATTTTTCTCGTCCACCTCGAGTTGCTGCGCCAGCTCGTAACTGGCGTTGTTCTTCACTTTTCGACTCTTCACTCGACCGGACGCAGTTCGTTGAATCGTCTCCATCGCCAAAATGGCGGCGTTCGCCACTCCGGAGGCGGCCGCTTCCTCCACCTCGCGCTTAAATTGCTTGATGGCTTCGTCGAGATCGTTCTCCGTCACCATCGCGATGTCCAATACACAGTTGGAGCGATCTTGAGTCTTCACCGTCGACGTAGTTTTCGTTTGTTTGTTGCGCGTCTCGCAACGATCGCTCGCGCGTTCGACCTTCGTTCGTTCTTCGTTTTCCTTCTCGCGTTCCTTCATGTCGCCGTCCATGAGCGCGCCCTGGGCCGGTTGCGTCCTGACCGAGCTGGTCAAGACAACCTTCGTTCCCACTTGCGTTTCGTCGTTTTCTTTTAAAATCGTATCTTCTTCTGGCGAGCTCTTCAGAGTCGCGGCCTCGTCGCCGGGCGCGGTCTCCGCCATTTCGTGACCGTTCATCTCGTCGTCGCACGTAGCGGCGACGCCGCAGAGATTCAAATCCACCGGCACGCTGGCCACTCGCGTGTAATTCTCGAAGAGGGAAGATGTCGACACGTAAGAGGTCGTCCTCGAGGTGCGAAGACGAGACGGCGAGGTGCAGCGTGCTGACTCCTCGACACCGTCAAGCAGACTGGGCGCGCTCTGCGACTTGTCCGTGAATCTAAAATTAAAGTGCTCCTCGTCGCTCCACCCTTGGTGTTGTTGTTGGCGGCGGTGGTGGTGGTGATGGTAATCGTGTTGATCGTACTGCTGCTGTTGGTACTGCTGCTGCTGCTGCTGCTGCTGCTGCTGCTGCGGATGCTGGTGATGATGATGATGGTGGTGGTGATGATGATGCTCCGCACCGCTACCGGCTATATTTAACCTAGCCGTCTTCTGGCCGGACTTGAGCTCCAAAAGCGCGTCCCTCTTCGTCTCCACGCCGATCTCCCGCAAGTCGATCGTGTTCCGATAGTCCAAGGACGTCGCGTACTTGCCGGACTCGCCGAACAGCAGCCGATCCTCGAAACCGGTCGTCAACCGGGAATCCGCGTCCGTTCGGCTTCGTTCGTACTCTTCGAAATCGTACTCGTCATCCTCCTCTTCTTCGTCGTCGTCATCGTCGTCGTCTTCATATTCCTCGTCCTCGTGCCAGAAATCTCTGTTTCGTGTAAACGGACATGATCGAAATATTGGAGAATAATCTATCTTTCGTTCAGTACAAATGACGAGATATCGGGATTCAGTATAAATATTAAAATTTATATTTGAAATTTTACGCTTGTAATGTGAGTCCCTATATTAAAATCGAGCTGCATTCTTGAGGAATGCGTGAATGCAAAACACTGCGCACTCAAGAACCAAACGGCGGTGATCTGGCGATTCGGTAACGCGCTTATGTGTTTTAAACGTTTATAATATCGGCAGTAAAGTCAAGGTGGTCTTCCTCAGGGTCGCGATCGCATTTAACTTGGCCGTAAAATGATCGTCACGCGGAGGGGATTTCGGCGTACGAGTGCCAAGAAAATTAAGAAGCGCTCAATACTCAGCACGAACGGGTGTTGAACGCACAAACGCACGTACATACATTGTTTAATTCTTTCTTGTCAAATTGAAGCGGAGAAATCAACCATGTTTTCTGATTATTTGAAATATAAAAAACTGATTAATTTTTGACGGATATGCAATCTTTTCAATAATTAACTCGTCGAGAAAAATATATTAACTATATTAGTTATAAATTTATTTTTAATATCTTGTTTAAAGAGTTAAAAATTTAAATTCTATTTTATGATGGATTCAAAGAAAAAAACTTGGAGAGATAATATAAAATTGATACAAAACAAATATTTTGCCGATAAAGGAATATAAAAATGTTTGTCTTACGAATGCCCGCGATACGCAGAAATACACTTACCGCCAGTCCTCGCAAACTAATTCGGGAAACAATCCATGATTACAATAGTCATGTATCTCTATTCTAGCAGCGCGTGTAAAAATAGCCGGGCGTGTTAAACGACGCGTGTGCACGTATGCCAAGAATAACAAACAAAAACCTTGGTATAGCGTCTGTCATCGGAATTGCGGGTGGACTAACTGCGTTACGTTTAGAATGATTGTACGCGCGAACACAGGGAAAATTCCTCGAATAACGTAAGGAATAATGTATCGAAACTTCAATAAGAAACATGTACCGTCCTGTTATCAATTGTACTCTCGTTGAACCTATTGAAAATTATAGGAATAACTTTTTACCGCGATAAACCGCAATATATTTTTTAAGATTCAAATAGAGATTTTCCAACGTGCAAGATTCTTTATTTGTTAGTCATCCTAAAGAGTCCAGGTTTAACATAAAGAACATTGTAATTTACCTTGGACGCTGGTTGTTTTTCCTAATATTAGACAGATCAGCACCCCTCTTCAGGTACAAAGGCGCGAAACCGTTCGACATGGACGCCTGGCCGAAACCCTCGTCCTTCTGGCACGTGTCCAGGCTTTCGAAGCTGCGGTAGGGCCTGATCCTCGGGAAATGGTCCGCCAGGGTGCTGGCGAAACCGTTCGGTAGCAGCCTATCGTAGTCCTGCTCCAAGCTATCGGGCGAGTCATTCTCCGGATGGGAGGCGTTCGACCGATTGGAATACTCCAGGGAGTCGAAACTATAGCTGGAAGGTGACAGGGTCGCGCAGGTCCTCTCCAAGGATTCAAACTGCAGCAGCGAGCTCGATCTGGAGGAGGCGGTGGACCTGGAGGACCTCGGCGACGCCGGGTACTCGTCGTAGGCCGTTACTTGCTGATGATGATGATGGTGGTGGTGATGATGATCGGCGCCATGGTCGCGACGGCGTCGCTTCTTCGGCACCACCGAGTTGCATTCGCTGCCGCTGCCGTCCAGCCGCTCGTCTTCCGAGAACAAGACGACGCGATGAGGATGACGACGCTGACGATAGCGGGAGGCACGCGAGGACTCGAGAGAGTAAAAGCGAGACGGGCAAGCGAGCGCGCACGGCCTAAACCTACTTTACTCGCGGAATCCAGATCTCGCGTGTCGCTTTTAATTCCGCGAATCTCGTTAGGATAGCTAGAGGTGGAATCCGATGCTTGACGACCCACTTCGTAAAATCGAGTCACGGAAGTGATCCAATCTAATGGTCGCCACTTTCGCCCCATACACTCACACACGCATATACACGCACACGTCCGTCAGGAAGTCACGGTTCATTCAACCGGAAGCAGTGCTTACGGCATTACGCCCTGGTCACCATCGGTTGTCAACCAGGTCGTAATTGTCGCGTGCAAAACGTAATCGAACCGCATCGATTATCGTCAATTCAAGTGTTACGTTCATGTGCGATTACGTCGTCTTGATTGTACACGAGGAGCATCGCTACTTACAATTTCGCGTTAAATCTTGCCGAAATGCAGAATTTCATCACCTATTATGTAAACCATTTTCAGTTAAAATAATAAATATTTGAATTACTTAGATTTTTACGCTTTTTGTAGTTATTATTTTATATTCTTTATATTATTTCACATCAGAGTTTTATATAAAGTGATTTTTATTATACATTAATTTATTAATAAATGTCTATATATGTGCGTATTTAATTGTAATATCTATATTTAAAATTTTTAAATTACGTTTTTGATAAGAGCCATGTAATCAAACGATCTTTTGAAGCATATACGAGTATTCGTTAACAGTTTGACCTTTATAACTCCTCGATTAAGGAATACATAAGTTAGATACATATCCCACATACACTTCGATCGAGCGTGATACGTTCCTCGACAAACAGTTATTCTGGAAGGAATATTGCATTGGCAGCAAAAGGTCGTGCGCGTGCTGGGAAATAATTCCGCTGGTTATATTTGTCGTTTCATCGAATTCCAACAGTCTACATCTTAGGAAGGTTAGAAAAGCTAAAAAAATATATGGACAGACCTTCGTTTCTTTTTAAACTGTTAAGCTGTAATTCGACATCGAGAATTTATTTGTCCATTTTCTGCATTGATTTCAAGTGGACTTCATGTAAACGTTCTTAAACACGACATATCCGTTGTAGTAAGAGAAATATACACGCAGCGCCCCTACGCACTGCAACCATGTAGCTGTGCGTGTTACAACGGCTGCGTGTTCAAAGGCGCGCATTCAAGAGCACGTGGGTGGGAACTATTGACTTACAATCCATAGATCGTTTGTTTAAACTAGCTTAAGATAAATTACGCTAATAATAACTCCAAG
The DNA here is from genome assembly GCF_048541705.1 of Temnothorax americanus. Taxonomy (NCBI): domain Eukaryota; kingdom Metazoa; phylum Arthropoda; class Insecta; order Hymenoptera; family Formicidae; genus Temnothorax; species Temnothorax americanus. The sequence continues at coordinate 1,576,462 of NW_027509253.1, forward strand.
TTAGAAAATCTCAAGATAACGTCAATTTCATGCAGCAAAAGAATGATGGGAAAATTTTCGAATGTAATATAATCTGTATAAGACTCGTCATATTTTTGGTTCTAAAAATTCATTTTATAGCCTTTTCGCTGCACAGATTCCCGCTTTTGCCAGTAATACATATTAAATTACGATTCGCGTTGCTTGGTGCAATTCAGACTTTTCGAAAAAGCATGGCGTAAGGATAAAAACTAGATATTATACTCGAGTGTGATCGATCTCCCCGATTTTGATGGCGTAAGCGCGAGTAATCGTGCGCCGAATAATCGCATGTCCGACGTAATTCCCGGTTCGTTAATGAGCTGGAAGATTAGGCTGCCGGGAGGAAAGAGAAAGTAGAACGACCGCGCGCGTAAACAATGTCTAACTCCCGCGATCTTCGCCCCGGGCGACGAACGGGATTTCACAAGATCGTCCTCGACGTGCACAACTTTTCCGTGTAACATGCGATCAAATGATATCGCAACTGTATTACCGATGTGTATCTCTGTTAATAATTGAAATTCTTACCTGCTGATCTCTGCTTCGTTTTGATATGGATGACGCTCTCGGTCTCCGAATCGGACCCCAGCCAATATGTCGTTCCGCTGCGATCGGAGTCGCTCTGGAGATCGTCGGATGTCTCCTCCAGAATCGTTTCCAGAAAATCAATTTGTTGCACTAGCACCGTATCTGTAAAATAAGGCGTTGCTGTCACATTAGCATAAGCACTAATTAATATAAATTAATATTTGCGTCACGTTCAATAAAAAAGTTTAATAAAAAAGAAAGATTGAAGAGTTTGATGTAATAAAAAAATTAATTTGTGAATAATCTGTGTTTCTATTTATAGTATCTAATAAAATTTACTGTATCATGTTTGATAAGTATATAGTTTTTACTTAATTGAAATTAATTATATATATTTGTATCTCCTTACATGTACTTTAGCAATTACATTGCGCGGATTATATAGGTTTATGGTTTGTTTCACGCGCTATACGTATTTTCTGCAGGCATGTTGTTGTTTCACGTCGATCGAATTCAACGAAGCGTAAAAATGTAAACTCGTAATTTGTGCCTCGTCACTTCTCCGCCGTCAAAAGTGTGACAGCTGCTTGCCCGCAGAAGTGCAAGCGAAATTCTTAACGAGAGGTCGTGACTCATTCGTTATCGACGAGTGCAACCATTATGTTGGAAGATAACGTAACTGGAAGGTCGTCTACCTCTCTTATGCTTTCGCCGTCGATCAAAGCCGGTTCGAGACATTTCGGGACTGTATAGTGTATACATGCACGTTTCGGAAAACTACTTATCATCATTTCTTCCAGCACGCGGGGTCGATTTTTTCTTAGAATTCCATTATATCGCACTCCTTGAAGCTTTCTTAATAAATAGTTACTAATCTAATATGATTAAATTTAATTAATGAAATGTTACTAAAAATATTTAGAAACATTAATGAATATTATTGGAAATAATTAAATTAAATTCCTACTTTATCTCCAGAGTGAAACGTGTTTTGTCTAACGATAGCAAGGTAGAAAATACATCCTACGACAAACAGTAAGGCGAGTTCAATGAGTTAAGAATCGTTGATCAGCCACCTTCGAAAAGCGACGTACGTATTATATCGAATGTAGAAACGTAAAGTGTCTATACGTTCCTGCCTTCTTCGTCATCGTGCGATGAATGATGGCGTGAACAGTTAGACGTTGCTGGGAACGGGACATTGCATAGTCGCACGGCGTATAGCGATAGAATACATTCGGTGCGCTCCTATAGCCGCGAGCGATCGCTCGCTCTCTCGTGGAAAAGTCAAATCGCTATCTCACCCTTTCATCTTACTGAAATAGTATTGCGTAACGTTACGCGTACGCGGTTGTAACATTTGCATCGTGCCTCCTGACGCTCGCGTCACGCGATTCCGCAATTAAAAGAGGAACGACGTACCCCTATCCGAATACGCACGCATATTTCCGCTCCGTTTTATCCGGCCGATTTCTGGAAACGAGACGCGATGAAGCGCACGATTTGCCGAGTGTGCTCGCCCATCGCGAAAGAACAAGGCGATCGTTGCGAAGCGAATAGGCGAGGGCCGAGGTCGAGACTTTCCCGCGAGGTCGTATTGTAATTTTCCACAAGTGGGCGGCGATAACGCTATCGAAATAAACTTTGCACATCTGCATCGGGCACGTTTGAATGCGGATCTGGCGAACTGACAGAGTCGACGTGAGAAATGATGAATGGCGTGAAAAGAGTTGGAGTACGTACGAGAAAACCTCCTCGAAACCTGTTGTCACGGGTCAAACCGGGTGTCTCTTTTTATATCTGTGCTTCATTACACTTAATTATGGTATCGTTACGTTTTTGCACGCGAACAGTCTCGATGAAAAATATAAATGACCGAGAGACACTTGAAAGAGATCAATAGAAAACATTAATCATCGTAGTTTGCGGTTAAAGAAGACATACAGCTTGATTGCAGCGCGCTCTGAATCGACCAATTAATCCCAATAATTATAAAGCCGGTTGTGCGAGTGACGCAACGAAGCGTCCGCGCGCCGCGCGTGTATGGATGCACCTGATTTCCGCCACACCCTGGACCGTCGGAACAGACACGGTCGACAAAGTCGTTGAGCAATTTGGAAAAACAATTTTATTTGTTCTATCGGATAGAATTAGTTGAATTTAGAGAAAGACGACGCGTCCACGTGAAAAGTTCGTGAAGTTCGGTTATCGGTATGGCGCGCGCGCGCGCGCTTGCTGTCTTCTTCCATCGCGTTAGATACGGAATTAAGATCACGCGTACGCGATACGTCATTAAATGGAAGTGTTTTTAACCACGAGGCCGGACCTCGTAGCGATTGCGAGAACGGGTCGTCAACAGGCCGCTGAAACGCAATTTGTCTTGCACGAGTGCGGAGGCACGCACCAGTATGCAACATCGTGGCGGAGCCACCTGTTGCAGTCGCCTGCCTGTTGCCGTTCCATGACTAACGGACGAGAATAAACCGCCGTATAGCTTACATAAAAATAATCAGCCGGAGACTAGCGTCTTTCTAGAGGCCTTCTAGCGGATACAGCGATATCTGTGATGCATAAACCCGAATGGGAAGATCTCTCCAGCTTATTTCCAACTCGGTACCAACGTACGGTTCAGGGTTTTCTGAATTCTTTCTTGGTCGAGAGCCAGAATAACGTATACAGCTAACGAAAGAAAAACTATGAGCTAACTTGAAACATTAAATTATATCAAAATTGATAATACGATGCATTCTCTGCGTAACAGAGTGCTCGTTTTATTACGAACAATATTTTATGGTACACACTAATTTCAAGCGTTATTTACTTTCTATCTTACAATTAGAGATATATAAGACTTTCTTTATTCCAAACCGGTCTCTCGAAGCGAATGATAAACTAACCAGAGCGGATAACTTTTCTCTCGCGCAGTTATACTCGACTCGCTCACTCTCCATTTCTTACCGATCGTGTGATTCGTTAGTTCGCCTCGCTTCCTAATCGATCCACGTTAATTCACGTGACAAGAAAGTTAAGCTACTTTTTCCCACGGCGTATCGATCGGCCATTGTTATTGTTGTCCGATCTAATTATAGAACACTCCAATTATAGAGCACATTCGAATCGATCACTCAAAATTCTCAGAGCCCTTAAGGTAAATGTATCAATACTGTACCAATGCCTGGACACATAATATATACCTATGTCTGGATACCTTTATCACTTTAGTTTCTAAATAGCAGAACGCGAATTAAAATAAAAAAATCAAAGATAAAAATATTTTTCTCGTATTATATTTTTATCTTTGATTTTAATTTAAAAACTAAAATGATAAAGGTGTCCAGACATAGGTCTTAAGTATCCCGGCATTGGAACGTTTATCTTAATTCTCGTTAAAAGAAAATCTCTTTAGGAAATTTAGCATTAATAAAAATGCGTTTGAGAAAAAACGCGGTATAGATCAGAATCATTATTTATAAACGCGCAAAAGATACGGAGATCATTTTATACCGTCGATTATTATGATCATTGCTGCCGATTACCACGTTTTCCACGCTCGCAATTTCAACGCTCGAGCCTTGATCGAACCTTGATCGCGAGAATAACCGGTCGGCATTGGTCGCGGCATTAATTATACGTACGGAAGGAAAATTTTTGCATCGTCCGCAATGACTTCTCGGAGTCTTCTCAGACTCCGCTCTGCCGCCTCGTCTACTACGCTCTAGATATTGGCGGCGAGGCCGATATCATTATCGCGATTTCCAGCGGCTTAGAAAACGGATCGGCTTTGCATACAGATCGCCCGTTAATGACACGCTGCTTTCTACTTAAACGTGGGTGAGAGGGACGTTTAGAAAAACCGTGAGCGTCCCCGGACTTCCGTAGATGTGCAGCTCACATGATCGCATCGTCGTCGATCCTTATGTCGATATCGAATTCAATTACAATCTAATATACATATAATGTGTTTTTTTTTAAGTGTCGCATTGCGCGTAATTGATATTTTTTATGATTAACAAAATAAGGATGATTTGATGTATATAAACATACTCTTACATCAATATTCAGAAATCTTATTTGCTACAAAATGTTTTAAATCTTCCCGGTCTTATACATAGATTCTTACAACGCATGCTGTACGCATCGTAAAACATTTCCTTTCCCAAGCTACACGAACATGATTTCGAATTGAAAGGGTTAATCGCTTAGCGTGACAAGCCGCGAACGGCGACCTAGATCGTCATAATCGCAGTTAGATTTGCGTCGAAGAGTGATCTAACCTCGGATCTAACAGTATCCCGAGCTGTTGTTCTACGCCCGCTCGGGAATTCACATCACGCAGTCGAGAGAAGGAGGAGGAGAAACCGATCGTTTCTTTTCCGCGTTCAGGATTCCCGAAGAGATTATCATATTTCTGCTCACCGAGGCAAATAATTGCAAATTACAAATATAAATATGAACGTGATAACGAGGCACGATGGATGGTTAAGAAATATTAAATTAAAATAAATTACGTAAACATATGTTAATTAATACAAGTGAAATTTATTACCATTGAGATTCGCTCGTAAATGTCAAAACTAAAATGCCGTATGCCTAAAATGTCGAGTTGTACGTGTTAGGATACCGAACGCGCGAGGGTACGTTAGATGTTAAGCATGGAAAGAGAGTGCATAAGCGTGTAAAGAAAGAACGGGAAGCGAGTGGGAACGTACGAACGTTAATGTACGAACCATTAGCCCGTAGATCCTCCAAGTGCGCCGGCTGAAACTGGGAGTGATGCTGCAGCTGGAAGCCGTAGGCCGGAAGCCATGGATTCGGTCCGTTCACCAGGTCCATGTCGGCGCCGGACTCGACGCAATCGAGGGTCAAGGCCGCCGCCGGGTCCTCCTCCTCCTCCTCGTCCGCGACGGAAATGACCGCGGGGACGACGGCGACGCTCGTCGGTGTCAGCGTCGCCGTCGCGCTCGAATCGTTCCCGCTCATCGTCGCGCGACGACGACGACGACGACGACGGTCCCTCGCCGATCCGTCGTCCACGATCGGCACCGACGATCGTTAGCCGCTCCGACGAACTGCGAACCTCCTTCCCGCCTCACCGTCATATCCCACCGCTACGAGTGCGGCACCGGAAGCCGCGCCGCTTCTTCCCGACCGGGGGGGTACGGCGTGCCGACCGACGACCGACCGCGCGGTGTCAGATTCGGCACGATTTCGGCATGATCCAGATACGGACGTTGAACCCTGCTCTTCCCTTCTCGGCCTTGCACGCACTTGGGGCGACTGAAACGCAAACGGGACCGATTGGCTTAATCGAGAGATTAAGTCTATTTTTAGATTTTTCAGAAATATATCGTGGGGAGCAAGCAAGCAAGTTGGTCATATCGTTCATTTTGCCGACTCTTCGAGAAATTTGGAATAAATCTTTTCTTCGTAAGCATTAATTCCTGGAATTGTTTTTTGTATCGGGATATTCTTAGATCTGACTTCATGGTCTTTCGAGACTTCGCGATGCCTTCCCGTGCGAATTCCTTGGCCTTCGAACTTTCGAGAGATTTAAGATCTCAGGATTTATAAGATCCATCTGAGGAACGCCGCGAGACCTCCGCGACGTCTAAGAATGTTAAGACTTCTACATCCTTGACTTCCTTGAACCCCGGGGGCCCCTCAAACTTTCTCCGATGGAACTCTCCGGACGGGGGAGGGGGACACGAACGAGGAGGAATTCGCGATGGAATTTCGTTCGCGATTCATCGGCCGGGAGGAATCGCGAGTACTCCGAGCGAGTACTCGGGAGATGAAAGGAAGATACGCGGCGCGATAGGGGCACACCTTAACGAGCGTGTGTACCCCGAGCGGGCGTTAATTATTGCCGCGAGCCGCGGATTTACACGACACGTCGGCGAAGGGGGAATCCCCCACGCTGCTGGTGGGAGTTACGGAGTTACGTTTGTGTGTAATTGGATAAAGATCGGCTCGGGGTCGTCGCCCTTGCCTTCCCTATTATACTGCCGTCGACCCTTTCCTCGCGCGATTCCACGGGCCGGCAGAAATTTTATTACCGCCGTATTTCTTTCGTTGAGGCAGACCGAACGGCTTAAGGCCGATGCACATATTGCACATAAGTACGGCGCGCTCTCGATGATCTTCCCCGATAAATCATCACAAAGGAATGCCGGGTGGTAAAGGGCTTGAGAAATACGCAGAAGAAAGTCGGGACTACAAATTGCTGCTAAGACTAAAAATACAAAAAAAAATTAATCTCGATTATGGATTTAACTATGTAAATTTACTGTTTCTAGAAAGAGCTGTGTTTTAAACCGATAAAAAAATTGGCACGTGCAGTTTACTGAGTTTAGAAAAAATATACAAAGTTCACACAATATTATTATTAGACTACCAAGATCCAGTCCAGACCGTAAATATTTTTCTCTCTAATTGATTGTATATTATAACGGTCCTGTTTCATTTATCATACTTAATTTTGAAAAAAAAAATTTGATTTGATTTAAGCAAACTCTGCCAACATTCTTTTGTCTAACGTTGATTTTGTCATGTCAAACGGCAACAAAAAAAATTGTGTTTTAAAAACCGACAAATAATCGGCGTGCAGTTTGCCGAGTTTAGAAAAATGACACAAAATTTGCACAATATTATTATTAGACTACCAAAGATCCAGTCCAAACCGTAAATGTTGTTTTTCTCTCTAATTGATTGTATTATAGGTATTATAACAGTCTTGTTTCACTTATTATTATTAAAAAAAGTAGTTTGTGATTTAATTTAAGCAAACTGCCAATATTCTCTTGTCCAACATTGATCTTGCCACGTCGGACGGTAATTTTCGGTGATAATACGCACCAGATAAGTTTCGTACATCCGCGAAGAATAAAACATCCGCGAGATATCGGGTAAAAAAATTTCTCGCGTATCAAATCGCAGGAAGTAACTATTTGATACACGTGGCCCACGTGCACGTACACACATATACTTAGCTGCGCGCGATCATCGAGAGCGAGGTAAACAGTGCGAAGAAAATTCCTGGTCGATCTCCGTCTCGTCTCCGCTTCCTCCATCCAAGCGGGAAGCGCCGAGCGCGATCCCGATCGAGAATCGAGATAATCGACCGTTCACACGGAACGCTCCGGCAACGTCCTTGGCGGAATTATGTCAAAAGCGTAAAAAGTACCGCGATCGCAAATCGCAAAGGAGAACCGGAAACCGTTCGCCGATGAAGGAGCAAAGGACGCACGACTCATTCATATTATACTACGCCATTCCATTTTTCACCAATATTTCTAACATATATGGCGTCTCGCGAGATTTATATCTTTCCTCCACACTTTTTCTCTCTTTCCATTCATCGCCGATTACCGAAGCTGAGCTTGATCTTCTCTCAGGCATCGCGATCGCCCTAATCGGTACTCCGACACCCCGATCGTGCGCGTTATCGGAGCTTGCAAGATGATTGGAGTAAAGCGTAAATATCGATCGGATAACGATCGCTCCGGGAGGATCGTTTGCCTCCGGCGGATAAACCGCGTCGCGGAAAAAATCGCGAGACAGGCGACTCCGAATCGCGCTCTCTCTCCGTCTCGCACCTTACGCATCACCGTGTAATTTACGGCACGCGCGTCTGGCTATACACGCGCGGACACTTTCACTTTACGTAACTTTATTCACGGCGGCTATAAGGGCGACGAACTTTGACTACCTCGCGCCGAAATCCTTCCCAGGCGTCGCGAGAATCCCGACGTTGAATCCTCTCGCGTCTCTTTAAACTTTAAAGTAAAGTTTCGCAGAAGGCTTTCCCGAGTCTCTCGACGATCTAAGAACGGCGTAAATTCTGAAAGCTTGAGAAAAGAAGAGAGAAAAGAACTATAAAACAAATCGATAGCGCGCTCGAGGTCACAAGAATTCCAAAAATTCGAGAATTTCAGACTTGCAAAAAGTTCACGGGAGTCCGAAACGACCCTGAGGGAAACGAAGCGCGAGATAAAGAGAGAGAGAAAGAGAGGGACAGCTGTCATCGAGAGAGATCGCGGCGAGAGAGAAAAAGGGAGTCGTAGATAGGATGCGCGTAAACAGACGCAATCGACAATCAAGAAAAAGAGAGAAAGAAAACGGCGTGTGTGTGCGCGCGCACGCGCGAGAGAAAGAGAAAGAAAAAGAAACGGACGACGCTAGGCGCGCTAGGCGCCGATAGACGAGGACGCAGAGAGAGGGAGGCGTGTACTCCGCGCTCCGGAATTCTCGCCGGGGTGCGGCGGCGCGGCGGATATCTACCTGTCAGCGTGCATTCCACGATCCCACGATCCGCGTGCCGTCGCGTCGGCTCGGCGCGTGGCCGCGCGCACGTTTCCGCACACGCCGTGTGGCGCGGCTCACACACGCTTGCTCGCACAGTGCTCGCGCTCGCGCGCACGCCGCGCGTTCACCGCACTCGGGACTCTCGGAACGCGCTCCCGCACACGCGGCGCACTTCACTCTCGTCGTCAGTCACTCCCCTTTGTCGCGCCGCGCCGCGCCGCGCCGTACCGTACGCCGCCGTGTCACCGCGAGGGCGACGTCTCGCGTACACCCGGTGACGTGCCGCGACGCGTGAATATGGCGCGCGCACTCGCCGTCGATCACCGCGGAGCTTCGATCGCACGCGCACCTCGAAGCGAAGCCTCGGCCCTCGCCGAACACGACGACCGCGACGGGAAAACGTGGCCGCGTGAACCGTTCTCGAGATCCCTCCCCGCGTGCTTTCTTTTCCCCTCGCCGCGGGACATTCGACTCGGCACTCGGCACTCGTCCCGTCCGCCTCGTTTCGTTGCCGCTTTTTTTGTTTTTATCTCGGCGACGCGAAACGCGACGGCGAGCGTGTATCTCGTGCGTGTACGGCGCGCGCGGCTCTCCGGAACCGGATCGGAACGAGACACGACTACTCGGCTTTAAGTTAAGCACCGCGGGGTAAATACTACCACAACGAAACGCCGCGCCGCCGCCTCTCTCGACCGCGTTGCGCGGCGGCCGCGCCGGCCAATCCCCACCCGAGCCGCGCCACCACGTGGTACGCGCCGCGGCCAATCGCGCGCCGCGCTGCCGCTCAATGACGGCGCGATGACGGCGTTCGCAAAGCCATCTGACGGTTGGATCGCGCGTCGCGTCGAGGTCCAGGCCCCCTCCCCCTCCCCGACTCCGAGCGAGTTCGCCCGCATCGATTGATCGCAATTGGTCGGTCGTTCGATCGCGCTTGGAGATGAATGCTCTGCTCTTCGACTCCTCGTCGCGATACGCACAGGCACACAGCTTTTTCAAATCCGATGCTTCGAAAATATTTATCTCATAAAATTAAGGTAGAAAACTCTGATATTAGATTTCCACAAGTAGAAAAGCATCTGAGAAATTTTCATTTTTTTTTTTTCAGATTTTTTCATAATTCTCAATTTTCTTTTTCTGAGAAAATATGAAAAACTTTTTTTCGTCAGGGCAATGCTTAACAACGGACGAGCATGACAAGCACATTATAAGCTTCCCTCCGGTTTCAGTACGCGAGACCGTAGGCACGTCCCGACGAGGTGAATTTCAAACAAACGCGCAGCACGCTTACGCGACTAGAATCGCTAACGAGCCGCTTTCATGTCGCGCGAAGCGTATCGCGCTCCTAATGAGATTCAACGACGCACTGGTATCCCGCACTGGTATCCAGCCGTCCGAATGAATCATCGGCTCGTTACATCATTATTTGCTTAACTCTTGAAATTATACACGCTCCTGTGCGACTAAATTATCTAAATAAACACGAGATATTTATTTTCGAGATAAATCGGTTTCTCGATGATGTCACCAATTTGTGTCGCGCACGCCTTTTAGAGAAAGAAGACGGTACGCGTCGATCTTCGATCGATCGTTCACCTACGCGATATCCCGCGGCAACGACTCAAAACGTAGAAAGAACTTATAATCTTGCTTAATCCCGCGGCCTTGAGTTTGTCTCGATATTCGGTGTCGGTGACCTGGGGAAAAAAAATCTCAATTCCGGATCCGTCACGCATTCGTGCCGTTCACCCGAATTGCCGTGACCTTTCGAGTTGAATTTCGGCGCCCGTCGGAGCTGTCGATCATCGAGCACCCTCGGTCTCTACCCCGCCACACCTTAAGCGAATATCTGACGAACGTTTAACGCAATGGACGATATTCTACGAATAATTCAAGCGACTCATATAGAAATTCATAGAAATTTATTACGACGCAGCGCATCGCGCACAATTGGTCTCGTTCGCTGTGGAATATGTCGCTTATTCGCGAATGCTCCTCCTTCTTATCTTGGAACTCTGAGTTCTTAGGCGAGCAGAAGAATCAGTAAACTTGCGTCGAGGACCATCATGGGGAATATCGCTCGATGTCCGTCGCGACGGGCATCTTGAGAAGCAACGTTTTTCACCTCGGTCTCTGAAATTTTTTTTTTACAATAACGTGAGACCAGCGAAACGCTCGGTCGAGGCTCGCGTCGTTGGGAAATCGGTATAACGCTAGAGTCAGCCCTTATAAATGCGCAATGTTTTTTGTAGCAGAATATTTTTTAAATAAATAATGACTGTTTAAGGAATCCTAAAAAAATATTTAAAAAATTCTTTAATTTAATCGCTGGGCGATTGTTATACAGGATTTCCGGGTGTCTGTCATCGGTAGAGAGAAGAAAAAGAGAAGATGTGCTTTCCTCTCGCCTCGACGCGTCCTCACCGTATTCATAATATTGCGACGGTTCCGTCGGCTCGTCCTCGCACTCCTCGGTGGCCGATCTGATCCTCACAGCTTCCTGTCTCTCACGTTCATCGGCCTCACTTTCGAGCGGCACGTAACCGGATCTCGCTACGCGATTCCTGGCGACGACCTAGAAAACGCGGCAAAAGTTTCGTCCTTCAACACTAACCATAATCGTAGACCTCGGTGGGTTCCTCGTTCACCGTTTCTTCCTCGTCCTGCTCCGCGGTCTCCTCGTCGGCGCCCTCGTCGTCGAGCTTGTCTTCCACGTCGTGCTGATTTTCCTCCTCTTCCTCCTCCTCCTCCTCCTCTTCTTCCTCGTCCTCATCTTCGTCGTTCTTCACGGCCGACGAACGATAAGGTCTGCCCTCGTCGTGCTTATTTCGAGGTCGACGGTGTCTTCGCGCGACGTTGTAATCGTGGCTGCGGTATACCTGCTTGGCCCTGCGCGGATGTTCGAGAAGACGGCGTTGCGACGGCTGCATGAAATCTCCGTAAAACACGGGCTCTACGTATGAAGCGTGTCCGTGGATGTTTTTCGTAATTACAGCCGACGCGTGCGATCTCGGAGAGTCCCAATCGGCGCCATCGCCGGCAGTACGAATGCCCGATAGAATTAAAAGCGTCGATAAAAGAGCGAACGTGAGCATAGCACGAGCCTTGTCGTTATCGATCATTGGCGACGCGACTGAACATAAACGCAACTTAGATCAATTACACGCAATCGAAAATCGAATATGTATATACACAGAATAGCGAAACGATCGAAGTAGTTTTGTTACACATATCCATTTGACACGAACAAATATACCATCTCGTCTTGCAGCCATACAAGTATAACTAGGACAAAAAAAATATATTGCTCAATAATATTATATTTTATAAAATATATTTTTTAATCTATATTTTGTAATCAAAATTTAAATTCGACGATGAAACTTTACAAGATGTAACGAAGGTAATAATTTTCTTAATACAAAGTACGAGTATACATGTACGCGGTATGTACATTCGATGAATCTAACACTATGCGTCCACAGCTTTTATTGTATCCATTGCTCTCGAATTTAAGCAGGATTTCTCTCCAGGAACGTTTTCGTCACAATGTCGGAGCGACAGTGACTTAAATCTATGTAATCCAAGCTGGTGCAGCCAACCACGGGACATCTATAAACGCAAACATAATAAATCCTGTAGCGGCACATCCCGATATTTGGCATCGCGCGAAAAACGTACCTAGTGTTTTTGTTCTTTTCCAACATCGCGACAAGGCTTTCTCTGTCGTACACATGACCACAGACTGCATTTCTCACAGGATCGGTCATTCTGGTCTTCGAGATCGGATCAATCACATTTATTTCGCTGCCCGTCAGCCGCAGATCGGCGTCCGTGTCATCCGCTCCGTTATTCGATTCAGCTTTATTTGCTAGGAGATTCGAAGATCGTTAATCTTGGAAAGAAGTATGTGAAGAAAAACCTGACAAACTTTCAGTGATCTGGGATCTCCATTTCAGTCGTTACCTTGAAGCAAACCTTCGATCTGACGATCATACTCCAGCAGCCTGTTGTCTTCCAACGGATTAACTTGGATGTTGGATATAGCCTTTTTATATTCCTATTACAAACAATAGCAAGGGCAAATTTCGAAAATCACACTAATAACTCTTTGAGTAAAGGCGGTTGTTACTTTCGTGATGTGTTTCACGTCTTTTTCCGGCTGGAGCTCAGACACATATTGCATCTGCTCGCTGATTTTATCCGCAGCCTTTATTCTCGCGAACTCCGTACAGTTCTCTATCAAGACCTCTCTTAACTCCTTCAACTCCTTGTGCATTTCCTCATCGTCATCATCTGAAACACATATTTCGTTTTCTTGCGAGAAAGAGACGAAGTGTCTTAACTTAGCCGCGCTTTCTCTTGAAACGAGATACGAGCGTAAGAGAGAAAAGCAAGGGAAACGTAGGAGTGCGGAGAAAAACACTCGGAAGATTCCGACAAAGAAACGAGACACGAAAGCGTCAATTTAGTCCAGACATGGTCAACCTCGAAGCAACAGGCTCGCTTGACCATGCCTGATTTAGTCGCAAGGGCAGACCAAGACTATTCGATAGGGGATAATAAGAAAGAATTATTTCCGAAATAGTAAATGCAGATCTTAAACGGTTGCGGAGATACACGGCTCAAAATGGGAGGTAGAAATTCGCGAAGTCGCAACTTCAACCCAAACTTATCGCTAGATACAATTTAATAATTTATATAAGATACAGTTTCCGAATTAAAGCGTGGTTTAGGCAAAAACACTTTTCACAGCGTGCACAACAGAGAAGAAAGACATCGAATTACAATATTAGAATGATATATATTAATCCGTCCTTAGAAATAAATTGAAACTTTCGTACCGTTCCCTTGTGAGCGTGTTCCTTGGAAACTTACCGCAGTATTTAATAATATTCCCCGCCGTTCTCACGAAACAATCGTCGAGGTCTTCTACCATTTGCGCGAACTGTGCCATTTTCGTATAATTTTATCCTGGTCCGTGATCCCGACCGATCTGATGAAAGACGAAAATTGATGAAGGTGAAGTGGATGAAGATATCGATACCAATAACCGGTCAAGCTGGGATTTCGTCAGAGAGAGAGAGAGAGAGAGAGAGAAAGGCCAAAACCATCCCGGCCTTTTTTGTTTTTTGTGGAACCGTCGAAAACCCCTGTGACCTGTACACTACCGCCAGTGCATCCATTTTCGAAATTAGTACTACGTAGCCACGTTCATTTTCCGACACTGCCGATAAAACATCACGCTACATCTGCAAACTGCACGGACGCGCACCAAAATGATGTTTTATCGGCAGTGTCGGAAAGAGAAAAAAGAGAGGGCTATATATTTAACATTAACATATAAATATATAAAATAAGTTAATATTTATCGATACACGTAAGATACAAATATTAAATTGACCCTGTGTGCTGTCTGGGTTATTTCAAGTATAATAAGGTATGTAATCTCAAGAGAACGAGCAACAGTTAAGTATCTTGATGACGACGGTTTATCGTCTTTTATACGGTATGCGCGATCACCGCGCTGCAAGAACGATCGCGACGAAATTTTTGCAAACGATACAATTTATATAATGTTAATTTTCTATAAAGTAGAGATTAGGAAAAATAAAAAAGAGCACATACAAATAAATTTGAAACATTTGTAAACGTAATGAATTACATGAACGAGCGACGCGCCGTTGAACGTGTCGCGTACATTGCGCGCCGGCGCGCCTCTACCGGCGTACAGTCGGGGGAAAGAAGTCGAACGCGATTGGCTAGCGAGTCGAGCCCCCGGATCCGGCCAATCACGTTCCGCCGCTCCGAGCCGCCGACTCGGCGGCGCGGCGCAGCGGCGCGGCGCAGGCAGCGGCATACCGGACGCCTGAGACGCCATCGCCGTACTAGGCGCGACGCACGACCGTTGAACGTTGAACGTTGAAACCTTCGAAGTCGGCGTGCGATCGATCGTTCTTGTCGGTGAGCGGCCTTGCCGCTTGTTTTCTTCGATGTTCTCGGAGTACCGTTTACCTGCGGGAATATCTCATTCGGTCATTCTCCCGGTAAATTTCGGACAGTTGTGAAGAGCGTTATTTCGTGCTCCGTGCTGTGGATGCTGTTTTTCGGAACGCGCTTTATCCTGCGATTGGCACTCCTGCTCCTCGTTTTGGCGGGAATAATCGACTACGCGCTCAAAAATTCGTAACGTATCAAGTGTCCGTCGTCGGACAGTGTCGGAATGAATGTGCAATGTCGTGTGAAATTGTGAATCGCTCGAGGCGGAGACGTCGAGGCGAAGGTACGGCTATTATTGTGATTACGTGATTTATTGTGAGTGATTTGCAGTTTCGTCGTGCATTCGCGGGGGCGATAATCGTTCGTCTCGCGGTCTCGTCATATATCTGGACTCTCGAATATATATAATGTCGTGCTTTGACATTATATCCGCTGCGCCGGAATTGTAATGCGACCTATCTCCGATTTTTTTCGAAGGGGGAAAAGATGAGTGACAACGTGAAACCGTATCGAGTGCGATTCAAGCGATAGCACGCGCCGTGATGCAACACCAGTTCGTTAATATTTGCCGCGTAAGTTAACGATCCGCGACTTCTCGTTGTGCAAAGTATTAATAGTGCAGTTTTACATCCGCGAGTGTTCCCGAGTGTTCCGTGCGGTGAGAGTGAGAGGAGGAGGCCTGACGTCGCCTGAGAGGAGGAGGAGGTCTGAGAGAGACATCGGGCCCCGGCGGAGCAACTGGGGGGTGAGTATATCGTATCTTTTATCTGCACAAAGTTAATAGTTTTTCCTCATTTATTCAGAGTTTTATTTCGATAAGCTAAAAATAATTAGAAAAAAATAAATTGTTCAAAATTTTATAGAAATTTATTTTTGCAAATATGTAATAAATAAAGTAATGTAATAAAAAAAAAAGTAAATGGAAAATAGATAATTATATCAGAGCGAATCTAATGAGTAAAATTATGTGTATCCTTTGAAACATTAATCATTTTCTCAGCACCTCTTTAATTTATATATCTTTCGTTTTTTTGTTACAGTATCGTCGTAGCTACGTGGCCGACGTACTCCGCCCGTTGCGCATCGGATCGGTGAGTGACGAATGTTTTATAATAGCAAAATATTTGAAAAAACTACAAGATATATTTGAGACATTTAACTACGAAGGACGAAAGTTGTATCTTTTCGTCTCGCGTTTATCGCGCGAAATCGACGCGCGTTCCAAAAATTCACTTGAAGCTGCCGGTTTACGAGAAATTATACCTTGTCGATGCCGCGCGCGCGGTTGAAAACGCGCGCGAAACAGCCACTATATGGGACTATGGGAGGGAAGGGGAGATTCGACTGCGACGATCGGCGGTCGCCAAAGTGAACAGCCAAAGTGAAAGTGGTTGACCTTTGTCAACTCGTTGCTACATTTCGTTTGAATTGAGAGCATATACTAAAACGAACATGTCCGTCGTGCGAGGCGTCACGGTTCTCTTCGTGCTCTCGGTAAGTATAACGCCCGTTCCAAAATGATAAAAAGGAAGATCGGAACAAACGATGGCGAACAAGAGTCAAACGCGCTTCGCGAAACTTCGAAAACGGAAAACGGAAAAACGCGACGATGACGGTATACGGGTGTTTCCAATCAAAATCTCCCTCGCGGTCGCGCGGTTGTTCCGGTAAGATATTTCCGCCATATGTTATTTCGTGCCACGTATTTCCTTTTATTTATATATATATCAATAAATCAGGTCAATCCCGGGAGGAGTGTCGGCGAAAATGGCGGAGCTTATCGGATTGTCGCGCGCGCGCGCGCTTTTATTCGACGCGCGATTCAAATCGATTTCAATTTTTCCGAGAGCCGTCGACCAATGGCGTGGATTCACGTGTCACGCGCGTGTCCGTTTTAATTACCGTATACTCTTATTTCCCCGAATCCGCGCACTTTCGTCGGACGACTTGTTGTTGTTGCACGAGTTCGGCGGAAATTCGTCGTCTTGGCCATATCGACCCAATAGACTGATCGCGAGGATCGGGTGTCGTTATCGTTATCAAGAAGAAACCGGAAGTTCGTCGACTTGCTCGCGCCCGCTCCGTTTCTCGCTTTGCGTTCGTCCCGTTTATTCGAGCTTCGATTGCTTCGTCGTTTCATCTCGCCTAGCGCGACGAATCAGCGAAATCAAGTACGCGCGTGCCTTTTCTATTTCTCAACGACCTTCACTCTCGCGACGACATATGTATATACCCCGTTCCGCTCTGGTTAACTACAACAACTTGTAAAATCGGTTAATCGAAATAATTATAACGATTACGCCCATTTCTATCGTCAATACAGGTAAACTTGAATTAATCTTATTATTGGTTTAACTTTATGCTATAATATATTTATCTTTTTCTAATTCCTTGAAAAAATTACAATAATAAGTTGCAGTCGAAGATAGTCAAATTATTTACAAGATAAAAATTATAGAACACGGCCAACGAACAATCAAGCAGATTATGTTAATTATTGGCAAGGGTTAATTCAACTGACAAAATCACTTGTCTATTAGATTAATTTTATAATTTTCATTTGACTTATTCTTTATTTTTTTCTAATTCTTCCAACTAGATAAAGATGAAAAATAAGTTAAACTGAGATTCAAGTTAATTTACATTTGATAGAAATGAACATTATTGTTATTAATTTACGAACGATGCGTTGGGTTTGATTAAAAATAGCGACATCTTGTTTTCGCGAAAATTAACTTTCCCGCCATAACGGATTATTACATAAGCTTTTATCATCGTTCGCGATAATTTGCAGTATTTGCAAAGCAAAAATATGACGACAATTGTTGCGATAATTTACACTCCAGCCAAATTCGTGAGAAGGTAGAGTTCAGTTAAATGTTAAATTTAGTAGAGTTCCGTATTCCGAGTTGTATGTATGTATATCTATATTGACAAACTTCAAACATCAATTAAAATAATAATTATCGTGCGCAATTAAATTAATATAACAGGACACGATTTATTTGAAGATATTGTGCTTGTGTGCGCCTCTAGATGCTAACGAGAGCTTGTTTCTTGGCGACGAGTAAGACCGCTTCATTCAGCACAGTAAAAAATATTAGGAGTATCGCCGGAATGTCGAAGTTTGACTTACCGAATCGTTTGAAGGGCAACGAAAAGTCTGTCTGGTAAGTAAACGTTACTTTATATAGTTATACATATATATATATATATATTTTTTATACAAATAGCAATAAACAGACTCACGTTGAAACGGTATCGGTTATTGGTTATGTTTGTTTGGTTAGGGTCGAATACATCCAGCTCGCTCTGCGGTACAAGCCACTGAACTTGGGTCAGGGCTTTCCTGACTATCACGCACCGGAAAACGTGACGAATGCCTTGGCCGCTATCGCCAAGAGTGACAATCCTCTTTTGCAACAGTATACGAGAGGATTTGTAAGTAACGGATATTCCAATCGTTGTGACTTTCGAATAACCTCGCACGCTTCTTATTAATTTGAATAATTTTTTAAATAAAACATTAACGCAATAATGTTAATGTAATTTTAATTATTATCAGTAACTAGCAATGATAATAATTTTATCTTATCTATCCGTTGTATGATGAATTTTGTTACCAATGTAAATATACGAATGTTGCAGGGTCATCCAAGATTAGTGAATGCAGTTGCAAAGTTTTACTCCAAGCTTATTGACCGTGATTTGGATCCGAACAAGGAAGTGTTGATCACCGCTGGTGCTTACGAAGCTTTATATGCCACTCTGCAAGGTCACACTAATCCCGGAGATGAGTGGATCGTTATTGAACCCTTCTTCGATTGTTACGTACCTATGGTGCAGAGTGCCGGAGGAATACCCAGATACATAGCATTAAAACCGGTAAGAATTTTGAATAATAAAAGCAAGGAATAAGTGTTTTGCATTAGATACATAATATTACCTTTTCGCAGAAATCTACATCGGGCACGGTCACCTCTGGCGATTGGGTGTTCGATAGGAAAGAAATGGAAAGTCTCTTTAACGAGAAAACTAAAGGTATCGTCCTCAACACTCCGCACAATCCCATAGGAAAAGTTTTTACGCTGGACGAATTACAATTTATTGCTGATCTCGCGAAGAAATGGAACGTGCTTGTGGTTTCTGATGAGGTTTACGAGCATATCGTTTACAAGCCGTACAAACACATAAGAATCGGTAAGAATTGCCTGACAAAATGAGTCATACGCGATATAGAATCCCTAGAAGAACATCTAAAACAAATTTATTATTTTAATTAGCAACATTGCCCGGTATGTACGAACGTACGATCACGATTGGATCAGCGGGCAAAACGTTCAGCGTTACAGGCTGGAAAATAGGTTGGGCTTATGGACCAGCAAATTTATTGCACAATCTGCAAGTTGTACATCAGAACACCGTGTATACCTGTACCACACCGACTCAGGTAACGAATTAAGCAAAATTTTTCTAATTATTCTGTTTATAAACTTTACTCTGACAAATTGTGGTTTAATTGCAGGAAGCGGTAGCTATCGGATTCGAATTGGAAATGGAACGCTTAGGGCAGCCGGAATGTTACTTCCACAGTCTGGCAATGGAATTATTACCGAAACGCGACTTTATGGCTAAATTTCTTCGCGAAGTCGGCATGATACCAACGATACCCGAGGGTGGATACTTTATGCTTGCTAACTGGTCCGCGTTGGAGAACAAAGTGAAACTGCGGGAGGAGACGGACGAGAACAAGGACTACAGATTCACCAAGTGGATGACGAAGAACGTCGGTCTTCAAGGTATTCCTCCCTCGGCGTTTTATGGTCCTGAACATAAAAGTCTAGCGGAAGACTATGTGCGGTACTGTTTTATAAAGGTAAGCGCGTGCCGACTCGCTAAGGTAAGTGCAATAACTTTGACAGCAAATGACTTCGGCGTTTGTTAAATATCGAATATTTTAACAGAAAGACGAAAATTTGAAAGCAGCCGCCGATATCTTGAAGAAATGGGCGTCCCCATAATTGAAACTATGCATATGTATATATGTGTATGTATATTTGATGACTATCAATAAGTTTCTTGCACACTGCACTAATTTTTCGCGTAGCTTTCGTACTGCTCGAATACGTTAGGTGTGTAAAAAGTTCACTTGATACGATTATGAAGGAATTCTAATTACGCTGACTTACTGCAATTTTTATACATATTTATCGCCTAGAATCGAGGATGAAATTTATTCCCGTTATATTTGTGATATTAAATTTATATTCATCCGGATATATCTGGATATTGTAAATTTTTATATATTTTGACGTGACGTATGGTTCAATTAAGTGGTTTTGTGGTCAGTATGATTGGCGGTAATCGATTGAATAAACGATATTGTTGCGAAGATAAATTACAGGTCGAAGTTTCTTCGAAGCCATAGTTTCACGTCTCTTGAATCAGCTCCGAATGTTTTACCGCATCTACAAAGTAAAGATGTTGTTGAAAAAACTGTGATGTTTTTTATATTTAAATCCTCGGATTCTCTAATTCCTGAGTCCTGTTTCCTCGGACTCTCATTCTTAAGATCCAATTCCTCATTCTTAGATCTTGAATTTTTAAATCCTTAGATATCTGGGTTGATATATTTTAGGATCCTCCGATCCTCATATTTATCCTCATATTCTCATATAATCTAATTAGTTGTGTTTAATTAATTAATTAATTAAACTTACCTGAACACTGCTCCGGGAATATATCCAAGATAGTTCGGTAATATCATTCCGACGTTTTTATGGTAGATCTCAGTGGACTGAACAAGTAACGGCGGATCGGGATAAAGATCAGTCATTATTCTATATTTTGTACCCTTTCGACAATTTGCGAAACTGTATAATACGTTATCAGATGATGGGACGATTGATATATCGGAATATGTGTATCCGTGGGGAATATGAGTCGCGTATCCTTTACAAAGTATATGCAGTATGACGACAACGTATATTTTTCTTTCAAAAGTGTCTGGCGTATTTTTTTAAATTATATATATTTTACAAAAATATATAAATTAAAGAACTTTTTGATGTTTTTGCATAAATTAATTTATATAAGATTATAAATTGTTTTAATATAAATTTAATATTAACTGATTAAACACTTCATTCAATTATATTACTGATTGTAAGGTAAACACGATTTTACAATTAGTCGCTTACTTTTCGCGTTTTCGCGGATGAACGAATACCACACGGGATTTTCGTTGTCTGGAAGTTTCATTTTATTAGATTACTATTAGTCGTTTGGAAACCGTATTTTTGGGAAACGAGATACGTTTATGAACTGCGAATTATGACATTCAATGACAGAAGATGTTAATTTACAGAAACAATTGAGAACGATACTTCATTAATATAGAACATACAATTACTTTGTCGTTCTGCAATAAATTTGATTTAACAAGTTATAACAAACGTTTACCTTAAGCCGTGATCAAACTATATACAGATTGGGATTGAGATTGGATTGAAATTTGACCAATTAAAGCAAAGTTTGCTAAACCTGAGAAGTTATAGTTTTCTTTATTCTGATTGATTAAATTTCAACCCAACCCGTATTAGATCACGGCTTTAATGGTGATAAGAATTTAAAATTTTATTGATTAAACTGTTTTGTATTTACGCAAATATTATTCGACAAATTTAATTTAATTTTTTTATATTTTATATAATTTTTTTTTTAATATAATTTAGTAATTTTTTTTTTTTATTTCATATATAAAACAAGGATGTATAGCTTTCCGATATTTCGCACTTCTTGTCTAATGGTAAATTGTTCGTCGCTGTTACATATTCAGGTCGCACAGTGAGCAAGGGCAATTTAAATTGGGTTTTAATTAGCTGTAATAAGAATTAAATTATTGAAAATTAAGATATTGCTCTATTTTTAATTCTCGATATCTTTACGATTTTATGGTAGCTCTTTTTTTCCCTCACCAGACGTTCCTCCAAATTCCTCGGCTCGGCTTGTCCACATTGCACGCCGATCGTCCTCCTCAGGCGATCCAAAGCCGCCTTACTCCGCAATTGTTGTCGCTCGAAATCGGCGAAACCTTCGGTCGCGCGCACCGCGTATCTTTGTCCGAGTCCATCGTTCGTTCCCGGTACGAAACCTAACGCAATGTTCAGTAATCGGTTGAATTACAAGGAAAACCTGTTCCGCGGAGACGCAAATTCGTGATAATTTTCAGCGCGTATCGAAAGTTTGTCCTGATAACCGTTACAAGGAACCGATAAGCACCCTCGTATCCTGGCAACATGGGGTGAACGAAAAGGGGATCGGTCCTCTTGAAACGAGTATTGACCACTCTTATATCGCTCTCGGACGGTCGCCATGCCTACGCAAATGTTGTTCCGGCAACGGATAAAAAGTTATTTTTAGGATACACGCGTCGTAGAATAATTGAGATATATTTTTTTAGGAAAATTTTGAAAGCTTCTTAAGTTACATAAATTGTCTTATCTTGTATAATCTTATCGTTAATTCATTTGCCGCGTTATCGTTTAAGGCTTAGCGTTGCGAATCGTTCACCTCGTAATCTTCGGCCGCACAATTCGCCAGGACGAGCGTTCTCGCATGGTTAATCGTAGGATCGAGCAGCAGTTTATGCGTGGCTTTTGCATATGTTTCACCGCAACTGAATCGGTACTGCGGACAATAACCGGAATATCTGAAAAGCATAGCCGCGCGATTTTCTTGAAATTCGCAAAGCACTCTATATGCGGCACCGTCACTCCAAACTTACAATTAGCGTAATGAATTATTGGATTATTAAGAACAGTTATTAATTATTTGTAATACAGATTGATTATTATCGATTTGTACAGGGGTTAACTTTCTACCCTGGAATAAAATGAGGTTCCGCCGTTGTTAATAATTCCATTTCAGCAGTCATTTTGTGAAATTAATTTCTCCAAAAAAATCCGACGGGGAAAGAGCAAATTACAGCTTTACATTTTGCGTTAAGGAAACATTTTCTCGCCTTAATCTGTTAATTTAAATGCATGCCATATCGTACATACAATTGAAATTCTGGCGTTACTTCACTCGTTACGAGCCTTTTGCAGCTGCTTTCGTTGAGTGAGAAATTAATGCGGGTTGAGAGATAATCGACCGGCAAAAGGGGAAATAGGGATGACGAGGAGTGAAAAAGAGAAAGAGAGAGTACTTGTGATAGAGTAGGGAGGGACACGCGTTGCGTACTTAACGGGGGAAGGTGCGTGATATTAGAGTTTCGCTTTCCAGTTTTCACGGGACCACCGCGACGGTAGGATGTTCCGTTCAAAAGTGCCTCTCGTGTAATTAAAATCTTGAATTGCTCAGCATCCGATATTTGTGTAAACGATTTAAACTGAGAGAAGAGGCTTGCCGGTGATTAGATAAAAACACAGGGAGCGGAAGTAAATACGTTCTTGAACGAAGATAAACTTCGGAAGAGGAAAAGTGATTTACGATGCGAAGATAAGAAGACTGTTTTAATTGTCGAAAATACTGTCGAAAAAGATTGATGATACAACGATGAAATAATTTCACGCTAAATATTCGTGGAGTGTATAGTGTTGCGATTGCGTATCTTTTTTTATGTTTAAAACGGTGATGGAAACGAGAAACTCGCTGATTACGCGTTAATAAATTATTCAGGAAAGGAGAGGCGAGAACTATGTGGTTCCGTCCAGAAATGAGTTCCATCTTTTACGTCGAATCCGACTGCGAGACTGTAAAAGTGGCTAAAAATGAGGTAAACGACTTGTTTATGCTTAAGCAGCTAGTGACATTTTAATGAGACTGCAGGCTGACTGATAGCAATTAATTGCGTTCCTCGATATTTTGTTGACGACGGGAGATAATGGGAAAGGGGAACAAGCGAGATAGAAAGGTAGGAGGAAAAAAAGAGCGGTAGAACGTGATTTTCGGAAAAGTGGAAATTCCACCTACACTTGTGCGAAAGCAATGATAATAATAGCGCGTAAAAGGAAAAGTGAAACTTGCGGAGGTAACACTTAACGCCTGGCCACGTTTATGAGTTCTCCTGATTTCGACAGCGAGACGAGAGAGTGGAAAAAGTCATAAAATTACCCGCATCGCGAATATTTGATTCTGCACCTTGTTGAATTTTTAATCCATTTGTTTACGTAACGTAATGCAAAATACAGAACTGCTGGCGTAATGAAAAAAATTAGGTAACGTTCTGTGAATGGTTATTTTTCAATATTCATGCCTCGATAAATATTGTTTTACAAGAAAATTTCGCGGAATTTCATTAAAATTAATATTTCGAATTAATTAACGTTTTATTTTCTTTTAACGCTTAATGAGTCATTAATGGGAATATTATTCAATATCATTAAATATTTAATAATATTCGCGATGCTGACTCATTAAACACTAATCATATACTTTCAGAGGATGGGTCATGACCTGGCCAGGTGTAGGTATATACCAGGTGAACGAAATGCAGTTGCGCGCACGCGACGAAGATAGTAGTAATTTTCTGCGCTTTTGCTTGGCGTTTGTTTCGCGTCCCCACAACCGGAAGCGACGTTATCACGTATTACTTGCTGTCAACTCGTGGTGTAGATGGAGGACATGTAGCGACAGATATACACGAAACATATTACATTGCGCACAAATGATAGTCAGAGATTTAATTTTAACGTTTTTAACCAGATAGTCATGAGTGTCGTGCCACTCTTGCGTCATTCTAAAAACGCTGGATTAACTTTAAAAATATCACGTTTTCTATACAAAACTGATAATATATAAATACCTATAGAATTCACATTTTGTTAATTAAAGTAGAAAAATGGTACTTTAATTGACTACTCGAACGTCTCTCCTCGTCGTGCTGTACGAAAAACGTCGACGCTGGCAATAAATTAGCAGTCGCATATCAATGCGCAGATCGTTAGTCTCGGTGAATCAGAAGGTTAATTTATTCATCCTTCACGGACTCTCTTAATTAGAGCTCACCGCGAGCGAATCTATAAATATAACACGATATAGGGATGGATTAACTTTTAAGCTCTCGAGTTTGTTCTGCTGTCGCGCCGACTTTTCATATTTAAAGTATCTAAATACGTTTAGAGATGTTCTTCCAGAAAATTGGAAGATAAAATTTAAAGAATAAATTAGGTTTACTTATCGAATTAGATTAAATTACATCTGGGCCATCGTTTTATCGTCGACAGAAAAACGCGAAACGGAAACCACGAACGCGGAAGTGACTATAACGCCGCAATGCGCGCAGAAAGTTTGTCGACACGCGAGCATTTCCCTGAATATCAATCATTTTCTCGGGGCTTTATAGATAAAACGACTTGATTCCCTGGGCATGTTGTCCTTCGAACAAAAAGAAAGACATTGAATCAGCAATGCTACTATTTTCTATACATATTCTCAATTTAACACTATAATTTTCAGAAAGCTAAAGCAGAGAAATCTACCGTTAGAGCATATATTGTTAAAGTTGACTAGCGTTGCTGTCAAAATTAAAAAACTCTATCGTCTATTCTTTTGATACTGAAAATTTTTCGAGGGATCATGAAAATAGATTGGACAAGGAAAATTTTACGAAAGTTCCGAATGATATCCAAAGAGATTTCCACATGACGCAGCACGGTTCGTGGCACGCGCTGTGAAGCACGGAGTGAGTCACTCGCGTCCCGTATACCGCGTGTGTATCACGATGGAAAGAGGGAGGAAAGAAATACATGGGGTTCCCCTAATTTCGTCACTTTAATTCCGCCTCTTGCATACCAATGGCTTTCAAACGGGTTGCGTCCGATTGTATTCGAGTATCCGACGACGCTTCTTGCCTTGAGTATATCTGGAGTTGCGCACATCGCCGTACGAACAATGAGGCGACCGCGAATGTGATGCGAGTCACGCCGTTCACGCGGATGCATCGAACGCGTGCGTACGAACAAAAGGCTCGAGAGGACGCGGGTACAACGCGCGATGTGCCACCGGAGGATGACGAAGAGAACGGCGACATCGTCGAGAAACACGCGCGTGCATAATTTATGCTCGCGCGATACAACGTTCGTCCGCATATATAATTTACGGATCGTCGAGTCGACCCCTTCGTCCCCAGCTTCGATTTTGTCCCGTATATTTCACATGACGTGAACTGGAACATTGATTTATGTGGTGACACAATCTGTCGACGTGATGACAAAGTAATCTAAGCGAGTAGTTGAACTCAATAAGAAAACACGCGACGCTTAATTATGACATTAATGAATATATGATAGATACTTATATGAACAGATGCGCATATATTTATTTCTATTTTACACACAGCACACGACCACTATGAGAATCTCTAAAATGCCTTTTATTTAAACTCGTCGATCAAAACTCAAAGTTGATCTCTCTAATTTAGTGGAAATGAAACTTGACGGAATTTTCATTTTTCAATATTTTCGTAATGAGCCGTAAGAAACTGCTGGAAAATAAAATGACGAGTGTGCCGCCGCGACGCCACGGAAATCAATCTGTTTCCAAGGTGGAATTCTTTCCGGCGACTTTCTCACACTCGCCGCGGTTCCAACGTGACCGCATTCCGCGGGGAATCCGCCTATTATCGGACGCAATACTTGGACCGTATTCCGCGAGAAGGTGTGATTTCGCGAGCGATGCCATCAGCGATCGCGCGATCCCGATTTTTTCAGGCCGCGTCGGGATCTTTAAATTCCACGAGGTATATTGCGTGGTATTTCTCCAGGAACAATGATGATTAAGGGCCGGGGAGATTAGAGGAAACCACACCGGTCGGGATGCGGTTAACGGTTTCACCTTTACCGGAGAGGCCCTTGCACTCCTCGGCTCGGCGCGCGTCATAAGGAATGAGCGATATTAACGTTTATATATATACATGCAGGACGCGCGCGGTCGTTTCCTTCTGCCTTCGTGACTCACGCGCGCGCGCGTCTGCTGATCTCCTCTGGCAGACTTTATGGCGTTGGAAGCACCGTAATCCATAAACCCGCGCCGGTAGAATCGCGGCGAACACGACGGACGCGCGTCGTTAAAGCCGCGAGGGATCGCCAAGGCGCTGAAAACAGTCCGTGGCTTCGCGAACGCGGATGATATATAAGCTTGAACTTTTTACCGTAGAATGCCTTAGATCCTTCTAAACTACGTAGAAAAGTGTGCATTTGAAGTCGACGAAAGAATAATGAGAGGCGAAAGAAGTTGAAAAAAAGCGCAGTTTTAATTAATCTTAAAAATATATATTACTTTTTCTTTTACGGTGGCTACCGAGATTAACTCGAGTATTATAGGAATTAAATAATAAAACTGTCATTTTATCTCATTTTTATTAAGAACAAACCGATTCCAAATTAGTCAATCGTAGATTCAAGATTTCTAATAAGGTAAACGGCCCAGTTATAGGCACCTTTATAGCAGCGACCCTGATTTTCTATTATTTTCGAACGCGATATATTGTTAAACCCCAAACAAACTATTTTAACACGTGCATTAAAGCTTTCTGAGTAAGATTCACCTATATTTTTAGTTAAATCATTCAGTTCTAATAAGTAAATAATTATTTTTATAATGCTCGTTACTGCCGGCGTTTTTGGCACTATCGAAGTGCTCTGCCGCACTTTATGGCACCAACGGGCCCAATTTTCGGCACTTCGAGACGTCACAGTTATTTAAATTGTCCTGCGTATAATTTTAGCTGTAATAATCAATGTTTAATTACTAATTAGCTCTCTTGTAGGTATTATATTTTGCCAACCTCTATGCAAAAACTACATATAATATAAGATATATGAGATAAATTAGCTACCTTCGAAGAGTCCAAAGTCTCCATCACTTTTTTCTCTATCTGTGCTTACACTCTGTTACAACAGATTTTTTATATATTACATTAAAATACAAAAAATAAGATAGGTGAAAATAAAACACAGAAAACAAACTTTATCTGTAGCGTAAAAAAAAAGTGTCAAAATGTGTTGAATAATTAATAAATTTCAAACAAATTTCATAAAAATTCATTAGAATTATTTTTTTCATAAATGATATTTTTTATTATAAATTTTTGAGTTGCAAGTATCAATAAATCTATCTCAATTTCTAGAATAATAAAGCAAAATTGATGATGCAACATATTACAAACTCTGTGCCAAAAAGTGAAACATAACCTTCATTACGTGACGCACTTCTTGGCATCGGGAATTTAAGGGAAAAACTAACATACAGATAAACTATTACTTATCTAATCGATAATGTGATTCGTACTGAACATGTTCATATAACCATTATGACGTTTTAATACTTACATAATACTAAAAATCAGCAGTTTGACGTTTGCTACCACTAAGGTGTGTCACCTAGGAATGCCCTTCGGGAGCCACTGAAACGCGCGAGTCGCCCCATTCACTGTCGGTAATTTAAGTACGAAAAATTAAAAAAAAAAGTGTTTATGCAATAATCAACAGTAAAAAACGCTCTTTAATTTGCTTGTCATTTTTTTAATATTTGACGAAAACTTTATTTATTACAAATATAAATGTACCGTCGGTGCCGGAAACTAGGACAGTGCCTGTAACTGGGCCGTTTACCTTACCTACTGGTAATAGAGTTAAATATGAATATACGTGCGTCGTAGATTCAAGATTTCTACTATTAGTAATAGACTAAATATATGGACATACGTGCATTCCTTGGTTCTCATTTTTATTCCGCTTGGTTGTATTATTCCTATCAAGTATACACCGCGGCACTCTCTTCAAAGGTCTCTTCAAAGAGGATGGGAAAAAATACTGGATTAGGCTTCCCAGCTTGTCAAAGCAGATCCAGAGGCAAGAAAAGGTCAGATAGGGTTGCTCGGTAGAGAGGAAGAGAAAGGACACACGATGAAGAAGGGGGGCAGAGAGGCCGGAGGAGGGATACTCGCGACACAGCCACCAGCTCAGTGTGGTTCTACTCTTCGTCAGGTGTGTCTCGTGGATCATCATATAGAGATCGTAAATCGTATCTGTCGGAGTAGAAGCGTGTCGGAAATCTCTATATCGTGTTTGTCTTAACGAATAAAAAAAAATTCCCCCTCGAACTTAATCGATCTGGAATAAACGCTATCGCGAGCCGGCCTTTTCTGTCGGGAATGTAATTGATATCGACACGTGACCATATACAATCGTGATCGCATGATCGTGTCGACGATCCTTTCGAGCGTGACGGGTTTCCATCGACGACATTCGCACGACGGACGGCATGTCGAGCTGAAGGTGAGTCGACGTTTTTGTACTTAATCGAAGAATCTTCAACCCTCCTCGGCCACATGTCCTCCGTTCACCTAGACTTGAAAATGCTGTATGGAAAAACAAAACTAATGATATTATCGATGATTGAAGGTTGAATGTCTGACCACGCGAGCGAATTGGCAAAGTAGGTGAACTGTCCTGGAATCAGTTGACAGATTTGGTACGCAAAAAAAAGAGCGATTCAAGTTGCACACGAAGCAAGTTTCCGCGTGTCGTGACCATGAAATTTTGCAGCGATAAATTCATCATTTAAAAGTTTTGAAAGTAAAAAAAATTTAACATAAAACGATATTAAATAATTAAAAAATTATCAAAATTATGTATAAATTATTTCTTCCATTTTTATTAGATTTTAGATTCTTTATTTATCGATGATTTTATGTTTTCTCCGAAAAATTGAATGTGTACGTATCGATTTTCCGATAGAAAGCAGCGACAAATTTTAACTTTCCGAAAAAGGTTCTTAATATTGAAAAGAAATGCTTTTTCTTGCTAGAAAAGCAAATTCCGTCGCCGGAGTAATCTCGAAGTTCAAGGAGGCAATAGTATGCGATCAAAACCAGTCAACGCGACAGGTATTAGTCGAGACGTGCTCGAGACGTTTCTAAGAGCGGCTTCCGAGAGCTCTTTAACTAATTTAACTCATCGTTTTTCCCGTTTATCGACCGATAAAAACGAACGAATATATTAATAGCTAATGATTAGCGTGAATGATATCCGACCGATTTAATTCCGCTCGTCTGAGCGTCTGAAGTGGTCCGGATGCTTCGCTTTTGTTTTAATAATAGTATCACCGACCGGATAATTGCGCTCGTTCAGCGTTAATTCCGTTCCACGATTAATTCCAAGAGTGGACTCGTAATTTGTGCGTCGCGCTTTTATTGCAACGAGTGCAAGCCGCCTCGCGAAATAATTGCAGCGATGGTTTTCATCGTTAATCGCGTTATCTTTCCTTCGATGAGCGCGCAAACGCTTTATAGAATATTATATAAAGCGCCCACGTTTCTCTCAAGACGCATAACGCCGTATGCGAGCCTTCCGTCCGTGTAGCGTGCCACAAGGGCGACCTTAACATTTAATTAAAAATAGGCGGACTGAGAGGCGCCGACATAAAGGCGACGTTAAATAAGGGTCACGCGGCATTAAAAACCCACGGATTTTGATAAAATGCGAACGTTTCTTGACACAGTCTTATAAAAATATTAAATTATTTTTTGAAACTTTTTAAAATGGATCGTTCATAATTCAGTTAAACACTCCCGGTGGGTTGCCATCCCTACTGCTCCGAGAGGTGGCGATCGAATAAAAACCGACAATTTTTGGTCGGATTTGAAATCGGATCCTCCGGCTCATTAAGACCAGCGCACATCTGCGCCACGATCGCGACATAGAATAACTATCACGGATCGGGAACCGCGTTCGCGATCTAACAAACAGTTAATAAGCCGTCGCGTAACTAATGAAGGCTATGTTAAGTCGATAACGTTTCTCTCTCTCTCTTTCTCTCCCTTATCGCGCGTCTCGTTCCTAATTAATTCCCCGACATTCATTCGCGTTGTAATTGCACGATTCGTTATGCATTCCCGTTTCGTCCGCGCATACGTCCAGCGTAGCGTATATGCGCACGAATCGATGAATCGGAACCACCGCGATCATCGTAATCGCTCGGCATCCGGCCAATTTGCTCGTCCAGATGCGCCATAGGCGCCCATTTACAAGGGTCGTGGAGAGACTAATGTACATGCTGTTGTAACGCGATATTTATTCAAGAAAAGGAAAGGGTTTGCGGAAGAGAGAAATCTGCTCCGATTTACATTATTAGAAAATTATTTCCGGAGACATTAGAAAAGGGGAAAATTAAACTTAATTTATGACGCGAAATATATCCGGACTATATGTACGTTAATTAATATAATTTTCTTCATAATTAATATAATAATTTCCAAGTTCTCGATCTAAACTCTCAGCCCACGACTTTCAATTCTCTCTGCTGCTCTCAATGGAAATATTCTGCGTCCTCGATTCACGTATGAATGAGCGTAAATCGATTGTCGTGTCATCGACTTGTCGTCGACATTGCAATAGAAAACGGAGTAAAGAGAGACACGCTCGCGGGCTTGACCGTTAGTCATTGTTATGCGACGTGACGGTAGAGTACGCGCGCGCGTTTTAGCCTCGTTAAGAACAATTAAAAGCGGCTCAAGACTTAATTGGCGCGACTGCCGAAGGCGCGTCCGTTTAATCGACGTTTATTAAAGGAATACTCGCGCGCGCGCGCGCGCGCGCGCGGATTAACGAGCGAGCGTTTCATTCCCGTGGGAGACATATCGTGAAAGTGCACGCCGACGATACCTACCCAAGGGGCGAAATAAGCATCCCGAGCCGCGTGCAGCGCAAAATGAGAAATGAAGGCTTCCAGGACGCGTGAATTTACGTATATACCGCCATGGTGGTGAAGTTATACCCCGCGTGTGTAACGACATCAGGCTTCTACGAAAACAAATGACACGAGCACGTTCAGCAGAGGCTCGAACTCCATTTATAAGGAGTTCAGAGTGCAAGTGAAATAAGTCCATTAGGCTCGCCTCGAGTGCGGCTTCGTATACATATCCAAAGCGAAGCTTATAAATTGCGTACTTGCCGGTGCCGTGAATCTTTCGTTTATCGCACACGCGCTTTCCTCGAGGACTAACGACCTTACACCCTTTTCTTCTTTTTTTTTCCGCGTATTCTCGGGTGTGACAGACTTTTGTGCCCTTTCACGCGGCAACGAAGATTCTTTAAGCTCGGGACCGCTTCGTCGGGAAGAGGAACGTCGTTTCCGCCGTTCTTGGCGTTTTTCGAAAAAATCCCACGATGCTTATCCCACGACGCGTTAACGGGCCTTTACCGTTCTTCTTTACGCGCCGTGCCGGGTTTTTCGGTAATGAGGACATGTTATGCAAATCGGCGGAGATATTGTAACTGTCGCGCAAACGGTGCGCAAACACGCGTCGTCCTTCACTCCCGGCTCACGTTGCCTCGCGGAGAAACGAGTTCTATCGCACATTAATACGCCGCCATATAATTCCTCCGTTAATTTGCCATTTCCTTTGTGGCTCTCGCGGAATACGCTAAGAAGCTCCGCGCTACTTTATTATCTTACCCGTTATATTTGTCGAACGAATCTTGTAAAATCAGAGCATCTCTCTCTCTCTCTCTTTCTCTCTCGAGAAAATTTGCAACACATATCGGGATATAAAGAAGCGACTAAATTGGAAAGTCCTATCTTATCTCGAGATCGAGACCGATTCCAATCTTCATTCCCAACTCCTTCCCCGGATAATCTCCGAAGTATTTATAGTATTCTCGCGTTCATTTCACGGCTGGTTATTAACCGGATAAAATGCCCGGTGCGATGGTACCGATTAACGAGTCACGTTTCCCCGGAGTACATGCCCCCATATCTTCGGGAGAGAGAACTCCCGATAAATCAGGACCTCTCGGCTTCGCTCTGCGGCGTTCTGCCGCGAGAATAACTTATCTCGCTCACAATGCCCTGCCCGCGTAATTCCTGAATATATCCCTTCGAACGCGAAGCAACAAATTAAAGTTCCCCGACAGAAATGCGTTGTCCTGATGTTCCGATCGGTCGCAAATGACCTGCGATATATAAATCATTCGTTATTATCCTATGCACTTTGAAGCAGTGCCATCGTGATTCGCATTTAATACAATAAGATCAAAAGTAATATAATTCTATAAATGAATTACATAAAAAATATATATGAAAATATATATATAAATTTATATATGTATATATATTACATATATTTATTGTTTAGACTTTAGACTTGTGAATTTTGAGGTATATATACTGAGGTTCTCGCAATTTCCAAGCAATCTCTCGATACGAGCATGTTCATATCATCGTTCAATAAATATATCATAAGCATTCCATATTCGACGCCAAAAAATCCTGGATCGCGATATAGCTCGCGTATTAATCAGTCACGATTCTCAATCTCGTCTCGGTGATGAGGCTTCTCCGTGCTCGTTCGGGGTGCAACCATATATGTATACAGGATACATGTGTATATGGATGCGCCGGATCGTTAGATCGCTCCAATTCTCCTCTGCCATTGCAGATAATACGGATTGCCTCGTAGATCAGTACCTCCGTACAATGCAGGTATCTAGACAATGTATCAAGGGTTCACCTCGCCGAGTCCCAACGCGCAGCGGTATCTTCTTCACTCATATTCTTCCTTTTCTCCGCGCGAGAAGGTATTTCGCGGTTACGTTCGAACGTGCGCTTCATTTCTTATCTCTACGGCGCAACAGATATACATCCGACTTGTATAGTTGGGGGAAAGATTGTTGAGTTATTTTTAAAATGATCAATAGTTTAGAAAGCTTTCAGAGCGCCGGTGATTATGCTCAGGCGTAAACAGACGAGATCCTTATCTTTTGACAGATAGCCTCGAGAGAGCGATAATTAAGTGCAAATTCGCCACCATTATTCACAAATTCCTCAGAAATTCCCCGACCGTTTGCGGTTACGCAAAATTAGCTCAATCAGAAAACTCAGATTATTCTCTTAATAAATCGAGAGTGAGGAAGGGAGAGGTGGGAGGGAGCGGAGGATGCCGCGCGCGAATTCCGGTCGGGATTCCGCTTTCCGCGAGAAATAACTTTCGGCATCTCGCTGTTTTGACGCGCTATCGGGTAAGGAAACGGGCATGAGCGCCTCTTGCACTCATAAATAAGGCATAATCGAGCCGCGAGCGCGGCGAACGTGGGCGAGGACTCTTTGCGCGCGCGACGTATGCGCGATTTGTTGTTGCGCGAGAGGGTGGAAAAGCAAGCGAGGGAGCCGCGAGGAATTACCTATCCCCGGCATGTATTCTTGCTTCGGGATGCGTGGGCGTGCGTGTAGGTATCAGCCCTGAAGAGGGATCATCAGGAAAGCACGAAGATAAAGAACGACGGGGGTTCCCGATAACTGACGTATTTTATTAACTTCGCTATTTATTGTTAATAATTAATTTCATATCGCGTCGTTTACCGCGATCGTTTCTCAACTCGATTCTTTTCATTATTCCGTAGCTTCTTATTCGATTAATTATTTCACATAGTCGATTTAGATTTATGTTTGACGTAATTTAATTCTTATTAATTTATGACTGTAGGATTTATTTAAATCAATTGCGACAAATGTCACGTATGTACAAGTCAACAAGGCCTAAGTCAGCAATCAACACGTCTCTGCCGTATCGATATGTACAAATAAGTAAACAACGGTTCAAATGTCTCATTGCGACTTAATTCCCATACGCGACAAATAATCAGGTAGATTGCAAAACAACATCGATACCAAATGACTTCATAATTTCTATATACTGTTGCATCGATTTTCTTATTTTTACAGTTTTATTCGTGATATACGCAGCGAACGAGCTTGGTCGTTTGTTTCTTAACTGTCACGTGTATAATGGCAGATCTTTCTGAACGCGAGAAATTTTCCCTGCAGCTCTCTCCACGTTGCGTTCGTGCGACTATTTAACGATATTTTCAACCCGCACGCACACGCGAGGGGCGGGCTGCCCGTGGGGAGTTACAATTGTTGGTACATTGTTACACGCGTAACAGGGCAGCATGCGCGCAGCAAGTTTTTTGCAAAATGCACTGCTCGCGGGAAAGCTCGAAAATCTCCTACATCCCTGATGACATTAATTTATCGCCGCGCGCTATTTGCGCAACGCTTCAACGCAACAACGGCGGCGGTAATGGCATTATAATAGCAACGAAATCGTTCGCGTGCGCGTTCCTTGTATCGAGTTCAGGGCCGTTTCAGGATCTTACCGCGTCGACGCGCATTTTTCAACCATGCACGTTGCGCGTCGCACAAAACGCCTCTCACAATAGCCGATTCCGGCGTCGCGTATTACTCGATCGTTTTATCATCTCGCGAGCAAATAGAAAATCCGAGTTATTTACCAAGACGCAAAGTTAAGACGTTATTGATGAAAAAAATCACCGCGCCAAGTTATAACGTTCATTATAATTTTTTCATATATTTTTAACTATCGATGCCTGAATGGTAAATTTATCCCCTGATCAACAAAGATTATTTTTAATCACAGCTTGTAATTTATATTTTCCACTTTATTGAAAATTGAATATTATTTGTTTATAAGCCTTATATAGAAACGTATAGGTCTTGCGGGGAAAGGTGTTTCTCAGAGATCCAGTTTCGTATTAATTTAAATATTTCAATTAATGCTGCGCACAAGGCACAGAGTCAACGTGCTAAATATTTTATCACGCAAACGCTGGAATATAGATTTCCAGCGCTTTAATATTGCACCATTGGCATCGTTCCGACGTTGAATCTCAATATGTTAATCCTTGACACGCGCTCGTTTGCGAGTCATTGTTACTCGTATCGCTTACGTATAAGTAACGCGTGACGAAAGACAGAATGTAGAATTTTGACTCGTCATCATTATTGTAAGAATTCACGGGCATGATAATTCAAAGGCACATCAGAGTCAGAGAGACGAGAAAGAGAAGCCCTGGTTGAGGAACGTATCGATCACCGCGGCGTAACGCGAAGGTAACCGGCGTCGCGTTGCAGTTTTCCCGGTGCGAGGAACAACGCTCGCGTGGTGTGCGCACCCGCGCGTGTCGGACACGCACGCGGCACGCGGACGCGGACAAAGCGGATCACGAGTCGCTGGTTGAAGCGACGGCGCGGCGACGCGACGCGTCGCGGGTCGGGACGCGACGGGACGCGCTGACTTCTGCCTGCTTCTGCCGCTTATGCTCGCCTGATAGAGCCGCGATCAAGACGTTTGCGCAAATCGCGTAACGCGGACGCGCATACGCGCTCTCCACGCACGCCGCCAACGCGACGTCGCGCCACGTCGTGTCGCCTGCCTCCTCGCGCAGCCCGACGACAGTAATGAGCGCAGCCGTGATGGAGTCGACGCGCGAAAGCAAGGAGTAGCCTTTTGTAGCCTCTTTTCCGTTCACGTCCCAGGTCGAACAGCAAGTCGCAATAAAGTCAAATGACGGCAAAACGACGATTTCTAGGTCATTTTGCCATCATTTTGACTTCGTTGTAATTTTCTGTTCTACTTATAGGGTCGAGCTGGAGCCTGCAATCGCCGAAATCAGTCTGACGTAGATCTTATTTTAATTGGATTCGATTCTAGGCGTTAAAATTGTGCTGCGAAATGCCAGCGAGTGTTGAAATCTCAATATGCGGCTTGGTAATATAATAACAATCAATCATGTGTCTCATTAACCATATTATAAAATGTAATATAGCGATACAGATACAGTTTCGCGAATATGTGAAACTAAGTGAGTCGCGACAGCGGGATTTTTAGATTGCAGATTTATGGCGGTCTGATAAATTTGCAACGATATTTATTTTTATCGCCGTATAAGCGATGGAGAGAAATCAATGACAGACGCCGGGCGTTTTATCGCGACGATTAACTTCGGATTTGATAGCTCACGAAACGCGTGACAGCTATACTGGAGTAAAGAGAAATCGAACGGTCGCGCTGATTGCGCATCGCGAATGATTATAATCGCGAATGTGCTGACGGACGCAACACAACTTGAAAATTCGCTGAACCAGATTTATTATGCTGAATACTTCTGATTATCTGGACCGCGAAGCTTTTCCGTCGGGGACGCGTTCCGATTCTCACGTTTGCGTCCCGGACTCCCGAGTAAGAGATCACTTGACGGCGTTAAGGAACGTCACGATGATTTATGCTTACCGTTCACGCGTGACGCGTTTTCCCGGATGAGTAACTCCTGGAATCGTAGGAAAGGAAATTATCCTAACGGGTTCGAAATTTGCCTCGGTGACCCGACTGTTGTTTCTCACATATTCGATTTATGGACATAAGAGGAATTTTTCCGAACAAAACCGTTGTATCTAACAGCTGATGCAAATTGAATGCTGCTCCAACGCGACATTTTCATATTTTTTAAATATAAATGCATGGTAGAGAAACTAATATTAATAGAAAAAAATACATATTTTCGTCAATTATTCCTTAAAAATCGTAATATCAGTTTTTCACAATAGCGAAGGAGTATCGAATATCATCAGATAAAAGTATATCTTTACATACTCTATTACATTTATAAGCATTTTACTTGTGAATGGACCGACTGAGTAATTTTTTTTTACGAAATTTCTCGAAACAAGGACAGTTCAATAGTCTCATTTTAACTGTTGATCAACTAAGAGCACACTTGACTGATTGTGAGAAACTGAACTTCCATTCCGAGCATCTCACGATACACTTTTTGATGTGAGATTCATGTATAACAAATATATCCGAGTCTCCTCAATCGAATCGTATATAGATCAGCGATTATGTATAACGTAACGAATATATATCAAATTGACTCTCGGGATTTATTTATTGAAGCGTATCATGTCTCGGGACTGGTTTTAGCCGAGTTTCTTTAGCGGAAAGGGGCGATCGTAAATACGGGGTTTAAGAATGCTGCTTCTACGATCGGATAAGCACAGTCGAGAGAGTCTCCGTCTCCGACTCCCCTCGATGTTGGTTAGTGTGCTAATCATTCGCGCGTACCGTTAGCTTCTCATTTTAGCCTTATCAAGATTTATGCGCTTCGTGCCATCGCGTCGCGATGCGTCGCGTCGAAACGCGTCGATCCCCGTGCACGCTCGTTAATTCTCTCGCTCGGCGAAGAGAGAAGTTTACATGGTAATCACGCGCGCGAACGCGCTGACGAAATCAAAAGTAAATCGAGCCGGAAAGTGCATTCGTTAATTGCCCGCAATTAGCAGAGGTATCGTCGCGCGCGCGCGCGTAACAAAGACTTTCGAGTTTAAGACCTTTAAGAGATACATAGTTTCAATTTAACGAGATTAATTCTTCTGGTTTGATTCAATTAACAAAGATCGTATCTCGAAATAACAGATCAGTTTTCCAGCCGCCGGAAAATGCGCCGGCTAATTAACTCAAAGGCACGCTTGCGTGTAATGCAATTACAAGCGTAATTAGACGACGGTGCGGAGAGTGAATCTGTTTTGTTGGCCATGGTGTAATGAGCACAGTATATTTCCATCTAATTTATTCCATTCCGCAAAAGGGGAAAAGTTTCTTTAGGAAGCGACAGCATTTTTTTCTTTTTTTTTTCGATAAAGCGAGAGAAATAACGTGCAGTGGTACGTACATAGCGAGACTATAATTTTTTTTTTCATATCGCTGAAATTTGCGAGGAGGAGAAAAGAGAGATAGAGGTGGAGAAAATCCTA
Organism: Temnothorax americanus; assembly: GCF_048541705.1. Taxonomy (NCBI): domain Eukaryota; kingdom Metazoa; phylum Arthropoda; class Insecta; order Hymenoptera; family Formicidae; genus Temnothorax; species Temnothorax americanus. The sequence goes on from NW_027509253.1 coordinate 1,614,928, forward strand.
TAGGGTCAACTGTGAACCTGACCGTTTGACTTGCCGTTTATGCGAGCCGCGATGCGATTTCCTCGATGATGAGCAAGCGAGATCATTCTTTCGTCCTGTCTTGCGCTCATTCCGCGAGGAGCTATAAAATTAGCCGTGAACAACGTGTAAGATGACTATCGATGTAGGAATTTCACCGCGAGGCAAAAACGGCGAGTACCGGCATCAGGTCGTTGGCGTTTTTGTCGCGCGAAGGAGGAAAACTATCAGGTACGTGCATTTCGCTGCGTTTTCCGTGAACAGTCATTGCCCTCGCGCGATATTTTCATTACTTACGTGACGTGACGGTAAAGTATCCTAAAGCGAGCGACGTCGTTAATTATCATTGGCATCACTAATTAACTGAGATGAAAATTTTAATTACGTTCAGGAAGCGAGTTGATATAGGTGTATTCTTTTTAAAAAATTCCGAAAGAAGATAAAAACTCGCACCGCGGTTAAAGAAATTGATAAGAGACGCGAGAAAAACAAATTTATACACAATTTTATCGTATAGGCTGTCGCGCCGGGTTTATATTTTTTGCCCTTATCCGTTTTTTTTTTCATCTTTAATTTAATTGGCGGCTCACAGAATTTATCTGAACGATTCGGGGTATCTGCATTTAATATACCTCGTCCATCTCGGTCAAGACATTTCGGTGTCGATATAAATTCTCAATTTTATCAAAAAAAAAAAAAAAACCGTGTACTTGTATTTTCGTGTAAAACCTGTACGTATAATAGCGCATATCTTATCGTTTGCGTTAAATATGACCTCCGATATTCGGGTCAAGGGAACGAATCTCTTTTCTTACGAACAACTTACGTGCAGCTAAGTATACATGTAATACAGCGATTAGGGGATTTAATGTATCAGATAAGAAACCTGATATCTACGACCGCGTGACACGATTCGGTTACACGTGCTTTTCCCCTGTCCAATTCCACCGGGGCGTCGCGATCATGCAGCTTCGAGTGCGCAAGCCGCGTGTACCGCGAGACCGCGCGCGTCACAGCAGCGCGGGACGGCGCGGACCGGCGCGGCGCGGCGCGGCGCGCACGTGCCACGTGCGTACATTCTGCTCTCCGGATAGACGCGTGGCGCGTGGCATCGCAGTCTGTACCGGACGCGGTCGTGCTTACGTGACTTTGGCGTGTCTCTCACCTCGCGCCGTCGGACTTGGCCAACGGACAACGCGGCTGCGCGATACCCGCGCGCATGTCCGACGCCGATCAGGCGCGGCCCGCGTCTTTCGGGACGAGCGTACTCCGAGCTCCGAGTCGCTCTGCGTCTCGACGTCTCGAATCCGTGGGTATCGGGAGAGAAATCTGACAATGAGAGTCATCCCTTTGACGCGGTCCGCGCAATCGCGGACACAATCGGGAATTTTGAGGAATTCTCGTGTAAATTAACCGTAACGTCTAACTGAAGAGAGAAATCTATTTTATAACATCTCCATATTTTAGGTGAAGATAAAAATGATTACACGCATGACCGAGGACGCTGGGATCGAATGAGTTAACGTCAATTCCTTTCCACTCCGCTGTCGTGTCATGGAGCGGCGCAAAAGCGCGATCTTGCGTGACAATATAATTAAAATAGCCCGAACGCCGATCGCGTCGAAAGACATAGAGAATTAATCGGGCGTCGAGGAGGGGATACAAAGCAGGGCGTAATAGCCGGAGTGGAAAAGCGCGTGAAAGCGAATTTGCATGGCACGGTTCAAGCTTGACGCGAGCGTGTCACGTGAGCGCGTTGGGCGGACGAGCTTCTTTTTTTTTTTGTTTTGTTTAAGCGCATCAGCGAGAGGATATAGAAGCCGCGGAGGAACAAAAAGCCGAGAGTGAAAGCGAATCTGCAACAAGAATAAATGTTAACCGACGGCTAATGGATGAGCGAGTTCTCGTTCAGGGGTAAACTGCTCGACGCTGGTCGCTGAAAAAAAAATCGCGAAAGCGGAATTATGAGACCTTCTGCCGTTTGAGAACTACAATTACCCCACAATACCAATCTGTGTGTAATAACATAATTGTAAGCCGTTCCGCATAATGTTCGTACGGGGTGTCCCGCCGCGCCGCGGATCAAATTTTAATGGCGGAGATCTCCCTCGGACGTACGAGGATTGCCCGCGCGCCGCGCGGGTCTCGATCTTTTTCCCGGCTCGGAAATTTCATCGGGATCGTTTTTTGCCCGAGCGTTTACATCCGATTCGCTTTTCTTTCGCCACGGACGATTCGCCCGATCGGGCAACCGGGGGCGAGGGGAAGCGTGCAAATCCGCCATAATAGGCTCGCGATGCGCCCGCGAACTCAGACCGTCTCTCTCGAATCGGCTGGATATCAATTAAGTAATTTGTGCGGGACCCGCGCGAGCCCGGGCTGCGTGCCGACGATCGATGGGGCCCCTGCCTCCTCGGCTCAAGGTCGGCGCGAGAGAGTTCAAGGCCGATCATTTTCTCGCACGAGGAAAGCGGACGCGACGTGTGCGTGCTAAGCGAGAATTATAAGAGATCTGGGCCGAACGAGCGTTTCGTCCCGGGACCCCGCGCGGGAGTCGCAATCGGTGAAATCAGAGTACCGTTTAATCGCCGGGAATGTATATAATTTTCGGGAAGTTTTCTTCGTGCCGTAATTACCCGAGAAATAACAACGTTTCGCGCGCTCTTCGATTCGCGTGGCTTTTCGCCGCGTAATTGCGCGTTGAGAGAAATTTTTCCACCAGTTTTGCGCGTAGCTGTCAAGAAAGAATAATAGATATAAGAGTCCAACACACTCAAATTAGTGATTATCAAAAGGAGCGATAAATTGGATAATATATGTTATTTATTGCCAAGAGAAATTATTTTATTAAAAAAATCGTTTCGAATATTTCGTTAAGAAATGACGGAGGACTTTCCAATTGGCTGCGGAAGTTGTCGATAAAAATTAAGATCAATTGTTACAGGACTCGACGTATATTTCGCGTACAAAGCCTTATTCATGTCGAGGCATTATTGTACGTTTTCAGCGGATCATGCCATGCATTGGCTGTCCCGCCTTACCTCGCCACTCCATCGCGCGTTAGATGAATCTCGCATATCTCCCACCGTCAACTTCAGCGTCTCGCGGGTCCTTCCGTCGGCATCTCTGGAGTCGCGCGAGGATGCGCGATCATCCTCCCCCGCGAAACGCCGCGCGCTTTTACGCGCGATGCCACGCCGGAGCGTAACAATCGTATAGCCGGAGCTATCACACACGCTCGATCTAATGGACAGCCGGAGGCTGCCACGGCCTAGACCGTGAAGTTCTTCTTCTCGTGATTTCCTCTTCCTCTTATCCCGAAGAGTCGCCACCTCTCTCTGCTATACGGCTCTTCCCTCCCGCATAATATCTGTCCATTGTCTCGCTGCGTACAATGGGGAAGACCTCGCGGTACTTCGCGAGCGGAGAAAGAAACGCGAGTTATTGTAACTCGCGGTTTCAATCCTCTCCCGAGTGTTGCAGCATAATGCATTCCGAAAGATGCTCGAACCTTGCTGGGGATTGTGCACCTCGCGATTTCAAATTACGATAGTTTGCGAGAGAACCAAAGAGAATTTAATGGTAAATTTTATAATTAATAATCGCAATGAAACGCGTTTCTAGAGCTTGAAAAAGAAGTCGTACGTTTTTTTACGACGGGAGGCACCAGGAAGTCTGTTGCCATGAATGATAGTAATGTATGTATGTATTATACATATGAACATTCGCAACGCCAGTGCAAACCTGTTACGTAGCGAAGCTCATAAAGGAAAGGAAGGGACATGAGCACCGGGGGGGAAAAAATTAAGAAGAGGAGGAAGAGAAGAAGTAATGGAACAATAACCAAAAGACATCGCTTAACTTCCGTCGCTGATTGGAGCCGTGTTCCTTAGCGATCGTTATTGACATAATTGCATCCGTTGATACGTAACGAGTTTATTCATACACCTGCCAAGTCATAAAACGAAATCGATTCTTTCGATGGATCGATATATTTTACGCCTCTATGTTTAAAACTCAACAAAATGTATAGAAAATATTAAACCATACTCTCGATACGTATTCATTATAATAATTCGCGTTGGGAGATTTGAAATATATGGAAATATATATGTTCAATGCATATACACACCGCGAAAGTTTCAAAAACACATATGTTTATGAAAATAAACGAGAAAATAAATAAGATAAAAGCAAGTAAATAAATGAGTATAAAAAGTATGAAACATATAAGAAAAATAAAAATAGATAGGGACAGAGATAAATATACAAGAGAGCATTTTGGACTCATTTGATTTTCTTCAATAATTGGGGCTTTCCGTATAGAGGAATTTGAAGACCGCGTGAAGATGAGTAGCGATGAATTTCTATCGTGCGCTATTAGGAATTTCTATCACGTGCGAGCTTTACGAGCGAGTGAATCGAGTAGCCTCGTCCGTATAGTAATATAATCGTAATAACTCTGGGAAGCCACACCGACGAGTGGCTTGCAGCGGGAGGTTGTCGTGAACAAGAAGCATTGGGAACAAGAAGACGGCCCCGGCAATTCACCCCGAAGGCAACTCACGCGGGGCCCATTACACATTGGACACGTGTGCTCACTTTTCAAACGTAATATCGCACGCCCCGCCGCGTGTTTGTTATCCGTGTCGCGCGTCTCGTGTTGCTATCTCTATTGATCGCGATCGCGAGATCGGAGGCAAGAAAGCGAGCGACGGGGTGGAAACGGCACGGGAGAAAACGATTCAAAGGATCGAGGGACCGCACAGAAGTTCGCGCTAAGTACTCGTCATTAGAGCCGTCGGACATGCAATCTGGAGCGGAGTAGAGAAGCGATGAAGTGTGAAGATATATATACCGAGAGATTCTTTCGCCGTTTTAATGATCCGGCCATGATTCGGGAATTATTTAATTTATTTTTTCGAGCACAATATTTTATAAATCAAGACGTAATTTTTTTTTTTTTTACGATAAATAATAGATTTTCTTTCGAGATACGCGCGCGGATAGGTTTAATCTTCATCTCGAATTCCTCGGACGCACTGTTGTATCTCGCGATTAGGTTTACTATCCGCACTTTCGAATACGATCGCGGATACAAACGTATCGGCGATAAGGGGAGAGCAACAATTAGAGCGGAATGCAGGCGATAGAGCATGCGATGCGCGACAAAAATGTGCCCGGCCAGTTTTCTCTGTTCGACCGATATATGGGGCGAAAGTTCTACAGTTTGACTGTCCAACTGCGGAGTGTCGAATTGTTAACAATCGGCGCAATCGTGAGTAGATTATCGATACGTTAAGAACCGCTGAGTTTTGTCTCAATATTGTCGTCCCTTGACGTTAAACGCTCACGTCGATCCTTGATATTGACGGTAAAAATAACTCCTTCAGGTCGCTATAATAGCCCATCCTTCGTGTGTGAAGTTTTAAAAGCATGCAGCTGCCTTTTTAGCTACTTTCGGCGATTCCGCCGTCTTTCGTCGGCGAAATTATTTGCGGGAGAACGGGCGTCAAAGCGGCCAGCAACTTTGCGAAAATATGCAACGGAGACGGTTCTTTCGGATAACTGATCCGCGACGATCCGCATATACCCGCGAAATGTGCGCGTTCTACTTTCGCCGGCACTTTCGTAGCCGGCTTTAAAGTGCGGAGAAATTCCGCGCGCTGATAAGATAACAGCGACACGATCATTACGTTCGGTAGCGACAACTTTATCGCATTTGTGCGCGTTACGCCGCCGCCGTTGTCGTCGTTCTATACCGCGATATATTCTCAGAATTGTTTTCTCATGTATACGCAGAGAACCGTTCGCCGGAACCGAGGGACGATTTTCCTCGAGGAAGAGTCTGTCATCTGTCCTAGAAATATATCCCGGAGATAGAACGTCCCGGAAATATCGCGCTGTCTACGACATCCCAAATGTCGAGCTAAGACAGTTTCGCGGAAGTATAAAAGAAAATACGACACACGTTCTTTTATTTAATTTGATTCTTCCACAGTATAACCTACGGTATAACGCGCAGACGTGCAATGAATCACAATCGTGAAGCGTTGCCGTCGATCTTTCGGATTTTATTTACAGTTAACGTTTTAGAAAAAGACAGGGAGAGACAGTAAGTATACGTCACATTCGCTGTTAACAACGAGGCGTCACGATAGGTATATACCTATCGGTCTTATCTCGGCGTTGTATCGATTCTTCTGCGGTTTTTTTTTCGTAACTCTGCGCCATTGGCTGCCATATGTCACTCGGTGTGACACACACGTGGCATTGTTTTACGAAGGCTTAAAAGGTGCGCGAGCGGCCAGCGGTTCTCCTCTCCCTTCTACTATCCGATCGCTAATTGATTTGAAGCTCTGAAAAGTTCCGCCAGCAGTTGATAGCAGTTGACATATAAATAGAAAGGAGCTTCGCAATGTCCTCCGCGTGACACCAATCTCACGAAGTACTCTGTAACCGATCGATTTCCACGGAAATACATTTGAGGAGGGGAGAATCGGAAGATCACGGGGACGACGTGAGAGGACCCGCACCATGAAGTTGCGGTACCCTCGTCGCGCACCTGCCTCGCACGTGGGTCATGCGTCGTACGTATACGTGCACCCGCATCCCGAGACGGTGCGGCGTAATGTTCGATTGAATAACTTAACGCATCGATCTTTCAATTTGGTTCAGGGCACTTAATTTAGATAATCGACGTGTCAATTTATGATTGTTCGATCTTCTTGAAATCAGAGTAGCATCAGTGCTACTCGGTGTTCGTATAGATACCCGCGTAATATCGGACGTAAAAGTGAACGATGCCGAAAGTACTTTACGTTTCTTTCGGCATCGATCGTTTACCTTGGAACTGGGTATTGATACGTCTAATGCCGGTATTGGATCCCTATCCGGTATGGATCGTGAGTATTCATACGCTCGCATCGCGCGCGTAAACTTTACGATCCACCACGAGAGAACTAACGAAGGGGTAATAAGTAATTAAGCAGTGTGCACAAAAATCCTGTCGCGCTGTCGGCATGCCGACCGCGGAACGGACGTTACTGGATTATATTCGCTGAAAAATAGTAAAATCGGTTTGTCGGTTAACTCGCCGCGTTCGCCAGCGCGTTTTTATCGTTAACCAAACCGTCAAATGAAACAAAACGAAGAATGTAACTTTACGGGATAAATCTCTTGAGGTCTGTCGGTGAAAATTAATCCCAAGATTAAATCTAAATCTAATTCTAAATTCAGTCCTGATTTTCATTGAAATCATACGCCTGACGTTTCTGAAGATTCTTCGTTTCAACGAAGAGGGCGAAGGAGTTATCAAAAATCTGAAAGATAAACATTTCGCGTTCATATTTAGGATTCTCGCGAGAAATGCTTGGATTTACTCAGGTATTTTTCCCGTGCAGAAGGAACCGACGATAAGAATAAGCTACCGAGATACCCGCGATAAGAAGTGACGCAATCGCCCGACAGGACGCTCGTATTCGCGCAAAACCGGAATTTTGCGGCGCTACCAAGTGTTTATTAACGTTGGCAATAACACAATACCCGGTTATCTGGATAATTTGCCTTGCGTTTATCGCGAAACAATATTAGACATTTGCGCGTTACATCGCAATGATAATGCGTAGCTTTCCGTGTTTTTCTACGAAGAGCTGGAATTAAAGAGAAAATCATGGCGTCTGGAAACCACGATTCTGCGATATCTCCGCGATATCATTTCACATATTGCAATAATTGGGTGCATGCGTGAAATATTAATTACAAATAACTTGCAAATAATATTTAATTATTACGTATCATAGAATTTAACAACTTTCTTACGTATATTCTTCAGACTGAAAAGAATAAAGTGTGAAACGTTCCTCTTCCAATTTAACACCCGTCTGGTTTCCATACGAATTTTTTCGTACTATCATCTGTTAGCTCGCATATTTATCCACGGTATTTCACTCTTTCTCATTTTCGTAATCAGGATTATTTTCTCCTTATTTCTGCGAAGCCTTAAGTTGTAATCTAAATGTTTTAACAAAATCCATTACATTCTCTCTATACATTTTTCGTGTTCGGCAGATTCTAATAATGTTCACCTTTTTTGTTGAATTTCTTTTACCATGCGTCCCGTAGAGGAATCCGTTCTTCATCGAAATAGAACGGTCTGTATCAAAGATACTAGCGTACATCGCATTACAAATGTATCCAATACCATATAGAGATACGTCGATCGCGAACTTTGTTCTGGTTTCGCGGAGCACACGTGCGGGCACGATCGATCAATCGCGCGAGATCCAGGTGCTCATGCACCTTTGTCCCGTTTTATCGTTATCTTGCAGTCGACAACGAAGAGGATTCGTCATTGCGACGTGCGAGCCAATATTTCGCGAACGACCCGGATACCGTTGACAGTGTACATATACACCTTCGGCGTCGACGATCGCATCGTCGTCATTCCTCGTCGCGTCCGACTTTGATTTTAATTGGAGTCACGGAGCAACGCGATCAAACTGATTCGATATCGATTAAGCGAACGCGGTACGCCGCGCCGCGCCACGATCAATAATTTATAACCCTTAACGTGTCGGTAAACAGAAAATTAGGGGAGACTCAGATCGATGTGAGTTAGATTTACGTTTGCTTTCGCCGTCGACTTTGACAGATTCGACAGATAGCTGTATAGATTCTCGAAAAAGCGAACTGACTCGAGGCGTGTTAAATTCGTTATTAAAACAATACAGATATAACATATTTTAGTTTTTATGAACGCTCTGTTGTGGCTCTGTGCTCTTTTTGACGTGTTGATTTCTAATCACTTGAGACTTCTGATATTTTTTTTTTTTTTTTTTTATAGCGTTCTATTGTCTTGACTTTAGACAAATACTTCGGAGTGAGTAAATCTTGCATCGATCGATGAGAAACTTTTAACACAACTTACCAGAAACATATTTTAGATTAGGATAAGGTTTAGCTCATCGACTTTAAGTCTCGATAGTGAGCAACAATCATACCGGTGAACTGATAAAGCAAGTCTCTAAGGTAACCGAGTTAATAAATCAATGGGGGGAGGGCTCGCAAAGGAATCGGAAACACTGCACGTTTCGCGATGCGAGGAAACCAAAGTTACAGGTATGATATATTATAGGCGCAACAAAGATGACGAATACGAAGGATATTAGATGCGACGAAAATAAATTGCAAACTCCTTTCCTTTTGCGCACAAAACACTCGCTTGATCTCGCACATTCCTTTCTATTTTCTATCCGGCTATGCGGACTTCCGATTTAAGTGATTGAGGCACCGTCTCCGTCGAGCGGTCGAATGAGAATTACCGAAGGTGGTTTCCGTAAAAAGCGAGGGAGAGCAAGAAGACCTCGACGAAGTCGTTGAACGACTATTGCACAACCCATGCACTCCGCTCGGAGAGGCCAGGCGCCGACCTGTAGAATCTCGTTTTCTAGGACAATCGCCATTCCCGCGGCGCGCATTATCGCGACAAGATCAAGAACGAGTAACCAGTATTGATAACATTCCAACGGCAACGATGGCTCGCGTGACGTCGCGTGTCGCCGAATGAGGGTGACGATACGCGGAAATACGCACAGTGTTCCAGGACATCGTCATATCTTTTATCTATAATATCCTCAATTATAATCAGATAGGAGGAGAGCGCGTGGCGTTAACTCGACGAAATTACGTCGACGATCTCTTCAAAATCAAGATATAACAATTCCTGACAATATTTTTCGAAACGCGAAGGACAGTACGAGGAACGTAAAGGATTAAATAGAAGTCAGCTGACCGGAATCGCGAACGTTTCGCGTTGCGTCTGAGAAAAGGGACACGTTCCGCTCACGTTTGCATTGGATTACTTACGTACGGCCGGCGCGGCGGTGCCATCGGTGGCCCTACCTGTTTCGATCTGGGCACGATGGACCGCGTATAAACGTACGACACACACGCGCACGCATACAATTGCACGTGAGGCAGACTTTGCGTCTCTTTCTTTCTTTCGCCCCTGCTTTCCTTACTTTCTTCCTTCTCCCCGCTTGCCGTCTTGATGCAGGGCTGAACTTGCCGATTAACACCTAAATAGTGCGCAAACTTTTATAATTTACTTCTCATAAATCTTGTGTCATCTTATTATTTATTCTTATAATTTTTTGCTATGCCTCGATTTTATCAAGTTGTTTCTATATATATCTTATTATAATACGTTGATTTTCTTTTGCGCGTTGTAAAAAGAATAATAATAATAATAATAACAACTTCGTACGTTTGTTTTATCTTTCTCTTCTCTCTTTTTTAATTTTATAATTTATTTCTTATAAATCTTGCGTAAAATTTTTATCTCATTATTTATTCTTACAATTTTTTATTACGCCTCGATTTTGTAAGTTGCTTCTGTATATTTCATTATAATAATTCGATTTTCTCTTGCGTATTGTAAAAAAGAACAATAATAACTTCTCGCGTTCGTTGCAATAACGATACACGATGATAGTTTAAGCAGAAAGTTACACACGCTGTTCACACGTTCAGAGATAGAGCGTATCTCCCAGAAATTCGGAAGACGAAGTGCCCAGCTTTCTATCGCTTCCAAGCCCGATAATGACGAGTGAGCTTCTTCGTTGTCGCGCGATCGCAATTACAGCCAAGCGGTACGCGACGGCGATGTCGCGAAGAAATCGAGCTCCGGTCTTTGAAAATCCGTGCCTGGACGGCAACGTTCTCCCTACCATGCATCGTTTCGCTGGCGGCTCGGCAGCGAACGAACCGAGTGTTCACCGACACCGACCAGTCGGAGTCGGTCCGTGGCCTAAGTCCGTTGGTATTCCGCGGTACCTCGTCAAGTCTTTCCTTTTCTTTCTCTCTCTTTCTCTGTCTCCCTCGAATATCTTCTTCGCGGCGCCGAGGAGCACCGTTGTCGCGGCGCGAGTGCTTCAAGTTCTCCGATTTCCTCTCCTTCCGCATGTGCGTGCGTGCGTGTATTATATACCTGGCCGAGATGCAACGCGCTCGCGTGATCGAGCTCGCAACGCCTCGGTAAAGCTGGTCGCGGGGACCGTCGAGGCTCCCACCGAACTCCCGAGGGGTCCGAGAGAGAACCGCGGGAACGCGCGGAATGCCGCGCGTGGCGCGCGGCCAGGTGAAATTCGGCCGCGCCGTTGCGGAGTGCGTCATCGGGAGCGACGTAAAATTCCGCGCGCGTTCGTACAGATGCGCCAGGATCGTCCTGAGATAGCGCGGAGGCCAGCCAGGAGGACATCGCGAAGGTATAGACCCGACTTCGTGAAGGCTAAACGTCCGCTCCGAATGAACGGCAAGAGAACTGCGAGATGAGTGGTTCGGGTGGACTTGGAGTCGATCCAAGAGGTTCACCTATACTCTCGAGCCGTCCCGAATTCGTATCTTTCAAGCGTGAAGTTTACTCATACGTGCGAGCTTGCTATATAAATTTGCCACGACTTGGTTGTGAAGCGCGCGATTTGCTCTTCGAGAGAGATTTAAGAAAAGCTAGGATATGAGCTCGTTGGTCAATTCGCCAGAGTTACCCAGAGACGAGGAATCCCCGAGTTCGTAGTACATCCGTGATTACCTCGTCGACGCCGTTGACGGGAAGTCACTCGACGCCCGACACCTGGCCGTCTTTGTACGTTCCGCACGCACGCGCGCACGCAGGCACGCACGCATGTACGGTACGTCGGCTCCGAGCGGGAGGGAACGCATATGGTGCCGGGTTGTTTCGCGAGCAAAACAATGCGATCCGCGTCCCGTCGGCGTCGTCCGCAGCTGTTGCAGCGGCGCGACAAATGCAGTCGGCGGTACGTAACGTGTGTTCGGAGAAAGTGCGTTCTCCATTCATCGGCCAGCGGAACACCGGCGCGACATACACCGATGAGGAGCGTGACGTCATCCGGCGAACCGCTCTCGTCGCGGTCATCGGGGAGATGCGTCGTCGCGACGTCTCGCGATATCAGGACTCCGTTCACCGGTTCCTCACCGGTTCCATCGCGCTCGCGCGACGTATTATCGGCTCGGCTCCGGTTCGCGCGGCGCGGCGACTCCGATCGGCGACCGAGATCGAGGCGGCCGATCTCGCCTCGATCGCGGCGAACACAAAGGTGGATAACTGTACCGATCCCCCGAGCCGGCTCGCTTGACCTCCAATCGCGCACCTCCAACCGAAAAACCGTTGGCCGGCGAGCGGAGAAAGTCGCGCAGCACACTTTTCGGCGTGCTGCTCCGCGCGTGCCCCGAGCGGCATGGAGCGAGTCCACGCGAGTTCGTGAACTCGCGTGGACTCACATTTAATATATATGGGACGGAGGACGAGCCAGAAGCTATCTACCTCTCGCTGCGCGGCATTGAAAGACGAAAACACGAGTCGCTCGTATTGTGTCACGCTTGTCTTCCTGCCGGAGAGACGTGCCGCGGCACATCCTCCACGGCGCTTCCTGCCTGGCGTCTTCGAGGCGCTCTCGTGACTTTTCAGCGTGACTTTTCACGGTCATTGTTACGGCCGGCAGACCATTTCCGTATCGTCGTGGGAGATTATTGACCGACGTTAACGATTCTCTAGAGACGCGAGCAATTTTATAAATAGGTCCTGAGATTGAACTCCCATCTGAGAAAAAATTGAATTCATTTTTAATCATTCCTATTATAGGTCGCCACTGCTCTTATTCAATATGTAGTAATTTAACTGAACCAATAAAGTCAAAATAATATTGTTTTGTATTAAAATAATAAATTTCGACGCACATGATACAGTTAAAACATGTAAATAACAAAATGTTATTTAGCTCGAGGCATTGGTTTAAATTTTATCCTTTAATGTTTAACAATGAAGAGTTTATGATTTGTAAAGTGAACATAAAGCAAAGTAACTCAAGAACCTCTTCTCTCAGAGAGTTTACGTGAAGCTACGTTGCGTTAAATACGAAAAAGAAAATTGACGTATTTCATTTCAAACATTAAATTTCTCATCGGTAACTGAAGCAAATCTTATCACAAAATAACAGTTCGCGATGAAGATATTAAAACGTTAACAAAAATGTCATCAGAAATTTACAATGATTTGATGTACAAATATGTCGCAATAAAGTATAAACTTGCTCGATATTTACACTTTTCAGTAATTGTTCAAGAGAATTTCATTTAGATCACCGTTTTACTTTTACCTCGTTTGCGCATTAAAAAAAAATCGTCTTGGGGCCAGATTCTTCCAGTTCGTCTCTCTCTCCCTCAAAACCAGGGGCGTATAATTTATGGCCAGCGCCAACGGCCTGAGAAACCTCCGTCCCGATGACTCGGTAACCTTGTAATCGGCCGGTCCGCGCGCGAGGTTCTTAAAGGAATTTCACGGAAGGATCGTCCACGCGGTCCCTCCCGTTAGCGAGTTCTCCTCCGGCGAGCGCAGGTATTTCAGGTTCGCGTGATTATTTCGCCTCTTTGCTGCGATGCATGGAGAATGAGAGGACTCGTACAGGAAAGATTCGATTCCAAAAGTTCTCAAAGCTATCAAAATACACGCGTCGAAATTTAATATATTCGGAAGAGAGGGCTTCATTCCGATGAGATGCGAATCACATAATGAGAGAACGGATCGCTGAAACGCAAAAAGTGGCGGTGGAAGGAAGCTCGGGACCAACGACAACCGATTTTTTTTTATAGACAGATCGTATCGGGAGGACCCCACACGACGCGATTTAGCTCGCGTCTAAAAAAAAACCGCTCTCGCTCGCTCGTTAATTAGCGGAGACACGGTCTCGTTCTTCGGGGCGCGATTAGCATCTCGCGTTTTAATTAGCTGCGGCCGCGGCTTATCGGCCGCGGCTTATCGGCCGCGAGGAGAACGCTGAACATCGGCGAGTTATTTGCCGAGGGGACTCTTCGTTACGTTTTAGTCGATGTATCGTATTCGTAACGCCCCGTAAAAGCGGGAAAGGCGGGCGCGAGATATAGTGCTGCAATCGCCGGCTTGCACTTTAGCCTGCATCGCCCCGTTAGATCGCGCTCGCCCGCTCGAGAAACGGCGTTAAATTGACTAGCGGAAAGTGCCGCTTCGCGGTTTCCTTTTCTGGCGAGGCGAGCTCGCCGCACATGCGGAAACGGAAATCTGGGCTCGTAAATCCCCGGAGAGATTCTCTCTCCCGCGAGTTGAAACCGCCGAAGAGTGACAGCGAAAATAAAACTCGATTGATTTAGCAAATTTACAAGCTGTCGATAACGTCTTTTAATTTCTGTTTCTAAGTCTATAAGTACACCGATCGAACATAGACTTTCGCCCATCAGGAGATAATATCACGAAAATCGCAATTCTCTTCCGTGCAAAATTAACTTGCCGCTCGTAGAAATCCGGAACTGAAATCCGGAATTGCAAATATTCGTAAGATAAACTTATTTTTGCAAAAATAAAAAATTTCGATAATAAATATATACATGTAAATATGTCAAATATCACGCATTTTTCTTGTACATACACTGTTAATTCTAGCTAGCCACACTTATTTTCGAGTCCTTAATTCGCCACACTCCGGTCCGTGAGACCGCTCGACTTGTGGTCGCGTTGTCATTTTCATTCTAATTAATATTTTTAAGCTTGTACTGTAGAAATATTGGAGCTACGCACTCTGAATAAGTCGTTACTACTCTTCGATGAAATCATCATTCCGATCTTCGCCAGACTCGCCAAAGAATCTCATTAACTGAGATAATAATGGGAGTCGTCGCACGTCATCGTGCATGACCCCAAAATGCAAATGTCCCGCTCATCCTTGGCCAGTCAATGCGTCAAGTTGGAAATTGTTTACCTAACAATGGACCGCGCCGTCGCCGATCGTTCTATCGTTCGCGGGCCATGACTTACCGGTTCTTCTGTGGCCGGGTCAGGTCCTTCCGGTCCTGGGAGCCGGTCCCCCCCTGCATCTGGACGAGCGAACGGCGACGTCTCTTTTTCTCCGAGTCAGTTCAGCTCGGTCGCGACTTCTCTTCTTGCGCGCGCGCGCGAAGCGAGGCCGAAGACCGGCCCGGCATTGTTCCACGATTTTGCTCAGACGTTGGCGGTATTCATCTTTCGGTCTGCGCGTCGTACTCGCATGCACGATGAATATCTATCTCGTCGCGATCCGCATTGTGCAACGCGAGCCATTTATCCCGAAAGAGATCTGGAGAATTTAGAAGAAGGAGAGACTCTCCAAGAGATTCTACAAAGGAACCTTTTATATTCTGTCAATCCGATAAAAATTTAATTCTTTAATATTTAATCTATAATTTTTTCATCAAATATTTTTGTGAGGAAAAGATCGACTTACAAATTGATCACAGAATGTCATTAAGATTCGACAATAATTCTTAATGTGGAAATTTTTGCGAGATTTATTTTTCCGAAATTCGTGTTTTTCAGATGGAAGCCGAAGTCCGGACGCTCAAGCAGGAACTGGCGCGGACCCAGGAGTCCCTGAAGACCGCCACGAAGAAATGCCGGGAGCTGGTGAGGGAGCTGGACCACCGTACCGCCGGTCACGAGTCCGAGAAAATTCTGCGGGATCAGCAGCTCTCGAGGATACTGCGGGCGCTGCTGTTCCTGGAGGCGCGTCTTAAGCAGGAGCAGAAGTCGATCAGGCAGATGCTCTGCGAGAAGGACAACGTCATCAGGAACCAGCAACTGGAGATCGCGAGGCTCAGGCGGTATACAAAGAACTATATTAAGAGCAAGCGCGATCGAACGATGTCGGCTACCGATGTCGAGGTCAACGTCAACGTCGACAAGGATCTGCAGAAGGACTTCGGCAATTTGCGAGTAATTTGAAAAAAATTAACACAATAATTAGCGCATAAGTCTGTCTACAATCAGCAGCTTTTAATTTGTAAAAAAGAAAAATAGGGAAACTAATAATATAAGACTATCAGAATGAATTTTACACTTTCCACGTTCTGTTTTTTTTTCTAAGTTCAAACCTATCGACTGGTCGCTTTCAGAGAGAAACGCTGCAGGAGAGCGGTATTGGCAAAGAGATCGCGAGTCTGAAGTGCGAGATAATCACGCGGTTGAACCCGGCGTCGTCCGGCATCCTGGACGAGCTGGACCGCAACAGCGTGAGGAAGACGAACAGTTTCGCCGGTAGCGATATCTCGAAGACCAGTCTGACCAGCAGCGAGAACACGGACGCGTCCATCGTCACGACGACGACGGAGGGTAGTCCCTCGTTGCTCAGCACGGAGGGCTTCTGCGAGGGCGAGAGCACGGACGTGTCGCCCGGCTCGACCCTGAACAAGTGCTCGAGCAGGTGCACGCCGACAACGGTGACCGACAGCGAAAACGAGACGACGATGATCCTGGACGACGAGGACATAACGGAGGAGGGAGGTACGACGATAGTGTCGACGAAGAGGAGGACGAGGGGCCAGAAAACGTCGTCCAAGAGTCCCGACGTGATTGAGGTAGTGGTCGGTATCGCGAGAACGGAGAGCAAGGACGACGGGATGGACTGTAACTTCGCCTCGGAGGACGAGGAACAGACAAGGATAAGTAATCAAGAGGGAGATAAAGAGGAACCGATTTACATCAATGCCTGCAACGAAGTGAACGAGAGGAATCTACAACGGACGGAGCAGTCGAGGACAAAAGATGATTATAGCAATAATAATAATATGTACGTGATATGCAAGCGATTTTCGTTAGATGCAATTATGTTTTTTTTCTCTCCCGTTACGTTCTTTTAGTCCCTAACGATCCTCCCGATTTCTTTTTTGCAGCGAGACAAAGCTCGAGACGCCTGAGTTGACGGTGGAGGACACCAGTGGAAATTGGTATAGCGATCCGGATGAGGATCGGCTGAACGATGACGTATTCAGGCATAGCATTTACCGGCCAAACAGCAATCATAATTCCGTGTTGGAGTGCGTAAATCAGATCCTGCTGCAGGATATGGAAGAGGAAGAAAATTCGGTGTTATCGGTACCACGCCGGTTCAAACATCGCGGCAGAATCGTACGTTTTCAGCCAGCCAGGTTGTCCGACATCGAGTCGGTGGGTTCAGAGATGGAGAGGAAGAACTCGGAGGAATCCGTCGCGGATAATAAGGATTCATCGAGAGAGGAGGAGACCGCGGAAAACGAGGCAAACGCGTCCGAGGACGAGTTTGGCATGAGGATTGTTCAAAAAGAGTCAGACGACGACAGTTCAAAGGACTCCAAGGCGATCCCGCTAGTCATCATTGAGCCCAAGATCGACGTTGAGGAGACGCGAAAGATACTGACGAAACCTCAACCGGCCAATCCTCCGTTAAAGATGGAAAGAATCGAGGAAAAGACCTGCCTGCAGATGTCCACGAGAGGATTGACGATCGCCAAGAATCTGGATTACGAGGATATAGAGTCGTTGCCGGAAATAACGGCGACATCGCCGACGCCGCCCAGAACACCACCGGCGTTGCCGCCGAAGCCACAGTTTCGCAACAACACACTAATCTTGAAAAAGATACCTAGTCCATCGTTCCTGATTGATGAAAAAAGGCAACAAGACCCAGGAGGCGCGGATCCTATTAAAAAAAGCATTCTAGGACTGGTATCCTCCTCGTCGTCGAAGGTGGCGAGGAGCCTGAATCTGGAGGAAGCGAAGAGTTCGACCAGGAACTCGGCGAGAGAAACGAAAGGTCGCGAGGAGGGTGGATTCTGGAAGAATAGATTCAACCATGTGCGCTCGTCCTTCCAGGTGAGGCAAAAGGAGCCGGATCAGACGAAAGGTGCGGTCAGAGTGACGAACATCGTTCGGCATTTCGAAGAGTTCAAGATCGGTGACCCCGAGGAACAAACGAAGGACAGAAATCGCCCAAAGGACCGCCACGTCGAACTCGAGCACGTAAGATCTTTTTTATCGAAAATAGAATATATTTCGAGAAAGCTGTATATATAATTTAAAAAAAAAATGAATTTTTTCTCTCACCGCAGGAATTCGATATCCGACAGAACTTCGAGGAGTTTAATCTGGACGAGTGCGATCTGTCGGACGATCCCAATCGACCTGAGGGTGACGGATCCGAGAGACTTGGTCACGCGCGGCTCAACAACGCCGGTCAGACCGAGAACAGCATTGCCAAAGACAACAACAATGTTCTTGCTGTCGGCAACGGTACCAGCAGCAGCAGCAGCAGCAGCAGCAGTAGCAGCAGCAGCAACGGTGAAGTTGGAAGCAGCGGATACGATCACTTTCTAGAGGCGACCGGCCTCAGTAACAAGTCGATCCTTACACCCTCGAGATTGCTGAGCAATCACAAGAGCATGCTGAAGCCGAAGGACGTGAAGTACAAGAGCAGGATCAAGGCCACGGCGGTGCTGGAGAGGCATGGGGTACAAGCGACTCCAGCCGGCAATATGACGACGCACGTCAGGCACTGGACTGGACCGTTCGTCTGACGATTGGCCAGTTTTCTGCCGACTAAAAATATCTTCCGCTCCGCTGTGTCGGCCGACAACTCACCGATAAAGGCGAATTACAGAAGATTTTGATCGCTTTTATTCGCTGATTAATTGAAGATCTTTAGTCGCTGTTTTCGTGACGCAGCGAGTGACTCTCACTCTTAAAGTGCAAATGGAATTTTATACAGTATTGATCGAGGGAATTCTTAACGAAGATACGAACAGAAAAACGCAACCTCGTTTCCTTAGTACGTTATGATGCTAATGTGTGAGTAATTAACATTTATATACACATATAATTACATTGATTTTCGTATGTCTATAAAAGATACATGAGTCGCTAGATTTTGAAGTTGCACTTCCAGTGGTTAATTTATTTAATCCTTCCTCGGTGAGAGATGTTTATAAAATGTTGGTCTAACTATTCCTGCTGTGAAATTATTTATATTAGTCTTTATACGATACATATGTAAAAAATATAACTTGTCTCAACTTTTGGTATATTTTAATTTATAAAGCGTTATTGAGAGAGAGAAAGAAATCTATGATCTTTCATTACCTTAGTCATTTAATGAATGATACGATATCTAGTGGTTTTCGACCGTCATCTTTTATTAAATTATTGTTAACATACAAGTTTCTATCTTAAATTACATTCACGTATACGTGTGTGCAATAAAACGGAAACTTACGTAAGGTACGAATTTAACGACGAATAGAACGGAAAATTCAAATGGAAGATTAAGATTGAACGTCGTGTTCCGTTGATATCGAACAATTAGATTTTTTCTCGGTATACGTGTTATATACACAGTCATATACTTTCAAACATAATTACAGATCATAGATGAGCATATATAAACAAAAAAGATATAATAATACTTTGTCGCAGGTAAAGAAAGAAAAGCAGCACTTTGAAGGAAAATTATAAAAAAAGAAATTATCGTGTCAAAAAAGAAATAAAAGGGCAGTAGAGAAACAATAAAATTAAGTGGCTTGCACTCTCGTCACGCATTTGGATTGCCGCGTTAAGCACTAAATGTGCAGCGAGACTGTGATGCCACTCTCAACAGTATTATGCGTTCGTTCGCGTGTTTAGAAGCGTTGATATGCGATATTAAGATGCGCAAAAGATCTCACATTATAATACAATTGTGTGTACATATATTTTACATATACAATCTAGCTACTATCTATCAAAAAATAACGCAAGTCTATAAAAATATGACAACGTTATCACCAGTATCAAAATTTAAATGTGGGGCGTGAAAGAAGAAACGCGTACATCGAATTAGTTCTTTTATCTTATTCCTTCTTGAACATTACACAATCCCCATTTTAAGCGTCATGCAGGCTTCATTCTCTCGCGGGTTAGTATAAATCACTCGTTCAGGCACTCCATTTATACGCTTGTTGGCTAGCATTATATCGGATACGAACGCGCGGGACTACGACGGAAAGAGATCGCTCGGGAGAACTCGAATTAGTTTTGGCACGCCGTCGCCCTTCAAGTTTCTCTTTCCGCACGAAAGTCATAAAAGAACTGCAACAGAACTTGTGTCAGTTATCTATCACAAGAAAAATTTGTCAAAAAACAATGAAAAAGAGGCATACCTCTCTATCCAAGTCCTTTTGCGTCCACACCTTGATAACGGGAAGTTTATTCTGTCGAGATGAGAAATAAGATATCGCGTTAGATTGTAAAAAATTAATGCGTGTCACTCGCACTTTGTTTTACATAAGCTAGCTTGAAATTACTATACTTACACTAGCAGAATCATGCTGATTAGTAGTTAGACGAGGATTAAGCGCAAACGGAACTCCGTCGAGATCGGACGATCCCGGAAGTGTACCGTAAATGGGCGTGGATGTGACGGCCAATGGTGTAGACATAGGCGGTTGGGGCGCGGGCCTCGTGGGCCTGATCCTCGCGTTAGGACTCAGGACCTCGTAATCTCGATCGGGCTCGTCGTCCTCGTTAGCTGCGATTCGCGGGTAAATCCCGTTGGCCGGTGGTTTTGGTGAGTACTTTGGTTTCGGGGGCCTTTCGGGGACTGTCCTGTGAAAGGTTCCATTTGACGGATTCGGGGAAGGGCTCTGCAGTAAGCTGGAAATATCATAAAATACGTATATTTATAGCATAAAGTCGATACACCTTGCCCGATGCGCTGAAACTTACTCTATATTAACGTACGACTGCGAATCCGAATTCGCATTTGTGATATCGACCGTCTTGTAGCATACACGAACACCATTTATGACACTGAAAGAAAAACAGATAAGAGATACAGCAGATATCGCGATATCAAAATATCGCATTCCTTTTGCACCCCACTTATTTCCGGTAGATATAGTCATTCCGTACTTATCTATATTTATATCTTGTAATTACTGTATTACTGCACCGTTTGTTATCGCGTTTACTTTCCATTGTGCTACTATAAAATACAGATAGAGGATTCATAAAGCCAACTAATAGTCGGTCTAATTAAAAGAGTCGAGTTAAATCGGCGTTTGCATACCCAGCGGCGGAAAATCCGACAGGAGCCAGTTTGGAGTCCTTGTGGATTATCCTGCTGCATATTATTATATCCGTGACCGCTCTCGCGCACAGGTCCTTATTCCTAATTTTGTAGCACACCTGTTTCTTTCGCCACGCCTTCTGCCCTGCAAAAATTTCACCGCGATTCATTTAAGTAAAGACTTGCAAACTTGTTTATCCGTAGGCATGCAGGCATTGTTAGTCGCAAACGGAGAGAAGGCTCACTCGAGTCCACGGTGTAGGAGATCATGCTGTATCCTTCTGGCGGAGTGTCTCGCTCGTTAATCACCACGATATCCTCGACCACGCAGTCAGGCTGGCCCTCAGTCTTCGAGAAGCAGATATATCTACCCTTCTTCTTGATGAACAGTCCGCTCTCCCTCCACAGATCGGCGTCGGTGTCCTGATCGTAGGTTCTCGATACCTTAACGAGACCGCATACCGATTATTTCCGACCACCGCGACGAGATATATATATATTAAATAAGCAAACTGAGAATATAATATTAGCGCCGTACCACTGTGAAGTTCGGTGGACACTTGTCTAAGTCTTCCACAACGCTAATGGCAGTTATTGGCCTGTCATCCGGCAGTACGGCCGACACTTGATGGACCAACATCTTGCAGGTCTTCTTCGACATCTCGCTGCAGTCCCGGATACCTAATTACATTCGTTCCCCGATTAGAGATGAATTTTTAACGGAAATGTTTGTGTGTGTGGGTCCGACAATATAATAAGTATATAATATATATTTGCAAATATTTTAAATAAGCAAACGTTAAGTACTGAGCACTGGCGAATACACATTTGCGTACTATTAAACGTCGCGCATCCTGCGTCTACGAACGCATCGCGAGTAAGTCGCATTAAAGGAACGGGTGGATTGCTATTGATAATCCTCGTCATTGTCATTAAAGTGGTCATTGTCCGACGGCCGTCGCGAGGAAAATTTATACGCTGTTAACGCGAGATTAGATACAATCGCGGCTTTTATCGTCGCACGAGATAACGAGGCGATCGAAAAAAAAAAACCCCCGCCGGCGGTAATCGCGCCGTAACTCCGACGTACCGTAGAAACGCCGATCGTTCCAAAAATATCAAACGTGACCGACATTCTCCGCTCCACGAGGCTCTCCGAGGCGCGGAGGCGATCGACTATGAAACTCCCGTTTAAACCCGACGCGACGTAGCGAGAGCGCCGATCGAATCCCTCGGTGCGATGTACTCGGGTTCCTCGACTCGGCGCGCGTATAACGAATTCCGAAAACGAATTATCCTCGACGAGTAAAACGGAAAAGTGAGCTATGAGAGAATTATTAGCGCGCGAGTTTACGTCAATATTTAATTAATAATTTAGGGCCGGTTGTTCCAACCTATTGGTAAGCTTACCTGATAGTTAAATCACATGTCTATCTTTGTCCAATGTAAAGGATAAACAAAGACATACATATGATACATATGATTTAACTATTAGGTATAGTTTACCAACAGGCTGGAACCAACCAGCCCTTAATGAAACCTATACAAATCGATTTAGTTAGTTACAGTTTTAATATCGAGAATCTCTTTAGCTATAATTAATCATTTATTTGAATTCTCGACGCTTTTCAAGAGCGGAGACATCCTTACGGTCTTCGCGTTATCGCGTTAATTAGCGCGGTAGAAATTAATATTCTGAAATAGCGAGCTCGCGGAACGTTCGACTGTGCCGCGCCGGAGAGAGAGAAAGAGAGAGAGAGAGAGAGAGAGAGAGAGAGAGAGAGAGAGAGAGAGAGAGAGAGAGAGAGAGAGAGAGAGAGAGAGAAAGAGAGAGAGTCATTCATTCATCCTCGACTCGAAATCCTATTAACCGGAGTAACGAGAGCGGCGATACGAGTGACGGATTGACAACGGGCGGGGTTGAACAACCAAGCGGGAAGACGAAACGAGGAAAGGAGGAACGTAAAGTGGGACGGCGCGGCGGCATGCGTTCGCGGAGGAATGTGCATGTGCCGTCGCGTTAGTAGTCGCGAACGTCAACGGGTGGTCTCGAATCTCCGACACTTCGAACGAGTGCCAAGCCGATTTCGGCATTGAACTTAATAAACCTCGTACAGTAGACCCCCGTATAACGCGAGTTCAAATAACACAGATTCGTATATAACACGATGAGAAAAATTTTTAATACTTTTTTTTTTTTTTTTTCAAGTAAAATAAAAAATATTTTATTGCTTCTTTAATATTTATTTTACATTTTTTTTACAATAAATTCTCACATTTGTTATAAATAGAACGCATTTCCGTGTGCGGAGGTCTACTGTATATTATTTTAATATTTATTGGTTTCTTTTTTTTGAATGCGTCTCGATAAAATTGATATAGCATCTCTTTAATTAAATATTAACTGAAATAATTCTTAATCGGGTAAATAAGATCGTCACTCACAAATGTGTGTGTGTGTGTGTATGACGGGGAGTTTACGCGTTCGCCCAGATATAAATGATTGGCATTCAAAGTGTTAACTCTTAAGTACGCAGCTTTACATATATGCAAAGAGACTTTTCGACGCTCCGTGTACTTTCCCTTATGAAGTTCGAACTGAAAACGCGTGGCTTTGCACATCTAAGGGCCTTTTCAGTCCCTTCTGAATGGAAAGGGATTTTTTATTGAAAAAATACTTAGGGTGCTACAAAAAAAATTGCGCGGTCAAATCAAGCCTCTTTTGGCCTCTTTCTCACTACGGTTTAATTGAGTATACGTAGATGATTATTATTTTGGAGTCGTTATACATTGAACATTCATTATTGCCGAATGATTTGCAACGTAAAGCTAACAATAAGTGTTAAAGTTCGCGTGTATTATAGAGTTTCTGGCGGTGTTCAGATCTATAAACGTGAAAAGTACATATATCAAAGCGAAACCATTTATATCCCATTCTTTCCCATCCGTAAAGGATTCAAATTAGAATTAAATTACCGTCTTAAATATCTTTTCAGAATTCTTTAAGCAGACATTATTAATTTAAATCGAAGTAGAAGACTCTGATACTGGGGATATCAGAGTCTACCGATTAAAAGTCAGAGATGTGCGAATTATTTATTTGAAAAATTGCACGTTTAAGTATTAATGTTTATTTTTGCCAACGTAGATCAACGATTTTTTATCTTCTTCTAATTTTTCAGAATTAAACAAAAATGGTAGAAATAAGCGTAAGACGCGCGACTGATAATGGAATCTCTCTCGCTCCCGACGGTCCCGTTCTCACCCGCGCGCCGTCGAGAATCGATGATGCGGGCACTGCATCGTTTTGCAAAAGATCGTTTCGTCATCAGGGGAAATCCGAGCGCGAGGAGTCTCTCGACAGGAGGCTGTCTGACTTTCCGACGGCTGTCGGTCGCTCAGCTGTCTCGAGTTTGTTGGTCGGCCAACTTTTGCGAGCCGGATCAAACACGCAAGTATAGAACAGTAGAACCGGTAAAAACCCGCTCCGTCAGGAACGTGGAGGTCAATCGTGCTGTCGCGACGAAGCAGAGAAAAAAAAAGAGAAAGAGAGAGAGCGAGAAAGAGAAGCCACGAGATCGGCCTCGCGCGGGACGACGACAATCGGAAAACCCGCGTAACTGTACTCGTCCTCGAGTCGTTAGAACACTCCGGCGAATTATTCGGAGGCGAGAGAATCCGTTGTTCTCGCACAAAGGATTCCGCTGTGCGACGAGAACCGCCGGTCCGGCGCGCGGCGGCGCGGGGACAGCGGCGGCGCACGGTGCTAAATTCGGAGAATGAATAATACACGCTCGTGTTTACGCTGTCTCTCAGCGATGACTTGTCGTTGAAGACTAACACACGGCTCAAGATCGGAGCGCGTCATAACATCGCTCGGCCGTCGCCGTCGGCGCGATAGCGATAGCGGGTACCGGGTGATACCGAGCTGGAACAACAGATAAATAATAGGCTTTAAAGTGCGACGCGAACGGAGGGGGGGTGAGGAGGGCGAGGGGGAATAGATCAAGAAAGCCCGTGGGGAACCGGCGTCGCCGTTCGAGGAACGCGCTCTCGGGGAAGAGGGAGGTCGATAGGAAGACGAAACGAACGAACGAACGGACGACGTATGTACGTATGTGCGCGGAGGTCAGGTCTGTCTCCCTCTTCCCCCCGCCCGGTTCGCGAAATTATATCGGACGTGTCATCGGAGGCGCGCGGAGGCGACCGTCGCCTCTCGAGGCGCTCGATAGAGGCTGACCTTCTCTCGTGACTCCGCGACGCCGCGCCCGCGACGTTGTCCACCTTCCTCGCCGCGGCTCCGCCTCTGTTCTTCTTTCTCCTCTTCCTCACACGATCGCGCGCTCCGCGCTGACGCAGCCACGACGACGACGACGACGACACGACGCGAGAGCGCGGCTTCTGTCACCGGCGCTCATATTTCGGAGCGAGAGACGAGACGGGAGACGGGCTGACGTTGGTCGACGACGGGACGGGTCGTGTCGTGCGCTCGGTGCGCTCCACCGTCGTCCGCGGCGACGAACGCGGCTTGCGAAACTGCCCGAAAACGCTCCGAGCGCCGACGGGCGACGGGGCCACCGAACTCGGCGCCGCGCTCCGCTCCGCGACGCGACGGGACGCGACGGGACGCGTTGCCTCGACGCGCATGCGTCCACGTGCCTCTGTCGCGAAGTGAGAAAGTAAACCGATGGGGATACGAGAATGCGTTTTCAGACGACGCGTATAAAAAAGGCTCGGAACTTTCCGAGATGGATCGAAGTTGTTTAATTATTTTTTTAGATTTCTGCTTTTTCGTGCTTTTTAGGGAAGACGGAGTAATTCTTATTTCGAATCGTACGTGTGCCTGAGTCGCAGAAAGGGGATGGAGGGAAAAGGGCTTGACGCTTGATGATCGATCTGATTGGCCGCGCCACGTTGTTATACTACTCTGTTGAATATATAGCCGCACGGGCGATAATCGGCGATTATTCAAACCGGCAACGGCATTTGCTTATGGCAAAATTTCTTAAACCGTGCCATGCGGTTTGTCGTCCCAAATTTAATCTCTTCTCGCGCAAACAACAAAGATAGGGATGAACCTGTCGACGTTGAATCATTGCGGGAATCGCTTGATGACGTCGAGTTAATCGCCGATTAACTTGAATCGGAGTTTGATTAAAAAAAGTTACTTTTATAGTCTAATAAGTATAATTCTATATTTAAAATCTACGATCTCGAGATGCCCACCAGTTATTTTATTCACTAGATAAGAAATCTTTTAAGATATAATTTTAATTTAGATAGACTTATATGAAAAAGCATGATTATAAATAGGCCGAGCGAGTCGCCGGCAATACTTGATTAAAGAAAGCAAACTAAATAGAAAGAAAGTCGTGGAAAAAATCGTCCTTTTCATTCTTCTCTTCAAAATTGGTGCTATTATTTCATTATGACAAGATAATCGATCCCCGAGGACCAGTAGTGCGATACTGTCAGTCATCGTTATATGCATAGTATCGTTATCGTTATATATATTGTCATTGCGCAGCTTTTTTATCACATAAGTTTTATCACGTACCTGCGCAACTGTCGTTATGAGCGCATGAGGAGTTAAGGCCCCCGCGCAATCAAAAATATAAAGGAACAAAAGGAACATCAGGTATTAGCGATGAGGAATAAGAAAATCAGGAATAAACCGTGTGGCTTCCGATAGATTAAAAATCTCTTGCTATGTTTTTCATCGTGCGTCCAGCTTTATTCCTGATTCTTTAGTCTATAATCGCTATAATATCTGCGATGCTCCATCCTTATATTTTTCATTGTGCGCGGGGGGCCTTACGGAATCCCGTCTCTGACAGATGCGTCTGCTGGCGCTCGCTTTTACCGCGCATGTGCGAATATCAGTTTACGTCCACGGTTTACGTCACTTGCTCCTTGAACTGAGTTCCCTACAAATAGGAACTCTAGCCTCTGCCTCTAGCTCACTCTAGCTCCAGACATCGTACGTACATCGTACGAACGTCACGCTTGACGTTTATGCCCGGCTGTCAATCGTCGTGTCGCGAATTTGTTTTCCGCATTTCTGACTGATCGAAGCAGTTATCTCATTCACGCTTACTGGTAAGTACTCCGGAAGAGAGACATCTCCGCTCGTTGCGATATGACGGACGCCAATAAGACCATCCCCTTTTATTACTCCATGAGCGGCAATGGGCAGGAAGATGAGGTTAGTTTCCGCACCGATCTATATAGTTATAGTCTATATATACACTTCTTATATATATATATCTTTTTTTTTTTAATTTTATCAGAGAGCGAAAGATGCGCGCGCTTATTTATTTTCCACGTACATACGTATTTTATTTTATGTACTCTCTGAACTCTCGATACGTACAGTTCCTGGAATTTCGAAAAATTATTAGAAATTTGAAAAACTCTTGAAATATTAAGTGGCAGTCTCTTTGCACGTTAATACTCTTATTCTGATATTTTGTCGATTTTAAATATTGAATTTAGATGACATTTAGAGGTGGAACTTATTGTTGCAGAAACTGTTGGAACCGATCAGATACATTCTTCAGGTACCTGGAAAACAGATAAGAGCGAAATTAGCAAAGGCCTTCAATTACTGGCTAAAAATATCGGACGACAGAGTCCAAGCGATCGACGATATAGTAAATATGCTCCACAATTCGAGCATTCTGTAAGTTTGCGTTTTATGACTTTTACATACAAAATAGGCTGCTTATGCCTAGCGTAAGACTGCTAAAATCAATGAGCATCCATCATATAAAGTCGCCATATAAATTTACGTAAGATGCTCATTGATCCTAGATGGTCTTGTCCTATTCGTATGCAGATATGCCTTTTTGCGTGTGATAATTTATTGCTTCGGCATAATATTTTGCTTTGCGTACCTTTTTTTCGCACGATTATCCGTAATACTAAATCTTGTCTTTTGTAATAATTACGACACCCCTTGAAAGAGACTTTAATATAGAGTATATAGACAGGAATCGTGTACATTTATTTTTAAATATGTCGATATATGAAAGTTTGTTACGTGTGATTGTATTTACAATTTAACTCACGTTACTCTTCTTTCCTTCTAGCTGATATTCTAATTTTTTTTCCGTATTACCTTTATTTATACAATTTATAAACGTATATTTTTATATTAACGTGTTTGCATCTCACAAGTGTATTATTTTTAAGTTAGGGCAATTAAATAAAGTACAAATACAGATATTTCAAAGTATTGTCCGTAATTATATTAATTTAGAATTCTCAATATATAAATTCCAATATTTTTGTAAGAACTAATTATGAATTTTTTTACTTTTGCAGGATTGACGATATTCAAGATAATTCCATTTTGCGAAGAGGCATTCCTGTTGCACATTCAGTTTATGGAATTGCTAGTTCATTGAGTGCTGCAAATTATGTGTTATTTATTGCGTTGGAAAGAGTCGTTAATTTAAAACATCCAGGGGTAAGTTACATTAACCCACTTTTTTATAAAAAAAAAAAAATACGATTTGCATTTGACTTATTATGATTCTAATGATTACGTGTGATAAATCAAGATTAAAAATAGACATTTCTCATAGACTTTTAGTGGACATTAACATATTCCAAGAACATAAACAACTTCGCAAGTAGCATTATAGACGTCATTTCAGATGTGTAACTTAATATATACACACATTATATATATTATATATATATATATATATATATATATATATATATATATATTAGAAATTATATATATAAATTAGAAATTAAAATATGTAATAGTATGTTATTATTATCAGGCAACGAAAGTGTATATGGAACAACTACTGGAGCTTCACAGAGGTCAAGGAATGGATATTTTTTGGAGAGATAATTTCATCTGTCCAAGTGAGGAAGATTACAAAACCATGACGATAAGAAGTACGTGCTAATACTTGTACAAACCTTTCTTATATGTAGAAGTTATTGTTATAATAAAATTTTGAGATCACGTAATTTCGCAGAGACCGGAGGACTATTCAACTTGGCTGTAAGATTGATGAAACTGTTCTCAACTTGTGAAGAAGACTTTTCATCATTAATAGCTACCTTAGGATTGTACTTTCAAATACGTGATGATTATTGTAACTTGTGCCTCGGTGAGGTAAGCGATAATATTTAATTTAATGAATCAAATAAGGAATAGTGAGAGAGGCAATCGGAGCCACTGCCAAGGGAACGGGCTTGGAAAAATTAGCGGGGAAAGAAGACCCTGTAGAGCTTAACTCTAGTCTGACACTGTAAGGAGACATGAGAGGTGTAGCATATAAGTGGGAGATGGCAACATCGCCGGTGAAATACCACTACTTTCATCGTTTCCTTACTTACTCGGTTAGGCGGAGCGCGTGCCCCGAGGGTTTCGTGCCCCGGCAGTCGCGGTGTTTTAGAGCCAAGCGTTTCAGAGTGGTTGCGCAATCGGTTTGATTGCGCAATAATTACCGCGCGTGGCTCCGATTGTCTCTCTCACTATTCCTTATTTGATTTATTCAGGAGAGCCTATACTTAGTTTATTATTAATTTAATAAACTTTTGAAGTAACTAAATTTATTTTTGTCGTAGTACACTGAAAATAAAAGTTATTGTGAAGATTTGACCGAGGGGAAATTCAGTTTTCCGATTATTCATGCGCTTACGAGCAATCCTGACGATAGACAAATAATAAGTATCCTTTTTATCAAATGTTATTTTTACTTACAATTAGTAAAAAATGTTTTACAATTAACATAATTTTTTAATTAATTGCTCCATATACTTTGAAAGCTTTTGTTATATAATTTATTGTTTATATATTTCTTTAATAATGCTTGATAAAGATATTTTACGACAACGGACAAAGGATATCGAAGTGAAACGTCATTGCATTAAATTATTGGAGAGGTTCGGTTCTTTTAAATACACAAGAAACGTGCTTGAGGAACTGGATTCGACCGCGAGGGCTGAAATTGAACGTTTAGGTGGTAACCCGCTTTTAGTGAAGATTCTGGACGAGCTTAAGAATTGGGATACTAAAGAAGCGCCTAAGGATCTTTTAACTGGAACGTTTTAAATATACGATTGTTTAGGTTTTATTAAAAAAAAAAAAATAGCGAAAGCGTAATATCAAATGTATACATGTTTTTTTTATAATGTATTATACAAGATAGTATTATATTAATGATACAAGCAGCCAAGGAATGATCATATAAAAAAGGTAATAGAAAAATGTATCAAAAATATGTAATAAAATTTTGTTACGAGATTTTCTTGAAAAAAGAATTGTAAAATTTTATTGTACTCTGGATTTATACCGATATTCCCGCAATGAGTTGTTAAACCGAGTGTCCCGAAAAACTAATCGGCCTTTTTGAAAAGGCATTACTGTAACTTTACGTTATGGCTACAAGAGTGTAAGTGAATTTTCTGATAACGAAATATTTAATTTAATACCGGCATACGAACGTTCCGTAAAAGCGCTGACATTTACATTTTGTCACGCGAGAAGACGATGTCGATAAATATATCTTTTGTATAAGCATAATTTATACAATAGAATGGCGTTTAGAAAACCAAAAGACCGAAAAAAGTTCTCGAGAAATTTTGTTGTTGATCAATGTCTGTCGGCCTCGCATGATTTGAAATTTGACTAAAACTATTGAAATTTTTACTGTATGTTTAACTTCTACTATTCAACTTTTCTACTATTAATGTAAATTGTATTACTTGTTATTATTTTTCATTGCGCGAAGAAATGTACACAAAATTAAGAAATTGTACATTTTCACAAAAGATTTTTCACAAAAAATGAAATTTTATTGAAACTATATTTAACATGATTTTGTCTTGGAATTTGGTTTTTCATGTGCATACGTCGCTTGGAATCTGATTATTCTTAAAGAATAGATTTTGTCAAAGGTCAATTAAAATTTTAGGATAAAGCTTCTATTGTTGATTTCCTCCACATAGACTAACAGGTTTTTCGCGTAATTGTTGGAATCTAGTTTTTTACCGTCTGCACTCTCTCTCTACACTGGTTGTGCATCGTTGGTCTCATAAACAACGATACATAATATAAGCCCATAGACTTGTATAAATTAGTTATTCTGTTCTTACATCCAGAAAAGAGCTAGACATTACTGTGTGTGTTTAGTGCAACATGGCGATCATAAGTAAAGTAAAGTTATATCTTTTTGCAAAGGTATATTATGCTCGACCCAACTGGCCAAAAGAGAGAGAGAGAGAAAGAGAAAGAGAGAGAGAGACTATTTGCATGTCTTATTACATATGTCCTCCGGGTAACCAGCTAGTAATTAATAAATCAGAAGCTTACATATTTGTGCGTTACAATCACAGAGGTAAAATACATATATGTTAAACGGCTTTTTCGTTAGTCGTTTATGTCGAAGGACATGTCAGAGCTGTGCGGTGGTAAAATTTAAACTGCTGACAAACCGTAATTTCCGGTTTGTCCCGGAAAAGCAATAAAAACAAATCAGTATCGTCAATATATATAATAGGCCAATTCCTTTTAGTGACACAAGTCGATGACACAAGTGTCGTTCTGTCTTTGTTATTCATTGAATGCCAAGAAGGATAGAACGATGTTTGTGTCGACTTGTGTCACTAAAAGGAATTGGCCCAATGTTTATTGCTTGTCCGGCTATCAAGCTTTGACTGCGTGCCAACTAGATTTGTCAGACTTGAAACACAGCTCCGGTTGGAGTAGTATGTTATAAATAAGTTTGAGGACAATAATTAATTGTAAGTTGGAGCACTTTTGAAATAATAAAACATAATAAATTATTTTTTATACTATTTAATCAATGAACAAGAATATAAAGAAATATATGTATATATACTGATATTACATAGAAATATATTGTTTTTCTGTAGAAGGCTTTTAATGAAACTTATTCATTGTCACTTTCGATGCCCTGCGGATATCGTTCACAATGTCCTACATGATAATTATCGTAAAAACATTTAAAACAAAGATATATCATACACCAGGCACATCTTATAAAAGAAATTTCTTTACAGACGCTACAGTTTTGCTTTCCAAGCATTATTGGAAAACAGATTTCGTTGACATTTGAAAAACAGGTTCTCTCTTCCACTAATTTTGCAGCATACCAGGCATATTTTATCATATTTGTGAAAGAAGGAGCGCTTAATTG
This sequence comes from Temnothorax americanus, assembly GCF_048541705.1. Taxonomy (NCBI): domain Eukaryota; kingdom Metazoa; phylum Arthropoda; class Insecta; order Hymenoptera; family Formicidae; genus Temnothorax; species Temnothorax americanus. The sequence goes on from NW_027509253.1 coordinate 1,647,071, forward strand.
GTGGTGAACTAGAGAATGAATTTTTATAGCATCTTCACGAGATGCTATTTTCCTTTGTTCTTTTATTAACGCAGGAGCATTTTGCAATCTTTTTATCAAATTCTTTACCTGTCGATAAAAATAAACGTCGCAAGGCTGACAAAATGGGGTGCATAAAAAGATTGCAAAATGCTCCTGCGTTAATGCGCAAAAGTTTTATTTTTATTTCTATTTTAAGTATCTTACATATCTTCTCTTACATATCTTCCACCAATTAAATTTAGTCGGCGCGTAGTCACAAGATTAGAAAAGTTGTAAAATGCAAATAAAAATAAAACTTTCGCGCATCATTTACCGCGCCTAGTTCTGAGTTAGCTATATATTCGTACGGATATTGAATTAAATTCTGTAATTAAATTTATATGTCGTCTAAAAACTGGGATATTATTGTCTACATTGATTGTCGCTCTTGCAACATCGAGATACAATATATAATAGTCGGAGAGCTGACGACACTTTTGGCCAAGTGATTTTGTAAAATACGATTTTCCGTTTTAACCTGCGTGGACGACTCTCCTTCGATAATCCGAACACCTGGCTGGCCGTACCTGGGGGGTTTAGAAGTACGCAGGTGAGATAAAAAAACGGATTTTCAAGTTATAGTATAAGTCATAATTTTTATTGGATATTGATAAAAGGAACATGCAAATAAATTACCAGTTTGATTGCTCGGGGGAATTAGTGTCGCCAGGCTTAATTATAAATAATTAAAAATAATTATTTTTAAGTCGCATATAATTCTGATATTACGCACGGAGATCTAAGAACCAGGCGCGGTAAATTATGCGCAAAAGTTTTTTTTTTATTTGCATTTTACAACATTATCTTCCAAGATATGTAATTAACAGATACTGGTTGAAAGATATGTAAAATAGAAATAAAAATAAAACTTTCGGGAAATGTCACTACTCCAACCGGAACTACGTTTAAAGTGTGACAAATTTAGTCGGCGCGTAGTCAAGGTTGGAAGATTAGGTTGTAAAATGCAAATAAAAATAAAACTTTCGCGCATCGTTTACACAGCGTCTGGTCCTACTTGCTTGTAATCGCGGGTCCCAAAGTGGGTTATATCCGGATTTATTTTTCCCAGAACTGTTACTCTTGCAACATCGAGATAGAATATAAGTCCGTAGGCGCTGACATACATATAGTCATTCTGTTTTTGTCAATCAGAGAAGAGACATCACGCAACATGGACCCAAGCAAAGTTACACAATTCAATTATTATTCGCCAAGCGGTGACACGGAGGAGGATAAGGTCAGTCCTATACATATAATTTTCCAGCAGATCAAAAATAAAAGGAAGTTCTTGTCGCATGCAGTCGAATTCTATATAATTCCTGATACTTTTTAGTAACAGTTCTGTTGATTTTGACAAAAAAAAGTCCGTTGAAAAAATTATTCTCTATAAATTATTCTCTCTAAATACTCGGCTTTCGGGCGGTAATAATTTATAAAAAAAATTATACAACATTGCTAGTGTCGGGAACTCTTTAGAAAATGCTTTAGTATGTTCAGAACTATTCGAAAAATATTTTAGATAAACCGGAACTGCGACATTTCGTACACTGAAAAAAAAAAATTTGTTTATATTAAGTAAATATATTTATTTTAGTATTATTTCCTTGATTTAACCCTTATGTCAATACTCGGGTACCCGGGTACCCACCTGTGCACATATGGGTCAAATTTTTAATGTTTGCATAAAAATTTCTTTATAACCGCCCGGATCGTCGCTATTTGAACTTTTTACTATCGAAATATGCAATGAACTTTTTGTTTCAATACCCAAAAATAAAAAAATTATTGTCTTGAAGTTTACCTACTTGATTCTAATACTCAGGGTACCCGGGTACCTACTTTTAAAAATATGAGTTTTATTATAGTTATTGACTAAATTAATTTATAAATAATTAATATGGTTATAGAAATGGTAAATTAATATGCAAAACAATTATTTAACGAATAACGAGCGACGGCTAAAACCTTCTGAAGGTCACTCAGGAGGATGACCTTGACAATATATGTCAAGGTCAAGATCATCGGAAGTGCTTCCCCTAAAGTGCATAATTACCATTTTTTTGGGTAAAATCACCAGAACTATTACTAAAAAGTATCAGGAACTGTAGAACTCGACTGCATGCGACAAGAACTCCCTTTTATTTTTGATTTGCTGGAAAATGATATGCCAACTTCACAGACACATTGATCTCATGCACAATAGAATAAAAATCAAAATTTTTGTCGTATAGAAACTTTTGGAGCCGCTTAAATACATTGTTCAATGTACTGAAAAACATCGATGTACAAAATTAACACGTGTTTTCAACCACTGGTTTAAAATATCATCGGATAAACTGCAGCAGATTGACGAAATCATCAAAATTGTATACAATACGTGCATCCTGTAAGTTATATTTTATTGTAAAGCATCATCGACTTTTATGTGTGTGTATGTATGTTGTTAATTTTATAAATTTGAACACATGTAGATATTAATATAATAGTTACATTTGCTGTCTGCATATTGTATTTATTTATGTTAAAATAAAGTGCGCACGATAAAAAGTAGGACATATTTTACAAAAAAATTAAATTTTATTCTGTTTTTGTACTACACAGTTTCTTTTTTTCCAATTATTAATAATATATGTTTTGACATAATAATTTATACTAAAATTTTATAAATTTTTTTTTAATTGTTCTTTTATTAGTTATGACGATATTCAAGATGAAGCCATTTTGCGAGATGGCATTCCCGTAACCCATTCCGTCCATGGGCTTTCCCGCACAATAAGCGCCGCCAATTACGTGCAACTGATCGCTTTTGAAAAAGCTTTTGAATTACATCCCGATGTAAGTTTTGAAGTGTCCACATTATACTATTTCAAGAATCGCAATATTATATCATAGATAGTTGAATTATAGCATTAAATGCTTTTTAACAAGTTTGTCCTCAAGTAATTAAAAAACTTTTAGAAGTAATAAAGACGATGTGTGTGTGTATTTGAAAGATACACACATTTTTGAAAAATCTCAAGTTTGCAATTAAGCACTTATAAAACTGTATACATATTTCTTTACGATCAGCACTGTATTGATTACAACCAGTACTAATTCAAAGCTCAACAAAATCGCGCCAATATATTAACTTTTGTTAAATACAACATAAATTAAGTTATTTATTTTTATATCTTAATTAACAGGCAGCTAAAATCTTAACTGAACAATTACTGGAATTTAACAGAGGCCAGGGAATGGATATGTATTGGAAGGAGAATTTATTAGAGTGTCCAACTGAAAACGATTACCAGATAATGGCGGAAAGAAGTAAATGTTTATGATTTTGTGATAACTTTTATTATCTGCTGAAACAGAAACTCCATTTTAAAAACTAAATTACATATATAAAATTTGAATGTTAATTAATTTTATAGAGGCTGGTTGGCTGATAAAATTAATGACAGGATTAATGAAACTATTTTCCACGTGTGAAATAGACTTATCCTCGTTGCTAAATTTAATGGCGTTTTACTACCAAATACATAATGATTATTCCAACTTGTGTATTTGTAGGGTAAGTAATTTGTTTAATTTTTATTATTAATTTGATTAATTTTCTATTATGCGACTTGGGTCTCGGAACCTCTTGAAAGGTAGATATATAGATTCTCGAATGATAAAAAAAATCAATGATACGTGAGCTTCATTTTCTCGACACTGGGGTGTAAAAATCACGAATTTGTTATTATCACAGGACATGAACGATGCTAGTTATTGCGATGACCTGACTGAAGGGAAGATCAGCTTCCCTGTTATACATGCCCTTAAATGCGGCAATAGCCGGAGGCAGAAAATAATGGGTACTTTTTTTAGAAACATAATTATGTTCAAGATAATATATATACTTATTTGACATAGGAAATTATTTATTAAATACGCATTTTTCAGATATTCTAAAACAACGAATTACCAACACCGATCTTAAAAATAACTGTGTGGACTTGTTGGAGGAACTTGGTTCTCTCAAATACACGAGGGACACACTGGAAAAACTGGACAAAAAAATAAGGAGAGAAATCGAACGTTTGGGAGGAAATCCATATCTAGTAAAGATGCAGGACGAATTCATGAACGAGGTGTTGCGCGGTACTGCTAAGGTTACAACTAAACTTTAAAACGTCGAATATTTCGTGCAAAAAATAATAAATAATTTTCGTTTAAAAAATTGTCCGGGCAATCGTATATATTTCGTTTTTACAAGATACATTATACCACAGAATAGATTGTTATGTAAAGTTGAACATTTATATCTCATTTAGATTTAATCTCGTATATTTTCAGATTGTTTGTTAATTTTCTCTTTACATAATTACACATATTGTACAATATAACATTACTAATTGTAAGTACATTAAGTAATTGTAAATTACTTATTTTATTTGTAAGCCTTATTTATCGCTATATGTATCTCTTTATCGTAACTTTTTGGCGACAGTATCAATAGTATAATTAAATTTATACGATTAAATAGTATAATTTTAAATTTATTATTTAATATTTTTGCAATAAATTTTTTTTTTTTTAAGTATGAAAAATGGAGTTTTTTTCAGCGTGGCTTTTCTATATAAATAAATTCACCGAGTAAAAGACTTTTAAAAAGTATTTATTAGCAATTTTATATACTGACAATTTAATAGCATAACGAATGATCCTTTATAATGAAATTTTACGGCTGTTTTGTACATGTCATGCAATTATACATTATACATTTATATCTATATTTATATATCCTAAAAGACATAACGTATAGAAAATTATACTTATATTATAGATTATTACACGTAACTAACAAGTGTCTAGCTAAGAAAAATATTCGCGTATATTCATTCCTTCACGTGCACGCGTAGGGATAGAATATCTCGCATATCGTTTTTCCTATTTCGCAGATTTGTAAATCTATAAATTCAATCTCTCTCTCTCTCTCTCTCTCTCTCTCTCTCTCTCTCTCTCATCTTGTTTTTATTCTTAAATTTACCAAATCTCTCATGAGATGACTTCTCCGAAATTCTCTCAATTTACACCATTTTAAAAGGCATTATTCGGCCTCGTACATTTCTCGCATTCGTTCTTGCCGCATATGTAATCGGGTGCTCAATTGACTATCCTCTCTTAATACGCGACGAGATCGAGTCGAGGTCCATCGTCTAAGGACTAAGACAGCGTGGCGATTTGACACGTCCTCTGTTCAAGCTCGCTATCCTCGTCGGATTCGCTGGCCCAGGAGGACCGTCGCTCGTGTCATATCTCACCGTCGCTGTCCCCGGGACAGCGTCCTGGTCCTGACACGCCGTCATCGAGAACCTCCGTCACCTCGTGAAACAGACAGATAATGGGTATTGAGTAAGGGCGAATCGAGAAAAAAGTATATTTCGTAATAAATCGATGCAATAAATATTTCATGAGAGAGAAATCGAGAGATTGACATTAAAATTAATTCACGAACTTTTTGCAAAATTATTTGATCGCCGACCTCGGGAGCACTCACCAGAACTTCCTCAAATCGGTCGTAATTCTCTTGCCTGGAGTTCAAGAGGCTCTCGCCTACCGAGTCGGCGCCCGATTGGCAAGGATCTCGTCGTCCTAGCGCGCTCCATGCAATATGCAGCAAGGACAGTACCGCCAAGAGGCCGGCTGCAAGCACATATATATATCTGTCAGGAGTTCACGGAAATAGAGTTGAAGGAGTCGGCGTCCTTACCCGCGACGTAGGACAGCCAAAGTCTATTGGGTCGCCACGCTAGAACGCAGGACAGTGGCAGGTAAAACAACGCCTTTCGCCAGCCTCGCGTGGCCGCCAGAACGCTGGACCAGCAACGCGAGCAGAGGGAATCCTCGTTCCTGAGAAAACAAAACGTCAACGTACATATATCCGTTTTCTCATAAAAAGGATCCGCGAGAGTAAAAGAATTATTTTCTGAAATAACGTTTTAAATAAAGAATTTAAATAAATTTAACAATTCGATATATCTGAAGCCCCTTTTTATTTTTATTCCACTGTTTTTTATTTTAGGATTATTTTAATTTTATTTTAATTGGCTCTATTTATTTTAATTGCATGTTGAGAATTGCATCGATTTAAGATTATATCCTATTTTTCTTGCCAATTTGTATTTGACACATTACAGTTACGGTTCTTCAGAGCGAGCGAGATGTTCCTCAGACAGTTGGTGCAACGTCGTAAAAGTATCTACGTGATCGAGTTATCTGACGTTCGCGGAACTAGAAGATTTACATGATTTACATTCGATTAACAAAAAAACTTTTGCGAGAACGACGTCTTCCGCTAAATGCCGCAGGCGAGCAATCCAGCCTTTAGTCTTGATTATGACCCCATCAATTCCACTTAAGTTTCCTTCTTAAAGAGGCGGGGCGGTAAGACGATTTGTCCATCGATACAACTTTCAAATACTCTTAATGAGTACCCTCTTTACGGAGATAAACAAACTAAATTCCGAACGGGCGAAAGAGATCAAAATAAAAGTCCGACTTGTCGTACCTGCACCAGTATCCTGCACATTTGGTTTTACGCTACATTCTTTCTATATTTTTTCTGGCTAATGTAATACACGAGAACGTTTGTCTAACTAAAATGTTAACGTGCGCAGTGGCAATTGCGTTCGCAATGCAATTTCGCCGCGGTAACTGTATCGAAAAAAAAAAATTACCGGGAAGCGATTTGCCCGAGCTTTCGAGATTATCGAGGAAATCTCCGCGCGGAGATAATTGTCACGCGCGTTTCAGAGAGCTGCTAATGTACGAAATTAGCCGTCGCGGCAAACGTAAACTCGCCTAATCAGCTCGCGGAAGATTAATAATCGTCATTGTGGCGAGGAAAATGGGAAAGCACGACAATCGTCTTTACGCATCATGCGGGTCTCGCAGTAGGAACCTTCTTGTTCTGAAAAGTGGTCGAGAAAATCGACAAGATCAATTTAGACGGAAAGGTTTATTGTCTTGGAATATTCCTTCAATAATTAACTCGCTGAAATATTTTTAATTAAATTGCCCTCGATGGAAGGAGACCGAGAGAAGGAAAAGATCTGACGGGGATCTTCATCCCCGCGCGAACGGATATAAAAGAAGATGTCTCCATTGGAAATCCGCTTTTCTGCAAAGCAATGTTATCTCTCCCTCTCGATCATCTCCGCGTAGATCGGCGTGATCGATCGTTCCGACTGGCAGTTTTAATGGCACCGTCGTCGGAGACATAAACTTCCGCGGCAGCATATCGATTCCGGACGGATCGCTAAGGTAAAAGTTACTCGTTAAAACCGTAGACCCTGCAGAACTTCTTTTAATACTTCCTCCCCCTGGCTTCCGAAGAACGCTGGCGACGTCGTCCCATTGGTCGCCGTCTCACGCTGATCGATATGAGCAACTTAAATGATAAAAAACTTGAGCCGATATAACCCGGCTCGACAATCAAGACCAAATTTACCGAAAGGCTCGTTGAAATTTATTAACGTATTAACTCTATCGGGAGACATAAGACAGAAAATACAGCGGTCGGAGATATCTGGATGAATTAATCGAGGGAAGCGCCCGCAGCACACGCGCGGGGAACGGTATAATCAGCTTGTTAATTAATTATTGTATATATCTCCGCAATTAACTTTGAAGACGCGGGGAAATTTTCATCTTCATTTTGAGCCGTGCGTGACGCATTTATCTGGCTTAAAGATGATTACCACCGGCGGCGCGGCGCCTCATCCCCTCCGCATCCGCGAAGCGTTATCTAGTTGCCGGTAGTCTACCCGTGCACTTTCCTCGCCGCTCCTCCCGCTCTCGGGAAATGCGGGGAAAACTGGGGCGAACTTCCGACCTGCTTGGTAATTGCCGGGCTGGCTTTGCACCGCTTCTTTTCCGCGTTACCCTGTTCGGACCTCGAACGGTGTAATTCCCCGGGGCCCTCTCAACCCGCCCGCCCGGCCGTGTCCGCCGAGCATATTGTTCCCGATATACATACACGGACCAATTTCGGGCAATTTGCAAAGTCACCAATACACTCGCGTTTATACGTTCGTACATGAACATTACACCGAGAAGCTTATGTATTAAAACCTGGTCGCTTAATTTTCTTTCTCTCATGTATTTTATAAATACATCATTATTTTCAATTAAAGAAATTGCCATTCATGATCCGAGCTGGATCTTGGTATAGCCTAATAATAATATTCTGTGAATTTTGTATACTTTTTCCAAACTTAGCAAACTGCGCGTCGATTTTTTAAACCTTCCTAAAAAGAGAGAGAGAGAGAGAGAGAGAGAGAGTACTCGCTTAATTTTTTTATTATAATTATATTCAAGCTTAGCCTATTCAAGAGAGAGAGAGAAAGAGAGAGAGTAATAAAGTCATGTTTTATTATTGATCGTTGCAAAAATCACAAAATGTTTTTTTTTTAATTTTAAAATGACAAAATATGCAAACAACGAGAAAATAAATGCTGTCAATATACATGTCATAATTTGAAACTCGTCTTTCTCGTTTGCGATGCACGTGGAAATATTTCTGTGTATACATAACTTTAAAAAACACACATCTAACTCTGTCCTTTTATCGAGATTCGATAATTTAACGGTCTCTATACTCGACGGTTCGCGTATAGATATAGTATCTATTAGATATACGGTCTGTGTCTCGCTACGAGTATACATTTGATGCGAGACACTGTCGTGTCTCGCATCTTGATTAGGCTACCAAGATCTGACTCTATAGCCCGGACCTTAAATGGCAATTTCTCTAATTGCGATTGTATATTACATCAGTCCTGCTTCGCTCATTATTGTCCATAATTATTTTCTTTCTTATACTGGTTTACAAACAAATTTGTACATGGATTAGGTATTAGGTAAGCAGATAAATAAGTGAGAATATATTTTTCTCATCCAAGTGTTAAAATCCACCGAAGCTACGTTCGTCCAAACGTACCTGACGCAGAGCTGCACGAACAGCGTGATGGCCCAAGTCACCTCCAGGAAGAAGATCACGCCCGACGCCGCCCTGTAATCGAAGACGCGCGAGAATTAGCGGACGCGAAGCGCTGCGTCCGGGGAGACCGAGTGTGACACAAAAGTTCGCGCGTCCCGTCGTTGGAACATTATACGTCGCAAAAGCTCGCTCTGCCCAACGAGGGCATTTCGGATATTTCGAGGGAACAAGAGGGAGAGAACGGCAGCGAGTTTTACAGTCCGCACGAAGGTGGAACCCCACACGAAGCTGTTTTTTTTCCTTTTTTTTTCAATGGTATATAAATAAGAGTATGAATAAAATAACAATTCCGTCACACGAGAGGTATTCATTGCAATGTCCATATATCAATCTGTATTACCGAAACGTGATCCGACTTTGTCGGTGACGCTCGACGGCGCGCGCGGCGTTAAGGGTGATTCATCCCCGAAAAATCGCTCTGTCGCGCAGTCGCGCGTGATCAATGATTAAGGACGCGCCGACGTAGAACCGCGTAAAAAATGCAAGACATCTCTCTCAATTTCCCACTCCGCGAGATTCTCCACGGCGCCAGTTGGGTAATGCCTGGTGAAAAAATGCAACGAACCGGACGGGATATTTTTATTTCTTTGCCCCGCTCGCTGTTCATTGCGTGCGCGCCGATGAAACGCCGGCTACGCTCTCGTGCGTCGGAATTGCGAGTCGAATATAATTCGCGGTTATAACGCCAATATGCGTTCTTGATGTCGATAAAAATTAAAAATTCAAATAATGATTTACTCGAGACGATTTTAGACGACCCGTGAAAAAGAATTTGGGACAAAGTTTTGGTTTATTGATCGCGAGAGATATACTATTTTTACAATTATGATTTTCCATTCGACTCACCTGGCTTTATTAAATATAGTTACATCAAGACGTTTCGACTATTGATTTGGGTCCTTTTCGAGTATAAATCTATAAATCACAAATTTAATAATCAAAAAGCTATGTAAATTGTAACTCGCCCTACCACAACTGACAAGGAAATCGATACTATACAATAAAATGTTTTAAAAAAGATAGATACCTAACAATAAGTTATGAAATCAATAGCCTTTTACAAACATTTCCCTGGTCATGACATCGCAAGCCGAAGCAAGTCATGAATCTAGAAGCTGAATTTAAACCGATTAGACCAAAAGATAAAGAGATCAACGTCAATATAAATTAAGAGGCTTTACATGTTTCGTATGTCGTATAATGGATTAAATAATCCGTGTAACAATAATAGCATCTCAAATTAAAATAAAAGAAATTAAATAATATTCTTCTCAATATTATTTTTGTTTCACAATTACAAGAACTGTAAAATTGCAAGACATTGTCAGACATTCTGTAGTCATAAACTGAGCAAGTTATAGATTCTTTCAAAATATGCGAGCGAAGAGAAATTTTAAATCCGATTATAAAAGTTATAAGGATAAGGATATTCTAATATATGTACACGCGTTTATATATATAGAACCCGTCAGACCGTCAGCTTCTCCATTTTCTCCGTGGTCGAATTATTACGTTGTCTTAAAAATAATCTCGTTTAGACATCGCGCTTCCGTCGCCGATAATCAAATCAATCCCCAAATTAGATCTCTCAAGAACGAATCGAAAGTGGATTACTCGACGAGCAAAGACGATCGGCGAGATTTTCAGCGTCGTTTATCGCCCTTAATTATGTCCCAGCCTCCAACAAAATGGATTTTATCCGGGAGTTAACGTTGTGTATTTAAATTAGACTGTCGCGTTCACCCTTTCGTTTTACGTTTAGTTAAAAGCGGAAGATTACTTCACTCTCTTCGCTCAATAATTTACGTGTACATGAATATTTTATTATTTACACAGCACAAAAGAAAATCGAGGAAAAAACTCGTTCGCGCGACAAGCTTGACGGTGGAGGTCCAAAAGTTTCAGTCATTCTCGTCTCGGATTGTCTAAAACCCGCGAAATGTCCCTTCCGTGAAAGCTTCACGAAACCGTGGTCGCGACTCTGTATATTTTTCAGCGTTGAACAGCGCAGTTCTAGGTCAGATAAATGATAGCTCTGTCCGGGAAGGAAACGTCTGGTCGGAGTGGACGCCTTTCAGGACGAGTTTCAACAATCTCCGAAACAGACGCCGAATGCACGACGATAAATTCGCCGCCTTCGGCAGAACGGACAGATAATAATTGCACCGGCGAGAAAACGGCGAATTAAGAGGAGAACGCGGACGGGGAAAATCTCTGCCCGTAACAAGATCTCGGTTCGATTGGAAGAAGCTTCTCGGCGTCAGGTCGTCGTCGGGGGGGATGATCTTCCCCGTCGACGCCTCTCCTCCTCTCGGATTCGTCCGGGTCTCGCGGATAGCCGCGCGGCGGTCTCTCCCTCTCGCGCGGTGTCGACGCGAGGATCGCGATCGGAGGGCTGATAATGCGTGAATTGAATTACGGTATACGCATGTTGAATTATCCTCACGTAACGTAAAGCCCCATGACGTGCCGATGGTACGCCACATCCGCGCCGACGCCGCACACAACTGCAACAGAGAGAAAGAGGATCAAAAAGATCGCATCCCCCGTGTGCCCCCGCGCACGCCCCGTCCGATGAATCCCTTCATCTCGGCCGGGGGCGCTATATCGATATCCCGCCGGGAATCAATCCCTTCGATCGGCGTTATATTTCTCGCCGGACGAGACCTGAGTCATTTGTAACCGCGGAACTGCAACTCGCATGCGAATCAAATTCCGCTATAAATATGTGACATTTTTGGGTAGTGAAATCGCGTCGTGATTTTCTTTGACGTTGCTCCAAATAGCATCTTACGGCACTCTCCTGATTTTTTTGCATAAATGGTCACCTGGGGGTGATTTTTACAATGCAATTAAGACTCATCGTTATTAATTACATATTGCACATTTTTTATTGTTCTATAATTTATTGGCACTTGAAGATACAGTATGCATATAGGTTTACTCGACATTTTCTTAACAAATGAGAAGAAACCAAAACATAATTTAAAAACAAAAAAGGCATTAAAGTTACCGTGACGCGAGATTCATTTTTCCGATATTGAGGCGTAACCAAATTTATTCCGCAGGCGTTCGTTCTCAGCTTAAGAGATTATCCGTTTAATTCTATGACAGAGTTTTTCGATCTTCCAGCTTTTTTGCGAAAATATGCTCTTTTCTCTTTCGCGTCATCCATCTGTCCTCTTCGTCGAAGAAAATACATCATCTGTATATTACAAATAAAAGAATCGTATCTCCAATATTAGAAATTGAGAAAAAAACAGGGGATTTAAAGTTTATTATTCTAAAATAAAAATCTCCAGTACGACTTTTTTTAAACATTGTATTTTAGGAACTATATGTGATAACGGATATATAAGACCTTTTACCATTGTACAATTTAAACTCCTGGTATATTGGAAAAAAGTATTAACTTTAATGTCGACAAAAACTGGATACGATTCCCTCTCTCTTTACCTTTGAGGCGCAGACATATTTTCAGGGATATTTCGCGACACAAATTCCCCTTGCACGCGCATGCCGGTGCATTTAATTACAGGCCAGATACTCGCTCGTATATTCCAAACGTGAGACTGCATATGCATTTCAAAATTTTTTCGCCATTCGATATAATACTGTTGCGACAACGAGGCGAAACGCTCGACAGCTCGCAGACTACGAAATGGGAGTGAACGAGAGAAAGCTCTATATATAGGCTAGAAGATATCCTGTATCCTGTATAAAACACGCGCGTAATATTCCATTAAGAAAGGAAAAGAGAGAAATTTCCATTTGCAGAGAGAAGAAATGTTGTTTTTAAATACAACCTCACGGCTCGCAGTGAGGGGAATATCAATAAACGATATACCGAAAGGTATCGGACATATACGAGAGGATACGAGTCGCCCGTGGCAAGATACCCCGCGAGAGTATATATCCCGCATTAATCTCCGCATCTCGGCGAATATAAGATTATTCTATTGTACACGTCGAGGAGAGAATGTACACGCTGTGCAAGTATCGCGTGTACACAATAGATCGAATATTTCGGCTTGACAGGAAATCAATACGCAGCAGGTTCGAATAGGATTTTTTTCCTCGCGACGGATCGACTTGAGCGTCTACGAGAAGGATGGGGGGCGGGAAAGGGGACACGGGACAAAGCCGATCATCTCGAATCGATGTAATTGCCCCCGGGAGAAATCGTGGGCTGTATGTGTCAGGAGAAATATATGGGATGATCGCTCGTAGAAGGAACTCATCTTCGTTCGCGATGCATGAAGCTAATTGCGAGCGAGATATACTTCGAAGTCACGATGACGAAATAGGGAATTAGTTATCGATCCATGAGAGAGATGACTTCTTAATTCGATATGTCTATTTAACGGAAGGGTATAATATAGGAAATCGCTAAATAAAAAATATCATTATATTATGCGAATTTCTTATTTTGACATAAATTTAATCGACCTGAGTCGAACTGTGACAGAAATGGCTAAATAAAGAAAAGCAATTGTTGTGCTATTCTTAAGAAAGCTGATTTCTTAACTTAATCATCGATTTGATCGGAACGTGTGATAAGAGTCAACTGAATGAAAGACTCGGTTATCGAGCCCGTACCTAAAGCTGATTTCTCAATTCGACACCGAGTTGATCGGCACGCGTGACGGCAGCCGGCTAAACCGCCTGATACGATCGTTATAATGTCCAAGTTGTCAAACAATGGCGACAAGCGCGTGTTGATAACTAAGTGCTCTGATCTGTCTGGAAATTGTGCTCTCCATCAATCTGCCGCAGTGACGAGCCGACGAGAGGCGACTTGTCGCTCTCGACGCGTTTTTTTTTTTTTCCAAAATATGATCCTCGAGGAACGATATTTCAATTTCAGTTCCACGAAAAACTAGAGTCGGAAAAAAGGATTAATGAAATTGAAATTAAGAAATATCGGTCACTCTTTCGCGTATACAAGTTTTATCGCCGCGCTCAACTGAGGTTTACATCTTCAGCCTTGTCGGTGCGCTGAAATCTCCGGATGCAAAACACACAGCCGGACTCGCACGGCAATTCCTGAAGACAGCGACGGAAGGATATCAGAGAGCAGTCCGTGAAAGGTCCAAATTGCAAAAGCGGGCGCGATCAAAGGGCTTCTGAAATGAAATAACCGGGCATACGGGGGAAATAATTACGCGAGCCATTAGGGGAACTTCCGTGACACGGCGTGTCGCGAATGCAATTAACAATAACGATTTTAAGAAAGCCCCTCGTCGAGCGGCGGCGTTTTCAACTTTAATGGACAAGCGTTTCAGTGGCGATTTCACCGATCCATATACTCGGGGAAGAATTATTGGATTGGCATTAATATATAGCCATTGATTTTGCGTTAACGAATTCATCCTTGTTAACTCCTCGAGTTTGTTCCCAAAACTTTTTCTCGATTTCAGACAAACCGTCTCGCGCATCGATCCCGCATCTCGTCCATCCGCGCTAAATCGCTTCATTGTCAAAAGCCCTAAAGTTTCGCAATTATCGTCTCTCTCGGCCCGCAAACACAAACGATGTATCCCTGTAGGGGGGGTATCCTTTCGCCAGGAAAATTCAACACAAACAGAGTTGCGACCGGATGGGACGCACGCGTGTGTTTGTGAGTCGTGTTTGTGGGCCCGACGAATTTGGGGAAACGCGAGGAGCGATGTATTATTCAGAGGGCGAAGTCTCGGGCAACTTTAATAAAGGGAAAATCCGGCTGGCGACGCGCAGCTGGGATACTCGCGGCTGTCGCCGGCAAGGAAATATTTGCGAAAAATTTTACACTCCTTATCCGGCTTCCGCGGCGTCGTCGCGCTGTGTATTCCTGCGTTTATGTATTTATGAGCTCGATGTCGCGCCGGAAGAAACGGAATTCCATGCGAAATAAGCACCGATTATTTTTGCCGCAACTCTTGGGAAGATGATGAAGAAAACGAGGAGAAATAACATGTTCATTAAACATAAAAAGCTCGCTATTCGATTACTTTACTCGCGCTCTTTCGATTTCCATTTTTTTTTTGCGTGACTTTAATCCGGGAACGGACGCCTGGCAGTGAGTTTTACACTCCAGTATCGAAAAAATGAAGCTCACGTCACAGTAAATTGATTGTGATTTTTTTCGTTTTTTAAATA
This sequence comes from Temnothorax americanus, assembly GCF_048541705.1. Lineage (NCBI taxonomy): Eukaryota > Metazoa > Arthropoda > Insecta > Hymenoptera > Formicidae > Temnothorax > Temnothorax americanus. Next base: position 1,662,300 of record NW_027509253.1, read on the forward strand.
TTTTTTTTAGTTTCTCCTTACTTTTCTCAGAAAATGGCTGAGTAAATCTATATCTGTACTTTAGAGATAAAGAATTTTGTCGAAATGGAATTAATTTACTTTTTCTAATATACCAGGAGCTTAAATTGTGTAATGATAAAGGGTCTTCGTATCCATTATTACTACTTCTTAAGACACAATGTTTAGAAAAAATCGTATTAGAAATTTTCATAGAAATAATAAACTTTAAATCCTGTTTTCTTTAAATTTATAATAACGGCAATGCGATTCTTTACCTCTAAGGTACAGATATTGTCCGTAAACACTAATAAATTATAGAATAATAAAAAAATATGCGATATATAATAATCAATAACAATAAGTTTTTTAATTGGGGAGTAAAAATCCGTTGCCGGATTAATTTCCATTTAACTCGACTTTTTGAACAAAAAAGAAGTGAGCGCTCGAAAATTCTGTGGAATCTACGTTTATAAATTTTTGAACCTACAGTGATGTACGGTCTTCGACGAGCGTTCCGGAAGCTCGCGGGGATTCCGGATGCGAATCCCGTGTTCGCCGGCAGAACATTGTCGGACGGTGGTTCTGCGACTGGCACATGAATTGACCACCTGCGGTCACGCTGGTTTCGCGTCGCGAGTGAATTTCCGGGGCCGCATTGTCCTCCAAGATGTTCCATCGGGATATCCATTATCCTCCCGCGGACAAGAGGTCGCCAATCATTTTTCTCGATCGAAAATCAGATTTCCGCAGGAGAGCGCAGGATATCTTCCAATACGCGAGCGAGCTAATAGACGTACCGTCGTACGCTTACTGCAATGATTAACTTAATTGAGCAATCTAGGTCGTTCAATGACGGAAAGGTATAGAATGGTAAAAATAACATTTTAACAACATCAAATTGCCCAGCACCGCAAAATAGAAACTCAAAGCTAAAGAAAGTTGCACAGTAGCGACAAAATGTCGATGAATCCAGAAGGCACCAGACGGGAAGGGGTGAAGGAAAAGGCCAAAAGTCTCCCTAAGGATAAATAGTGACCTGATATAGGTCGTTCTTTCTTCCTTAATTTCTTCCTCCGTCGCGGAAACGAAGACAGATTGGCGCGATCGGATTCCTATTTCGCGGGGTCTCCCCTGCGTCTTCCTCTTTATCCTTTTTTCTATGTCTTGCACTATCTCCCCCCCCCCATCCCCTTCGTCCCGGCTTCGTCACGATTGCGCGACGATTCCGCGCGGCCAGCGAGCGGGAAAATCCGAAATTCCTGACCCCGAGTTCAATTAGAGGCGCGGTGCCGAGGCCTTCCGGTGATGCGTCCCGGCAATGCAATTAGCCGCGGACGCCACTCGTGTCGTCGAGGGTGTCTCAACGGTCTCACCAGAATAGGGGCGAAAGCGCGCGATAATTAAGACGCCAGACGGCTCGCTCTCGAATACAATTAGGCATCAGCTGACTTCGCAAGAGGCCGCTCGTCGCCGGCCCAATATATTCGTCTCGCGTGAAAACAACGCTCGCTTTTTCCGCGTGAACGCGGAGGGCAAAGGTTCTTTCGAATTGATCCTCGAATTCCTCGAATTGGAGAACGAGGAAGGAAATGAAAAATTCTCGGCGAGAATGGACGAAAGAAGTTTGCCCTTACTTTTAATTCCGCAAGAGGGTATCTCGCCCCCGATTGATAATTCAATTACGACTTTCGCGAGTGTCGGCTCACGATTCGCAATCGGCTCATTTCGAGAGGACTCGACGCTTTCTTCTCAAAGTCTGACTGACGACGCTAAAGAAATCGCGGAAGTTTTCCGTACCGCCGCGGTATATCGATAATACGGGACGCGCGCGGCGGACACGCGGGTTTCAATGGGAATTAATTTAATTCGCGGCGATCGAAGGGTATATCCGCCCGTCCGTCGCCGTGAGGATCGCATGCGTCGAACGTTTCCGACGGCGGAGCACACCCCCGATGAAAATTGAGTTTCCCCGAGTTTTCCGGCGTCGCGACGATTCGATTTGTTCTGCCAAATCGTGACGAGCGGCACGGAAAAGTATTTCCTCGCGTATACGTATAGAAGGGGAGCGGAGAGAAGAGGAGAACGTGAGAGAGCCCCTCCGAATCGCGCGGTCGCAAAAAAAAGCGGGCGGGTGCGGGTAGGGAAAATTGGGCGGACAACATTTCGCGAAATGATGGATGCGCGACCCCCAAACAGAATCCTTTCCTTTGAGAGATACGGGGTGTCCGCGATATCTCCCGAGCGGCTGATAGGAGTACATTCATCATAATTTTCGGTGCGTTTTAAATCTATTTGCTCGGCTTAGTGAATGTGATTTCCGGGGTGAAAACGCTTTCGGAAGCGCACCGTAAACCGGTAACCGTGTCGCGCAATTTCTCTCTCCTTCTCTCTCTCTCTCTCTCTGCATCGCATGTAAAATCCATCAACGCAGGAAATGCGGCGCATCCCGCGCGATCGTCAGTGGCGGTGAATTTCGTATGTTGCGCAATGGCCTGCACTTTAGACAGGAGGCTGCGGGCACGGTGGAACGAGGAGGAGAAAGGGAAGAGGGAGGGCAGCACGATGTAACAAATGCGGCTCTCACCGGAATTAAAATTGAAAAGAGCGACTCGCAGTTAATTCCCAAAGTGTGCCGAGAAAATTTTTGGTTCACGTTGGAGCACTCCACATACCTATATGTGTCCGCGACACATAGAAGCGGACTTATCTCGCGATCCTCGCGAGTAAGCTCCGCTTTGCCGTGAATCTCTAATCCAGATTTAATCATCGAGACACGTTTAATATCGAACATTGAATAATTCCCGCAAATGCGTCCGTTTATCGAGTTTCAGATCGGAGCTGAGGTATTTCTTGCTCCTTCAATCCTTGATTGTTCCCTCTTGTGCGTGCTTCCACATGGCGCAATAAAGATGTTTTTATATACGGTCGAATAAAAATGTTTTTACGTCGTGTGATAAAGAATGCATCAACCGTCGGCGCGCATTATCGTAACATCGCGACGCATACATTTCGCGATATTTTCGCAGGACCAACGACGAACTCCGGGATATACGAGGACATAAGAAATTCAAAACGTCAGACTTCTCATTACCATCATTTCGCTTCTTCCGTTTCTGGGCTACCCCGTCACTCCGTCACTTACGCTATATAAATTGAATTATTATTGCGCGATTTAATATTAATTACTTTTGAATAATTAATATTAAATTTTGAAGCTAAGTCTTTTGGATTAAATTTATAAAATAATTAATGACTTCCTTTTATCGTAAATATTATTTAGAAATCTCTCTCTCTCTCTCTCTCTCTCTTTCTTACGTGCGCACAAATAAGATTGATTTTCTAGAGATAACTGAGGCAAAATTCCCACCACTAAATTGTGTCCCAAATTAAACATTGATCTTTCGATTTACGATAGCGAATGGGGATACATATGAAGCGCTCCTCGGCCATTCCTTCGCCCTAGATCGAGAATCCGTCTGGTTCGCCGGGTGAAGAGAAAGGTCGATGGCAATATCGTGTCAAGAATAAAGTCTCATTATCGACGACCTTTACGTCCGAAGGCGTACCCTATATACACGTTAGAACAGGGCATAAAGACGGAGAGCCGTTCTCCTCATCCTCTCCCGCCCGGGTCGGAGCCCGGCCTTAAACTTCACCGCAATGAGTCTCCGCGGATATAAACTTATGATTCACAGTATGTCAACCCGGGCAAACTTCGCAGCTGCGCGCGTGTTCCGCACGGTTTACACTGGCTGCACACGACGGTGGATCCAGTGATGGTACTGGGTGCGGTAACTAAGGCAGGCATTATCTCTATACGAACCAGAAACTCCGTTTTCCACGCCGACGAATACGCGGCGACTATACGACGGAGACGCGTCGTGAGAGATCGCCCGAGACGCTCTTGGCAGAGGAAGAAGACAAAGAGAATCGCGATTTTTTTCTCTTCCCCTTTCCTCCCTCGCGGAAGTAAACCGGAACGGTAAATCGGGATAGTAAGGACGCTCCCATCGATTTATCGAAAAAATTAGTTGGAATTTCAGATTCCCTGCGATTATAAGAAATTATTAGCTGCAAATCTGAAGCTACAAATAAGCCGAGTACAAGTTGAAGAAGAAACGCTCGGTTGCGTCACGGGCGCGAACGTGTACGCGCCGAGTTTTTCGCTTGGAAAATTCTTCTGGGGAAAAACTTCGCGAGCACTCTGGAAATCGCGTTTCGTCGAAAGATGCAGCGCTGTTGCAGTCACCGAGAGAATTCACCCTGTTAAATTCGTAGTGTCAAGTTGTAACAATAATAATAATAAAAAATTTATTGTATAATGCACAACAAAGGCTGTGGTCCATTTGATGGCTACGAATTTTTCCCCATTGAAGAAAAAGGAGAAAAGCAATGTGTACATGCTCTCTCACTCAATATTCATACATAGCTCAATTTGGATCATTTTTAACCATTCCTATAGGTCGCCACTTGCCCTACTCGATATGTTGTTAAAATTTAACTGAAAGAATTGAGTTGAAATAATATTGCTTTGCGTTAAAATAATAAATTTCGGCACACACGGTAGTTAAAAATAACAAAATGTTATTTAACTCTAGTTTAAATTTCATCCTTTAACATTTAACAGTGCACGTATAATTGCACCGAAAATGCGAAATGTTCTCGTGAACACGTCTCGAGGATCAGAGGATCAGCGAGATGTGTCAGATCAGCTAATCGATTCAACTAGATTCAACTGGATTCAAGTACTTAGTATTTATGAGCGGTCCACAGATATATATATATATATATATATATATATATATATATATATATATGTACATTATATTTTTACATTTCTCTGATGTCTGCAGTATTTACGTATTGTTTTCTCTGGCGCCAAGCTAAAAACAGGAGATTTGTTTTAACCGTTTCTAAAGGGTCTTTCTTTTCATGGGGCGACGTCGCGACGTCGAATTCCCCACGGCCAGTCAATTAGCGAAATTAGGTCGTTAGCCGGGCGTACTCGTTGTACGGGGCTTTCCTGAAAGTATCGCGCGGAAAAAAGGGACGAGCAAGCAAAAGTGGCTGGCTTATTTCAACGAAAACACTGCGGGACGTATCAAGTGTCACGTTCCCGGAGACACGTGCGCGAGACAAGCGTGGGATGAATAAAACGAGAGAGGGATCGAGATGAGACGCGGCGCGGAGAAAGGGAATAGTCATGGAAATGGCGAATTTTCGAACGAAATTAACATTTGTATTGAGTAAAATGTTTGCCTACAAAATCCGAGAAGATTATTCACGCAACTTTTAAATCAAATTTTCACGTGAAATATGTATCTCGATAATATAATTAAGTTTCTGAAATAAATTTCTGCTGAAAAATATAATTAACCGATATCATATACTTTTTCGTTATATTTCTGTATGTCGCTGATAGAAATAAAATTTAATTCGACCGGCTAAAGTTCTTCGATTTTCAACGTTAACTAAATCTTGAAAAATTCTGCTTGATATTTCGCTAAATAAAAAATCAATTTAAAAAATGCGCATTTAAAACAATATATTTCCACTTTATTACTGATTTTATTCCTTATTTTATCAGGCTGCATAATTTCAGAAGAGAAATTGTAAAAAGAGGAAAAGAGAAAAAAATAAAATACAAAATAATTTACTAAAATATATATTATTATACCTCTCTCTTAATTTCGCGAAAATATCGCCTTAGTTTCCGCACGTGCGAAGGTAATTCAGGTCACTCGAACATCGGACCTGACGGAAGAATGAGAAAATATCTGACCGTCGAAAGATTTTAATGAGATTTTTGGCACGCGCTACTTTTCACCGCTTAATTAACAAGTCACAAAATGCAAAGTGCAAGATCTACCGCAAGCGTTCGCAAGAATCATCGATTCTCTCGCATTCGCGACGTTCCGTTAGTGCTTAAATTAAAAACACCTCGTCGCGGTGCGGCGGAGAGAGAGAGAGAGATCACGGGGATGAAGCGTCTCGAACCGCAGTAAATTCGCGTTAACACGAGTTCGCGCAGTCGCGCGCCCGGGAGATCGCGCGTCCGTCCGCGTTCGCATCGCCATACGTTACCGGCAAAGTTTCGTTCCGTTTGCCTTAAAACCTCCGGTCCCGCGGCGCCGTTTCATGAGTCCCGTAAAGTGACGAAGGGAGGAAAGAGAGAGGAAGAAAAAGAAAAGCGCCCTAGAACACTCGACAAGTTAAAATCCTGCAGTGGTGAAAAGAGTTGTTCGTTTTATTTTTAACTGTTCGCCAGCACGATTTAGACGATCTGTATAACGAATATACGGAATCGGATAAACGCCGATCGCTGTTTCGGCAATCTCGGCCGGGGGGGGGGACAGGGGACGTGTTTAATCCGTTTTCCAGTGCTACGAATGTGCCTCGCGAATGCATAATGCACATACCAATGGCGCACGAATAGAGGATGTAATTTGTACCGGCGCGGCGACTGATTCTCGCCGGCTAAATCGCATCGCGCAAATTAACGGTGATTTACGCTTCGATACGAATGGCAAGTGCATTCGGTGCGGGCGGCTATAAATTATCGCCGATCGCCTAATTGCCGTTTTACATTTCCGTCGTGAATTTCCAGGAAAGAGAGAGAGAGATAGAGAGAGGGGGAAGCGGCGTAATGCACGATCTCCTGAAATCCGTACTGTCCATTACTACGTTTACGCGCGAGCGTTACTTCTGTAGTAACTTACGATATATTACTCGTTTACGGGGAGTAAATTATCGTAAGTTACTACAGAAGTAACGCTCGCGTAAACGTAGTCCATGTCCATCTATCCGCGATTAGCATGAGAATCGAATTAAAATTAAACGTATTTAACAACAGAGTCGGATGGATTTTTGTAGCACTTTGTATTCGATTTATCTTCGTTTATTCGATTTGCCTCCTGTATACATATTAATACCCCCCCCCCCTCGTATTATGACAGGCTAATTTACGAGACGCGTCCGAATTACTTTTCAAAAGAGCACATTCGCCAATTGCCGTAGATAAATGTGAGTAGCGTTTATTAACTCGTTTCCCCGACAATTCAGCTCATCGAGTTTGAAGGATGCTGTCAGAGCGAGTACGCGGAATTATAAACGGGGGAGAAGCGGGCGCCCGGTAGTCCAGCGCACGATATTTACGTTGTAAACGAGCCGGGGGAGAGAAAGAGAGAGAGAGAGAGAAAGAGAGAGAGCTCTCAAAGTTAATCTGATTGCAGTTTATAATTTCAGAGGATGTGCCGCGCGGTAGCGATTTCGACGGTCCCCCTTCCCCCGCAGACTCCAGGAAACTAATTAAAGTACACGAATGCGAGATCACGCGGGACGCTCGGTCTAACGGTCTCGTCGCGCGCTGCGGATGGAGAGCCTTGCTCCAGTTAGCGAAATCTCCGTTACCATGCATCCACTGTGCCCCTCTGTGTCCTTATATTAATCCTGAAACTTTTTGCACGCGGGATTATCGCGCGACCGTAGAATCCACAGATTCCCCTCTTCCTCATCTACCCTTGTCACGAGAATTACCAGGATCTCATCCCGAAAGAATGGCTTGTGAAACTCCTTTTTCTTTAAGATTATAAAGTCCGAAAAAGACTCGCGAAGACTCCGAACGCGATAGTCGGATGCGCGCGACGAGGAAAGTTTGTTCTCGGGTTACTCGCGTAACAAAATATCTCCCTGGTTTGTCCTCGTTACGAGGAGTTTACGAGCAATCGAAAGTTCGAGCCCCTCGGGTCGAATCGGACGTGAATTCGTCCGCGACGGAATGGTATTCCTAGCTCTGCCCTCATCCGCCCTCGTTCGTTCCCTTTTCCTCTCCCGCGGAAGTCGCGGCTCGCTCGATGAGATCTCCGGCGACGAATGTCATCTCGCGAGACGACGACTCGCGACGCGACGACGCGGACGTCGAGTACACGTGATATATGTCGTCCACGGTTTCCGGAGCTCCTCTTCAGGAGACAACGAATGTAAGGGAGGCTAAAAGTGCAGGAGCGAACTTCCCTGGACCGACCTTCCTGGAAACCTTGATTATTCAAAGCTCGGCGTGCCTCGCCCTTGATATTTTAAGCCTGCGCCGCAGCGACGCTAATCGAGAGAAATTCTGTAAATTCGCAGTGAAAAAGACCGCGTCTGCCGCGATTTAGCGTCCTAAGAAGGATTTAACCCTTAAGATCACTTGAGGCTTACTGTCTAGATATGGACCTTGCAACTATGATCGCGTATAACGCCGGATCTAATCAACCAAATTTTAAAAAATTATATATAAAATAACGGTATAGAGGACTGAAGAATATAATAAAATCAGAAAAATTGCCAATAAAATTAATGCTAAATTGTCGAAAAATAATTTTTGGAGACCTGCACGCAACGTGAATGAGCGAAATAGACACTAGGTCCATGTATGGACCTAGCAGCCCTTAAGGGTTGAAGGTTGAAGGTTCTGACCGCGCGGCATCGCGCATAAAGGAGCAAGATCGCCTCCCCGGATCTATCTCGCGATCGCGAACTAGGTACTCGCGTATCGCGTATCAATTTCGAGGGATGCTGTGTACCAAGCGGCGCATCGACGTCCCGCTCCCTTAACGGCCCCGCCTGCGCGATAAGTCCTCGACGGTAAATCAACGGCATTTTATCGACAGCACGTCCAAAGGGTGCGAGCGGGGGGAGGGGGGGTGGGGTGGAAGCAGAGAAGGGACGGAGAGGTCGCGCCGGTGGATGGCCCGCGGGGGCTTGTTTTCCGGTTGCGGCGCGGCGCGCACAGCACAGCTGCACACCGGGGCCGACCGCACCGTCGCGTCCCGTCGCGTCGGAAAAACGGCGAGCGTCGGCCGTGGCTTTTCCGCGCCGTCGCCCGGACCGAAGATAACGAAATGCCGATATCCGACCGCGCTGTATATATATGGCCCGATTATATTTATATCCTCGCGAAACAGCTCCGCCCTGCAACGATCGCCGTTGGACCGGCGGGAATTCATCTCCGCGAATTCCGGAGTCGGGGTCGCGCGAGTTCCAACCGCCCGCCGCCGCGAGCTTATCCGCGGCGCTAACGTAATCTGAGAAGATTCCGTCCACCGGGAATATTATACAAGAGTATATACATATACTACAGAAGAGAGAAAGAGAGAGAGAGAGAGAGACGGGAATATGTAGGATCCTATCTCAGGTTCGCCACGTGTCCTTTTCGATCATAGATTCCTCGACAAACTCTGACGGAGGGTTTTCTCCCTCGACTCCGTTACCGGCGCGCGATGAGAAAAAAGAAAAGTAATAACACCGTGAAAGATTTACGCTTCAATTCGCACGTCGTTATCAGCGGCGAAATTCTTTTTTGTTCTTTCTCTTTCTCTCTTTCGTTCTCGTTGTCTCACAGCGAGCGCTCTTTTCCGGATTAAACCGGAAAAGTCGGATATCGCGAGAGAGAGAGAGAGAGAGAGAGAGAGAGAGAGAGAGAGAGAGAGAGAGAGAGAGAGAGAGAGAGAGAGAGAGAGAGAGAGAATGCGGGTGTCTCGGCGCCTCGACGACATAAATAACGGCCGGTTTGTATACGAAACTGTCAGCGGTTTCGCGCCGCTCGCGGTCGCGAGATACACGCGACAATTGCCGTCGCATTGTTCTCGCGTGCCGCCCTTTATTCGCCATCGTCGCAGATATTGCCTTAAAAATTTAAGGGCACGAGATATAGCAAGTGGCGCGAAATGGATTGATCCCCGCTTGCTATTTATTTTAAAACCGGTTAAAAAAAATTTTTTTAAATATCCTCGATATAGCAAATATCGAGCCATTGTGCGCGAATGACATGTACATATGTGCGTATGTGTATGTACGCAGATGCAAGCCTGCGGGACAAATTGAAACGGGCGCGATAAAAGCATCGCGGAACAAGCGCGCGACATTATTACGCGACGTGGAAAAAAAAAACGATTCGCGAAGCGACGAATATTCTTTCAGGGGTGGGGGGGGAACATTTCGTCGCGCGTTCGCGATCAACTTTTCCCACAAAAATTCCCGTGGCCCATTACGCGTCACCAGCGAAGGGATAAAATATTTTTTTTGCGCTCGCGTGGACCAATTAAAAACGAGCGAGCTTTTCAACGAGTTTGCCGAACGAACGGAATGAATGGCGGAATAAATCGTTAAAAGAGAGAGAAAAGTGTACATGTGCGTGTTACCTTGTTTAATATATGACACTTGAACGCAACAAACGCGGAAAAAAAAGAGATCGCGACGTCCGTTCAGCATTCGAGAATTCGTCGAGTCCGAGGAAATGCGGTGAAAAAAGTTCCCGAACATTCCACACACGTTTCATGATTTCGGTAAAGGTCCACGGCCGTTTGGCACCAGAAATTCAACGCACGTAATTAAACGTCAACGGTCAGATACGACGTCCGGACCCCAAAACGCTCTCGCGGGCTCGCCATTCATCCGTTCGATCGACCATGCACGCGCGCGCGCGCGCTAATTGTCCCCGAGGGGCGAAGAGGTGGTCGGGTGGACGCATTGTGTTATCAATTAAGAGACCAAAGCGCGAGCAACTAATCCCCGCGTCGCTTCCGATGGCTCGCGATGGATGATGAGTCAGCAGAAGCGTCGCGACACGAAGCGTTTCAGTCGCCGTCGCCGTCGCCGTCGCCGTCGCCGTCGTCGTCGTCGCGTCCAAAAACCTCCGCAATTCGTTTGGAGATAATGGACCAGCGGATCCGCCGAGAGTATTTTTCGTCATTGTCCGTCGCGGCGTGGCGGGGGGATGAAAACGGTCGCAAAACACGGAGGGAACGCTTATTACTGAAAACCAAACTTTAACGGAGTGATTCTAAGCGTTTGGGAAATGTTCATCAGAACATTTTAGTCGTCGTTCAATCATTTCCAGCGCATTAGACATGCATGCCAGACATGGGTAAACAATATGAGAATTAATTTACATTTTCATCCAATAATAAAGTTATATCGTCTTTGACTTATATCATTTTGTTATCGTTGCCGATTTGTTTTTCTTCGTAAGAATCTTCCTTAAGAATTCAAAGTGTGTCTGGAAAGTAAGGAACGCGCCCTACGCGCCCTGGAACTTTCGCAAAAGTCCGATAACGTGAGCGGCTATTTAAACGAGACCCCCTTCTTCATTCGAGCGGACCACGAGGGAATTCATCTCGGGCTGCTGTTTTCGCCTGTGCTATAAATGACTCATTAATATTAAGCAGATGTATAAAGAGACCTCGCCGACAGAGTCCCTTTTGCCTTTTCTAAACGATAATGAGAAGCGGTGTCCCGCGCGCGTCATCTCGCATTCTGATTCGAAGCGAAGAAGATCGTTTTCATTCTGTCGTCACTGCCTCCTTCTCGAGACACAGAATTTTTAATCAAACCGAGCGGAAGTTCCTTTTTTTTATTTGTAATTTCTGATATCGCGCTATTCGCGCTATTAATCCGCCTATCCTCTCCTCCAATTTTTTATAGATTTTTAATTAATAATTGTATATTGATATTATTAATTTATATTATCAATCATTTTTGTATATTCTTCGACAGAAAGTCCATCTTTCTCAATGGAAAAATTTTTGGATTTTTGATTAATAATTAATTGTATATCAATTGTGTATCAATAATTTCTGAATATCAGCCCGCTTGCACATCCTTCGACGAAAAAAATCCCGTCTGTTTCGACGGAAAAATACTCTACCACCGTGTTTATACAAGCTCGGGGAGATGAAGCATATGAAACGTGTATCGGTTATTAAATGCGATATATATAAAGTTATCGAGACTCACCAATAGCGGTGCACACCCCTACGATCCTCGTCATCGTCGACAGACGACGCGCGTCGCTCGGCCTTTCGTAAGTAGACATATCGCCGGCGGGATCCTTCGTCTGCGTTATCATGGGACGTCCGATAAATGTTTTTAACAAAGATCCTGCGGGGGAGTACGTCGCTCGTAACTGCTCGACCGATATCTTCATAAAGATCTTTATACAAATTTTATTGGCGTTCTCTCGGCTTTACCACGCATAATCGTGCCCTGAAAAAATATGTAAAGTATATATTCAATATTAAAAGAAATTGCATAAGATAAAGAAAAAGGAAAAATTTCGTTTGAAAATTTATCTGACTATATAGTGGACGGTTACGTTTTCTCGATCACGAAGGGACGGACTCGCGCTTACGAGTAAACTCTGCGGCAGTCGTCGCGCCGGGGGATCGAAAAATCCGCGTCGCAAACTCTCCGTTAAATTTCTTTTTCGTTTCTTCGCGTTATTTCGCGTTAGTTCGAAATTCTTGACGTGCCGACAAAACCTTTCGCCGGGGGCTTCGTAGCGTCCTCCACCGTTGCGAGCTCGCGCGAAACTAAAACTAGACTACTAGACGGAGTAAACGCGTCGCGAGTCGCGACGCCAAAGAGGAGGAAAGCCCGAACTTGCGCAAATACCGCCCGCGCCCCCGTTCGAAATTTCCTGCGGCACGTGCCCCTCGTGGGGGCGAGCGACATTATTATTATAAGAACGCGCAGGATATTAATTAAACAAAGGCATCTGCACATTCGCCACATGTGTAACCTTTGCTATTTTCTTCTCTCTTTACACACACACACATATATATATATATATATATACACAATATATTCCTCACCATGCGATATATTTTTAATCTTAATGTCATATGACGCAACGGACAAAAAATAATTCAACATTATTTTATATTTACGACGGTAATAATATGCCTAACGCTATATTTAATCCTTAATTTTTGGATTTCTCGAGAAGGAATTTCCAGGATTAGAACAATTGCGGGGTGTAATAACACGTGGTATTACATTTATCCAACAACATTGCTATATATATTTATTCACATCCAATAAATTTTATAATAGTGCGGCATACAAAAATATATCCATTCGCGGTAAGCGTGTAGAACACTTGAACAACACGGACGCGCGGTGAGGTAGAGACAGTATTATCCGCGGAACAACGGTATTTAAAATAAAACGTCGCGCGTATACGCGTGCGACGATCATCTTCCGTAAATACATTTTACACGATAAATATATGTATACACTTCATTCTTAAAGCGTTTCACATCGTGCTTCAAGCGTTATCCTGATGCGAAATCGAAACGCGTCAAATCAACATTTTGTACTCCTCGGCTTTACACGCGGCATACACATATCGAACATTTGTTAAAAATATATTTCTCGCATGCAAGCTGTGTTCAAAGCGCTTCTTCCGATTTCGTCGCGTTAAGCTTTTTCTCAGAGTCTCTCCGTCGCTCGGACTTTCTTCTTCTTGCCTTTGGCCACTCTGGGAGTGCAGTCCCAGCCAGCCGAGAGCAAGCTGATCCTCGATTGCGCCGGAACGATGTGCTTCCCTTGAATCGCCAAAAAATCGCCGCTACGATCGCGAGTCGCGTGGGCGGATTTCGGCATCGTGGCTCGAGATATCGGGCTCAAGGGTTTTCTGTTGCGGTGCAGGGCAGCGGGCGACGGTGCCAATGATCTGAAATTTATCATTTGAATTATCCTTCGTCCTCTCAATTTCCTACTGACCATTGAAAGGAAAGAAGAAACGTTTCAATGCACGACCAACGCACCCATTTCTGCTGCTAGGAAGCCTTGAAGTGTCTATGGGAGCGAGTCGAATATTTTTCGGCCGAACAGTAGGAGAGACGGGAGCTTGCCAGGCGGAATGAATATTTGGATTCCTCAATGCACCCGATCTTCTCGCGGAACCTTGAAAGCCAACGTAGCCAGCTGATCCTAAAACATCAACAATTTTTGTGCGAGTGTCAATATTAATGCATCAATCAATTGATAAATGAAACGACTCGGTGCTCATCTACCTTGGCAGGAAGAGATTTCCAAATTCTCGTACATAAACTTAATCGGGACGGTCTTTAAAGTAGAAAAGCTTTCTCGCGTGGACACCGTAAAAGGCACGGGGCTTACAACGATCCTCTCGTTGAAAATAGTGCCAAGCTTATTTCTACCTATATGTGGCGTGCACAACCGTTCCTTGGCCCTCAAAGCGTCGTCATCTCCCGCGTCGTCAAAGTTTTTCAGTTTGTTCGCGGAGATTGAATTCCTCGTCCTTCTAAAAACCGGATTACATAAAATAAGAAGAAGCACTCCCGCGTTTAAAATACTTTATTTTCTTTTCTAATCTTACTTCTGAACTCCTTGATGGTTCGCATCGTTCTTTATTATCTGAAGAGAGCTTTCGGTATCCAGCAATCGGTTTCTTATGCTTATAGACTTGTTCTCGATATAATTCGGCGAGATTGCTTCTTCCGTCCAATTCGCTTTTGAGTTCCTTGATGAATTTCTATTACCATGAACGGGAGCGGGGGCTATTCTCAGGGCGTCACTTAGGTCGTCGTGCAAGGAATCTGTATCGCTCTTCTCGTTAGGAAAAAACTCTGAGATTACATGTTCCATCATCGTGTCGAGAACATCTTCGAATTTCGCTTTGTTCAGTTTGTACGGCGCAGAATCCTCTCCCTCCTGTAAATATCATAAAGATACAGTATACACGCATGCAGATTATATATATCACTCGCTAGAAAACTCGCTTCTCCCTTTACCTTCACCGAAAGATTGCGTTCATCGTTTTGCGGATCGCGTCTCTTCGTCTTTTTGTCGCTCGAGCCAACCTCCCGCTGTTCACAGTCGCTCGTTGCAGCCGGATTCTTGCCGACTATCCTTAGGTACGGTATCTGCGATCTCCACTGTATACATTCGTCCAAAGCGGACTCTTGGAACAGCTGATCGTCCTCCTCGTAGAGGGTCCTCTCCACGGTCGCCCATTGCCGCTCCAGTCTCTGAGTCACCACGCTCTCCGCCTCCTGCGACCAGGAAACGGACGTTGCCGCGCTGTTACCGTTGGACGGGACGTCGTCGTCCTTCCACGATTTCTGCCGCGGCAAACTGGGCAGCCGGAAGCGATCGTTCCATTCGTCCTCGCACCCATCGCCCTCGTCCTCCTTCAGTCGCAGCAGGTGTTGAGGAGCCTTGGTCTTCCGTGTCAGCGGGCTGATCCTGCGGGATAACGAACAATTCCCCGTAATCCCAACAATTTCGACAATTGTGCTCGACGATCGTTTGCTCGGGGCAATTTTCCAAACTGCCTGGTGAGACAAACAAACCGGACTTACGCGCTTCTGCTGCGGCTGTTACTTCGCATCTCATGCTTTCCCCGTGGGTCCTCCCCATCAACAAGATCCGATCGGCGACGGTCCCGTCGCGGGGATACCACCACGAATCCACAACCTCGCGTGTCTTCCAACAAGCAAGAGAGGGAACCTTTTACCGATGCCCTTTCGATTTCTGACGCGCGCAACGTCCTCGACTGGGACCTTTTAACGGAGCGGCCGCATCGCTGCCGCGGCTATTTCTGCCATTCATAATTTCTATTTTACGCCGTGCCTCACACGCGAGCGCATTATCGATCCCCCCGTGCTCGGGCCCGGCCGTGACTGAAATATTGACCACGACATAACGGAAACGAACTCTCGCCTCGCGTAGCCGCGGCGAGGCTCGTTCCACCCCTATGCGCATGATACTGAGGGTCGCCGGGGAACCCGGGGTGCCCGGGGGTTGCCGAGGGTCGCGCGCGACGGGCCACGACCACGACGTGATTATTCAGCTGAGACGCGAACCCACGTCGATGATGCGATTACTTTTGCCGGTAAGACGGTCAGTTTTTTTCTTTTTTTCTACAGGGTGCCCCGTAAACCCAGCATTGTAGGAAAAAAATTACAAGAGCGAAACAAAAGTTTTTACACACTCGCACAGCATATATATAATAATAAAAAAAAAAAAAAAAAATCGGTATCTTCACTATTATTCACAATATGGAAGATTAGTTTATATATTCAATTAAAAAGCAATGATTAATGACGTCAGATATAATGGCGTTGCATCAAAATATATAAAAAAAAACGTTAAATCTATGATGCTGCACTCGTGAGACGCTCCGTATATAACGTTATTGATATCCTCAGCGACAATTTGAACTTTGAGATTCAGTTTATCACAATTATGTTTCGATTATTGTTAGATAACTGGTCACTTTTTGAATTTGGACGATCACTTTCTAACTATGCTTAGAGGAAAAAAATTATAAAAAGTTAGTTTGTAAATGTTTTCTTTAATATAAAAGTATTACCATTCCTAGATACGTGAACGATCCAAGCAGAACATAAAACTCATGATAACGTTATCGTGATGTAATTGTGAGTTTTATGTCCCATCTGGAGAGATTACGCTACGAATAATGTAATCTGGTTGCGTTATACATGTCAATCGACTTGATTTTTATTCACCGTCCCTGTATGCATCGTGTAAAAATATAATTAATTATAAATTCATTATACAATCGCCATGAGACGTAGGCTTCGCACATACCTCGATATCTCTAGCTAGATTAAAAACGCTGCGCGAATAAACTGCAATCGTGCTATTCACAATTATTCACCTAATTTGTTACAATTGTATTACCGCATCAATAATATCAATAATTGAACGTTAATTTTCAAGTAGAGAAACAGGAAGTCTCTAAGTTAACATTTTTTGATTGAAACCAATGCGCGCGCGCGATACCTATTTCGATTCGTATTCCGCACGCCGCGACGGAGTAAATAATAATGGATTGAATTTGAATTGATATTCACTAGTAACTTTCTTAGCCTCAAATTTCACTACAGATCGCTTTGGTTCACGTGCACGAACTTAGCGTAAAACGTCATTTCAAACACTGGAATAAATTTGCTCTAAATATCTCTTTAAAAAAATGTCACTACTTGCATACTGACTAATATCACCAATTGATACGGACCAATAACTTCTAGGGATTGTATACTTTATATAATTTTTTTAAATGTAATTACTACCGAGAACAAGACACAGCTTCAGGCTTAAATATGCCTTGTGCGTAAAACTTAACAATTGTACAAAGTCCTCTTGCACAATAACAATCATTCACATTGACTATATACTGAGCTTGCAAAGAGAAATTATATCCGTTGTACATATTCGCTTATTATATTTGACGTGAGACTTAATTAACTAGATTGGCGCATCGCGATCGCGAAGATCGCGGAAAATAATGAAAAACAGCCGAATTTTAATGAAACTGTTTGTACAATTTGCGTGATGAATAGTACTTGGTATATGATGGTGAGCCAGAGCCGATATTTCATTGACATGTCTAAAAGAGCACTAAAATATTCAAGCGTGAGCAGAAACGAGTTAGTTTATCTCGTCTTGTTGTTCGTAGAATCTAAAATGTATACAAGGTCCGTTTAAGTAATCTTACATTTGATAAAGATTATTGTGAGTATAAAATTATTCGTGAAATAATCTTATGATTATTTTATTAGTTTAATTATTGACGAGGCAGGTATAAGGACGCGTTACGTACGAATAAATACAGCAAAAACTCGACCAAGGATGTACAAGTGGAAGATTCCTGACAATGAAAGCTTAACGAACGTCCAAGATACGAGATAGTATGTAATTGCCATGTATATATTTACTTATATTGTGTATAGTACACACACAAATGAAATTGATAGAAATACGTGTACAAATAACCCTAGGTTACCTTTTACATTCTTTTTCAAGAACTTTGATGTCAGTTTTTACTAATTTCCGAAGCATATAAATAATGTATTTTGTTATCTACAAAGACGAATATGAAAAATAAGTCAGATACACAATTAAATACTTTGCGTAAAATTTAAGAACTCTATACTAACGTCGGCTCTGGCTATGAACAATAATTCAACTACAGTTATTCTATACGGCAGGACATGATGAAACTCACCGGATAAAAACCACGGAATGAAGAAAGAGCGAATGAAAGGTCTAATTGACTGAATGTCGTTACTAATGTCCCGTCGCTTGAATGAATCAAGCTTGGACCCTCGCACTAAAAAAAATGCTTCTGTATATTTCTCTATGATACAATTAATATGACTCAACTCCAAACATCACTGGAATATCGCTTCTGCGACTCCATCTTCTTGATGTAATTTGCGGCGTCAAGTTCCGACATGTTGCCACGTTCCATCACCACTTTGAGTAATATATTGTGCACGTCGCGTGCCATGTTTCTCGCATCCCTGAGAAAAAAAACAAACAATTTAAATTTTGAATACGAATTTCTTTTTTGTAAGAGAAAAGTAGATGCTTTGGACTAACCCGCAAACATAAATATGTCCGTTTTGTTCACCAATGACACGCCACAATTCCTCTTTGTTCTTCTCGAGCAAATGCGTGACGTAAACTTTGTGCTGTTGCTCGCGGCTGAACGCGGTGTGCAACGTTAGGGTGCCGTTCTTCACGTATTCCTCTAATTCTTCACGATAAAGATAGTCCTCTTGGCTTTTTCTGCATCCAAAGTACAGTATCGTGTCACCCGTCTCTTTACCTGGGATTAAGATTCAAATATTAGTACGCTCTACCGCAATGAAAATGCTGCGATACGGAATCAAAAACAGAGCATGCTTACCTTCCTTTCTCGCAAAGTCCCGCTCCTGTATGAAACCTCTGAACGGCGCTAGACCAGTTCCTGGACCAACCATGATGATGGGGGTACTTGGGCGCGTCGGCAAACGGAACTGAGACTTTCTTACGAAAATTGGGACGAGGCAGGGTGGATCGGAAGGATGTTTCTCCTTCAACCAATTGGTAGTTACACCCTTGTTTATTCTGCCGGTCGGAGTTTTGTACTCTACCACCACCGCCGTGATATGGACCGAGGTTGGATGGAGCTGAAACAGAAATTACGATTTTTACTTAAAGGTCTTTTTTTTCTTTTTTTTTTCCTTTTTTTTTTAATAGAGAAATTCTATCATTTTTAAAATCAACAAAAAAAGATACCTTTGGAGATGAAGATATCGAGTAATATCGACACTGTAACCGTGGCAAGATCTCGCACAAATGATCTAATGGCGGCTTCAAGCTGGAAATATCCTCCAAAATGTGCACAATGTTGCGGTTCTCTTGATTTATCCATTGCTGATAGGCCGCTTTGCCTTCCGCGCTGGTCGACGCCATCAGCTTTAGCTTCTCCTTTTCCGCGGGGTCGCTCGTATATTCTGCTAACTCCTTGAGAACGTGCGTGCGCGGATTACTCGTAATGTCTAGGTAATGTGTCAATGCAGTTCTGTAGCTGCAAGGGCAAGGGAACGGATGTTTCTTCGTGGATTCCTCTGTAAAGCAAATAACAGTTTATCTTTCAAAAAACGTAAATGAATAAATTGTATAAAAAAACGAGAAAAAAAAGTAAACAGGAGTGGAAAGAAAATAAAGGGCGAGTAAATACCATCTGTATTCGTAAGGGTGAAAATAGTATCCAAATTCACGCCGCATTGCTCGCCAATTTTGTTCACCAGCTCCGCATTGTTCACGGGATAGACGGCCAAATGATCGCCTGTCTCGTAACGCATCTTGGAGCCTTCGATGTCGAACTCGATGTGCATGCACGATCTGTCGGATGTTGGACCGTGCAGCTCGCGATTCACTTTCACAGGAGCCAAGAATGGGTTCTTCGCATCATACGGCCTACAGACAAAAGATTAAGAATGCTAAGCAGGAACAGAGATTATTTCACGCAATTCAATAGTAAATAAGGACTTACGGTCTCTGATTCGCGAAGGAATGAAGACGCGCGATCTCTCCGGTGTAGACGCGATCGGTCGGCAGATCCACGTGCTCCGTGAGCTTGTATTGTCGAATGCTGACATCTTCGCCGGCTCCCTCGATGCCAAAGAACTCACAGACGGCCGGCCAAAATTTATCTTTCCACGTGATGAAGTCATCCTCTATGCTGTAACATTGAAATTAATAATTAAGAAAAAGAAGCTCTAAATTGTAGAAATTAAGAATGATTGGTAAGACAAACAAAATATATTTGCCTATAATGAATGTCGTGATAAAAAAATATTTATTTTAAATTGTAAAAATAAAGAACGGATGGAAAAGGAGGGTAGGGCACGTTGGGAACCTTACTTTGCGTCATCATCCCCGAGACCCAGTTCGAAAACGCGCGTAGCACCCAATTGCTCCATTCTGTGATCCACGTATATGGCAATCTCATTGTAGTGCTCATAGGTCTTATTACCCAGCCCGAATACCTGAAAAGAAAGCAGGTAAGTGATTATGCAAAGCGATTATTGAGCGCACATTCAAACCTTTGACTATATAATAAATATTTATTTAGTATTTATATAGTACTTTTTTTTGACTATATAAATCTTTGACTAAATAAACCTTTACCTATATGAATACTTATATAGCCCTTATATAAACCTTCCTATACATACATAGTACTTATATACATACATAGTAGCTAAAGATTTATCTTGGTTTATTCGACTATATACAAGTATAGTCCAAAGTTCAAAGTCTTCCAAAATTAGCGGGAATCTCGTGTGGCGATATCTCTCGATACCACGTGCGGGGTGCGGGAGAGGGAGTTGATGGACGAGGAGTTGGTGTGGTGAAGCGTGGTATCTTTGGATCCGAAAGATATCGTGGAATTGATTAAGAGAGAGGACTGATCTACATACAATCTACATACACTATGCTTATGTATTTTTATGTAGATTGAAAATTCAGAAGCCATAGGCAGTATGCAGACACCATAGCGCATGCGCATATGGCTTCTGCATTCGTGCTCATGGCTCCTGCAATTTTATGTGCTTCCACCTTAACGCACCTACGGCATTACCGAGTTCAAGACACCGGGGACATACACGTACAATTATACATACACACACATACACTTACACATTCTCGAGTTTGAAGTCTTACGAGTTTGCGAGTTTGCGAGTTTACGAACGAATTGAATAATGGCCGTTGCAAACCGAAAAGGAAATCGCTAGTGCCAATAACTAGAAAAGGAAGGAAGGAACGGCCGACCCGGCGACGGTGACGCAAGGTGAGGCGGAAGAGCTTATTGCACGACATTCCGATGTTCATGATTCGTATCGAAACTCCGAAACGCAATCGCGTACGTAGGTAATATCATCTCAGGTCTGTTTTCTGTTGCTGCACTGCTAAACTAGTGCACACTGGTGCAATAAGTTAGAATGGGACAGGTATATTTTGTTTTACATTAACTCACTGCACCAGTGTGCACTAGTTCAGCAGTGCAGCAACAGAAATAGATACTCGTCGCCCTTCCGACGTTACCGTGCACCGGCACTTTTCACTTTCTATCCGAAGAAACTGCGATTTTATACACCCGTGGGGGCCTATTCTGTAACGACAGTTTCGTTATCGTTATACTATAGTTAATATGGTTATACTTGTGTTGCGCGGGTAGCGATCGTGTAACTTTTTCATAATATAACGATAACAAAACTGTCGTTAAGAGTTAAAAGGCCTTCACACATAAAATGCCGTAAGGACGTAAAACGTAAGCGTAAGAAAATCGACCGAATCAAGTATTTTTTCCTACTGGGGTTACGGACAGCACAATACTTGATTGGGATTGGTCGATTTTCTTACGCTTACGTTCTACGTTCTTACGCGATTTTATGTGTGAAGGCCTTACAGAATAGGCCCACCGGTATCGAACATAATCGTCGCATGTGCGATGACTGTAATGTATTGTATGCTGCTCGACGTCAAACCATGCGTTTACGTAACGCCTAATGGCGAGGTGGACGAGAGGCGACGAGAGGGCACCACTGCAAACCGCAAAAAGAAACAATGCGAAAAGAATCAAGCACAGAAAGAATAAAAAACAAATGCATAGAAAAAGAAAAAAATGTGAAAAGCGTGAAAAGAAAAATGCGAAGGAATAAAAAAAAAAAACAATAAGGAAGAGGAAGACAAATTCGTTATTTGTGTGCATTAATTGCATCCTTGGGTCATATCCGCGTTTCTTTTCCCAACATATTCTCGCCGCACATAATTATATCGTTATTAAGATTATTAATCATCAGTGCGTGTATTATAAAAGTTAAATTGAATTGCTTGAATTGTACACAAAGCAGTCTACTCAGACAAAGAACGAAATTAACTTCACGGCGATTACGACGTAATATGTTCGATCCGGAAGTATTCAGTGAACGTATAAATCCGAGGACGTATATATACATACCGCGTAGTTCAATCCTGTGAGATCACCGTCGCCGTTCTTGAGCCAATCAATGAATTCCATCGCGTTGTCGGTGGGATCGCCCTCTCCGTACGTGGCCAAGCAAAACACCGCCAAACTATTTGGAATAGTCTTCAGATGTACTAGCTCCTCCTGTCGCAGCAAAAACAAACGTTTGCATCATTAATATTTTGTTTGCGTCACGGATAATATCGTTATTTATCATCCGCAGTAAGGCGAGACGAGACAACTACCAATGTATATATGTTTCTCTGCGAGAAACGTGCACGTTTAATAGTTAACGAGAATGTCTCAATTGGCTCAACAGCATCACTCGAGAAGTCTCGCTCGGCAAGTTTCCGTCTCTCTCGCATGTGGAAATGTACGGCAAACATCCTCGTGTACTTGCAAATTGCAATTTAATTCCCGCGCTCTCTTTTCCCCTCTCCGAGATTACAGACTTACAGTAAATCGCCATAACGATTTCGCTTACCATATCGCACTCCTCGGGATCGGCCACCATGCCCTTCATCTTGTATCTAATGCCCTCCTTGGCGAGACGACCCGCGAATTCTTCGGCAGTACCCGTCTGGCTGCCGTAGAACACCACCAGACTTCGCCCGGAGGTTTTCAGCTTCTTGATAAAAGAATTCTCCGATGGTGGTATCGAGGCGCTGGACGTCGATCTGTAATTGAAAAATCGTAGGCATTCAGCAGCGCATTACAATGCCCCCCCCCCCCCACACACACACACACTAATCCTTGCACTATTAAATTCGTAATAGTGTCAAATTATACTCAATTTGAGTCATTTTGAACCATTTCTGTAGGTCGCCACTTCTCCTACTCAAAAAATGTCGTTAATTTAAAACAATGTTAATTTGACAAAACCAATGAAGTTAAAATAATACCGTTTTGTGTTAAAATAATAAATTTCGACACACATTGTAGTTAAAAATAACAAAATATTATTTAAATCAAGGTATCAGTTTAACGTCAGTTTCTACCAATGTAGATTAACTTTAATCTCGGTTTAATTTACTTTTTATCTTTTTCTAATTGTTAAAATTAGAAAAAGACCAATTGGTAAGTTAAACAATGCAGATTAAAGTTAATCTGCATTGATAGAAGTACACATTAATTTCCTTTAAATAACAGTGTGGATTTTTCTTATGTCGATTTCTATCAATGTAAATTAACTTTAGTCTCTAGGTTTAAAAGATAAAAAGCAAGTTATAAATCAAGATTAAAATTAATCTACATAAAAATGGAGTCTTATTTGCCGATTCAACCAAACCTCCTCCTTCCTTCGAGTGATTCACGAAGGAATCCCGACTATTCGCCGGTAGCACTTCGACTCGAATCGATAAAAATGCGAACCGCACTTACTGAATGGAGTAGGACTTTGGCGCTGGCGCGAGTGAATCTCGCTTTCTCCTTCTCAGGAGCCACCATGTTGCCGCTACGAAGAGACCAACGACCAACAGGACGTCCAGGACGCTGAAGTACGTCTCGTCGTACGCCTCCGTGCCGCTTCCGCTCTCCGGTGATCCTGCCATTCTTATAGCCTTGGGTTGCGACGCGTCCGCGGTCTGCGAGAGATTCAACACAATTTCAATTGATTGATCGTTTGACTTCAGCGGGATTTACTCCTCGTGCATAAACTCGAGAGACAATGCCCGCGTCATATTATTTCGCTCGCGACGTGGACAAAAATAGGTATCGTATATATTATACATTTTTTTTCTTCTTATTATCTTATCATTCTTATGTAACTCCATGCGTTGCACGCAACGCTAATTAGCAACGTAGTCTTTTTGCCATAATATTTTCGCCATTAATACAGAATATGATCAAACGTGGTCTTCGTTGTCAGCGCTCTCAAAAGCCTAACTCAAAGTCCGAAATGTTTCTATCGTACCAAGGGCACGACGTACAGCGAGCGGAAATTAGGAAACGCTAGCGTTCTTGACCTCCCCCATTGTAGTATCCACTAGTTAAGGATACACAATTGTCGCATAAAAACTATTACGCACTCGAAGCGGACATAGCCGTGACTCGACTCTTATTATCTTGCCTTTATCAAGGTTGAATGTCAGTGATAACGCCTGTCGCGGATCGTCGGGTGGATTTATTTTAAGAGAGGCGCTTTACGCCGGGCAATTTACGTCAGCATTTTGCATTCGGATTTTTCGCGTGAGCCAGACTTTTCCCTCGTCTCCTCCTCCTCCTCCCCTCCCCCACCCGTTCGAAATTGGAATAAATGCTAATAAGTCCGACAACGAAATTCATGTGAATGGTAATTTCCTTTCGCAGGCTTTTGCATCACGATCGACCGTTTGTTCGTCATTGTTTCGAGCGGTGGTCGAGTTATCGCGTAAGTCAATCGACCGTCTTATGAAAGAAATACTGGCGGTAAGCGAGCTGTCGAAAAAGACATTTATTAAAAAGTTATTTATTATTGGTGTGGAAATACAAAAATCTCGTCTTTAACTACGGGAAATCAGTCGATTCGAACGGACAATGCTCCGGGTGCAGAAAGAAAACGCGTCTTCCACGGGCACGTGCACTTGACACCGCCTGATAATGACAGAGAAAAGCGAATGACGTACAAGCCTTGTAAAATAGTTGCGTTAATTATATCAGCCACGCACGCGCAGTTCGCCGGCGGCTCCTATCGCAATCGTCCGAAGTGATAAAGTAGTAATAGTAAATTAATAAAAGTCAAGGGTTCACCTCACGTCAACGATCGAGAGAGTCGCTGTTTATTTACTTAACTACTGATTTCGTCACTTATTTACCACGATGAATGACTTTACGATGAATTACTACGTTATTGACGACTGGCGACGCGACGATTCCGAATCCCGACGTTCGGGAGATTTCTGAACGTCATACTCGCACGACATTCGGCTGAGATTACGACGAAAGGTTGTCGTTGTCGGCCGAGATTATGACTCACGCTCGCGATCGACGATAATGATAAGGCGGGATTATTTGGCATTACTCTGCAGGTTTCGGTTCCACGCAATATTCGTTATCTCGTCGCGAGAACGCCGATATTATTTTGTCATTCTGACGTCGAGAACAAAAAAACACACTCATTACGCGGCGGCACGAAAGAGCGAAACTTATATAATTATTGCGTCACAGCTTAATGCAGCTTTTGCGTAACGCAAGTGCAGGGATCTATTAGATTCGTGATCGTCACACCGCGCGCTCACGGTGAAGGAATAAAATCGGCTCAGATTCACAACGAGAGTCACGTTTTTAAGGAGCAATGAGCTCGAAACATCATCGTTGTTCTTCATCTATATCAATGCACGCCTTTATTATCTTATTTCTCTTCGCTTATCTACCTGCCCGCTAATTATTACGACAGTCGCCTTATCTATCGATTTATTCCGCTCGCTCGATTCACCGCGACCGTCTGAAAGCGTCACGATGACTTCTGAAAAGCGGCCCGTGCTGAATGAGGAAAAAGTCACGTAACCGAGCTTGCTTAGTATGCAATTAGCTCCTCCGCTGTATTGCAAGAATTTAAGAAAAATAAAAAGCGCCGCGTCCCGGCCATAAAGGTGCCTTTTCATGCTGACGCTCACGCGATAGTCTTTTTAATTCCAGCGTCAAATGGCAAAAGCTCAACTGTGTTCAGCTTTGACGCTTGACGCTCGTTTCAGTCAATTGCTTGTTTCGACGCTCGCATATTTGATGCTATTTCGCCTTCTTACCGATGTAGTTGGTCACGTGACCAGTTTTGACGCCCAAATCGAGCGTCGAGCGTCAGCATGAAAAGGCCCCTTATATAATTCCGCGAGATTTACATTGTCGGTTGTCAAACCGATATAACGACCTCGCGAACGTTGATTGATCGTTATTATTAGTTTACGAGTGTTTAACTTTAAGCCGATCTCCATTTACCCAGTAGCACTGCGAAAAAAAAATACTCAATGAATTCGCGAAAAATTACGCGATTATTTCTTGAAACGACAAAAACACGTATGTACAAAATATACAAAATTGGTGAAGTTTACTCATTTCGCGTATAGCCGGAGAGCTGACGACACTTTTGGCCAAGTGATTTTATAAATCACGATTTTCCGTTATAACCCGCGTGGACGACTCTCCTTCGATAATCCGAACACCTGCGGCTGGCCGTACTTAGGGGGTTTAAAAATAAATAAATATCAATTGACGTCTAAAAATTTTCATCAAAGTCCGAATGACAAAGATTTAAAACAGAAAAGCGCCTTATATATATATATATATATATATATATATATATTAGGGCCTAGTGATTGTCCTAGGACTTAATGGGTTAAGGTCAAGTTATTTACGTATATTGATGCTAACGGTCAACGAAACTTTCTAGTGGCCCAATGTCGCTCGTCGGTCTTCCAGCTTTACCTTGACCTTAGTCAAGGATTTATCTTCAATGATGCTAATTTCCTTGTTTTTTTTTTCGTTTCTTTCATTTCGTATACGAACGTCTAGTTCGTGTCTAACGTCATTTACGCGCCGCGGTAAATTTCGGAGTAACGCGTTTCATTCTCCGCACGTTTGGACCTCTTTAACAAATTGTATCATTCAATCGTCGATAAAGATACGATTAAATTTCACAAGTTATATAAAAAAAAAAAAAATAACCGCGTACTCTTTTTAGAATTATAAAAAAAGAAGAAAAAAATGTCAAAAAAAAAATCGAAAGGCTTTTCAATCCATTTTACGCGGTTTCCGACAAAAATATCAACCTCCTCTGCGTATGTCCGACATATGCGCGACAGCGCACGTCAATCAACACGATCTATATCCGGAACTCACACAATTCCTGGAAATCACGGATCGCGTTATCTCCTCGCGCCGCGTCAACAATCATTTTACATTACGTTATTTTGATTCGCTTACCGGAAGATCCATGCTGTACGCGTGAGGGAACGTACGAGCGAACGGAATTCGCGGAAGCTTTCGCAAGCGGGATCAATGCACGTGGCTATATGCCGCGCGACGTCCGAGCAATCGCGTATATACGTGCGAGAATCTACCGCGACGGCGATCGGCGCGCGACTGTAAAACGGTCGCGGAACGGAACGCCAAGTCGAGCTCGCGCGGATTTCACGATACGACACCGACGATACGATCGAGTCCATCAATATGCATGCGTCGTAAACGCGCACGACGATGACCACCACCACCACCGCCGCCGCCGCCGCCGTCGCCGTCGCCGTCGCCGTTGCAAATATGTGCCATCGTGACGAAGCGACAAGTCATCCTACACTTGCGCGTAATTAAACGCTCGGCGCGGCTTCCACCCCGTAAAAAATCCGCGCGACGCGAAGTTAACGAAATCCGAAACTCCCCCGGGAATCCCGATCGCTCGGTTACCTCCCGTCCGGTCCGCGCGCACGAGAAACACGTTTCGTTTCCGAGTGGCGTACGTGCGAAGTCGCACATGGTTCGACCGATGGGCATTAATTTTAAAATCGACCGATCACGTTCTCGAGAACAATGAGTCCGGAATTATTACGTCGAAATCGACGAATTATCATTACGAACATATATTCTGATTATTCTCGGCAAGCTGTAACCGATTAATCTTTAGTGCGAGCTCTGGGCAAAATTTTGTTTAAATAATAGGCTCTGTTTTAAATAAACGCAACGGATGACGTAAGCCGAGAATCGTCAAATTGTCGTGCAATTGTCAACGATACGGTCGTCAGCGGGACTTGAGTTTCGTCATTTAAACGGCGCTCGTCTATCGTCACTCGCAACTACGAATATTTAATGGCACTTTAGCCTTTATTAATGCAATCGTCTTACTTAACTGTAACGAATAACGCGTCTGTCGTTTCTTCCTGAATTCCTCCAACGTGTTTCGACGAAACGTGTACTATTAACAAGAATACGTTACATACATACCGATATACCCCATTATGTATATTCCTAGCCGAATTATACAATATTTATATAACAATTCAGTTACGCAAAACTTACGGCACGCGTTATGTCTTTACTAATTTGTTGATTGACGAGTGTTTTCCTCAGACGTTTTTCTTACACGCTCGGAGATTCCATATTTTTATATAGCATTATGTATAATGATGTAAAAAAATCTAATCGTTTAATTCTGAATTTAATTATAGATAATTTAAGTAAAAAACGTAAAATCGTAAAATTAAATACTTCAGCAATATTCTGTAAACTGGAAGACGAAATCTTAATGCGGAAATGTCAGAAAAAATCAGATTAGAAAAAATAAAGTGATAGTATACACGTGTATTGATATGCATATGCAATGGTAATTACTCCCTCAACATATTGCGTATTAAAATAAGAAATTTAAAAGTTTAATATAGGAATGCAGCCTATATTACAAGGCAATGCCTCGTTGCGGGTTTAATTTACGATATTGATGACTATGCATTTTACATCTGCTCTTTTTTATTTTTAAGATTTCCTTCTTGCGAGATAACTGAAACGCGAAGAACAAAGATTACAAGATTCTCCGATATAAAGTCGCCGTCGAGTATACCGATATACATCTTCGACACAATCTCGTATTAAATGTGTAATTATTACATAGACGGTCTATACGTATTTTTTGCGACTTGTCTCGAGATACGAAGAGATTGCTGGTATCATTTCGTCGAGCTTAAAATATAATCCTCGATATATAATCGCTGGGAATTATCGGGCGCACTCGAAAACATGCGGTGCATGCAGATGGAAGTCGGTCGAGAAAGTGAAAGCCAATAAAAGGAAACGGGTGAAAAGAGAGAGAGAGAGAGACATGCCTCGCGCTAATGCAACTGCGTAATTAGGCGGTTTTTGTTAACGGCACCGGCGGAGAAGAAATAATTTTCCCGCCGTAATTATTTCCCGATGGCATCCGTCGGGTAATTGTATACCCCTTTGCGCGAAAGAAGAACCAATCGTTGCTCCAGTCGTTCAACGCTCTCTTCCTAATATATGCCTTCCTGCCCAACGGAGAAAAGGAGGGCGGGCTATTGTGTGCAAACAACATCCCTGAAAAAAATCTTGCGGTTGCAATATCGTTTCATTGTTATGTTGGATGAAGACGGATGGATTATTGGTCAATTTGTCAGCGGGAAATGATGAATAAAATATCTCTCCGCTTCGATGAGCAGCGATACGCGCGTGACATACTTAATAGCCATCTCGTCCCGACGAGCGATAGTTTAGGAAGGCAGGTCGTATGGTGGCGAATTTCAATGTCAACTGGACGAGGTCAATTTTTTTAAATTATATACGTCCGGCGACGTATCACCCGTATCGACATACATACGTCACGCGTCTAATCTACACGATAGAAGACACGATTGCTTTATCGTTGTAGGCACTTTATGCTTTTGAACAGCTATGGATTTTTGCCAGGAAAAATATAATTATATTTATTATATTAATTCATTATATTATATTAATACAATTCATTATATTAATTCTCATTTATTATTGCAATTTTAGTTTATTACTGTCGCCCGACCATCGTTGTGAACTAGCTCTTATTTGCCTTTGTTAGTTTATTTAAAATGACTCAATTCCTATATTTCCCATTTTTCATACAATTTCACAAGTCGTCATCATGGGCTGTGACACATATTACGTGAAAGGTTGAAATCGCATAATCGCGCATAAATAGTGGATCTAGCCCGCATAATTGGCGCATAATCACTAGATTTTTTGCGCATAAATGAGGGGATAATCAGGCATTTTTTCCTGGCATAATCCATAGCTGTTCAAAAGCATAAAGTGCCTATTATTTATATATATATATGTGTGTGTGTGTGTGTGTGTGTGTGTGTGTGTACGTATTACTAAAGCGAAATTTTGCCAGCAATTTCGACGAATTCCCGGAGCTATCGGTTAGCCAGATACTGAACTGTATCCGACATATTCCAATACATGCTAATATCGCATTAAACGAACACGATATATCGATACCTCGGTTGCTTTTTTTTTCTTAATCGTCTGCACGAGTTTATCGAGCGCGTCCATGCTTCTTCGGGCAATCATGAATCCATGAAAATTTCATAAATAATTCACGAGCATCCGCAGCGGAATAACTTTATTGATCGTACTAATGGCGCTAATAGATTGGGACAGCTTTAATCACAGATGCATGCTCATCATGATGTCTCTTCACGCATTGTCCGCCTTTCTTCTACTCTCACGACAGAAACCCGCAGGCGAGTTGTAACTTATACCTAACAAACTGGATTGTTTTTTGGAATCTTTTGAAGTGGACCCCAAGGAGTGATTACGCGTGGCGTCAGACGACTCAATGACCTAATTAACTAAATTATACTATGTTTGTGTATACTTTGTGCCTGTTACAGTTACGATCGAGAAGGAAATTACAACGCGAGTTGAGAAAAAGCGAGAGTGCTGACTATATGTATAAACAGCGAGGCAAATCTGTGCGAGGCTGTGGAGTTTATCGGTGACGAAATTTCTCAACGATGACGAGCGAATCTGAAAAGGCGAGTGAACCTGAAAGGGAAATAGCAGACACTGAAGTAAGCGTTTCTAAAAACGTACGTTTTATATTAAGGGAAGGTCGATTTCTGGACAAAGATTTCGCCGACGATATCTTCTCCGGCATAATCTCATCGAGCACTCATAGTGGTAATCACGATTTCTGCGTGTCATTTTTTTCACATTTCACAATTTAACAAAAAAATTCTTGTAAAACTGGAATATGGTCCTCTTTTTAAAAACCGATTAGTTCCGGCTTGCTCAATCGAACGTATAAGCATACGCATCGCAATTAGCGTGACGATAAACTGCGAGACAATATATATTCTCAAAAACGTTCCACGAGATTGACCAATGATATACAGAAGTCTATGAATATCCACATAAGTGCACCGGAACACGCACAGCGAAAACTCGGTACTTGACGAGATACTGCCGGCGTTAAAAATACCGTCGGCGAAATTCCTGATGGTGATTTCGTTCGTCAGTTACAACGTATGTCAACGACGAAAGGGGAATTGCGTTGCAGGATTCAAATGACGAGAGAAACGAGAAGAAGATCGAGATCGAGACGACGTCGAATCCGAAGCGGGAGGACAGAAAGCAGTCACCGAAGGCCTGCGACGAGGAACCCTACATTGTGAAGCTATTTAAAAGTCTAATGAATCCTCAGGGAAGTCGGGAGAGCGCGAAGGATAAGAAAAAATGACACGTGAAGAATCTCAGGAACTAACATAAAATTCTTGCGAACAAAGGAGACATTAGCGAGAGACATTCAAGAATGCGGGGACTATTGTGACAAAAAATTAATAAATTTTAAATTATATCCGTGATGTGTCCCCGCATTTTACCAAGGCCGTTTAGACGAGAGATAAGAACCGTCTGCTCTCGATGCGATAAGTTCTGTCTGAACAAGTCAATTACTTAAGTTGATATCAACGGGAATATTCGACACTCTGACGTAGTGGTAGACAAGTACGTCAGCGCGATCAAAGTGTCGGTGATCAATCATCATTTTTAGAGGAACCTGCGTCGACAAACGCATTACGCGCGAGCACAATATAATTCTACATTTTGTCATTGTCGTCTGCGGGAATAGTATAGCGCGAAAAAACGTCCAAGGTCGACGTTCTCGCTTCTGCCCGCGTGTTCCTCGCGGGGATTTCGAACACGATTAACACGTCTTTTCGTTGTACGACGTAACGTCGAGCTTCTGCCGAGCGCGCGTATAACGATATCGATAACGTCTCGTGGCCGCGCCGAACCTGTGCTGAATAATGCATTTAGGGGTCAAAGATCGTACACGTGTTCTCGCGTGATTGATTGTCTTGACGCTTAATGCCCATTTCTACCAATGCAGATTAACTTTAATCTCGATTTAACTTATCTTCCATTTTTTTCTACAAATTCTCAGAACTAGAAAAAAAAATGAAAAACAGGTTAAATCGAGATTAAACTTAATTCTACATTGGTAGAAATGGACTTGAGATAAGCTTTCCAGACGAGATCCGAGATCTGGAGGAATCGAAAACGCGCCGTTCGAAGATAATCTCTCATCAGAAGTTGCCGTCTCAGGGGGTAGTCTCGTTTTTATCGCTCTACAAAAAGTAAAAGAATATTTATAATAGATAGCGCGTTTCTATCAATGCGCGTTAACTTTTATCTAATTCTTAGAACTAAAAACGACAAGAAGTGAGTTAAATCGAGATTAAAGTTAATCTACATTGGTCACGGATAGAAATGGACATGGGGTACCGCGCGACAAGAGAACAAGGTATCGGAAGGTGGCGATAAGAGAGTATAGATAACACTGAATTTTTTTCACGAAGGACAAACGTTCCAATATCCTGGAACGCTTCCGTACGTTATCATCACCGAACACTCTTTCAACATATCAGCGACGCTGTCGGTAACTTCTCCCGTCGAATAATCATCTCCAATTGAAACGGATCTTTCCATGTTTTCTAAAGTTTTCTAATTTTCTCAACTCCTTAGCTCTTTAATCAACCTCTTACGCGGATCAATCTCTTTATGTCCATTTCTATCAACGCAGGTTAATTTTGATCTTGGTTTAACTTACCTGTCATCTTTTCCCAGTTCTAAAAGTTTTTTCTTACAACCTTCTTACGATTATGACGGAAACTTTAACGTGCAATGGCCTTTAATCTAAGATTAAAAGTTAGCCGACACTTGTGAAACTGGGCCTTAATGAATCTATGTTCTCTAAAATTTTATATTTCTTTTTTCACTCCTTGCTCTTCAACAGACCTCTCATAAAAGTTAATCATAAGAGATATCATAAGAGAATCGAACTCGGGATCTCATCTACAAGTCGATTGCTCCTGCACGCGGAGTCAAGCGTCGTCCGCGGGGCAATGCATTAATGGCGAGACTGAAAAAAAAGGACAAAAAAGAAAAGAGAAAAAAAAGGAGAGGAAAAATGTTCATTCCGCAAGACGATGCAAGACACTCTAGTCGTCTATATCGTCGCGAATAGTGAAAGCGTTGCCGCGCGTTTCACTACGCGCATGCACACTGATGCACACACGCACCTCGCGCGCGCGCGAGGGGATGCCACGAGATGAGGTATGTATACGCGCGCCGCAAAAAAACTCGATTCAACCTTGTACACCAGAGATTATACACAGAGAAAAATTCTCGCTCGGCGTTATCTCGATGACGATTTGTTCTTGCGAAAACGATATATGCCGAGTCACCGTTCGTAGTCTCGCTCGTTTATGTCACGCGTGGAAATAATCCGAGTCGGAGAAACGATCAGAAAACGCGTATATAATCTTCCTATTGTGCTCCGAGCGTGTACTTAATCGTTTGGAAAATCATTTTATCTTCGCACGTGCAATCGCGCTCGTGCGGCGCGTCGGTACGGTCGGGGAAATTAATCCGACGCGAGACGAGATAGAACGCGCGCGTTCGTCGATCGACGTCTTCTGAAATGTTCTGAAACGCGAAACGTTTCGAACCGCGCGATCAATTTAAGACCGACCGAAGGGCCACCACATGCTTACGTGTCCACGGGAAGATCCCCGACTGTTCGATCGACGAGCGACGCGTCGTGCGCCGTTACATCCGTTAGACTGCAGCGATAAGAGCCTAGGGGTCAGGGTTTGTGCGGTATCAAATCTATACGTTACTTTTTATACGTTACTTTTTGTTACTTTTCGTTGTACAACGAAAACGAACAGACCTCTTTTTATCAGCTGTGGACCGACCTATCGATACGAGGACTATCGAAGGGTCCTGGAAAACGAGAAACGGGCGACGTGTTGTACAACGCGACTTCAATTGCGCGCTAAAGTAAAACGCCAGATAACAAAGCGCGCACCGTGCAAAATATTAGCCGTGCAAAGTCTGCGTTTCTCGCGGGGATCGCAAAAGGTCCGCGAGATTAGGCCTGTTTGTTTTCGCTGCACTTCTGAACCCGGTGCACAAAGTTTGAATGAAACGACGAATATCATTTTCTTCTCGTTCCAACTTGTCGCGCTGGTTCGGAAGTGCGGCGAAAACGAACCAGGCAGAGAGAGGATCGATCGTGCATCTTTTCCCCTAGGACGGAAACGTGAAAAGAGCGAAGAGTTTTATCTCTTTCTATCCAACACCGATAGAAAGAGAGATGGTTACGTGAAATTTTCACGTTTCCGCTCTAGGGAAAAAGTTACACGATCGCCTATCCAGGGTCTATTGTCACGCGAGAGATTTTGAGCCTCTTATCAGTCACGTGACTCCATGGCTCCTCGGCCTTTTCGTTTCCAATCCCGCCACCACTCCTCCCCCTCCGCCGCTTTACCACCTGTCGGAATGCGGTTCGAAATTTACCTTTGAGCGGCTATACCGGTTACTCGGGTAAACGTCCGATGTTCGATCGCCCGGTCTTCAATAGCGACACGTGACGGACGCTGCGTCGTTCCGCTAAAGGTGTACCGTGTCGACGACGACGCGCCGCGGCGAACGACGACGGGATCGATTTCCAGCAGAGCAGAGCGAGGATGGCGAAGACGCGCGAGCGACCCGGCGATCGGCCACGATCGGCAACGGTCGGTGGACTCACGGGTATCGGCGTTGCTCTCTTTTTGTGTCATTCTCCGACCGATGCAGTCCGAGCGGAAATTCGCAGCGCGGTTGATAAAACGAGCACCAACCACCAACGACGAGCCGACGAGCACGCGTTAGACGACGGTGGCGCCGCGAGCGGAAGCGCGCGGCCGACCGCGCGAGATTCAAATGGAGACGCCCGCGCGGAGTCGCGACTTTCGTCTCACGATTTTCCTCCCGAATGTAGAAGCAAGAATGTTGGGGACCCGCACGTGTTTAACTGGCCGCTTTTATTTACTTTGCACTTCCAATCTTATCATCCATTATTTGAATATTGGTCAAATTCCGCCGTCACGTCGGGCATCTGGAACACTTCGGCACCCTCCGCCGCTTCGTCTCGGCCTCCCTCGGCTCCCTTTTCAACGCTGGAAAGAGAGAGCGGAATCAGCACAATTTGTCCTTATATACTTTGCATTAAGGAGCTACATATCCTTCGTGCGTTTACGCTGTTAAATTCATAGTATTAAATTATATTCATAGTGTTAAATGATTCAATTTGAGTCATTTTAAACATCTTTATAGGTCGTCACTGCTCCTACTCAAAGACCCGCCATATTCTCAACTCTTTTTTAGTGATAAAAGCATCATGCTTTTATTTGTGAGATGCTATAGTATATGTAACATGAACTATAGCATTTTAGAAATAAATGCGCCCTTTTATTGATAAAAGAGAGTTCAGAATATGGGTCAAAATATGTCGTAAATTTAACTGGACCAATGAAATTAAAATAACACTGTTTTGTTTTAAAATAATAAATTTTAACGCACATTGGGCTCTATCGAATTCCCACGGATTTCCACTCACTTATCGTCGCCGAGCCGATGTTGATCGGTTCGAGCTTCAAGCTCTGCATCTCTCGCAGGGCCATCGCGTGAAAGGAGAGCGCGGCGACCCGCGTGAACAATTCGGACACGCCGTTGCCCGTTCTCGACGAGACCGCCCAATATTCCGCCCGCATCCGGCTCGCTGCCTCGATCGCTCGTTTCTCGACTATCTCGTACACCGGGCGAGACTGTCGTTTCCCAAAAAGAAAGAGCGATCGATAAAAAATCGATGGCAATAATATAAATAATAAAAGTGATAACATATAATATTTCCAATACTTACTAATAGATCTTTCTTAGCGCCGACCAGAAAGATATGATAAGGACCAACGTTGCAGCGACTGGCCTCGTTCAACCATTGCTGGCAGTGCGTCAGCGACATCAGGCTCCCCAGGTCGAAAACGACCATGATTACTAAAATGAAATGAGCGTGAGAGATGCAGAGATAGATGCAGATATAAAGATTATGTGCGGGAAGAGGAATTTTCACCATTAGCTCCGCGATAATAAGACGCCGCTATGCACTTGAACCTTTCCTGTCCCGCGGTGTCCCATCTGCAAGTATTCCATTTTGTCTCAAATTACTATTACGTTACGTTCAATTCACCCCGGGTAAACATTTAGCGGCGCCTCTCGTCAGCTTTATTACATTTGCAGGTGGAAAGGCACGCCGAGGATGTCGAATCTCTCCACCTCGAAGTCCACGCCGATGGTGGCCTTGTAATTGTTGTCGAAGAGCTTGTGGCAAAAGCTGCGCAAAAGGAATGATCGGTTTGTTCAAAATTTTACTAAACGATCGATATACGGTGGCCGTTCGCCGACGAGTCATTACCGGTTCACCAACGACGTTTTGCCGACGGCAACGTCGCCGATGACGATCACCTTGGAGATCCGAAGAGTCAGGCTCTTGTTCTCGCAGGTCCGTCTGATCAAGCCGCCAAAGTCGCTCTCGTTGTACGGCGTGATCTCGGACGAGAAAGGTGGCGGCCAATCGGTTATCTGTCGGCGAAAATCAGAGAGAGAAACATACGTTCGTATACGTACGAAGCGTTAATTAATTCGAGAATGGGTTCCCCTACCTGCCTCTCATCGTGAGCCTCTTCCTTCATCATTTTGTAAACTGCGGAGCGCGTTTCTAACATATCTAACTCTCGGCTGATCGAATATGCGCAAGCGCTTTTGAGAAGAAACAAAAGCGCGCTCCTTCTTTTTCCACGCGTATTATTGCACAAGTACGTTTTTTGCGATTATTACATCGTTGTTGACTGGATTTTTTATGCGCTATTGGTCCGCCACCCGTTCAGAGACTGGCTAGTCGTTTATCGTCGGTGGGGTCACACGGCGCACGATTGATTTCCGCGTGAGTAAACGAGAAACATTGGTTGCTGCGGCAGGTGTTCGCTCGCGACACGTATACAATGGGGGAGGCTCGTGCGGATGTAATCGTGGAAAAAAAAACGATCCAGGCACCTGGAATAAATTATTGTGTAATAATTAATGAATAAGAAATTTATTTTTTATTCGGTGCGACAATAACGACTAAAAAATTCAGTATCGTATTGAAATTATTTTCTTCTTTTTCAGCAAAGATCAATCATAATATATCTACGTCTGATATTTTAATTTAAATCTTCGTCAAATGTCAGTGCGCAAATCCTGTTTTACAAAACACAATTATACATTTAATATAAATATATAATCTTCTTCCTTTTTTTTTAAGTCTCCCGCATTTTCGAGCGACATTAACCATGCATATTATTATGTATTGTTAATTATATTGAATATCGTGATATATATTGATAACTCACTCATTAACAACTGCGTTGTACTTTCAATGCCCATTATTAACTCCAACTTTGTTAATTTCGTTATCAAGGAGTCCTTTGTTAATTTCTGTTATATTTGAACTTAATTTTTAATTAATTTCTAGATCATTTATTTCGTCAAGATGGATAAATTTACTAATTTTTCGTTAACATATACGAGAAAAAATCGGATTGGCGAAAATAATAAGTTGCATAGTATAGGGCCTGTAGTTCCAACCTATTGGTAAACCAACTGATAGTTGAATCATTATATACTCTTTGTTTTTCCTTCAAATTAGGCAAAGATAGACATATGATTTTACTATTAGTCAGTTTACAGGTTGAAACAGCCCATAATCAGAAAATTTACTTGAAAAACGATAATCTACCAATTTGAATTAGGTTAGGTTAGGTCAATCGGAAATCGGAATTTGACCGGAGTCCGGAGTCGGCGGAGTCGCCCTCTTCTTTCTTCGTCGATCAACGACTAGCGCGGTAGCCAGATCGCCAGATCCTTTGACGCTCCGCGCTTCCGCCGTCGTCGTTCTTTTCCAGTAACATGGCTCCGAAGAAGCCCACGGAGAAGGCAGGTAGAGTTTCGAAACAATTTACCACGTTCGTTCCTCTTCCCACCGAGCGTGCGTTTTTCCGGGATAAACGGCGCCGCGTCGATCAACGCGGACGTAAACGCATCGACGTCGCGTGGCTCGGGATCGGGCAACGCGACGCGGCCCGTGACCATGTGGTCGAACGAGCGTGCGTTTTCCACAGCGTCGTATTCGCGACAATCCCGACGATTCACGAAGAAACGTTCCTCGCAATTTTATTCGTCGTTTTTCCTCGAGTTGCATCCGCCGCGCGACGTGCTCGGCAACGATTTTGTCCGACGCCGCGATCGCGTGTACCATAACCTAACCTGTGAAGATGGAAGTTGAGAACCAGAGGATGTGAAAGTACACAAGTTTCATCCGTTACTGTTTTTGAGAATAATGCAAACTTTAAATACATTTCCGACTTTCGTTCCCTTCAATGTGCCTTATCGATTGTCGAACCAGTTCTGTATTGCTCTGTATTCCGTAGGTAAGCCTGCGGAAAAGAAGGCCGAGAAGAAGGCTGAGAAGAAGCCAGCCGCAGCGGCGTCCACCGCGAAGGTGACGAAGCCCGCGGCTAAGCCTGCAGCTGCGAAGAAGCCAGCGGCTGCCAAACCAGCGGCTGCCGCCAAACCAGCCGCCAAGCCCGCGGCGAAGCCTGTGCTCAAGCTCGCCAGCAAGCCGTTGATTAGCAAGCCGAAGAAAAATGTACAGGCTACTAAGAAGACCCCGAAGGGCGGAAAGCCGGCAGCTCTGCTTCAGAAGGCCCTCAAGGCACAGAAAAAGGTGTTTGAAACAGAAATATTATGCTAAAAATCATTTGTCTCGCTATTTTGAGCAAAACTTTTTTTTTTCTAATGATGAACTTTAGTGTGGGAATCTCTTTGAAATTCGTGAAAATAACTTTAACACAGTACTGACATTATCAGAGCACGCGCTACAGCAAGCGTGTATTAGATATCGTTGATCTGACAGTCACACTTCTTACTTGGTAGATTCTGAAGGGAGTTCATGGCTCCAGAGTACGGAAGATCAGGACGTCCGTCCACTTCCACAGGCCGAAAACCTTCAGGCCACCGCGAAACCCGAAATACCCAC
The DNA here is from genome assembly GCF_048541705.1 of Temnothorax americanus. Lineage (NCBI taxonomy): Eukaryota > Metazoa > Arthropoda > Insecta > Hymenoptera > Formicidae > Temnothorax > Temnothorax americanus. The sequence continues at coordinate 1,701,329 of NW_027509253.1, forward strand.
GCAAATCTGTACCTAATAGAAATCGGTAAGAACAAACAAATTCCAGAACTCGTTCGGAAATCCAAAAATAAATCTTTTCTGAGAACCTGTCGCGTTACGTCTCTGGGACTTGTTTCAGCATGGATGCGTTCAACATCATAAAATTCCCGCTGACGACGGAAGCAGCGATGAAGAAGATCGAAGACAACAACACCCTCGTTTTCATCGTGCACACCCGCGCCAACAAGTATCACATCAAAGCGTCGATCAAAAAGCTGTACGACGTCGACGTGGCGAAGGTGAACACCCTGATCAGGCCGGACGGCAAAAAGAAGGCGTACGTGCGTCTGACGCGCGACTACGACGCACTCGACGTCGCCAACAAAATTGGCATCATATAATTTCTATCTCTCTTTCTGTTTAGAAATAAAAATTACGTCTTGTACTGATATAATAAAAATATCACTGCGGACAGATTGGACTTTATTTCACAATCCTCGCTTGAGATAATGAGAAGTTATTATAATGAGTTTTTTTTTTTTATAAAACAATGAAGGATTAAAAATTGATTTTTTTGTTGGTATATTTGTAAGATACGTACTTTTACCAACTGGTTGCTGGAAAATATCGGCTGTTGATATTTCTCGAGAATATTACCATCTATCGAGTAGTAGGACGCAATTGTTAGCTTTATGTTGCGTTAGCCGATTGGCCGCCTCCTCGAGAGTACAAAAGTCTCGTGTGACAGTGTCAGCTGATGCAAGCTGAAGTTGGATGGAACAACAATGAGATGGATTACATACTGTGCAAAAACGGAATAATGTTGTGTTGTTATTTAAGTTTGAATGCATAAAATAAGTAATATAAAAATATTAATACGCGTATATGGTAAGTTATTACATGCCAAATAAAAATTAGATAGAAAAAAAAAATAAAAGAGAGTTCTAATATAAAGTTATTTATATTATTATAAGTTTATATATAATACGTGTATCGGTCATAAAAACATTATAATTAATGTCCAATAATTATCACAGATCACCGGAGTCGCAGGTTCGGCAAATAAAAAATGACACCGACGTGGAACTCCAAGAAAGATGAGAGCATCTACAAGGCTGCAGGTGCTATGCACCTGCGTAAGTATGGAGAGTTCTTTGAGAAACTGGTGGAGAAGTCCTGGAAGGGTGATTCAACGTTGGAATACATCATAGAGGGTCCTCTGCGCTTGGTTTACAAAACGACAGAGGACATTGGCATCCTCTCCCTGGTGGAGATGGAGAACAAGGTACTGTCCAAGCTGCTGGCGGCGGTAGCGGGAACGTGCAGGGAAATCAGATTGCTGAAGGTGGAAGCTGCTGGCTTTTATGCGAAGCTCTTCGCCCACGGGGAAAGGATGGACGACGATCTTGCCGGTGTAGCCAAACTACTGTCGGATCTCCTGGATCTGTCCGTTTTCACCAATCGTATGTCGGCCGTCGTGCATCTGACCGCGCAACAGTTGGCGAGTCTATCCGGCGCCGTCCACGAAATTTATTTACCCGTCCTGCTGGAAGGCTTCATAGATCTGTTCGTGATCCTCGTGACTCTCGACGAGATCGTCGACGCTCAACCGGCAATATTGGACCAGTGGAAGAAGTACAGGATGCACGTGCGCTCGATGACGCACAATCCGTCGCAGTTCGGCGTCGCCGGGACGAAGCTGGAGACGTTCGATCATCTGCTCAAGGATCTGCAGGAGAAACTGCTGCGAAAGAATATGTTTTTGAAGGCGATCGAGCGCGTGATGGACGTGAACAAGGGCGCGGTCATGAGCGAGCAGATCGTCAGTTATCTGAAGAACATGATCACGGATGTGGAGAGCAAGTCTAACGACTGTGCCGCGTTGAACAGTAACTGGATAAGGGCCAACGTTGGCGTCGCTGTGGTGATAAAGCTGTTCGGCGCTTGCGACAGGAAGCTGATCAAGAGGGTGACGGAGGCCAACAAGAGATTCTACGCGGTCACGTTGGTGGGAAACGTGATGTGGGTGCCGAGCAAGTTCCTCAGCGACGTCGCGCCAAAGGAGACTGGCAACGCCGCGGGCCCGCAACTGGGCGAGAAGATTCTGCAGGCGAGGACGCAGAGATTGCCGGTCACGGTGAACAATTTCATACAGCGAGGGACGAGCTGGTGCGTGGAGATGCAGAGCATCGTCACGAGGACCAATCTCCAGGTGTCGGACATTGGGCAAAAGCGTACGCTGCTGACGGACCTGCTGGCACTGCTGTCCCAGATGCGGGAGACCGTCGCGTTCGTGACGAATCTACACGCCTCGCTGTCCAGGCCGATGAATCGCGGCACGGTGCAGCTGATCTGCAGGCTCGTGGAGCTGCAGAAGTCCCTGCAGACGATGTTCTACGCGCTCGGGCCGGTCGTGGTGCAGTCGCAGGCGCAGGTGTTGCAATATTTAGCTTACTACGTGCTGGTCATGCTGGAAACGGCGCGCAAGGCTCTCGTTCAGAGGGACAAGGGTTACAGCAAGGACCGGCTAGACGCGCTATCGCTGATAGGACTGAGTATGCGGCTGATATGCGGTCCAGCGAGCGCGGACAGGCGACTGATAGTGCGTTGCGCTTTAGCGTGCGCTACCCAGTTGACCGACACCTTCCGCGAGGAGGACGTGGTAAAGCTGCGATTCCTATTGGACAGTTACGACGCCGTGGCCGAGTTGTACGAGCTGGTCGACGAGCACGGTGACTACTCGTTGCTGCTGCATCATCAGAACATGTTGCCCGCCTATCTCTCCTCGGTCGTCGACGGCAATACCGGCGTCTGTCACATTGCTCACCTGTTCGCTGCCTTCAACAGCGCCGTGGGCGAGCAGGAGTTCGCTGAGCTGAGGGTAAAGCGCATCGCGGAACTCCGGGAGAGCCTGGTGAAGAACGTCCTGAAACCGGCCTGCCACGAGATCGAGACTAGCCTACGACTACACGTGCACGCTCATCTCAAACTGGACTCCACGAATCCCTTCAACATTGGTGCGAAAGACGGCGGCAGGGTGGTGCGAGTCCCGCCGCTACCACTGGCCGAGAACATGATCTGCACGAAGAGATTCGTCGAGCATTACCTGGACGATATGTTTTACAATCTGACGACAGTGGCCCTGCACGATTGGAGAACCTACCGGACGATGCACGCGTTGGCCAGCTATAAGATGGGCCTGGACACGGTGCAGGACCATCTGCCGACGCAGACTCTCGAGCAGGGCCTGGACGCTCTAGAGATTATGCGCAACATCCACGTGTTCGTTTCCAGGTAAGCAGAATTGTTAAATATGATAGTATAAAAATTTGTATTTATATGATATATATTTAGTTTAGAAATTAATCAATATCGCATTTCGTCTTTCATCGTAGGTACCTGTACAACCTGAACACGCAGACGTTCGTGGAACACAGCAGCGGCAACAAGCATCTAAACACCATCGGCATCCGGCACATCGCCAACTCAATTCGCACCCACGGCACCGGTATCATGAGCACCACAGTGAACTTCGTCTACCAGTTTCTGCGCGTGAAGCTGCATACCTTTTCGCAGTTTCTCTACGACGAGCACATCAAGTCGCGGCTGATGCGCGACATCAGGTTCGTCCGAGCGCAACGGGAAGCGGGCGCCGCTCCATACACATACGAACGAGCGGAGAAATTTCAGAAGGGTATCCGGAAACTGGGAATGACCGCCGATGGGCTGAGCTACCTGGATCAATTTCGACAGCTGATCACGCAGATCGGCAACGCGCTCGGCTACGTGCGGTTGATCCGTTCCGGCGGCCTCCACGCCAGCTCGAACGCGGTGTCCTTCCTGCCGGATATCGAGAGAACGGTGACGTTCGAATCGCTCTGTCGCGGACTGAATTATAGCGCCACGACGCAGGCCGCTGCCAGACGGCTGGAGAACGACATCGCCGATCTGGTGCGCAACTTCACCGAGGGTATTCAATACTTCAAGCTACTGGTCGATGTGTTTGCATCGGCTTTCCGCGACGCCAAGTCCTATCATCTGCAACAGTTCTACGCCATCGTGCCGCCGCTGACGCTCAGCTTCGTCGACAATTCCGTATCCAACAAAGAGAAGATGTTCAAGAAGAACCAGACCGGCGCGGCTTTCACCGACGACGGCTTCGCCATGGGTATCGCCTACATCAATGCGTTGCTCGATCAGAGCTCCGAGCTGGACGGTCTTCATTGGTTCAAGACGGTGGAGCAGCACGTTGCTCAGGAGAGACTCGCCGCAGAGCGCAAGGACGACAACGGTGACGAGAAGCTCCAACAGACCAGGGCGCTCACGCTTCAACGTCTCACCGAGAGAAACGCCGAATTCCAGTTGTTATACTATAGTCTCTCCGGTGCTAGAGTGTTCTTCAAGCAACCCGATACGTAGCGCAAGACAATCTGCTCATTTTGATATTTCAATATTGTTGCTCTTGGGCACTAATTAGTTAAGTCGATTTCATGATTATTGGGAGAGAGGTGGTTAGCACAGATCACGACGATTTAGATGAATGTGCATTTGGAACCATTTCTTTCCTAATTGTTGAGAGAGAGAGAGTGCGAATGAAATTTTGAATAAATATAATCCCCACATTCCAGCATCTCTTCCGATTTATTCTCATACGTGTTTGCCGTCATAGCACATGTTGTAAATTACTTAGACTGCCTAACGATCGTTTTTATAAATATTTTCTACATTCACGATATCGTTACAATATCAGAGCTTTGTTCAATAAATAATGGCTAGACTGAATGACTAGGTTTTTACGTCTAAAGGAGGTGCAATTACCACTCGCGATCGCAAGTAGAATCGAAAGGATAAATGAATGAAGGCGTCCAACACTCGTGTGGTGTTTCAAATTTTGAGTTCAATTACTCGTCGCAACACTGTGAACTGATAGGTACTATTTAATAAGGCATTAGCAAATTATCTATAATAATGCAAATTTCGCAAGAATATAACATAAGCCTTCATCCATTTTTTTTCCCAACGAATCAATTATCGAGAGACACGTGTCTCGCGCCAAGTACGCGCGGAGCGAGACCGACCATGACTCTCAAACGCGACGCGACGAGTTGCGTATAACCGAGATTTTGAGATCTCAACAATGACTAAACGGTCTATTTCACCAGACCAAGTCTTCATCTTTTCGAGAATCGGATTGACAAAAGAATCACATTTCCTTTTCAATCCGGGTCGATGTTGCGTTTTTTTTTTTAAATTTCAATAAACTATTGTGCCTAATTAACACGCACTATCGGCGTACGATGCACATAGACGTATATATATATATATATATATATATATATATATATATATATATACACACACACACACAACATCAATTACTTTCGTAGCCGTATATGCTAGAAAGCAAACGCATCGCGTACTTTGCGTACAATAAAAATTTTCATTTGTTTCAATCGTCATTTCGCTCAAGTAAAACGGTCCCCACCGTTCGTAATTCGAATCAAGTATTCTTCCAATACCAATGACAATTCTATAGAGATTATCTCGCTCGATAGACTTCTGTAAAAACTTCCTTGCGTCAGTCTTCAAACGATTATACGCAATAATACGCAACAATACGCAATAATACGGATAATCGCAAGCAACGTACATCACAACAAAATATAAAATCTATTAAAATAAAATTTACGTCACAACATCGTTAAAATATCACACTGAATTTATCAGAAACAGATCTGCGTCCTCTGAACTAGAAAATACATTAAGATTAATTAATGCACTAAGATTGATTAATGCTTTAAGATTAATTAATCTCTACGTGTACCTGCATAATTACCGAGATACGGGTTTTTTGATAATTCTTTCATCAAGCGTTTTACCTTGATATTCACCTTGTTCGGTGAGTTTTTTTTTGCCTTCTCGCTGACGCACCTTCAGGTCTTCAACCTTGCAATTCCATTATCTCTGTAGCTAATTGTCAGCCGTCGAGTGAGCTGGAAACCTAGAATCGCTAATTAGCTTATATCTCACACGATCCTCACGTAATTGTCCCGCAAGTTACGGCATAGATATGCTTCTCTCCGCGACACGTGACATCTAAATTATATTAAGCTGCAAATGTCGTTGAATTTTTGCCGTCTTCACGTTGACGAAAGACAAGAGCGAATATATTCCAACAGGATCGTGTAGATACAGATCTCTCTTTAGGATTGAGGTTTGGATTGTTCTTCCGGGTCCAAAAGATCGTCGCAAGAAGCCGTCGGTGGTAACAATTGCCTGCCGCCACGTTTCTTGCTGCGAGTGAACACTTTCGTAAGTTGCGCGAATTTACGTCGGGATACTGCAAGGGTGTTCATCGTTAGAGAAATAAATAAATCGCACGTACATAGCTCTTAATTTAAACAACTGTATGCCAATTCATTTGCTTACGTTTGCCCATATTTTTCAGTCTTTCTTTGAACAGATCCTCGTCGTCGTGACCGGTTTGGCTGCCGCCTTTCTCCAGCTTCGAGTCTACAAGAGAAAAAAAGCGTTCCATTTTCTCTCTCTCTCTCGAGCTGCACCCTCCTTTTACGAAATTTTCAATTTCTTTCAATTCTTTACCGTGTTCCAACGTGGACAGAAAATCTTCATTCCAACGGAGCTCCGCCATGAACTCCTCGTTCTGTAGAAACATAGCGATCCTCTCATCCTCCAGCATGGAATTCTCTTGCGAATACGCCAAGTCAATACCGTCATCCGACATTTGCTGGGGGAGCCTTAGAAAGGTGTCTGGCAATGGTCCCAATAGCGGAGGCTGCCACTTTTGAATGCTCCTCGATTTGCCGGTGTCTTTCCTGGGCGACTTGGCGGCGCTCGGAAGTTCCTCCTTCTGCTCCAGCTCACTCCTGATCTTCTCGTTCTCGTTGTCGGTACTCATGGTGAGCAATTGATCGATCGTGGTGTCCACAGCTCCCTGATTGGATCTCAGCACAGCCTGCAAATGGAATGTGCAAATGTATACCTAAAGAATAAGATGACACGGCAGTACGTCGAATGTCAATATAGTCTCCTCTACGCTCCAACCTCTATCACATCGTCGTCCATCTGCGGAAACATATTCTTGAAATCGGCCATCGCTTGATAAAACTCCAGCGTCGTCTGTTGCTGCTGCTGCTGTTGTTGTTGCTGCTGCTGCTGCTGCTCCGTCGCAGAGGCCATAGTGAAGCTTTCGGAATGACGGAGCTGCTGTTGAGAAATCGGTGCTGTCAATGCCTAGATTTTGCATATCAAGAACGCACGTAATCTATCCGTGTACGTGTACAAATACATACTTACTCACGACCTGCTGGACGAATTTTCAAGAAGTGACAGCCGCGAGAGCGTCGCCCATGCCTGCGAACACCGGTCTTCGCGTCGTCGTTGCTCTTAAGTAACGTGTCAATCAGCGGAATTAGCACGGTGTCATCTTTCCGAATCGTTAATCGGTCGTTATTTGGTATACGACGCCGGTACCGGCTTACGTCATCGTACGAACGTACGGCAGGAACATCGCGAAGGTGTCAACCTGTGAAAATCTACACCCGCGCTCGGCCCGTCTCGGCTGGTCCGAGTGGGTCCGAGCCGTCCGAGGTGGCGAGGTTTCATGGAACTATATATAGAGAGACTCTTCAGATCGTTCGCCGCTCGCGGTGCAATCGGGCCGCGTTTGAGCGTCGCGATTGGCCGCCCTTTGATCTGCGCGGTCGTCCGATTGGTCGTCGCTCCTGGCGCCAATGCGCATCGCGAGTATGAAAAAGACAGGTTTCTAGATTATCGACGTTGCTCGTAACATCAGGATCACGCTGTAAATTTCAAGATTTACATCTGCATGGATCGTTTACGTATTATTGTTCACGTTATATTTACGCGACATTTTTCATGCATATATATAAAAATGTAGATTATTACATTATATCTCATATTGTATCATATCATATCATATTATATTACATTACGTTTACGCGGAGTAAATTATCGTAAGTTACTACAAAATCCCGTTTACGCGAAGGAATTATCGTAAGTTACCGCAGAAGTAACGCTCGCGTAAACGTAGTAATTATATCGTATCATATTATATCATCATTATTACATCACATTATGGCCCGTATTCATAGTCGAGTCTCAAGTCAACACTTAAGACAATCTTGATCAAGTCAGTCTTATTCCATCCAGACCGACTTAAGATCAGTAGATTTCATAGTTATGAAATAAGACGATCTTCACGAAGAAGTTGTCGCTCAAGTAAGTCTTATTTGATTTGAGATCGACTTGGCGAAGACGTACTTGAGACCATGCTTATTCTCGATTCGGCTGTTTCCGTAATATTTCCATCAGTTCCTCCAATAGGAATATTAGATTCAAGGTGCAGTTTTATACCATCTCGTTAATCATGGTTTATGGTTATGTGCATTTTCTATTCTGAATATTACTTCAACTTTATCGGCATTTTATGTGATATAATACAAGAGCGTTTGTATTTTGCAGTTACGCAGTCGAAACGTTATTGCAAAACGAGTCAGCAATTAAAGAAAAGAAATTTTCTAAAATGTCAAAAAATAAGCATTACGCATCAGTTGAAAAAAAAATTTTCTTAGAAATATTAAAAGATTTTAAGCATGTAATTGAAGTAAAAAAAAGTGATTCTTCAACGCTTCGGGATAAAGAAATTGCATGGGATGAAATCTGTAACCGATATAACGATTCGTCAATGATTTTTCAAGAGGTAAATATAAAAGAAAGCTAGGTTATATTTTGAATTGTAAAACATAGTGTAATTATTAATATACAATTATTCGCAATTTATTTTTATTTTTTATATACTATATTTAATACTGATTAAGTAAATGTTATTCTTTTACAGCGTACAGTTGCACAACTGAAAAAACTATGGACAAACATGAAACAGAATCAAAGAGAATTATTGACAAAAGAAAAACAGGCTCGTCTAGCTACTGGTGGTGGTCCACCACCTCCAGAGACAAATATTGATCCTGACGTAGCCGCAATTGCACCGCATCTTTTGGAAACAGCTCCTATCCTTTTTACTTCAAATATGACGGACAATGAAATAAAAGGTAAATAGTTTTATAAATATATTTATAAGCAATTTGTCTCACTATTTAACGTAATTAATATTCTTATGTATGATAAAAACATTTGACAAAAAAATGTTACAAGTTCTTATACTTAATTTTATTTAATTCAAATATATTTTATTTGTTTCAGAAATGGAAAAACAGACTTTGAAGATTGTAACAGATAATGATTCGACCATTGTCATATCTGAAAGTAATGACGACGAGGCAACAAATGAAAATAAAATACAAGAAGGTATGTAAAATTGAAATAGATTAAAAATGAAATATATTTATATCATACACCATTATATCCTTATATACAAATATAGAAAAATCTTTTTTATTAAAAAAATTTATATTAATTTTGTGTTACTGTCTATTTTGTGTTTCACAAGATTATGTTTATATACCCGTAATAAATATATTTCTATGTTTAAAAAGTAAAATTGTTTACAGTTAAGAATTTAAATTGATTATTATTTATTTTCAGTTAACGTAACAATTGAAGATACAACACAAGATAAAGAAAATCAAAATATCGATTTTCCCATTCAAGGTAATTACATAGATATGTGATTCTTACTGATTTCTTTGCTGATCAACTAATGTAATACTGTTATATTTACAGCGGGTGTTTTGAAAAGAAAAAAGGGTTTGGATACTGTTTGTAAACGAAATACAAAAATGACTAAAGTAGAAACAAATATTACTGAAACTTCTCTTAACAATGAAAGTACTTGTATTTTGTACAAGTAATATTATTATATAACAAGGTAAAAAAAGTGATATTAAATTAAATAGATTAATGATTTGTGTTCCTTTTTAAAAGATATTAAAATAGTATGTTATAAATGTTTATTGAAAAAAATTACATTGATATTGTATCAATAAAGTTTAAAATAGAACAAAAATTGTGTTGGTTAACTGCTTTTTATATTCATTACATCATGTATATAATAAATATTATCTGAATAGTCTTTCTATGAGTGCTGCTCGTATAGCAAAACCCTCGCCTGGTTCCCAATGTGGTTCATTAACTGGCACTTCCATTTCATTATCTTCCTCAATGATTTCTTCTTCTGGTAATACGTCATTAAAAATTAATGAAAGATTATGTAGCACAGCACAAGCAACTACAATTGTGGTTGAACATATTAATTTGTTGCTTAATCCTCTAGACAAACACGGAAATCTGCGCTTCCATATTCCAAATGTCCTTTCGACAATTATTCGTGTTCTCCTATGAAGTATATTATAACTGTAATAAAAAATATATTATTATTTGTTGGGTTTTTATGGACAATGGATGAATATAATATAAAATTAAAGACACAGTATACTAACGTGATTTCTTCATCTGTCTGTGGATTCGAAAGAGGAGTTAAAAGGAATGGTAGACAGGGATATCCAGCATCTCCTACTAAAACGCCTGATAATTGACCTTGAGTGTATGTCATATATAATCTAGAATTTTGGAAAATTCTACTATCGTGTTGGCTTCCAGGCCATTCTGGGACAATGTCTAAAAATTCTGTTTTGGGTCCAACAACAGCCTGCGTATGTACATATAAAACTAATAATTTTTAATGTTCTACATGTTTTACTGTTTAAAAATCAACAATTTTTGTTTATTAAAATTATGCTATGCAATTAAAATTCAAACTATGCTATTACATTAAAATTTTATATTTACATATATGTAGTTATTTACCTGTACGTTCAATGAAAAGTATCCTTTTCGATTTCTATAAACTTCGTCAATGTTCTGGAACCTGGTATGGACTAAACGCACATGTGTGCAGTCAATCGCTCCATCAATGCCGGGTAAACCAATGCCTCCATTGCGACGTCCTATATCTCTAAAAAGCCTATGATTTTCTCTTGTAGCATCTGGTGTGACAGGCATTTTTATAAATTGCTTGAAAAGCCTTGCTAGAAGTACAGACACTCGGAATACTATTCTTGATACAGTTGGCTGTGAAACAATTATAGTGTCTCCAAGTACTTGCTGCACAAATATTAAAATGTTATCTGTACAATATTTTTATAAATAATTGTTATTTAATTTTCAGAAATAATTATGACATATAATTATTAAACATCTTGTTATATATATATATATATATATATATATATATATATATATATATATAATCATAATATATTTCATCTTTTAACCTGAAAACTGCTTGTGGCATAGAACCGTAGACATATTAATAATTGAAATATCGGAGGTATAGGAAGACCACGGTTATTAAGGTATAAAAATCCTTCTTCAATTTTAGGTTGAATTCCATAAAGTATAGAATCTTTGTTAAATCTGAAACGTCTTTTGAACTCTCGATTGCTGTAAAACTCAAACGGATTTAGCCAATCTCTAATGTATCTTTTTGGAACACGTACATCATTCTCATCCTCATCATTGTCAGAATCACGGTCAGAATCTATTTCGTACAGTTCAATATTTCTTATGTTGTCTATTTCCATATTACATACAATTTTTACTGCCAAAATTTCACATATAAAGCAAACAGGAATATCTTAAGTCCTCTATGACCACGACTTGACCAAGATCGTCTTATTCAACAACATATATGTCAAATAAGATAATCTTAAACGACTATGAATTTGATAGAAATAGCATAGCCTTAAGTTACTACTTATATCAAATGAGACATGTTTATGAATTATATCAAGACGTTCTAAAATAAGATTATCTTCGATAAGTTATATCTTGAGGTTATACTCAAGTCTTGTCTTATTTTCCAACTATGAATCTAGAGAGCATCTTAAGACCGAACTCAAGACGGTCTTCGAAATAAGAACGGACTATGAATACCGCCCTTAGGGTGCCATTACATGGAGCGCGGAAACGCGGAAACGCGGAAGCGCGGAAGACAAAATTTACTAGATTCCCGTCGATCCGTTCCGTCTGTTTTGAATGCCTTAATATTACATGGAGCATATTTTGAGCGGAAAAGCGGAACGGAGAATTATAAAATATTAATTTTTAACGGTATTTATTGATTAAAATGCTTGTATTCAATAGATAAGCTGAAAAGATAAGCATATTAATAAAAATTGCAATGAATTAAGTGAACACAATTTTAAGAAATGAATACAAATGTCTATTTGTCACTATACTGTTCCGCTTTTCCGCGCAAATTGTGCTCCATGTAATATAAGGAGAAACAAACTCGCGGAACGAACGCGTCAAAATCCGTTGTCAACGCGGATACAGTATACTCCATCAAATTTCGGAGCTGTTTAATCACATTAAAAAAAAAAAGCTTTTACACATACTTTTCGATTACTTTATTATTTAATAAAAGTGGCAGTATAATATTATAGATCCAAACATCATGTTGATGGTTATTATGAAGTATATCTTATATGCAAGCAGGGTACATACATAGGCTGCGTTAAGTACTGGCAGTGAATATCGAAACGCAGCCATATGTACATACATACACGATAATAGCGGATTCCGCTTTTCCGTTCAAACGTGCGGGACTCAACTCGCGGAAACGCGGAATCTAGTTACTATTCTGTTCCGCGCTTCCGCGTTTCCGCGTTTCCGCGCTCCATGTAATGGCACCCTTATTTTCCAACTATGAATCTAGAGAGCATTTTAAGACCGAACTCAAGACGGTCTTCGAAATAAGAACGGACTATGAATACCGCCCTATATATTTTACGCGTAAACGTCCAATCCTGGGCAACAATCTTGAATATTTCTGTATTATCAACCGTCCCCGCGTTTTAATTTTTCTTTCGACTCTCGATCGATCTTGTTCCGGTCGATCAAACAGCATGCGCATGGTCGACGGAACGAATTGTTGGGGCCGGGACGCGATTTGCGATTCGCGGCATTCGCGCGATCAGCCGGCGCCGCCGCGCGCGCGTTTATCGTTTATTCCTCAATCCTCGCCCCTATACGCGAAAACGTAATTGTACCCATGATGGAAGAATACCATAAGTAATACCATAAGTAATACCATAAGTAATACCATAAGTAATACCATAAGTAATACCATAAGTAATACCATAAGTATACCATAAGTAATACCATAAGTATTCTTCCATCATGATTGTACCGTCGCGGTGCCGCGCATTCATTGGCGTGCGTGATGCGTGCGTGCGGTGGTGTGACGATTGCGGGGCGACAATGGGCGGCGAGCCGACGAGCCGGGATCGTCCGATGCGCGTGCATCGTGCATACGTAATACGCCTAATCCGTCGCGTCGTGCCTGCTGGGGGATCGGGTTCAATTGGATTGGGATTGTGTCGTGAGGTGACGACTGATCGCTGACGGTCGGTCGCGCGCGCGGGACCTGCGTCGTTCAGCGTCGTCTCGAAGCGGAAATCGGCGGTGTGGGCCGTGACCGTAGTGTGGGAGGCACCGGAGCGCGCACCGGAGTCAACCGGAGTCGTCGTCTCTTCGCCGCGAATACGAGCAGTCGAGCAGCGTGTTGGGGCCGCGGAGTCGTGGTGCGCGATGAGTCGACGTGACGGACGATTTTGCGCGCGGTACAAATAAGGAAATTTTTTTCGCATCCTCGCGAAAAGGGAAAAAAAAACACAAACGCGCCCGCCGTTCCCGAGGCCCCCGAGGCCCCCCGGCGCCTCTCCCGTCCGCGAGTCCGCGTAAATGCGCGGTTGACGACTCCCCGAGTGCGAACGAGCGTGAGATTTCGTTTAAGGTGATTTCCAAGATGTATCGTAAGCCGAAGTTCGAGGTGGAGTACCTGACGGAGGAGCACCTCACGGGGTTCGAGAGCTACAAGGTATGCTCGGCCGATCCGATTTTGGCTGATGGTACGCTTTTCACACGTAGGAATTATCGATTTGAAGACATTATGAATATATCAATGTATCACGTGTGACAACGCGAGTGAAATTCTACGGTATACAGTAAATTACAACGTGCATATATAATTCGTGATGGAAATATTTTATATTGGATTTTTTCTTAGTATAAAAAATAATAATAAAATTTTATTCAAATAATGAAGCTAACGATACACTCGGTGTTGCGCCACTTACCCCGCATATTCTGATTTCAGTATAGCTCCTTGGACACGAGTCCCCTGAGCGTGTACGTCATGCATCCTTTTTGGAACAAGTTGGTACAGGTACGATCTTCGTTTCAGAGCGGTGGAACAATTGATAAATATTATCTTTATCCGCTGTGTATTATGGGTATTTTAATTACGAATGTAATTATTCGTCTTGTTTTAGTATTGCCCGAAGTGGGTTGCTCCGAACGTACTAACTTTCTCAGGATTCCTTTTTACCGTGCTAAACTTTGTGCTATTTGCGATTTATGACTACTACTTCTATGCGTCCAGCGACGACAAGCCGGAATATCCTCCGATATCACGATGGGTCTTTGCCGTGGCCGCTTTTAACATTTTTATGGCATATACGCTTGGTACGTGTACTTGGTGCTCGATATGGTAATTTTAATATTAACGTATATAGGAGTTGGTGAATATATGTAAAAGTCTTTCATGTTTGAAGTAGACATAGAGACTCAAATAAAATTAAACGATCTAGAAATTTGGATTGAGCAATAGATTAGAAAGTGATAAACGTAATTTTATTGAGAGATATACATATGCGTAAATCTCTTGAGATATAAACCCCTTTATTACAGATATTTTACAAAAATGTTTGCACGATAAATAAATTCTTGACTTACAACTGATTAGAAAGTAAGATCTTCACTTTTTGACGAAGTAAACTTGATTTTATTTGTACTGCAGATGGGATAGATGGAAAGCAGGCGAGACGCACACAAACGTCCGGCCCCTTGGGGGAGCTGTTTGATCATGGTTTAGACAGTTGGAGCGCCATGTTGATCACGGTGGGCATGTACTCGGTCTTCGGCAGAACGGATCACAGCGTCTCGCCGTTGCGAATGTACTTCATATTATGGAACGTATTCATTAATTTCTATCTGAGTCATTGGGAAAAATATAACACGGGCGTGCTGTTTCTTCCCTGGGGATACGATGCTTCCATGCTGGTAAGTTTGCTTGGATAATGCGATTTTTAACGTGAAAGAAAAATATTTCTTTACGTTATTAATTAACTTTCATTATTGTGTCGATTTATATCGGTCTTTTGTTAATTTTTTTTTTTACAGGCAACTGTCATTGTATTTACACTTACCAGCATAGGTGGACATGAAGCCTGGAAATTTGAATTACCTGGTGGTATATCAGCTGGAATTATGTTCGAAATGTTGTTCTACGTTAGTGCGCTTGTGTCCAATTTACCGGTTGTTCTTTGGAACATATACAAGTGAGTACCCCTTTATCGTTATAGCAAGTTATACAATTTCTGTAATTTATCGATGACAAAAATATTTCGCGGATAAAATCGGAGCACTTCCGAGATTTCTGTTGAGAATAATTTTAATACATATTGATTAAATGATCTTTATATTAAATTATCTGCTTCTCTTTTACGCTTCTTTTTATAAAAAGCCCATTTATACTTTAGGACAAAATTTAATAAAAAAAATTTTCGCGTTAACATAATTATTTTGCATTGTCTTGCAGATCTTATAGGGATAAGACCGGCAAAATGCGGACGTTTCCAGAGGCTATTAGGCCCTTGGTGCCTTTAGTTTTATTCTTTACAATTTCCACGGTCTGGATAATGCACTCTCCGAACAATGTTCTAGAAAAGGATCCGAGAATAATATACTTTGCGATCGGCACTATTTTTTCAAATATATGCGTAAGATACATTTATTTATAACCCGGTAATTCTGTCTGTTAATTTTATTATTCATCGCATTATTCATTTTAATAATGTTCATGTTGCAGTGTCGATTAATCGTATCCCAAATGAGTAATACGAGATGCGAGGTATTGCCATGGATACTATTGCCAATCGCAGTAGCCGCTGTTTTCTCGTTTATCTTACCAAGTGTAGATTTGGAATTTATGTATTTAGTCTCCATAGTGGCCTTGCTGGCGCACGTTCATTACGGCACTTGTGTGGTAAGTTTAACGAAATATCACGGTCACAATGATGATATTCATACATCTCCAATTATACGTATTGAGAAAGATGTCTACAATTAATTGCAATTATCAAATTGTTATAATTTACAAGGCAATTTCTCATGCCAGCGTCATCTGTTTTATAATTACAGGTACGTCAAATGTGCCGGCACTTCCGTATTCAGACGTTCTCCATAAAAGATCATTCCGAATGACTACTTGCCGACGATGCGTGTTAAGAACGAAGAGACAAGTATATATTAAAAAAAAAAGATCGATAAAAACTGAACACGGAAAAGCAGGCAGGGAGAAGAGATCTGACACACACACATACACGGACTTTTATTAGAATTAATCACGAGAAATTAACTACCATGACAAAACACTTATCGAGTAAATAAGGAATGCTTAGAATCGCGTCCTTTTACGAGAACACCGCCGTTCGACGCGAAACACGATAGTAATGCTGCTCGCAGAGATTTGATAGCGCTACTTTATCCCACATATCTTGAAAAAAAATAGTGTCTGCTGGATCGCCTATTTATTTCTTACATGCAATAACAAAATTGCCCGAAATGTGTTTGACTATCTTACTGTGATATACTTATCCGCGTCACCGCTTTTATATCTCCAAGAGCAGCGGGTTCATCCATAAAACGTCCTCTCCATCGTGGTATTCCGCTGAGATTATGTATAACATGTGTGTACAAATACTTTTTCTTTGAATGCTGCCGAGCTCGTTGAGCAGTGAACCAAAAATATGCACCTCTTCGTTTTCGACATGTATCGTCCCTCGGACGTTAATCAATGTACTAATAACAATTGTATCTATTTATCTATCTTTGTTTCCTTTTCTTTTTCTTTTTAGTGTTTGGAAAAACTGTACAAATTATTGGCAATTTATATGTATATTTTTTGATTGTAGAACGTATGTGTCGTAGTACTTCAAATTGCATTTAGCGCATAATATGTGTACGTCGAGTAAGAAAGGATCGAGTGTACGTTATTGTTTATGTATCGAGTGTACGTTTGCTTTAAGATATGTGTACGAACAATTGTATGATTTCCGTAACTCTTGCAATGTAAAATTCTGGCTACAAATGGAATGGAATGTTGCGGCAACATTGAGTAAGCTAGTTTCTCTTTCCTCTGTTACTTTTAATAATCTCGTCTCTGTAGATACATCTCTGTACATCAAAGTGATATGTTTTCCAAGCATGTTTAAAATATACTGCGTTAAGCTATGCTTATCAAGACGAAAGAAACTTAGATGGTAAAAGCGAAGATATTAGAGAAAGAAAGCGTTTCTTTCCTATGTGGGTTTAATATTTAATTTCAAGCTTATATATGTAAACTTTGTTGGACTATATACATACGTAATATATATTACAGTGTAATATTGCGAGACGACCGCGAAAGATATCACGGAATAAAAGATATTTTTACAAAGCAAGGCGTCTGCACATCTGTCGCTATCTAGAATTTAGGTATTCGGCTTTTATCTTGACGCGCTCCTCCAAAGGTGGCATATAGGGCTTGATGCCTTTCGACTTCCTTTCAGTCTGCACGGTAGCCTGCAATGAAGGGAAACGACCACCATTGGGAGGTATAATCTTACAGATACAGATTTGTAATCGCGATTGGGAGAGAAATTTACCCAGAAATTTTTACAATTCTTGTAATTGAGGAAGTATGGCTCGCATGCGTTGCGGTTTTTCTGATTGGAGTCAAGGCACCTCAGGGACTGGAGGTGCTCCTAGAAGTAAAAACACGTTAACAGACAGAATAGCGTCGCACTAGCTTCTTCCGATTTCTTTCAGCTACATCTTTCCTTAGATTAGATATATACATTTGTGTTGCTAGCGAAAAGGAGTACGAGCAAAAAGGCGATAATCGCCAATCGTTCGGGTACCTTGTGACAGGGATTATCCGTCTCTTGATTATGTCGCAATGCACGCCTACTCGCGTTAGCTGTTTGTCCTGTAATATCATTTGAATCCTTCCGTGTATCCATTTCGGCGACAAAAGGGCCAATGTTTACATACAACACACCTGGTGTGGTCCTTTCGCGAGTAGTCATGCCATTCGAACGAGAAGTAGCTGCACCTTCGTAAAATCTATTCGTTCTACTTGCACTTTCCGCACTCGAATCTCTCGCGCTCTTTTGGCCCGTGTTTTTTTAGCTGAACTTCTTTTGCAAACTTCTTTATCTTTCCTCTTTTTCTTTCCAACGTGAAAAGAAGAAGAGAAAAGATAAACCGCACGCAAGAAGTTAGCTAAAAAGAATCTTTACATTAGTACTACTCGAGTGTGTGCGGGAAGTACGACGAGTGCAAGTAAAACAGACTGACGTCAGCTCGCTTTTTGCATATCAACACCGCGCTACACTATCCGCACTCGAAATGAAACGGATGCAACGAGCTAGGCTAGACGTGGGCAGGAAAAAGAGAGAGAACGAAAGTTTGACTTTTGACTCATTTGACTGGAAGGTGCAGATCCGAGAAGAAAATCTGTGAATTTTTTTTTCGACAAGGACAAGAATACACAAGACAAACGCGAAACTCGGTTGAAAATATAAACTCTTCAATCGTGACGTTTTCTCTAGTTCTAGTTTTCCTGACGCGACAGCGACAACTTCGCGTCGCTCGAGACCGGCCGCACGTGGCGCGCTCCGTGTCGATTTTGAGGTTAGACGGACGGAGGTTAGACGCGGCGAAGCTTCATCGAGGAAGTCGGAGAACACTTACGTCGCGCGAATGAAATCAAGAAAGATAAGAAGAAGAGATACTTCTTTCTTCCCAGGATGGAAGTCGACGTGGGCGACGTGGTGATGCCGGGCGACAGTTTGAACAACATCACGCCGGTCAAAAAGGAAGGGAGAAGCGAGGAGTTCGTGATCCTGGGCCCCGGACTGCGCCGCGAGGGCGACGCCGTGCTCGTCTGCAAAGCGGGCGTCCTGAGGAAACGCGACCCGGCCGTCTACTACGTGGACAGCTACCAGAAACGGTGCAAAACGTTTATACTCTGAATCATAATAACACACGTGCTGATATCATCCCCTTTTCTCGTCGAGAGAGATAGATGTACTGATAAGACGCCGCGGTTTTCCTGCACCGATATTGAATCAGGATGTTAAAGGCAAGAAGAGAAGCCGCTCCTTACGCGCGTTGCGCTTGGCATTGATTAATGTAGATTGTTAAGGAATATGCGTTGTTTTTATCATTGAATACTCATGTAATTTTATTTTGCTTCCAGCAAAAATGAGGCAACTTCGACCAAACTTTGATTAATTTAATTTACCCTTTCTTTTGAAACGCTAATCACAGTTGATCTATCTTGAAATATTGTTTTATGAGAGAATAATCGACCGATACAAGCTGAATACAAGGTATTATATTACTGCAAAGTTTTATTCATAAATAAAATGGATATAGAAAAAGTAACCATTTCGACTAAGTCTTCCTCTACTAAATTGAAGTTTACAAGAATGAGTTTAACAACTAATCATGAAAAATCGTTTACTTTATATCCATTCTATTTACGAATAGAACTTTGCATTAATACAATATCTCGTATTTAGCTCGTATCATTGGCCCATTATTCTCTCATATTGCTTTGCATATAAAACGAGCATAATATTTTAACGATATTATTTTACCTCACGCGCAGATACATTCCTAATCGAGGCGAGAACGTGGTCGGTATAGTGACGCAGAAGAGCGGTGACATTTTCAAGGTGGACATCGGAGCCAGCGAACAGGCAACGCTATCCTACTTGGCCTTCGAAGGCGCCACGAAGAAGAACCGGCCCGACGTGCAGATCGGCGATGTGGTGTACGCCAAGTTACTGGTCGCCAGCAAGGACATGGAGCCGGAATTGGTGTGCGTGGACTCCCAGGGCAAGGAGAACGAGCTCGGCGTGCTAAGCTCGGACGGCATGATGTTCACCTGCTCGCTCAGCCTCGTGAGGAAATTGCTGAATCCGGAGTGCCCGTTGTTCCGGCTGCTCGGTCGGAATCAGGCGTACGAAATCGCCGCCGGGATGAACGGCAGGATATGGATCAAGGCGCAGTCAGTTAAAGAGACGATAGCCGTGGCGAACGCTATTCTGGCGTCGGAGTACACGGTACCCAGTGAAATGCAAAAACTCTGTGCCAAAATCGAGAAAGTCTTGCTACTCGTGGCGTAATGTCAGTGAACATCAAAGAGAACCGACTTGGATCTTTGATGCGAGAGGTTGGCATCGAAGGTTCGATGTTTCTTCCGAGCAAAGTTGAGAGGAAATTAGAATACCTCAGATCAAATGCATTTTGAAGCCAGTCCCACCTTGGCATGCAAAATAAAGACTACTTACCGTTGTCAATTACATTACATTTATTGTATCAATATTTGTAATAAATTCTGTAAATAAATCTGGAAGTTTCCTTAACTGATAATTTATATATAGAACCATTACAGACTGAGACAACCATTGTGACAACCATTCTGATGACCGTGGACTAACGCTATCGGTTACAATCACTAGAAGATGTCGTTATCATACGGATGTACGGCGGAAGCGACGAGTACATGATTGTACGAGGCATTAGCGCGAAGCAATGTAATCGCTACTCTAGCGGTTAGAAGTGAAAAAAAAATGCGAGACTCGCTTCGTAGGAAATTCAATGTTTAATTTCGCTTTAACAAAAGAAACTTGACATTCGGATATTACATACATCGTATTACATTAATGATCGCAAACGGTATCGATATAAAGATACAGAGCGCTGCTAATTATGATAATCTTCATTACATCTCGCTGATATGTGCCTAGTGTTAATGCTCTCCTCGGCTCGCACGAGCCGTGCGCGACTATATACGGATGTTATCTGTCGGTAACAGCCTAGACAATGACGGTATTTGCACTCAAGCACAACCATTACTTTCATCTTACAAAAAAGCAATATCTAATTCAGTAAATATACCGTTAGATTTCCGCATAAATTTCCATTTAATCAAAGATTGCATGGGTGTCTTTGTACTTGGTGGAATGTATTCATTGCCATCGCCTTCTAGTTAAAGATTAAAGCGTATACGCAAAAAAAAAAAACAATCTCAAAAACGTCGCTCTTATTGTTAATAAAGTGAAAGTAACAAAATTATTATCTTTTTTTTTATCTCTGAGACACGTTTTATAAAACTATTGAAAGACATATCGAATAGCATGATTTTCTAATTCTTGACGTTGCATAGAAAACATTTTTGCACCAATAAACAACAAATAACGACTTATCGCTAAACGCACGTGTACTGTTGTTGACTGAGATTATTTTGACAGTAAGATAATACGCAATATAGATTGAATTCGAAAAGAACAAAACAATAAGTATACGTAAACGCAACAGAGTATATACGCAAGAAAAACAATAAAATATCTAGCAAACAAAAACAACAGCATTAATAACAGAAGTATATACTTGTTAAAGCTAAACTATTCTTTTTGGTCATTTATGGCCCCTACTCTTCATCTCACAGCGCCGTACTAAAATAAAATTCTACAAGGCATCATCTAAATGCTATAAAAGAATACACTGGGACATATTCAGGATCGGACTTTTTTCACCATCTAACATCACAGATCTAAAAAAAAAAAAGTATTAAATCTAACAAGATTTAAAAAAAAATGTAAAACAGAAAATCAAGTGATTATAACTTAAAATTTAACTGTCTGACTAGTTAAAGTTCTAATTAATTATAAATAGTTAAATATACAATTTTAAAATTATAATTCGTTACAAAAAGTAATCACATTTTGAGAAGATTTATATTTACAATTATCAATTCTTAGAATTAATCAGAACTAATTACTATTATTACAGATAATTATAACTACGATTCTTTCCTACGTCTCGGAATGTGACCTAGAATCCGATCCCGAATTTGTTTGAATACTAATCATAATAAATTATTGATAATCGATTATGCATTCGCGACATATAAATAATTTGCGATAATATCTGCTGTAATACGTTTCTTTCTTTGCTGCTGTCGCCACAATATTTAAAGGGATTCAAACGAACGGTACCGCGCCAGCGATATGCGACAAGTGTAATTTTCATGAGGGAAAACAAAGAAAGTGCTAGTTACACAGTAAGGGAGGGAAAACACCCGGTATCCGACATTAATTATCTACTATGAAACCATCGATACATTCTGCCATATCATGGAAGAAGACGTAGCGCGTATTTTTTTCCTCTTTTTTTCCTCATATAGAAACCACAAACGTATGTTCATCGCACATCGGGATGTAATTAGGCAGGCAAATATGTATGTTGGGGACGATACATGGTGGCACTAGCAACCATTAAACATACTATTCTATTGGCATTGTGCTTCGCTTAATATATACGTTTCATCGAAGAGTGCGCTAATCATCGAGGTATATCGGGGATAATTATGCAAGGTATATCAATAGAACGATTAATTGCACGCACATCTAACGCGGCGGTGCTGTTACGTAAGCTGTTGTATAAATAATAGTGCGCAGGCGAACACAGATAAAAATGAATCTCAGAGAAGCGAGGAGACCTATTCGCGGAAGAGAGTGAGAGCGTTGATGCAGCAGAGTTAATTAAACAAAAAGACGAAGATTTAAGATAAGGCATCGATGAAAGAAATTACATTGTAGAAAAAAAATAATCTGGAAAGAGATCCCAAATTAATTTCTTTCCAGTGCTAGAAAAATTTTTAAAACTTTTTAGACAGAAGAAAGAAGACTCCGTTTTCAGTCTTACATGATACTAAAAAATGTATTAAATTTAATAAGTTTAACGATATATACAGAATCTCAAAGATACTACAAAAGAATTGACAATAACATAAAAGTCTGAAAGTTGTTCGTAAGAAATCACTCTCTCAGGATTGTCTTCTCTCGATTGCCTCACCTTAAAAATTACAAACGTGTATTGAAAATTGCGTTTACAAGGATTACTACGATAGCACATAGATTATTACTGTGTTTTATGATATGAATATAAAATATCTGCCATTATTACTGTAGGTATACACTTACACTCGCGATCATATAATCTCATTACATCATCAAATATTTCCCTCCACGTTACGATTCCTAATTCACTTTTGCCCGCGTCCATCTATTATCGGCGATTATCTTATACGATCCTAACTGTAGAAAGAAATAGAAAATATATATATATTGCTATGTAAATATATATATAATATAAAGCGCGGTTGGGGTGTATGTCAATTCATCATTCTTAAGAGAATGCCATTTCTCGCTTATTATAGTGATAGGATTTGCAGCGGACGCGTTTTCAATCTCCATCGCACAGACATACGTTTCGTATGCGTGTAGATATGCTATTCTCTCCACACAGCACAATGGCAGAAATTCCATGACGCACGATGCTTCTTGAAAGTTATCGCAATCTTAATAGCTTAGTAGTCGTTATAAGAATAATTTTTGTTGGATTACACTACTGCACCGTTTCGTCTCTATGAGATGAAACGGCTTTCTTTAGTAATTTTTGCTGTAGGCATTAGGTATGTTTAATATTACATTTTGGAAAAAGCAAAGAGTTATGTCTAAAATTTCT
This sequence comes from Temnothorax americanus, assembly GCF_048541705.1. Lineage (NCBI taxonomy): Eukaryota > Metazoa > Arthropoda > Insecta > Hymenoptera > Formicidae > Temnothorax > Temnothorax americanus. Next base: position 1,725,020 of record NW_027509253.1, read on the forward strand.
AATTGAAAATGAAGAGTCGTATTAGTTGAAAAATCAAATAACTCCACGCGCGCCTTGCAAATCGCAAAAGAATTAAATTAATAATACTCCATTATACAGAATGTGCTGTATCACCTTGGAAATCTTGGAGGCATCTTCACTTAGACAAGACCTGTGTCTAACAATAAAATAAAATGTCCCCTTCCAACAGAGTAAGTTTTATTTGAAATATTTTTTCGAAAAACAAATAGTTCGGGAGATAAATGCGTGTAAAGATTAAAATAGAACATCCTGTATAATTACAGAGAATAATAATTCTATAATTATATTCATATAAATCATAATTATTATATTATATATAAATTAAAACTCAAATTGAGAGTGATATAATCGTATTAAAAATCGATACTATGATAATTTTTGGTTTAACGCTATACTGTTCTTAGCGATTCGTATTTCTGATGTCCCGGGCAAAAATACGACTCTTCTGTGGTAAATTAGGGAGGGATGCATCACTACATAAGTAACTTTCGTGAGCGATATTCTTCGATTAGCAAAGCAAGACGTAGTAATCGCGTTATAATGTAGAGTCATCGCCTTGTCTCGACGTATATGTTAGATAAATATTATCATCAAATTTCAGCATAATCGTAATGTATATAAAAAATTGTCTTTACTTATGCCTAAAATAGCATGTGATGTCTCGGTTATATAAATATATTATATATGTATATATATTTATGTGTATACATATACACGTATTTTCATGTCATTATAATTATTATTGTATTATTTTCTTATATGTATATATATATATATCTATATACCATTCACAACACAGAGTGCATAGTACGAAGCTAAATGTCGATCCGCTTACTCTTAAATCACCATTCGTTTATAGACATACTCATATATATGCGTATTCAAGAATGGAGTTGAAAGGAGAAGCGAATCCAAAGCCTCAATGTAACAACGCACAACCAATTTTTATACAACCTGCGTGCATTAAAGTATCTTGTCACCTTACAGATGACTTGAAACTTATATGTGTGCCATTATGCTCTGAGTGGATTAATTTTAATTGAACCCATTACGTTTCTCACTGACAGAAAGAAGAGGAACGCTCAAATTATTATAGTATAGTAATTTTACAAATTATATACAAATTATGCTCAACAAATATCTCAGGAAAAACTATGTACTGCGTTTTCTCTGGTAAACGATCGAATGCAGTTAATTAAAGCAACGGGAGAAAGTATAACGGATGTACAGGAACAAAGTATTCATCAAAATCGACTGCTGCTCTATACATCAAGCATTATTTTTCATTAGCAGAAATCAAACGTCCATCCGTTAACTGCCGCTGTCGAACGTTAATATTGAAGTCCTGTGCACGCGCACGAAACACGGTGCCGAGAGAGACACCGTGTTGCAGAATGTCCAGTTGCTCAATCATAGCAGAGATTCATTCCACGTCTAGTACGATAGCGTTATTCAAAATATGTAATGTATCTTCATCTTATTTTTTAATGTATAATTAAGTGCTAGGATTATTGAAATCTTATTATTGCACGCGATGCAAAGAGAATGCACGTTACTCCACGCGCGTTGTAGGCTTGCTGTGTACCGGGCGATCCACTTCCCTACCGCCTCATTTTCCGACAATGCTAATGAATGATACACACAAGCGGGGCTTCCTTCTCAACTAGGAAACGACATCGATCGAAATAACGTCGGAAAAAAATGGTGCCGCCGAAGTGGAACGCCATGTATCTTCTCGCACGGTTTTATTACACCTATTGATACTTATGCTTTAGCGGAGTTTATATCCGCCCGTTTCTCTTTTCCCCCTTTCGTTAGTCGCTGTTTGGGAAAATCTGATTTTTACGAAACAACGTGTGAGTCGGTGAGTCGTTAGACATGGTTGTGATAGTTATCAAGGTAGTGCAGAAGTGTGCCAAAGCAATATTGCGCATCCCTCGAACAATCGCATGCAGATTGAAAAATATTACGGGCAAAATCTAACGTACGTAAAAAAAATATATAGTTCAAGGTATGTTAGCTCAAAAGACACTCTGTTAGAATTAAAATAATATTCTTCTCTATCCTATCGGAATTATTTCGAATTCGCGCGATTTTTCCACGAAGAGCACACATAACGAGCGGTAGCATACGTTACAAAGACGCAAAAGGGGTATCTACACGTAAATTTATAACAAAACGGAAAAAATTCTCATGGAGATTCCTAGGAAGGATTCTTCAACGACTTGTGCAAACCTTAATACGGCAGTAAGTTTGTCATACATATACGTACGATCCGATTGCTTAAACGATAAATGAGCATGTTAAAAAAATCGTAATACTCGCATACCATTCGCGCACATTGCGTTACATTTCCAAAAAGGTAAACAAGTGCGAAATACATCTCTTTTTTTTCATTTGAGTATCGTTCGATCATCGCGTGATTCTCACTTCGAGTTCTTTTATATTATTACTCTTAGAGTTACAGTCTTACTACAAATCTTTTGGCTCACAGGAGTTCCACTTCCTTTTAAGCTCGATCACTGAGCAATCATTGAGTGTGTTCTCGTCGAGAAACTACACGCGAGAGCGAGAGACAGAGAACGTCCTGCAGTAAACATCTCTAAAAAAAATCCAATTACCTCCTCTCGCAAAGAAATCTGACATGGAATCTTACAATCTGATTTTGAACACTTCATTGTTGCGTTGTAACATCAGAGATCGAACGTGAACCTTCATTTTCTTTCTTTTTTCTTTTCAATTTCCTCCGTTTCGACAGTCTCATTTGTTGCTATCAGTTTGAAATTATGTGATTTATTTAATATCATTATATTTTGAGAGAGATATAGAGAGATATAGCTCCCGGCTTCTCAAAATCGAGCTTTACTCTACCTAAATTACACTTCTCTATATTACTGCACATATAAAAATCTACTTACGCCTCATTCTTGAAATTGTTTGTAAATCTTCCAAGAATAACAGCAATTTCCTACAAATGTCCCATTGGAATTCTTAAAATCGCGTTAAAGACACGTGGGTTTCACGAAAACCCTTTTAGAATAAAAGCCCGTTGTTCTCTCGCTCGATCTCTGATTGCAAGAAAAAAGTCGAGAAAACTGTCGGGTCACTCCAAGCTACCGATGGACCGCCGAAGTGTCCCGAAATTTCCCCGAAGCGTATTCTCCTTTTGCCATGATTGCTAAATAGTCTTGCGTTTCTTTAGTCTACTATCAATTTCGTCGAACGTTGTCTTTCATTCTTTTTCTTTCTTTTTTTTTTATTTTAGACAAACTCGAGGCCTTTCCGATAAATTCGGTTACTTACGTTCGAGATGTCGTGTAAAACTGCGTCCAATTTACTCACTTCGGAGCGGAGCAGATCTAAGCTGAACAAAAAACGCTAAAGCCGTCTAGGTTGCACGACGCTGTTGTTGTTGAGGCGCGTAGTCGTCTGATTGTTAAAGTTCTCGTCCTGTGGTACGTGCTCGGTGCGCTCGTCGAAAAATCCCGGATTCAAAATGATGTTGGGGACGAGCTCAATCACCTCCTGCTCCTCCAGCTGCGCTGCAATTTCGGAACGGAGATTAATTTTCATTAGTCTGGGCCACGGGTCTCATTAGCTTCTACCCTCTCCCTTCACCGGTTTTTCTTTGTCAGGTATTGTAAAACATTTTACGCCGCGGAATTTCGTGTCGACCACTGTTTTCCCCAAATTATTTCTGGTTATCGACAATTCTATTAATGCGTAATAATAAAGTACCAGATTCCGATGCCAATCAAAATGCCGTTTGCCTGACAAATGAACCTACTACCTTTGACCTACCTACCTCGATATACTGCCGAAGATCTCATCGGTATTACTTAACCAAGATCATAATGCTTTCTATGACTATCGTAAGATTTACTATTCATTCATCATCACTAAGTTATTATCGGCAGGCTGGTTAACATTATGTACAGCATAAGTAATATCTAATCAGTATAATAAAAGAAAATATTCGTATTGAAAAGTTTCAGTAACCAGACAAGTAAATCTGGCGACAGGAAAATTATATTGAGAAATTTGAGATTTTCATTCCAATAAGTGCCATATATCGTAAAAGATAAAAATACTGATGGTTTACTTATGTGCTTATTGTTAGTGTTCAGTGCGGCAATCTGAAAAGTGTTGTATTAATATACTTGACGAGATGAGATCTCCGTTAAATGCTGTCTCGTATTTGTCGGTAAATATGTTAAATCTAATGAGAAGTTTTGCAAAAGGTGCTCAGAGTATACAGAGAACGAGATATCATAAAAGTATTAGTAATTTCGAAAAACTTGGCTGTCGCATAATACAGAGAAGCCAAAGATCAGAAATATAGATAAATCAACTAACTGGCTAAGATACTAACAGGTCCTGTTGTTTGTCAAATGATGTGATGTATGTTCTTCAGCTAACTTACACGAAGACTTCTATGGAGAGAGAAAAACGACTTTCTCGAGCATCGTGCTTATTAGAGAGGCCATGAATGTTAATGATCATCGCCAGCGGAAAGAAGTAGTAGTAGTAGTAGTAGCAGCAGTAAAGAGACAGAGTAGAAGCGGAAGCTCTTACGTTACGGTTATCAGATAGGATGCTTACAGGGTGCCTTGCACTCGCGATACAGTAGGTAACATGTACCTAAACCAAGAATCATAAGTGTGCCCATCACAATACCTACGGCTGCCACCCAAACGCGCGGATCGAAATTCTTTACGTCGGCTAAGAGGTGTCGTTGGAGCTCTGAAAATTAGTTATGTTGCATGATAAAGTTGCGTTAGTCTTAGCTTAGATACTGTACAAGGAAACGCTTAATCGAAACATATATCTCTTACGATTTCTGTGGAACGTGTTATACATGTAGGATGTGCTAAAACTATCGCTGTTCAATAGATACTTATAAATTACATACATATAAAAGGATTTAATTTGAACGTGCCTCGATATTCAAATAAGCAACTTTCAAAGTTTGATTTAAAAAAAGCCTTTTAAATTTATTCTTAATTTACAATAGCGGCGAAAGTTTTAGCTACAGCTCTATACATGGTTTCGAATTTTATTTTATCCCGGTGATAAATCTATATATATAAAAATCGCGAAGTAATTCTATAATAATAATTGCAACAAAATACCCAGTTCTTCTATAGTGTACTGCGTATGACCCTCGACTTCCACGACTTCTCCTTTTCCCAGCTGATTGGTTGCCCACACTCGAAACGAGTACGTAGTGTTTGGCACCAAATGATACACATCTATTTGTCTCTTTAAAGCAACGAAACAATCGTTAGTCTCAATTCAATTAATCTCTCTTTATACGAGGGATGGAATAACTCTGTAACGTTATATTAAAAGTATTTGTTCTTACATAATCTAGCGAATAATTGAAATTGAAGCAGATACAACATTATAAAATAACGTTACGCTGTTGCAATAATTGCAGTATTATATAACGTTATCGAGTTATCCCGTCTTGTTTTTCAACACACACATCCCCGTTTTCTATTATAATCTCGAGATCAGAGTACTTACAGAATTTGGAGGAATGTGTATTGGACTAATGGGTTTCCATTCTTCCGGTTCTTCGCCCGCCACTGGTTTCAAACGATATTCGGCAGTGAAGTCTATGATAGGATATCCGCCGTTATATCCCACCTCCCAAAGAATGTTGGCCAATATCGTAGATGGCTTGACCCATACATTTTGCAGGGCTGAAGGACGTGCTAAAGAAACAAAAAAAATATATACGCTAAAACAAAATCTATGGCTTTACTCCAATAAGGTAATGCTTACTGTAAAACTTGAATAAGATTCTTGAATATAAAATCTAATTTATTATAATTTTCCAACGAATCTCTCTCTGATAGCATTTTTCACTGGCAGAACTAGTGCGCACTCAGTGCACATTAAAGCTGTTGTACACTGATTTAGTCTCTAATGTTTAAAGTAAAATACAAATATTTCGACTGATAAAATACTCAGTACATATTTTACCAAATAGTGCAATAAAGAATATTGAGGATTTCATGATTTAACCCGATTATATTAAACATACACTTTACGTTGGTTTGCGTACGACGGCTTTAATGTGCACCGAGTGCGCACCGGCTCTGCCAGTGAAAAACGCTGTAAAACTCGTGCAACTCATTGGCTATTTTACGCGAGTTTTAGATTCATTGGAAAATTTTAATAAATCAGATATGTATCAATTGTATTTAAAACCTAAAACGCTGCTACATATGCACGCGCGATTGCGAATTGTCTTGTTAAAACGGCCGAGTAACAACGTACTTCTGACCGTCACGTTGATCATAGTTTTCACAGTGTCGAGATCGTCGTCGAAGGTGCACGAGTAATTGCCAGCGTCGTCCACGCTGACGTTTAACAGTTTCAGCATGCCGTTTGGTTCGACTTTCAGCCGCTCAATCTGCCCATCCTCCCGTCCCTCTCTTATCCACATAACATTGGACGCCTTGGAATGCGGGAGGTCATTGTCTTCGGTGCAGGCCAATGTCAGATTACTACCAACGTCCACGGCGACGTGCCGCATCGGCACCACAGCCACTGCTTCCTGCCATCCTGCAAGTTCGCGGATACTCGTTAACTGTTGTCTTGTACAGCTGTCAAACATATTGACGATAATCACTAATAACAGCTTAGACTAACTTAGACCAGTTTCTACGTAACGTCCATTTCTACTAATACAGATTAACTTTAATCCCAGTTTAACTTACTTTAATTGTAAGAATTGGAAAAAGATAAAGAGCAAGTTGAACCAAGACTAAAGTTAATCTACATCGGTACATAAATGGACACGAGCTATCAATTGCTCAAGAGATCTGAACGAGTAGATTGACAAACAAATTTATTACATCCAATAGAAAGGTTTACTCTGTCAAGCACAGACGCACGGCGCAACAAGTAGCCACCGTAGATGGATATGCAACACTATATAAAAAATATACAGATTATAGAGACCTAAGATCTCTTCGTTTTAATCGGATTTCATTTTCTTCTCCTCCCTTCATAAAATGTAAACGCTGAGCTCTTCTTTTCAGGACGAATTAATTAAGATGAACCTTTAGCCGTTGCGTCACGCAACAATTCGACGAGAATGAATTCTAAAAAAAGACTATGGACCTGTTCTTTCACGCTGGAGAGAAAAAGAGAAAAGATGAACCGTCCGGGAAGTGGCAAAAACAGGAAGTTCAACTAAACAAACCTTATAAAAAATCAATGAGAGAGAGAGAGAGAGAGAAGAGGAAGCGGACAACGACAACAATCGCGATCTCGACAGGTGGTTCCGCGGATCGCGTGCTCTGCCATTGCTCGCGCGGTGACAAGCGACGCGGACGGCGAGATATCCTCTTTACATAACTGACCCTGAATCGTAACGATCGTCCGCGCGTCGTGCTACGTGCTATAGCCGGTTGCGGCTGCGGATCGCATGATCGTCGGATATAGATCGCATTGTTCCATGACGGAAGCGTCTCTCTCTCTCTCTCTCTCTCTCTCTCTCGCTTCCTCCTTCCCTTCTTTTTTCTCTCTCTCTCGCTCTCTCTCCTTCGCGCTTACTACTCGGCGACGTTCTTAACGTTCTTACCTGCCAGGAAGAGCATCAGCAACGGTAGCAATTTACGTTCGTCCATTCTGCCATAATAATGCACCTGAAATACTCGGCGAGATCCGTCTCGTTTCGTCACGGGGCTCTCCTCGACCGCATCCCTACGGTCGGTCTCGCTCTCGCGTGCGCTCTTTATTCGCAACAATCCCGAACAGTAGCGTAGTAGCGAGGGAGTAAAGGAGGATGAGGGAGAGGAGGAGGAGGAGGAGGCGCGTCACTCGGTGTCGATCGCCGTCGCCGCCGTCGCCGACGCCGTCAAATCCATCGCACACGTCGTTTCACGCCGACCATTCGTCACCAGCGATCGCTCTGACGCCCTCTCCGCGGAGCACCGCGCCCGTCTGGCGCGGCGCGCCGACCCATTTTATTGAGTCGCGCCGCCGCCCGCGCCCTCTGGCGAGTCCTGCTTCACCCGCCGTCGATAAGGACGGGATATCCTCTCCGTCGGTAATCCGTCGAGGTGCTCTCACGGTCTTCACGTGCGAAAATCGCAGTGATGATGGCGATTCACTGGGATTCACTCCGAACTCCGACTCGACACGAAGTATCGGTGTCTAACGTGATTATTATTGGGGAAGCCGAACATCTGGAAAACTGGAAAATCGAATTTTATAAAAATACAGGTAATATAGGTATGTATCGAGCGATACTCACTTCGTGGATTTTTTCTATTCCTCTCAAAAAATCGACTATTGTGTGTAATTTCATTGATCGCATGATTTAGGTCCACGTCAATCTGTGAATTTATAAGTGAATGTCGCGACGCAATCTGCGTCAATCTGCGACGATGAAAGGGAAGAAAACTAAGAAATTTGGATACTGTTATGAGAGCCCGTTGAAGGTATTCAAGAAAAGGTAATGATTGACAATTCGATTTTTATATCGAGAGACGCGGAGGACTGATGATTTTTATTAGTTTAGAGGAGCTTACGAGCGTCGTAGGCGATATCGCGTGCCGGAAGAGGTTAGGTCATGGAACGGTGCAAAAGTTAAAGGAACAAAGTGCAACGGACAGCTCCAGCAAGGATTCCTCGTCGCGGAATAATATAATTGTAATCAATGACAGTGACAGTGAAACATCTGAACGAGACAATGACAAGGAAACAAATGATAAAGATGCAGACACTTCGCTCAGTGTCATTGAATGCGTCTCCAAACAGTCCAAACTGTCCCCGTCTCCAAAAAGACGGCAAAGAAAACTGATAATCCATACCAGGCGGAAAAAGAGTAGACCGTCTATAATACCACTCGATACAATGGGTAACGATTTGTCTGTCCTTGATTCGTCGGTTATGCAAGAATCATTGAACGAAGAAAATATAGGTGAGTTGACTCCGCTTGATTCTCTTTATAAGAAGAGATTTTGATAAGAAAATCTATTTGACTTATGTCCATTTCTATCAACGCAGGTTAATTTTGATCAAAAGATAGAAAGTAACTTAAACCAAGATTAGAAGTTAATCTACATTGGTAGAAATGGGCATTAGAGCCGGTAGCATAACATTTGATCTTAGCTTAACTCACTCTTTGTCCCTTTCTAAGGGAATAATTAGAAAGAGACAAAGAGTGAGTTAAGCCAAGGTTAAATATGCAACGTTGGTACAACCAAGCCTTAATACTGTTCTCTAAAATGGTACTATATCTCGCGATATCTAGCGCCAACCCAAACGGAGGATGACGTGGTTGAATTGTGGTCGTGTCTGGAGAAACCAGTGAAGAAAATGAGGGTAAAAAGGAAGTCTAGTTGCACCAGATGTAAGAAAGATCCATTGTTTATGATAGACAAAAGGCCGAATCTGAAATATCTCGAGTATTTAAAGACAAATACGCATACAAAAAAATTTGCCGAGAAAAGCAGGAAGAAACAAGATCTATTCTGGGATAAAACTACATCCGAATCGTTCATTCCGTTAACGGTCAAACCGTCAAACGTTAAGCTAAACACATTGAAATGTTCGGACAGCGATCAAAGAAAAAGGCGGCACGACGATATTTTGGATCCGAGTCCCACAAAATCAAATGCACAACACAGCAAAAAGAGAATTTATTTGGGCGAAAATAGTAGGCGGCACGGTGATAATTTGAATTCAAGTTTTGCAAAGATAAATATAAATGCATACCACAACAAAAGGAGAATTTATTGGGAAGAAAGGAATAGCCAAACGAAGTCAACGCGCAAATTAAGAGAGATAATTGTTGACGGTTGCAACGTGGCAATGGCGTATGATCTTTTTTTAATCATGCATATTAATGATGAATTTTCGTAAAGTGCAAAATATAGTTATAAAATTTATAAATATTGCAATACACTTTGTGTATCTTATTTCAATTTGAGCAGCATATATCTTTATATTTTAGCCATACAAACGGTAAAGAATTCTCAGAAAAGGGTATCAAAATAGTAGTAGATTTTTTTAAATTGAGGGGTCACAACGTGAAGGTTTTCTTACCACAACACGTCCGAAAAAAAGACCATACGTTTCTTGAGAAATTGTACAAAGAAGGCACGGTCGTGTTTACACCTAGCCGCCTCATTGATGGCAGACAAATTACATCGTACGATGATCGGTATACAATCGCCATATCTTTATTATACGTATAAATAGAAAAATAGAATAAGTATTTTATTACATTCTTTACCTACAAAGTGAAAATTGTTTCTATACAGTAAAATATCTTATATTTTCTAACAATGTATAATACTAGACGTTGTATAAGTAAACTACGCGTTGTATATATAAACGTGTTTTTTTTACAGAAGTATAAATTAATTATCGATCTCTCGATATTCGTACTTTACACCAAATAGCTTAGTTTCGTATCAATCTGTTAATACTTTCTTGTTAATAACAAAGTTTAAAACATATGAGACGTATTAAAAATTTAGATCTCGACGCTTTCTCATTGTTTTTTTTTTTATTGCAGATATATTTTGAAATATGCGACGTCGTGTGGAGGAATAGTGATTTCCACAGATCAATATAGAGACCTGTACAGAGAGAAACCGGAATGGCGTAATACAATTCTGAACCGTTTACTGATACCCACTTTTGTCGGAGATTATATAATGTTCCCGGAAGATCCGTTAGGCAGATTTGGGCCTAATCTCGAAACATTTTTACGGCATTGATAACGTTATTCTTATACATTATTCTTGTAAATTTGGATATCAAACCTGATTTAATGTCTTGTTACCGAGAGACTGCATACCTTTCGTACCATATTTTTTTCCAGATCTTTCTAATCATTTTTCTTTTCTTTATATAAGTCCAATACGTGCCATTTCACGTTTTAACTCAATGAAAAATAATTTACAATTAAAATTTTCTAAATATTAATTTTTTTTTTAATAAAACTGCATGTGCATTTTTGCATACTTGCATATTTGCATGTTTGCATACTTGTATATGCATTTTTATGAGAACTGTGAATTACAATAAATAAATAATAAAGAAAAAGAATGAACATGAATGATGGACTTGTTTTGTGTGAAATACGAAACGTGTACGAAATATTGCACAATTGATAATTTATATATTTTCTGTAATAAAATGCGTTTATATGTACATATACAAGGAGTGTTGTTGTGACATTATAAAAAATAGTCTTTTACTTAAAATCCTATCTGTTATTAAGAATGCTGTGTAACAAACGTATGTGTGTGTGCGAGGTAAGTTGTTCAAAAAAATTTTTAAAATAAAAGGTAAAAAATTAATTTTATTTCATATTTTGTATAGTTGCGATTTTTTCACAGCTCATCATTTGAGATATGGGAATGATATAATCCTACATTTATATAAACTTTGTAGAAAAATAAATAAATATGCAAAATCGCTATAAACTACTGTTTATCCTACGCTGGTCTCCAACAATGTTTTCCCGATTGATGAATGAAGTTCATACTTTCTTGCGCCGATTCACGTGCGAAACGTTGCATTGGGTTCTCACTGTCACTATTGTGACACGCATTCGATAACACTGCTTCGTGTTTGAAGGCTGAGCTAACAGCTGAAATAGTTTTACATATATTTTAATTCAATAAAAATACTAAATATATTATAAGTATTTAGCTCTTTATCAGTCAGTAATTGATACTTGGATATATATACACATAAAATATATAATTATTAAATATAAATTAAATTTAAGTATAAAATTTGTTTTAGCGTAATATATCGATTTACTTGATTTGGCGAATAGCTTTCTCAAGACGTAGTCATCGTCTGCGGTCGAAACTGATTCTTCTTTTTCATCGGAACGTCCCAGGCGACGACCGATCAGACAAGAAACACGTTCTCCCTCAAAGATCGCGGAAACATTTGTCTTGCCCGAATGCGAGTCCCTTTTGTGCTTCTTGTGTTTACGAGTAGACGATGACTTGATTTTATCGTTATTTAAATTACTCTGCTTTTCTACAGAACTGTTATTTGGAGATCTCACTGAAATTACATTCTGTTCACAATTGTTTTTTTTAAATGTGTTTTTATTTTCTATATTGCTATTTCTTTCAATGCTTGCATCGGAATTCGTATTGAAATCTTCATTAAGTTTGCTCGGCGTTTTTTGTGTATTGTTCTGATCGGAAGATAAGCTTTGGTCCACAAGCGAATCATTTTCCACGGCGGGAGCTTCGACGCGACTCGAATTATCGTTTTCTTCGTTGGACTTTCTTTCGCAAGTGCTGTTTGCATTTTCATTTTCATCGCGTTTCGATACATTGGCGCTTATTTTCTTGCTGAGAATCGACGCTAATTTTTTCATCTCCTCGATCTTACTGAGAGAAAAGCCACCGGACACAGGTGTCAATTTAGATTCTCTAAATAAGCGATCCGATTCGGAAAACTCGCCGTCTATCGGCTCGTTTAGATTGAATAACTCCACCAGATCCGTCGTTTTGAATAGACGTCGTTGGCGCGGATCGTCAAGAACTTTGTTTGAAAGCAATAGCTTGAAAATCTGTCTGTGGTACATCTGAAAAGAAAGAAGCAGATTGATTTACTACTTGACGTTTCCCGGGCGGGCGGCGGATTCATGTGGATCGGTCGACTAGCTGCGGCGATGTTTGTGCCGTTTGTTTTCTCTCGCGGTTCTTAATCAAATCTTACAAATGTATTCCGTAATTGTAATTCTTATATCTTTCTTTTACTTCTTATATATATATATATATATATTTCTTTTACTTTTCATATATTTTTCTTTTATTTTATTCATATATTTTTTTACCATTGCGATTTGTGGAATATAATAATCTACTGTTACCAACCTTTTCCTCTATCGTACCAGCGGTAATTAATCTATAGATAGTGACTTGTTTATTTTGGCCTATTCTCCACGCACGTTCTCTCGCTTGAGCATCCGTTGCTGGATTCCAATCGGGATCGTAAATAATCACTCGATTCGCACCAGTCAGGTTTACTCCCAGACCTCCTACGCGCGTCGTCAGCAGGAACACGAAATACGATGTGTCTTTCGGAAAAAAAAAGAAAAATTAATTTTTATTCAGGGATGTGTTATTTATCCCCACCGTCAATCTTTCAAATGATTAACATGTACATTGTTAAATTTGTGAATCGTTTGCTGCCGCTGAGACATTATTGTTGTCCCATCCATTCTCAAATAAGTATACCTTTCACTTTGCAAAAGAGACTCCAAAACGTGCATCATCTGTACAAAAAACAAAGTATAGCAATGAATATTCTGAATTTAAATTATATGTTCTGTGTGCTGTTTAAAAGATCATTTACCTGTCTTCCCTGAGTAAAAAGCAGCACTCTGTGTCCTTGCTTCTGCCAGATTTTTAGAAGAGATCGAACCACGGTCATTTTTCCAGCACGTTTCCAATAACCAAACTTCTCTAAGTGTTCTTCGGACAAATCGATATCTTCATCGGAATCCTTAGATAAAAAAAAATTAAGTTTATAATCTTATAAATTGACTGTTATTATGTTAGCCCGTGATCGTACTTGTTCTCTGGTGTACAAAAACAAGTCCGGATGATTGCATATCTTTCTCAATGCTGACAAGGCAATGAGAAACCTCGCCCTGTATCTTCCACTGTCTTGCCGATTATTTCTCTCCTGAAGAACAAAGGACACATCGTCGGAGCTCAGATACCTTTTATACAGTTTCTTCTGCTCATCCGTTAAGCTGCAAAATAACACCTGAGAAGGAAGAAATACATTAATTCAATAAAGCTATTCAGAAGGATAAAAATAAGAATAATATTATCTTCAACGAAGACATATCTAGTGTAAAAAAAAATAGAAAAACCTGCTCATTTTTCTCCGGTAGGGTAAGATGATGTTTCACATCGGTCTTTGTTCTTCGAAGCATGTATGGCGTGATAGTATTTTTCAACATAGTGGCTATTTGGAGGGCCGTTGCTTCCTGTAACGGTGTAGCATTCGCATAACCGCCGCGTGTTATGGGAGCCGCGCAATGTTCCAGAAATACAGGCAGAGTGCCTAGTTTACCAGGCAGAATGAAATCGAACAAAGACCATAGTTCTTTCAAAGAATTCTGCATCGGACTACCGCTCAACAGTAATCGATGCGGTGTCGACAATCGTTTCACCGCTTGGCTCACCTGCAAAATAATAACATAATTTAATTAATGAAAAGAAATAATACATTGACATTTGTGTAACTTTCTTGCAATAGACGTCTATTACGCGTCGAGATTAATTAAGATATATTAAATAAAAAAAGATATAATAACATACATGTAAATGTAAAAAAAGAAATGGTAGTACTTTTACCCAATTAACAATCAATTACCTTCGCTTGCGGATTACGAATCTTATGGCCTTCGTCTAGAATAACATAATGCCACTGACTGGACACAAGCAAATCTTTGTGTTTGAGGACTCCGTTGTACGAAGTAACAAGTATGCCGCCAGTTTGTAGGGATTCTATCAAACTTTCTGGATCACCTGGATAAGAACATTGTAAATGCCATATTTTGAAGAATATATATATAAATTATTTACTTACCATTGTAACCACTAGAATGATGAAGCACAACAACTCTGAAGAAAGGCCACCATTCGTGAAAATGCTTCACCCATTGCTCCATTAAAGTAGCAGGACATACAACTATAGTCGAGCCTAATCCCCTGTACCTGTCGATCATGGGTAAAATATTTATTTTTCAAACAAATTAATGCATTTATATCATAAATATAATGATGAGCGTAAATAACAAAAATAAAACAACATTGAGAAGTCTAATTTTTTTCAAGAAAAGAAAAATTCTACAGGTAAATATAAATTCTACATCAATCGAGAAGTATGAAAGAAAGATGTGTAATACCTTCCGTTGTGAGAGAGCAATTCGCTACAATCCAAACCCGCGAGGAATGCAATAACTTCCACAGTTTTTCCTAATCCCATCTCGTCACTCAAGAGGCCTCCTAATTTACGACCATGTAATTCCCAAAGCCATTGAACTGCAATCCTTTGATACCTGTGTAGTTATAAAAAATTTATAATTAAAGTTATATCACAAAAATGTGTCTAATCATATTAGGCCAAACATTAAAGGAAACTGAACGTTGAATTGATTCTGATTCAGAAAACTAATCGATGTCAAAGTAATTAATGAAAAGGCCTAAGTATGAAACACAAATCTGCCAAAATAGCACATCTACCTATATAATTTTTCCCAAATGCATAGCGGCACTTTAAAAAGACTATTAATTTTGTGCATTGCTTCATCTCTGGGAAAGGTGTTTGTTTCCATCCTCTGCTTGAATAGTTGATTATTTCCATCATCTCGAGCTGGATAAATTAAAAAAATAATAAGATTAAAATAATGAATAATAAAGCGATAACAAAAAGAATTCATCAATTATTTGTGAACGATATATACTTCTTTTTATGCGGGTACATCCTGATTTAACTGCAGTTTTTCTTTTTTTAGATGCCTTATCCTCCACGTCTAAAAAAGATTTCTCGTTAAGTATATCTCTTTTGAGTTTATCTAAACATAACGAATATTAATATTACCGAAATCTAGTTCATCGTCACTAGGAATGTATTCGCTTTCCGAACTGCTGTCAGCAATTGCTACATTGGAGTCTGCCTTATCTATACTTTGCAGAGTATCATCTTTGCTGTTCTCATGTCTGGACTTTTGGCATTTTTTATTTACTTTTGCATCAGTACTAGGTAATTTTGTTTTTTTGACTGGCGGTGAATGATCTTTGTCAGAAGGTGCCTTAGATGGTTTTTTTAATTTCTTCTTTTGCTCGGCAAGAGCAGCTTGCTGTTTAAAGTACTTCTCAAGATCAAACGATTGAGCACCTTTATTTGTAGTCCTAGAGTAATATAAAATATAATTAACTATTATATATTTTATTATTTAAAAATTACTTACAATAACTAATTAATTCATTTTTTATTTAATTAATAGTAAGTTAAATTTAACAAAAATTAAATAATTAATATTAAACTAAAATTAAATTAAATAAATATAAAAATCAACAAATTAAAAATTGGTAGGCTGTCATTCAATTATTAAATGTAATTGGAAATTTAAATTATCTAAATTTTCTGAGCTTTATCAATTGTTGTACTCAAAATTTAACTTAAATTACCACGAATAAAATGAATATTTATTATGTTATACCCTTCTTTTTGCTCCAAAGTCGACTGTTTAAATACTGCTTCAAACGGAGTAATCTCTCCAATCTCGACCCGTTTTTGTAACTCTGCTCTATGATCCTCTTTGCCATTAACTTCGACATTCCCTTCGGTATTCAATTCGACGTCATTCTCTTGTATTTCATCGTTTGATTTCGTAGCGGTACATCTAATGTGCTCCGATACCTTTTGCAAAATGCTGTCTTCCGTTTTGACAGACACTATCTGTGGATATTAATAGATATTACTTCATAGAAAAGAGAAGAAAGAATGAACGAAACCGTTTCATTATTTTAATACAATAGTTATTTATTATACATTCGCATACTATATATGTATACTGCAATTGTCAGAAATGTTGGTTCAACATGTGCTCAATTAGATTAATGCAGCGCTCTAACCTAAATGACTGATTAACATTATCTAATTACCTCTGGCAAATTATTTAGAAAATTATTTAACATGTTTCCTGAGTCGTCAACGAGACAGGACGCACTACCGTCGTTATTGCTTATCTCTGCCATGCTGTGGGAAATTATAGGAATCACACAACGCGCGCGCGGTTCCGCGCGACGTATATGCGTTGCAACGTATTGCGTGAGCTAAAACGGATCTGAAATCAATCTTCCAGCAGGCGTACCGTACGGGATCGTGCGAGCGTACAATATACCGAACATAAATCGCATAGATCAATCAATTATTATCGTAAAAAATGGCATCATTCAATATAAGTCATCCGGTCCGAGGCGAGAACCGGACTTGATCGACGAATGTTTTTATCGCGGAAGAATTGCTGCCTATCTTACCGATCGAATGTCGCTTTAAATTCAAAGAATTCGAATCTGGGTATCATATCTGTAACAGACGTACGACGCATAAGTCTGAAGAATGAATAATAAATTATATAATATGTATATATCGAAATGACCAATAAAAGTACTTAGAACATATCGATGTCTGTATTGCGTTTATGTCAACTATACTGTACATGATTTGCGAATACGAAACTGATAAAAAAAACACTCAATATATTTTGATAAAAAATTATTGAATATTGATATTTAATGAAACATATTATAATTTTAATAATATAATTTTATATTATAATTATAATTTATATAATAATTAATAAACGTATATCTATAAATACGTAAATTTTTCATAATGTACAATTAATAAAAATAATTCACGTTTTTTTTCCACATAATTTAGATCGTATTTCTTTAATTATAACGAAAGTTCGCGTTCTCGCTTGTACGTAAATTAAATGAAATGACACTGCGAACTCGAGATAATATATAATTATAAAAGTGTAATAAAAACGAAGAGAAAAAATGTATCTCTTTGTTATATAAAACTATTTAAATATGTTATTCAACTAATTTAAGATAACATATTTTGGGTATCCATAGATCGCTGAGGTTTACGGTTGAAGGGTATGCGAAAACCATCAGCAGATCTGTATTCTTTTCTATTCAGATCCATTCTATTCAGATCCATTATCGACCCCATGGGTGTTGTAGATTTTGGACGATTCAACGATTCCATGGAGTACCTATATAACAGCAATGAAAACGAATATCAAATTATTTTATTTTCGAATTATTTACTGATATTTTTGAAATTTATGCAGGACGATACGTAGCAGTATAACCATTTGTCGAAATTTATACTATTAAATGGCACAATTTTTATGGCTGCAATCCATTTGATGCTACAAAAATGCTTTGAAGCGTTCTTCTCTCCTTCTTTCTTCATTGAAAAAAAGGAGAAGAGGAATACATTGCTGTTTAAAAACATTTGTATAGTTTTAAGTCGACCGACCGCAGTTTACGCGTTAAGTTTACGTGAATCTCAAAATGAGATCCGTTTTTGTTACTCCGATCTTCGGAAAGGCAGTACCGATCGTCCTTTTGGCGCTGTTCAAAGCTTTTGCGCTTTACCTTGATCGGTCGGATTGAGAGATCGGCACAGAGATACCGGAGTCGGATGGCGTTTCCATCCCGCGGTATGCAGACCGCGGAGTTACTCTACGCATATGATAGGCCATCAGCTTCTTCTCAAGGTTATTCTTATCGTTCTTCACGCTCATGTACTTATCCGTCAATGCCTTAAAACGGCGTTGGATCAGCCAATATCGGGTCTTCAGCAACTCGTACTTCTTATCCTTTAGAGCGTCGTATACAAAAATTCAGAAAGATATAAGAGATGTAATAGGAGCGATATAGGTACAAGATCATTATTATAAGAAATTAGGATTAGGAGAAACCAAAGCGATAACAATTTTATGTACAAGTTCAATGAAGCGCTGGCTCAATATTTTCATCTGGTTGCTCCGGAACGTGTCGACTTTCAACAGCATTTCCAGAATCTCGGCGAGCGGCTGGAAGTACGGGATCAACCTCGGCATCAGCGGCTCCTCCAGGGCCAGCGCCATGGTGCCATGCTGGCATTGCGGACATTGCTGCTCGACTGTAAAAGCCACAAGTGGCGAACAATTGAAATCGTGGAAAATAGATCGTAACGCGCGAGAAACTTTTCTCGAAGTTTACCTTGCCGCAAACAATTCTGGCAGGAAATATGGCCACACTGGGTGACGTGATAGGGACGCTTTCCTCTGTACAACGGGGCGAAGCACTTGTTGCAGATCATCCAGTTCAATTCAATCATTTCCGACATCTTGCTGAAAATTGATCGTAAAATGTAATTTTCGCGAGACTATACTGATCTCTCTCGCGATTCAACCTAGGTAGAACAGAAAGTCACAATGAAGTTCAAAATAAAGTTAAAAAGACGATAAAGTGGCCAAACATCGTCAGTTTGCCATCATTTTGACATTATTTTGATTCTATTGTGACTTAATTGCTGTTCTACTTGGGAAGCAAGTCCGTGCCAAGTCGTACAGCGATCGTAATTTCGAACACGGACTTGCTGATCTTCGATCGAAACGATTTCCTCGTTATGCGTAAGTGTGCGTAAGGCGTTAAATGAAGTTTATCTACTAGATATATACGTTACAGAAATCGAAACTTACTTCCGTATATAATCAACTTGATTAATCGAACGCTATTTTTCTGCATAGAAAAAGATACGGTTTGAAATGGCGGAATGGCGCTCGGAAATCAAAGCCGTTCAACGTTCGCGCGTTCTTTTCACGGCGCAAGTAACATAGGTAGATTGGCGACTCGCCGATAAAAGAGACGGGGACCAATGGCCGCGTTCAGCAGACAAACACAACTGTTGAGTTCGCCTTATCAACACTCTGCGTTGATTGATTGGTTCTAAAAGTAAGGCTGAGTTTCCACCGAGCGCGTCACGCGTCGCGTCGTCACAAGTTAACCAATCGAAACATCCAATTTCATTACATTCTTGTGACGGGATCGAAATGGGATGTTTTCATTGGTTCAACTCGGATGACGCGACGCGTGACGCGCTCAGTGGAAACTCAGCCTTAGGCTGCGTTTCCACTATACGCGTCGCGCGTCGCGTCACAACGCCGCGTCATGAGTTATCCAATCAAAACGTTTCATTTTATGACGTCATTTCCGACAAGATCTCGCGTCGGTGAAAAACGCTATAAGTGAAATCCTTTGTTAGATCTTTTAAGTTTGTTTGCAATTGCAAAAGTTAATCGTAAAAAATTGATCATTATTATTCACAATCTAATTTTTCTCTCCACATTCCCCAAGCAACCAAAAAGTAATAATTCTATCAACAAATAATTACTTGATAAATCAATCGGAGTTGATCGAAATTAATATCATAAAAACTTTTATTGTTCTGTGCGTCCCTAAAAGCATCGATCCTTGAATTTAACACCCGAAACTCCGTTTCCTATGAACTTCGTCAACGACGAGAACCCCGACGTTTCCGCCGGGGAGTCGTCCGACCAATTGGCGCGCCCTACGGCTCGGCGGTTCGGCCTCGCGGGGGCAGATATAATACCCAGTCGCCCCTCTACATCGGCGACGTCGTCGCGTAGTCCCGGAGACACCCGACACCCGAGCGCAGATATAGGTATCAGTTCCACGGTACACAGTACACACTGTACACAGCGCGTCGGTTGTTCGACGGCGTCGACGATTATCGGGTGCCGCACGCAAAACAAAGACGCGGTGTAGCGACGAAGCACATCGCCGAAGCACCGTCGCTCCCCGTCGTCCCGGAACACAGGTCATCGTGTGATCGCGAAAAATGCGACACCCGCGCGTATGAGCGAGTAGTCCCTAGGTAAAAAAAAAGAAAAAAAGAAAAAGAAAAGAGAGAAGAAAAAAGAATCGACGCGTCGTACCTGCGCGTTTGCGACGCATCCCGTGCGCGAGACGTCGCGCACGTATTTGTGTAACAATACATATACATATATATATATATATATTTCACGTCACGCCACGGTAACTGCCATATCCGATTCGCTCCCGAGTCCGGTCCCGGCTGTTCTTTTTTTCAGTTTTTTCTCCCTTTCTCTCTCGCTTGCTCTCGCTCTCACGCGGACACGATCGTCGCCGTCGCGATCGCCTCCGGCCTCCGCGATACGATGCTCCGTCGTCCCGAGGTGCGATAGCCCCCGGTATCCGTGAAATCGAGCTCGATAACCGCCAAGCCGCCGCCTCTCTCTCTGTGTCTTTTTTCATCTCTTTCTCTCCTTCCTCTCCTCCCGACGCCGATCTCTTCTCTCGCGCGATCTCGCGAAGCGAACCCGCCGCCCGCCGCCGCCGCCGCCGCCGCCGCCTCCTCCCGCTTCCGCTCGCGTTGCGTTGCGTTGCGTGTCCGCGTTCGCGACGCCTGGGTAAGTTGATTGTCGCGTACGACCGGACGACTGACGCCGAGTGCCTCGCGACGCGAGCCAGACCGCGATCGACCGAAATAAAGATTCCGAAAGATGGATGAAGCTACGAACTGATCGCGTGATCTGAAATTAAGAGCCGCTCGTCGAAAGTGGAATCGATCAGTCCGATCTGTTCGAGAGACTCTCGTGTCGGAGTCGAGCGAAGGAGGATCTCGCGGTCGCGCTGGGCGTTCCTGAGGGAGAGGAGGGAACCAGCGACAATCTGTTTCCTCCGGCCGTATTGTACTTGTGTTCTCCCGTCCCCCCTCGCTCGAATAAATTAAGTGTCGTCTCGCAGATCGGAACGGAATTACGGGGGAAAAAGTCCTGAGCAAGTCCGTCAGTTTTTTTTCCTCTTTTCCTTTGCGAGAGATCCCGCAGCCGCGATAGCTTTATGTAATGACGATTGAAATGAACGACCGTCGATTCGAGCACTCGAAAACAATAACGAACTAATAATGGAGTAATGATAAAGAGCATACGTTAATGAAGCTTTTGAAGTAGCTGACGAAACATTTGATTAATTTCTTTAAATCTTATTTTCCGCTGGTTCAGAAGTTCAGTATTATTTTGAATGTTTTCTTGTTCTTCGAATTTTACATATTACGGATCGTTCCTTCGGTGAAGAGAATTATTTGACGTTTATCACGTTATTGACAGGTGATCATTAAGTCGTGCCACTATCCTTGAATCGCGCGAGAGTAAGACAGTCATGGAGTCGTCGGATAGGAAGAACGTGTATCTTACGAAGACCGGCGACAACTCCATGAACTCGGGAATGAGGGAGACTATGATCGTCGGCCAGACCAACATGGCACCAGGTATATATAGCCGGAATAAGAGTCGTGTAGATTCACCCTGCTCTATACCACCATAGTATACCACCGCCTACGTATTTCCTTTGCAGAATGCGGTGGAGAAGGTGTGATGAAGTCCAATAACGTGACTAACGTTTCCGCTAATCAGGCAAAGTGGTCTAATACTCCTGGCCCTAAAAACTACATCATCAACTCGGTGCCGGTGAAGAACGAGGTGCGACAATCGATATAATACTTCAACAGTGATTAAGTTTGTAACAACAAACTCAAATGTAGAAAAACATATTGCGATTCGAAAAATCTATCTGAGGAAAAAGGAGAGAAATCGTTATTTAAATTAGGGCCGTAACTGATCGTTATGAGTGAAAAATGTATTAATAAATTCCTTGTGATCTTTGCGATAATTGCAATTGGTATTGGGTCCATTTTGCAGATCGTACATCTCGAAGACGGTAATGCGCATTGCAACAACAAGAAAGTGTATTACTATGATAGACATTACACCGGACACGAGGAACCAGAGAGGCCGACGCGTAGAGGAACGAAGAGATACAGGGACAAGGATGCACCAAAACGAGCGCTGTACGTTGAATTAAAAATGTTGAATTAATAATCAGACAGAATTGTGTACTTTGAAGATGTAGCATTGATAATGTTATTTAGCTCTTCTGTCTTGTGATTTTATCAGTGGTTTTTGTAAACGCCTAAGCAAAATATGTCGATACAAAAAAATATTTGATAAATGTTGAAGCACTTGTGTCACTTAACGCGATTCTACATCGATGCGTTACAGATCTGCATTTTTCTACTTCTGCCAAGAGCTGCGCGGCAAGATGAGAGAGTTGCACCCCGAGATGGGAGTAGGTGACATTGCAAAGGAATTAGGAAAATTGTGGATGAGCACGGATCTACAGACAAAATCCAAGTACATGGCCATCGCGGAGGAGGATAGAGCCCGATACGAAAGAGTATGTTTAAACTGAAATATGTGCTTGAAACATTCCGAATGATTTTAATTCTGTGGATCTCTCCGTTAATGTATGGATGATTGTTCGTCTTTACGCATGAAATTAACGAAACAATTTTTTAATGCGCAGGAAATCATCGCCTACAACAAGAGAGTTAAAAATTACGACCCGGAAGAAGTTGGGACCGTATAAATCCGCAATGCGGACCCATGGGACGGACAAGGACGACAACGTTTATTCTAATTCGAGTATTCGAATGCAACGTATGAGCTGCAACGGACAACCGAGAGTTCACGCTTGCGACAGACAAGCGAGTTTTACTACTAACCTAGAATTATCGTTGTATATATTATGTATACTGTTGATATTGTCCGAAAAAGAAAGAAATTGTGTCTCACGAAAATTCGGTTATATACTTACGATGATAGAAAAAAAGAGCCAAATTCGAAAAGAGCGAGTTCCATTTTATATATGAATTTCTATATCGTACGCAGACGCTATATTATATATATGACTAACATGTTCGTTTATATATAATTATGTATACTTTACGTATGATTATATGATATATATCTATTCCATACGATAGATATATGTCACAAAATAATATATAGATATACATCTATTATATATAATTATATATAATAAGCACAATAGATTCTTAATTATCCAGATCTATTTCGTCGAACATTTTGATTATTCGAACGTTCTTTATACTACTCGTGTAATCTAGCATTCAGTCGATCGAGCGTTCGAATAATCGAGATTTTACTACATACATTTTAAGTATAGTAAGAATAATAGTAAATCAAGTAACTGCTATTATACTGCATTAATATTAAGCAATGATAACGATAACGGTAACGTTCGAGAATAATAAAAACGTACATATTGCACCATGCACCTATATTGCATTGTAGAGTTACAGTAGATTGCTTCGCCGAGACAAAAGAAATGATGCGAACGAAAGAGATTGATCGGAACAATAAGGAAGAATCAAGATAATTCTGTATTAGGATCGAGCTACGTGCAACATACGAATTTTGTCGCAGAAGATTATTAAGGATAATTTCGCTACCTCGTAATAATCGATTTTATCGGCGGGAATAATTTGATGATGCAGTGGGCAAGAAAAAGTATGCGTTGTATTGCGAAATTGATTATCAATTGTTTGGACAACGCTTATTACTTCGAACAGAGCATAGGAACGCTAAACATATTAGAATTAAGAAACGGTTAATATAACAATATGTAGCATTTCCAACAAACTTATTACAGCCCCATAATAATTAACCGTGATAGAAAATTATAAAAAATTTTTTATATTTGTTAGATTTAAAGTTCGTCGAAAACGGACAATCTGTAATAAAATATTTTGTTAAAAAGAAGATATCTTTTTGCAGAATCATTAGCTTCAAGCAATTTAGAGATATCAAATCAAAATGTAATTTGATAACGCGCGTTAAAAGCTTCCTTTATTTCGCCGCTGTAGTAACATTAGGCAACAAATATTTTGTCGACTGAACAATTTTTTTTTTCCATATTTCTTCGTTATCAGTGTTGAAGATTTGATTAAATGTATACCGTTTTCCGCTTATAATAAGTTATCGAATAGAAAATATGTGCCGATGCCTCTAGGGTGCGTTCGGGGAGCGCGCTATTAGCGCTATTGCATCATTCTATCTTTATCGCTCATCAAGTGTAGAACAAGGATAGAATAAGCAAATAGCGCTAATAGCGCGCTCCCCGAACGCAGCCAAAATTACAAGAAAAATTCATACGTTTCTTCACCCACCGTGAATGTTTTTGACAAATTAAATTTATATACATGCGAATTATTCTTCACACATTTTGTCAAATGAAAATCTTTATCAAGAAAGTCAATAAATCGATCGAAAAACCGAGGCAAAAAAAATAACGATAACAATGATTGCACTGTTAACGAGCATGTGTGAAGGTATGTACAATAGGAAGTAAAACAAAAACAAAAAAACCGCGGTCTTTATACATGTCTTATCGGACGCTACTCATATTCATACTTTAAGTATAGATACATAAATAATATCAGGGATATTATATCAAGATCCCGAAACGACGGAACGTATATTCTCCATGTATTTTCTTTTTTTTTTTTTTTCAATAAAGGTAAAATAGATAAAAACACATTGGCTTCATAGAAGTCATTTATTCCTGTCGTATTAACTGCGCATTTATCTTTTCCGGGCAGCATTTTCCAAAGTATATCACCACCCGCGATTTTTAAAACAAAATCGCGAGTGCATTTGTACATTTTTACATTTGTGCCAATTTCATACGAGAAGTGCAATGAAAAATAAAATAACGAATGATTTTGATACTGGAATACATATATATATGCTGCGTTACCACCACACAGCATATATACACATATGCATATATTACATATATTTTTATATATTATATATACATCTATTTTGTTATATTATTTTAATGGACAGCTTATAAAATACATATATATATAATATCTATATATATCTATATATATATATTAACAAGTAAAAATTGATATTACACACTTATCACATAATTAATCAGTACTGTTATTACAGTCGCGACATACGAAAATTCCCGTCGTACAACGTTACGTCGTATCACTGTTGCTCAAACCGTTCTTTTGGTCTAACTTATTCGCGTTGGTCTTAACCGTATATATGAAGAAACTTAGAGCCTCCTTCTCTACAACGGGGATGGTCTTGAAATGCTTCATGAGAGTCTGCAATAAAAATTAGATACGTGATTTTCTGAAATCTTAAAAATGTCATGAAACAGCTGGTTTTTTTTCTCATTGTTCATTCGAAATTATAAAAAAAAATAATAATGAAATAACAACGAATCCTTCAGTGAAAATATAATAGAAAATGACGTATGGCAACTATTCATTTTGATCCTTACTTCGAAAATTCGAATGTCATTCGTCGAATTTGAACGCCTATTGAATTCGTGGGCGGGCTAATCCTCGGACGAGGCTCAGGTTGGGTCAAAAAACATAACAGAGTAAGGCGGTGCTTCAGGCAGGGTATCGCCCCTCCAATGAAGCTTTCCTTGCCATCGAATTCATATTTCTTCCTTAAAACGAATAATTAATACGTCACTTTCTGTCATACTTTCATTGTATATTTCGTTATTTTCTTTTCTCAATAATTTTGAAAAGTCATAACGAGTGAGAAACTTGCACTCAGGCCATTTGCAATTACTAAGGTAAATTTATTTATTGATATTATTTTTATCGATAATTCTTAACGGTTATTGGGGGAAAGTCTGGAAAGACTACGTCTTTATCTGACGTCTATATCTGTACCTTAGAGGTAAAGAATCGCATCTCCAGTTTTGTCTCAAAACAAAGTTAATTTATTTTTTCTAACATATGCCTGGTGCTTAAATTGTATATATTGTGTGTAATGATAAAGGGTCTTACGTTTATTATTACTAAGACACAATGTTCAGAAAGTCATATTGAAAATTTTCATAGAAATAATAAACGTTAAATTCTGTTCTCTCTACATTTACGTATAATAATAAAGATACGATTCTCTTTACCCATAAGGTAAGATCTTGAAACCTCTTAAACTACATTTTACACAATATGCTTTTACAAATAATTTAACTTATATAATAATTTTTGTATTTAAAATATTTATTATCTCTCTCTCTCTCTCTCTCTCTCTGTATACGCACACACATATATATCAATTCTTACGTTTATATTCGATCAATCGATTTTTGTGCCCATAAATATTATATTATATTTATCGCACGTAACGAAATAAGAGAACGATAACGTTGCTGTACTTACATCCGCTAGCTGAGCCTTGTTGAGACCCGGTCGGGTAGAAACTTTGTAGTGCCTCTTGTATCGCCTTAATGTGCCGACTTGCAATTGGAAGAGGTCGACTTCTGGGAGGTCATTGTCAGTCTCGCCCGAGTCCTCCTCGGAATCCTTGCGCCTCCGTTGCTGCTGCTGCTTGGTTCTCGCACACTGGATCACTTGCTTGTGATAATCACAGATGTATATATGTCGTGCCTGCACAAAGTACACAAAGAAGGGATGTAACAGAATATAGCAATAAAAGCCGTAGGCGTCGACGGTTGGCGAGTTCCGCGTATGTTCGAGATCTATTCGTCGAATGTCAATTCGCCGGGAAACGGAGTATCGCGTTAAAGTGACGTAATTATTTTACAAAAAAAAAATATGCTAAAATTCTACGAATAAATTTCTGGAAAATCTTCACTGTCTCTGACGCACTTTTTCGACGACTTTCACGTCGAACGCGCCCAGTCCTAACGAAAACACAACAAGACGCGAAATCAAATTACATCGCGATAAATAAAATTTATTTATTTGTTCGTCGGTGCTCCTCGTTAGCGCGCCTTTCTATACCAATACTAAATACGATCACAGTCGTACAATAATAATGTAGGTAATCGTGCAAGTTGTATCGCGCATTAATCGTGTCAACCAATGTCGGTCACCAGCCGCCGGACCCTCGTGGCGAGAATCGAGCGCGTTATCGGTATCGATAATTTATGATAGTGATAAATATATACAGCGCATTGCGCGGAGCACGGAGCATATACAGCGGACGTCGCGCGTCGCCGGCGGCCGCGGACGCTCCGGTTTCGCGTGACAAATGTGACAATCGAGCGCGGGGCGATCAGAGAGCGATACGCGGGCGCTCGCTGGCGGTCGCCAAGCGCGTATACGTAACGCAGACGTGCGCGTCGCGCGTCTGTGCACGTACCATGTGATCGAGATTGAGCTTGAGCCGCCGCTGGGTGACGGTCTTCTGGATGCGTTTGCTGTAGGACGCGTTGCCGGCCGGGCGGGAGCATCGCTCGCCCTCGTCGACGAGGCAGCAGATCTGGTCCGCCGCGCCCCGCGAGTCCTCCTCGCCGGTGCTGAAGCCGTTCATCCTGGCCCCGGGGGAAAACAGTCCTGCCGGTCGCGATCGCGTTCGGCTGCTGCGTTCAGTGCCGTCGTCTGCGACGACGGCGACGGTGACGATGACGACGACGACGACGAAGATTCGCGCGGTCGGTGCACTCGTGTCAAAAGTCTTCGATCGCGCCGGGGCAACCGGCGATCGCTGGACGGTGACCACGACGATGATGATGACGGTGACGACGACGGTAACAAGGGCGCGTTGGGAAACGCCGCACGCTCATAATTCTCCTCCGCGCGATCCGCGGCTATCAAAAGCCGCGAGTTCCCCTACTTCTCCCCTCGCGGCCTCGTCCGTCCTTTCGCGCGGTCCGGACGGCGGCGTACGTACGTGGCGAGTATATCTCCGTGTCCAATGTCTATATGGAGTCGACCGAAGCGGATCGGAACCAAAGCCAAGCCAAGCCAAGCCAAGCCAAGCCAAGCCAAGCCAAGCCAAGCCGAGCGAAGCCGCGCCGAACCGCGCCACGCCGCGTCGCGACGTGACGCGCGCCGCGCGCGGTGCCGCGCCGGGTCGCCGATCGGTCGCCGACGTGACCGAGCGCGCGGAAAACGTCGACGAGCCCCCTCGGGGCTCGCGACCGTCGCCGGAAATCCGGGACGGTAGATTCTCCGCTGGCCGGCCGCGCGCCGAAGGACTTCGCGGGTCCGCCGGCGATTCCCGCCGCGCTCTCCCGCGTTCGCCAAGATACCTCACGACACACCGATACGCGCAGTTATCGGGACACGACTGAGAAACTCACTGCCGAGAGGGGTTTACCGCTCGCGTTTACACCGCGACCGACACCCGCGCGCGCGACGCCGATGAGAAAAATCCGTCAACGACGACGCAACGACAGGTCGAACGACATCCGTGCGTCAGCACAATCAGTCTTCGACTGAAACTGGAGAGTGGAGAGCATCTTACGCGAAACATTTACACACCGCGTAATCGTCGTCGGAGCGAGCTGCCAGGATCGCTTTTTCTTCACGCGCCTGCGCGTGAGGGGCGGGGGGCCGTCCCGACTCCCGCGGCGACCGCGGCATCCGTTGCTAGCTCCTTGGACCGGAAACATCGTCGACCAGTTAAAATGTAGAACCGCGAACCGCAGAACGCGTCGGGTCCACAATGTTGCGTACACTCGACACTCGACGACGTCACGTACTTGCACATGTCTTCAATCACGTGTCAAATAAAAGAAAAAGAAATTCCATTACATCACTTTCTTCTTTCTTATCGCACACTTGAACTTGACTGGTCGGATTCTTTTGCGTACGCATTTTAAAAAACTGGTTGAAAAAATATATATATTATATATTCACGTATATTATATTAATATTCAGGACTGGCAGTGAATTTCGAAACGCAGCCATTATCACGATGCCAATTGTATTCTTCTCTCTTTCTAGTACTACCTGATTGGCCAATCGCGCTGCGAATGTCATCATTTTTATGTAACTGAAAAACAATAGATCACTCATTCCAGTATATATAGAGGCTGCGGTCCACTTGACGCTACGAATGCTTCGAAGCGTTCGCTTCTTCTCCTTTCTTCTAACGAAGAAAGAAGGAGAAGAAGAGAACGCTGCGAAGCATTCGTAGCGTTAAGTGGACCGCAGCCGGAGTTCAGCGCTAGATCAGCACTGATTTCCCGCAGGTAGAATTGATCCGCGCAGTTCTTTGGGCCTAACTACGTACCTTAAAGAAAAAAGAAACTACACAACTTAATTCTAATTTTAAAATACGTGTACAGCAACACAGCGAAGCACGCCACGAGGCAAGCTTCGAGAGAATCAAATAGCATCGCGGAAAAGAGGCTTCAATTGTTCGATAAAAAATAAATGCCTCAGAGGTTAACATGCCTTCTCAAAGAATGGATTCGATTTCGACGCTGGCCGAATCGAATCCTATGGAGGGATCGGTGCCAAAATAAAAAAGAAGTAGAAGAAAATCTGCTCTGTTAGAATTGTGGAACGTGGAACGCTCCAGCACTTGACTCTACTACCGTCAACTGTGTAGAGTCCTATATATGAAGTAGAGAAAATGACTGCCTGACACTCTCCTTCTTGGTCCAATGAGGAAAATTCGTTTTCGAAAAAGAAATGCTCTCATTGGACCATCGGATGCGTTCCGACATTTAACTCCGACATACGACTGATCGTAGAACCGGTAGAAAACTGAAAAGAGTCCTGAAGAATATGATATCTTGACCATAGTTGAGCATCCAAGTATACAACATTTGTTATATCCCGTAATTTTAGATGCACGGATCACGTTTAAAGACGAGTTATGTAATATTTATTTTCTTCATTCAAAGTGTGTAGAGAAATTGACGGAGCCAATCAGCGGTCGTTGCACCGCGGTCTCGCTTCTCTTTATATAGGATTTATTACGGGAGCGTTCCATCTGACCGCGTTGCGATCGATCACAGCCACTCCTCGGTAACTGGAGTTTTTCCACTGGACCAGCCACGCAGATATTTTTATTTTAAATCAGCCAATTGGCGACGTAGTCAATCGAGTCCCACTCGTATCATAAGGTAGAGCGCATGCGCGGCCTAGAGACCCTATAATCAACAAATTTATCATGGCGGCAAAAAAAATGGCCTAGTTATTTACACCAATCTTTTGATACGCGTATCAAATAGTATTATATTCGAGCTGCCAATAATCCAACTAATTTACTAATAGTTATTTGCCATTTAACACGCGTATCAAGTGATTGGTGTAAACTAGGCCAATAATAAAAAAAAAAACGTACTTTTTAAATACAGATTTATTAACTGCATTTCGTTGAATTAATTTTGTTTTATACAAACGTATGAAAAAAGACAAGTCGTATTCGTACGATCACAAATATCCATGTATTTTTATATTATTTTTAATTCGCCACTTATAAAAAATCCTATAGAAAATGGCCACAACGCAATTTATAATACACGTTAGAAGACACGCCACACATTTTCATGCTTCAATTCGATTTGACCTTTCCCCCCTCCTGCTCCTAAGTTATCGAAAAAAAATTTTTGTAACGTAGAAAATGAAAAAAAAGAATCGGACAAGACGGTTATATTCTCGAGTGAGGTGTACTCGTCTAACGATTTTTGTTTCACGTCTCAACGGAAATGATAAATTCCGCCTCTCCAGACGCAGGTCTATTTTTTTTCTCCCAAACTACAAGCGCGAAAGAGCGGACAACGCGAGAACGAGAACGCGAGAGTTTTCCTTCGTCTTGGTTTTTCCGCGCGACGTTGGCGATCCTGCGTCGAGAACCGCCGTGTACGGTGCCGCGTCGCACCTCGCACCGTCGTCTCCTGGCGCCACCTACGATAGAAACGGTGCCTAACCTCAACGTTCTCGCGTAGACGGCCGCGACGATCCGTCGTCGAGCGAAACGAACGACGGCGCGCGGCGTCGGCCGTACGATCGGCCGTACTTCGATGAGACGATCGCGTCGGCGATAAGGGCGGCCGCGTTCGGCGTCGCGCGATCGGCTTTGCACTCGCGCATTTTCCCGCCCTTTCGACCGGCCGACATTTTATTTGGTGGGGGGCAAAAAGAAACGCACCAAAACATAAAAGGTCGGCGCTGATTGGCTTACTTTTTGCGGCTTATCTGAAATAAGCCAATGGTAATGGGAGATTTTCCCCGTACGCCGACCGTATGCCGCACGAGTGGCGTGGGGTCGCGATATTCGAAGCTGAAGAATCCTTTTAGCCGTAGCGGATCCCGTTCCAGGTAAGAAAAATCGAAATATTTTTCGCGGGTCGCGTTGACAGATCCGCGGGACGCCGCGCGGACGATCCGCGCGTACGCACGCACCGTCGGACCCGCCCAACGCGAGCGCGTCCGCTGGCCGTGGCCCGCTACCGTGCTGCGTTCCTCGTACGTATACCATTTATTTCCGTACCACCGTCAGAGCACACGGCAGCAAATGGCTGCCCGGACGGACGCGTCGCGCGCGTACGCCTCGTTGTGTCGTCTCGTCGCGCGTCATCGAGATACCGCGCGACGAAAGGACGGAACGTACGTACGACGGCGAGTCTCGGCGACGTGGATCTACTCGCGGAGATGCTCGGCGGTGCCCGCGGCCGCGGCCGCGGCCGCCGCCGTCGCCGTCGCCGCCACCGCTCGCTCGTTCGCTCGATCGCTTCGCCGCCGCCGCCGCGTCAACGACGCGTTGACGACAAGGCCTACGCGCGCGTGCACGTCCCGTGTTTCGCGTTGCTCGCTCCGTGCATCGCGACGGGCGAACCTCCTCGAGGAGGATGATGTGGCCGTGGTTGAAAAATCAATCGCACTCTCCGTCGTCGTTCCCACCATGCGTGGCGTGGTACGTCGGGACGCGCCGCCAGTAGATTTCCCGCTTCCCAAAAATCTCGCGAGAGCTGTCAAGACGAACGAGCGAACGGGCGAACGTGCGGGCGGTCGAGCAAAGTACGAAGTAGTCTTTGGACCTCGAAGAAGATCGACATCTCCATGTTTTTATCTCTCTCTCTCTCTCTGTCTCTGTCTCTCTTACGCCCTCCCTCCTCCCGCGCTCCTTCATCGCTCGGATTATTTTTCTCGACGATCGTGTACCGAGCCCGTTATTGCCAACGAAATAGATCGCGATGCTCGTGGGAGCGGAGGGTAAGATGTAAGATGGAATAACAGAGCGGGAGAGAAAGAGATGGCGAGGGTAGGGAACGAGAGTGGAAGACGGAAAAGTGTTTACACGTAGGCGCTTCTCCTACCGACGGTGCATCTCGCGAAGCGCGGCGTAGCGTAAAGGTGCGTCCAGACTTGTCACATACTGCGCATTGGTATCGCGTTGTAGAGCGACGAGATACGTCGCGGCCAACGTGGGTTGTAACTCGTCGCCGTGCCATATCGAGCCACCGCTTTGTCGAGATAGAGGGAAGGGGGGGGAGAGAGAGAGAGAGACAGAGACGTTCACAATATATATGTTATTTATTTGAGCATCATCCTCTTTATTCGGCGTAGTGAGGTTACGAGTTTGGACGCGGCTTTAAGTGCGCGGCAGCGGTGGCGGCGGTGAAGACGCCAAAAAGCAAGCATGTCGTCGGTTGACTCGCCTGACGTTTTTATTCGATCCGCTAGTCGTCGTTCGACACGGCGGGTTCTCGTGGGTCCGAGGTAGACACTTCCCGTTACCACACACCACGCACCATAGGTTTCTTTCTTTATTCTTTTTCTCCTTTTTTTTTTTTTTTTTTTTTTAGCTGCACTCCCTGTACTTTCCGGTCGATTCTCGCCTCCCCTCTGTTCGACGTTCGATTACGTGTTCGATCACGAGTTCGGTTACGTTTTTGTTGTCGCTGTCGTCATATCGAGAAGGTACGCGGACGCAACGATTTCGTTCTATCATTTTGGACGTTCGGTTGTTTTAATTCGATGTGTGCGGCTAAATGTGAACGGCCCGGGTAGAACAAAGGACGGAGGCAATTTACCGACGATCAAAAGCGCAAAGACGTTACGACGCGATCATAAATTTTCAATTTTGCAATTTAAATTAGGACGCGAATCGTAGTCGGAATCGGTAATTAGTCGTCTTGCAAATTTCCGTGTGCACTGGTTTTTTTTTTTTTTACTTCTGGTGCAAAAAGTGCAACGTGGTGCAGCTAAAAGGAGCAGGTCCCGTACGAAAAACGCGCGATCGATGGATAATACTCGGATGGGACGCGCGATGTTCGGGAAACTAAAACCGGTGCGGCGACAACGTGTAATTCAACAACGACAAGTTCAGATCTTGATAGGCATTTTGTCGCGTTTGAAACGTGAAAAATATGCGGTGGGGTGTGTGGAAAAAATAGCAAAAATTCTCTGATGCCGGTATTAGAAATTTTAATCGAAGAAGGAAGAAATATATTTGTTGAATTGGGAATAGTACATAATAATTCACATAAAAATATTAATAGTATTATCGGGCATTGTTAGGCACAGAAGATTCAACCCGACCGTATATTTGCACGCTTCCTATTTATTTGATTATGAATAATATGCTACCAAGATCCAGCCCGAACGAACATGATACTTTTCTCTACTTGTGATTAAGAAATGTATCGTGAGACGCAACAATGTCACGCCAAGTGTATTTGACGCTTTCGATCGTCGAGCCAGATAGTTGATCTTAGTTCGCAATGTATAAGCATGACATGAACATTACTGCTTTATCTTGAACCACACGCTGGCGCGCTGGTTACTTATTTCACAATGTGATTGCCTGCGCTGAAACTAAAACGCCTCGTTCACATGGTTACATTGACACATTAATATCCAATTTAATGTTAACACTGATGAAATAGTTTTCTTATAAAAACATTTGCTATCGTCGGGAAATTTATTTTGACAATTACAAAACGATGGAAATGCGCGAGGAACACAATTTTGTATTCTCATCTGTCGTACTCGTATTAGCCTTGATTTGATTACAGCTACAGTTTTCCGTAAGCGAGCGAATTATTATCTATTTTGTTCGGCGAAAGAACCAAGTTTCGTTTACATGATTTGCGCCACTCGTGTATTTCTTCCGGTTCCTAATAGGAATCTTGAGCGTTCGGGACACCCTGTGTATAAACGAGCGTCGTGTATCATAACGTTGCGCCCCGCGGTGTTTCAAGCCTCGCGAGCACTCGTGGGAGCTTTAACGAAGCTTAAACTCGCCCATATACTTACACACACCTACCACAGTATAGTCCAAAGGAAAACACACAGCCGCAAACATTTTTTTTTTCTTTACTCGATGCACAACCATCTCTTCGATCGATTATCCGTAAAAGCGCTCGGTCGGAACAAATCGCACCTCTCCCCACGTCCCTCGATCCCCACACCTTCGTGTTCGTTTCGGATAATCGGCTTTTCGTTGTGCACGCTAAGAATTACGAGCTAGAGTTATGAGTTATCTAAGAGTTACGTCATCGACGCGCTACGAGTAAACGCGCGCGCGATTACGCTTTGTTCCTTTTGAAACTTTTGTTTAAAAAATTTCCATCGAAAATCCCCCTCGATAAGTCACGTCGGAATTTTTGAGCTTTTTTTTTTTTACTAGAAAATCTTACTGGAATTTTCATTATTTCGCGCGGAGCTTTCCGAAAGCCCAAACAGAATCAACAACGACGGCTCACGATTCTGATTAGAGGCCCTCTATTACGAAGTAATTTTAGACCTGTATTAGTAGTTACGCATAACTGTTCTCAGCTAATGAATTTCAAGCTAATCACGTGGTATTAC
Source organism: Temnothorax americanus (assembly GCF_048541705.1). NCBI lineage: Eukaryota > Metazoa > Arthropoda > Insecta > Hymenoptera > Formicidae > Temnothorax > Temnothorax americanus. The sequence continues at coordinate 1,760,105 of NW_027509253.1, forward strand.
TCGATAAATAAATTTTGAATGTGTTTGCCGATTTACTAGGTATATATTAATACTTACGTTTTATTATCAATCGTGAAAACTTGGACAAATGTATAAAGTTTATAAATAATTTGTTACTTATATATTTTCTCGTGATTTTTATTACAAGATTTCTATCGCGCAAAGTAGTATTTATTTCTTTATTTATATAAAGTTGCGTTTTCCGTTGAGAAAACAAGGAAATCGTGGCTTTAAAGCGTGATTGAACGTTAGAATTTTGAAAGCTGATTTAGAAATGTCGGAGAAACTTGAGTTTTTTTTGGGGGGGGGAGGGGGGAACCTGCTTTTGTGTAATTTCTATTAAATTAGAGGATGTCGAGATGCGCGGGCAATCAAACTTTACCGTGTATTTATATGCGTTGGCTCTTTTTGTTTCAACGTCCGGCAAAAGGCACGCCGGCGCGGGGCGCGACAATTGTATCGCCACATGGCGCGATTCGAGGCCCTCGGAAAGGGCAGATGGTGCCGACTCGGAGGGTTTCCGCCATTGTGACACCATTGTTTCTGTCCCGCGCGGCCGCTCGCAAACTCATTGTACTAGATAAAGAATTACGATACACATATTTCGAAAAAGCAGGCGCGCGCGCGCGCGCGCGCACGATATTTCAAGGTGTACGTCAAGTCAAAACGTGGGAATCGGATGCGCGCCTAGGGCGCCCTTCTCTCCCTCGTTTACCTAACGGATCGGGGTCTTTCGGAATCCTAACGGGCGATACCTCGGGCTCGCGTAAGAAAGTTGTAAGCTGTAGGAAAGTATTTATTTCGATCCCTCTTTAGACCGAGGCGAAAACTGAACGTACGTTTTCTCGAGGTCGCCAACGATCGCGTCTCTCGTATCGGAAGATTTTATATTTTCGAAGCTATACGCTCGGCACATTTCGGACGGCGACACGGAGAGGTACCGTCCAATGTGGAATCGGCCGGTCCGGTTCGGGCCGGCCGTCGTCGTTGGGCCGTACCAACATGATCGGGGAACTCGGTTTTTCTATCTCGGCTTTTCTCCCGCCCCGCGTTCTCTCGGCTCCCGCTGGTTTTATCGCACCGTACATTCCGCGTTTCTCACCGTCCCCCGTTAGAGAAGTACGCTAATTTCAACATTTTCGTACGTTTCCATACGTATATACGTACGTACGTACGTACGTACGTTCGTTCGTTAGGTTGCCAATGCTGGGCCCTGGGAATGCGCGATGGCTTTGTCTCTCCTCGTCTTTCTCGCGCTGCCAGTTCTCCCGCCTCTCTCGCTCGTACCCCCGACTCCCCGCCGCTTCCCCCGCTCCCGTTCCTTTCCCCCCTAACCTCGACAACGCCGCTGCCTCTCCATTGCCTCTGTCTCCCTCGATCGCACCCCGTCTCTCTCGCTCGCGCGTCTTATTGACCCGGACCCGGTTCTCTTCTCCTCTCTCTTCGATTCGCGCGCCGGGTTACCCGCACCGACTCACTCGCCGCCTCACGACGGCAAGGGTTGCCAGGGGGGGGGGGGAGAGGAGAGCGAGGGGCGGGTGGAGGAGGTGGTGGTGGCACCGCGGGGCAGCGGGAGGGACGGGAGGACAGGTCCGACGCACAGGTCCCGCGATATACATTTTCATTTCATCTTCTTGGCGCGCTATCGGAGACGGAGAAAAGTAGAAAGAAAGAGAGGAGGAAAAGAGAAAAAAAAGATCAAGCGCCCGCTTTGAGGAGGAAAGCGGTTGGGAAAAAATTTCGGCCGTTCTCCCGCGAGCGCGTTGATCGGTCAGGGCTTTTCCAATTCCAATTCGCGACTTCGCGTCGCGAGGAGAAAAAAAGAACGCAATGCGAGTGATACGTTGCCGGAGCGGCGTGAGCGTCACATTCCTGTGGTTTCGTATCGATAAAGGGATAATAAGGGAGTTATTATATACGATGGAAGAAATGAGTCCGCGTCCGCGCGGCGCCGGCGAAACGAAATTCGCGTCAGTGCCCCCGAGTTTGTAACTCGGCCCCGTCGAGAAAAAAAATTTACTAATTCGAGGAAGGCATTGTATTCGGATCGGTGCGGCGAACGTATCGCTCGCATTGGCGATTGAAACGCGATCGCGACAGATAAATTATATTACAACTTCGTATTCTGCCTATCATAAAGGCATTTCTTTCAAGATGGCGCGTAATGACGCGCCTTGCCGCGGGGCGTACGTAAATCCGGCCTCGAAGCGCGCGTCGTGCGTGAATCCTCGGCGGCACATTCCATTCGTGGAACGTGAAATTTTATCGCTTCGCCGAAGGTTCTTCCGTATCGACCGACGAAGAGAAGACCGGCGACCGACCCGTCGTCGCCGGTCGGTAAAGACAGCGGGCGCGCGTCCTCGTCCACGTCCTCGTCCTCGTCCTCGCGCGTACGTGTTACGGGCGCGAAAAAGGGCGTAAAGCGATGAGCGCGAAAAGCAGGAAGCGTCGCGTTCGTCCGCGATGTGGGGCAAATTCCAGCGAGCTAGCGAGAGCGTAGCGGTGTAGCAAAACTCAAGGGGGATAAAAAAAAAAGGGAAGAGAGAGGTAACAGAAGACAGAGCGCGCAATGACGACGACGACGAGGAGTCAGCCAGTCGGTCGCGATAAATGCGTCTCTCTCTCTTTCTCTCTTTTTTTTCCTCCTCTTTCCGCGTGCTTTTCTTTCTCTGCCTAAAAGTTGACCTCGAGTTTCAAGGGTAGAGAAGGGTTCGCAGAGTCGTTTCTGCGCCTCGCTCGCCCCTTTCCCCTCCTCTCATATCTTACCGGTGGGACTATACGGCGCGTCGCGCGCGCGGGGGGCTCTCTCGAATTCTCTACGAACGGAGAGAGAGAACGGAAGAGGAGAAAGAGCGACGTTGCCCGTAGCGCGACGGCGGTGGACTCCCGCCATCCCCACCGGCGGTATAGCGCCGTTCGATTGGCCGGCGCGCTTAGGTTCTCCTTTGTGAGCGGGCGGGTGAAAGCGTGCTTGGCAACGTCGCGAGAGTTTGCCGGCGTCCGCTGGAAGGAAGGCTAAACTGATATGAGCGCGAGAGAGAGCGAGAATGAGAAAGAAGGACGGAGAGAGAGGGCGAACGAGACACCCGGCAGAGAGGCGGTTGGGAGGGGGACGCGATATGGAAGACAGAGAAGGAGAGAGCGAAAGAAAGACAGACGGATAGACGGGGAAAGAGAGGAAGAGAGATCGTACGAGCACGTCCAGGCGGTCCGTTCTCGCCAGGTTCGCCCTCTGTGTGTGCGACGTCGCGCGTAGTGTAGTCGGTAGAGGCGATAGAGAAGTGAGTCGCGCGCGCGTATACGCTTCTCCAATGTGAAAAAGCTATTGCTATATATACTACTACCACCATTACTACTCCAATACCACTACTCCTCTATCGCCACCGTCGTCGTCGTCGGCGTGCTCATCGCGGACGTGCCGGCGTCGCGTCGCGTCGCGCCAAGCCGAACCGAACCGAACCGAACCAAACCAAATCGAGCCGAGTCGAGCGGACTTGCGGAGCCGTTCGTGTGCGTGTTTATAAACGCGCGGAAACATCGGAGTACCGGCGTCCCGCGGACGCGCGTGACGCGTAACCACGCGTCGCGCCTCGCGTCCAAGCGCCGCAGAGCGTCCGTTCCATTGGAAAACGCTGTTGCTGCTTCTACCGCTCCCCGACATTATATCAAGGACGCGGTGTGTACACCCGTATCCTTGCGTCGGCGCCGCCGCCGCCGCCGCCGCTGGAAGAAGGAACCACCGTCGAACAAGCGAGTTTCGCCGCGGGACGGCATAGGGGGAGATAGAGAGAGAGAGAGAGAGAGAGAGGGGGGGAGAGAGCGAGAGCGAGACGGACCCGTGGGCTAGATAGGGACAAAGAGACGGAGAAAAAGACAGAGAGAGAGAAAAAGAAGGCGCGAGAGAAAGAGAGACGGAGCGAGCGTGAGCGTTCGACGTCGTTGCTCTTCGTTGTCGATGGTGGGGAGGCAGAGGGAAAAAGAAAGAGCTAGAGGGGGAGAGAGAGAGCGCCCTCCCCTACCCACCCGCCCGCTCGCCTCCTCTGCCCGCCGCCGTACCTACTCACGGAGCTAACGAACGGTCGAGCGTAGCGTCGAGTAGACCGCATCCCAAGTATAACGTACCGTACGTATATTCACGGGGAACTGAAGCTAAGCGTGCCGCGGCGTGTTCTACGCGCTGGTTACGCGTAAAGAAAAAAAAAAGAGGAAAGAGAGAAGGAAACCGGGGGAAACGTCGTTTCGCCTGCGCGCTCGCCGTTCGCGATGCGAGTAAGCGAGCACGGGCAAGCACGAGCGTTATAGTGATCGGTGTTCTTCTTCGTAGCGGTGTTCAACCGTCACCGTCGGCCGCGGTTGAACGTGGACAGTGTCGTGCGACAGTGAGACCGCGTTTGAAACGCGTGCGTGTGGTGCGTGTCTCTCCTCTCCTCTCCTGTCCGACATCTAAGCGTTCGTACCAGCGAGTTCCCAAGTGTGCGAATGTGAGACGGATTCCGTGTACGTGCGCGAGCGAGCGAGCGAGCGAGAGAGAGAGAGAAAAAGAGGGAGAGAGAGAGAGAAGGAGTAATATAGAGTTTGCTGTCTGTGTGCACTGTGCGTGCACACGCGGGATGTTGCCGAGTTATGAGCGTGCGGGCGCGCGCGTGTGCGTGTGAGTACTAGAAAGAGAGAGAGAGAGAAAGAGAGAGAGAGAGCGAGTGTGTGTGTGTGAGAGAGAAAGAAAGATAGAGAAAGGGAGGAGGAGAGAAAGACTCGTAGCAAGAAAGAAAGACGGACGGGAATAGAGAGAGGGAGAGGGAAAGAGAAAGGGAACGCTAGCGCGTGCATGTGTACGTGTGCGCGCGCGTGCGAGCAATTCCTCCGTGAATTTTTCTTTTCCCTCGCTGGTGTTGTGTCACCGGCGGGTAAAACGAGAGGCTGAGGACGCTCACGGACGTACGGACGTACGTCGCGATATGTCGGAGCACCACCGCGTGGCCGGTGGCTGGGGCACCGCGAGCCCGGGTAACCGAGAGGATGCCTCCGGCGGTGCCGCCTGGTGGCCCTCCAATCTCCAGACCGAACAGCAGCAACAACAGAATCTACATCAGCATCTGATGAATCAGCAACAGCAGCAACAGCAGCAGCAGCAGCAACAACAGCAGCAGCAGCAACAGCTCGCGCAACAGCAGCAGTCGCAGCACCATTCGGACAGCGTCCGAAGTACTGCCGCCGCGGTGAATCAACAGCTCTTTTCCTACAAAATGGCCTCCAGCTTCCAGAACCCGGCCACCACCGGCGCGATATCGAGTCCGGTGTCGACATCCACGCCGGGCGGCGGCGGCGCCGCGTGCATGAGGGGTGGATACGATTACAGGCTTGGTACGGCGCCGGGTCCTGGACAAGGCGCCGCTGGCGGCGGCGGTGGCGGCGGCGGCGGCGGTGGTGGTGGCGGCGGTGGCGCGGGTGCCGGTGGCGGCGGCGCCGCCGGCGTACCCGGCACACCTTCCGCACCGCCGCCCGGCGTACAGTGGTGGTATCCGAGCGGAGTCATGGACGCCGCCACGCAGAACAACCTGCACCAGCAGTTGCAGAACCAGCAGCAGCAACAACAACAGCAGCAGCAGCAACACCTCTCGCCCATTACCACGCAAACGTCCACGCCCCCCGTTATGTCCCCGGTATGTTACGAAGTACGAGTACGGTGCGAGTAACCATACCCTCGACGAGAAAGAAAAAGTGTATATATATATATTTTTCCCTTTTCGCGCGCGCGAACAGTTTTTCTTTTCCCGCGTTCTCGGCAAGCGAGACCCTGCCCCGCCGCCGCCGCCGCCGTCTTCCCTCTTTCTTTAACGTCTTTGCACTTTTTTTAGGCATTTCGCAAATACCTTTTCGTTACCGGACGGTCCACCGTTCAGTCTCGAATATATTTCAGTGTATTCGCATCGAGATTTATAGTGACGATAGATAACGGAAAGACTAAACTCCCGGTAACTGTCGATTGTACTGTAAAATTTAAGGAACAAGTAAGAATTATCGTGTACGTGAAACATAAATTCATACAAGGATAGGAAAAGAAGTTAATAATCGTGCCATTATTGCGCGCAAATTGAATTTTTGTCGAGGCAGCCTCGATTTAAGAAACGGCCGTCCGGTAACTGGTTGGCTTTTATGCGACGCCTTTGTACTACGTTGTAGTAGATACGTAGGCCGAAACGCGACGACCTCGCTCCTCACCCCTGTCCCCCTCGTTCCCCCTGCTCGCTGGCCTTTCGGCCACTTTCGCGCGCTCGGCGAGCGAACGAGCGAGCGAGCGGGTGGCTGTAATACGAAGACAGAGATACAGCCGGTCCGACCAGGTGGCCACGCGGCACGCGGCCACTTTTGACAATTTTTCCGAATGCCTCCGACGAGATACGCGGCAGAGTTTTTTTTAACGACGCTCTCTCTTTAAGCCTCAGATATCTTCGTTGGGTCCGTTAGATACCTCAACTTTATGTAATATTGATTCTGAATTTATCGTAAGATAATTTGTCTGAGAAACGCGCAAGTGAAGCGCAAAAAAACAAGGAAATTCCCAAATATAATTTCGCGTTCGCGGCACACAAGTTTTTTTTTGCGCAGCGTATCCTTAAATAAAGTGAATGGATTTCGGGTTTCTTTCTCTGTCTCTTCGCGCGTTCGTCTTTCTCTCTTGTCAACGCGGCAGGAGTTTTGTCTGATTTTATCCGTCGTCCCTTCCATCTCGCCATTAGCGATCGGTTGTTGTCGATTTTTCACAATTGCCGGAAAGTGCGGGTCGAGCATGTCGGTTTTCATTTGAGGGTTCAACGAATTTTGACAAAGTGGTTAGTCCGTAATCAGTGAAGTTGTGGCGTCCGATGGCTCTAGCGAGGTACACTCGCTTTACTCGTGAATTAACTATCTCATTTGTTTCTATATACATGTATATTATCTCTCCGCACTTCTTTCGATATTAGATAAATTTGTATCCTAATTGTCAGTTAAAAATATCGGGTGACGAGCTTCATTACAGTAAACTCGCCTCGCTGGTTTCGAAGTCTCGCGTCTCGAGGATACGTTGAGAAATTAAGATCGTTAGCTGCGATAGGGCCAGGTATCGGGAGAAAGGTTGGATATATTGGGATCTTCCTTCGGTTGTACTTGGGGATAAGCCTTTGATAGGCAACGATGAGCAGGCGATCCGGGAACGTGATTGCGATAATTGCGATAAAAGGGTATATGCATGTACGTATATTCCCCCGTATTCTTCGGTGTCGTCTCATAATGTGCGTGTAAAGGCAACTCGCGAGGAAACGATGGCATATTCGCGTTGAAGTTTCGCTTATCATCCCTCGCGTTAGCTATTCCGCAGTGGAAAGAAGGGCATATTATTCGAGAGAGAGGTATATAATTTGTTTCGCGCAGTATTGATCGATTTTCACCGATCGCCGACAGCGATATAATCTCGGTAACTAAATTTTTTATTCGCGTTCGTGAAAGGCGAGGAGGGAATTTAGAAATACGCAGAATGTGGAAACGTAATTTTTCGAAGAGCAACTTTGTGCAACGGCAAGGTAAACAACAAAAATTTTGTATATTTTGTATACAGGGTGCTTCTCGATTAACTGCGCACTTTTTAATTCTATAGATTCTTCGGTTTCGAGCTGACTTTTTCCAATGTAAATTCTGTTATCTTTCCTAGACGAAGAAAATGCCCAAGGTTCGATAAATAATTTGCAAAGTATTCGCTCCTTTTATCGTTTTCGGAAAAGGCAAACGACCGACTAATCGGTCGGCTCTTTTGTCTGCTTGTGGCTCACAAGCTTGACGATTATGTGTGTGTGTGTAGATTTGGACGGAAGCGACAGAAGAGACGGAAACCTTAAGATCCTGTTATCTCGCGAACCGAAAAAGGATCCTCGACGTATCTTGTGAAGCTATTCTGTCGGATATCGAGTTACATGCGGAAAAAGCATATTATTGCGATACACAATGCGAGCGAGCAAGCACGAGAGAAAGAGAGAGCGAGAGATTCGAGTCGTCATTCAAGTATACAGTTGAATAGGCCAAAGAGTGCCGTCGATTGTCATCGTTCGTATCTCAGTGTCCAGTTGATCGGGCCGGGATTTTCGCGCGTTTCGTTCTCGCGTTCCCGTCCGGACTCGCGCGCGCGGTTCTCACCCCGTCGCGTCCGTCCGTCCGTCCATCCGTACGTACGTACATCCGCCGTCCGCTATTGATTCCGGGTTTCGTGCAGCCTTCTTCATAAGTGCGTTCGCGTTCAGCGAGTCCGGCCGCGGTTGATGCCATCCCGTTTTTCTCTTCGTCTTTTCTCGTCTCGCGATTTCATTGGCGCTAAGTGTCAGGAGGATCTGTTCTTTTTTAACTCGCCCCATCCCCCTTTTTTTACTCTCCGAGTAAAATAAGCGCGCATTCGGGCGTCGTGTGTGGCGGGAAAGAGGGGCGCGGAAGGTCGAAGGAGAGAACGCGGATAACTGCGACTGAACGGACCTCTAAAAATTTGTCAAAAATAAGAGGGGACAGAAATAATTGAATTTACTTAGATACTCCATGCCTTCCTTCGTTTTAGGATTGTTTAGCTTACGTTGATCGAGACCGTTCAAATTTAAAATTCAGATTTGGGGGATATTGGAGAAATATACATACATATATTTACATGAGAAAGTATATCCACAGCGAGTGTCGGAAACAAAAAGAAATTATTTTTTTGTAATATGAGAAAGTATAACTTTTGAAATGATAATGGGGTTTAATTAAAGAGTTACTTAAACAGTTCCTTTTTTTTCGTAAAATTTCTATTATTTGTATTATATTAACTTTTTAATTAATTACGTCGTCACGATTCATAGTTATTTGTAAAATTGCTTCTCTCCGTCTTCTAAAAAAAAAAAGAAAAAAACCGTCAGATTTGCTTTTGTAAGTTTTGGCACGCTTACTAAAAGCAACAACCAGAGTGTCAACTTTTTTTTCTTATTACGAATTTGATAGGAATCTGAGATCGCCATCTTCTTCTGGCAATTTCCCGATCTTGGTCATTGACATCGACAGTGATATTGGAGCCAATTTTTTTTTCCCCCAATAGGAATATATAATCGCTGTTAATAGTGCGACGAAAGCGGAATCCTGCTCCGGAATGCATGCTAGACCACATATGAAAGTTCACGTATGAAAGTTCGTGATGAATGATCGGGCCGATTACGCACTTTCGAAATAATAATGTTCGAGAGGAGCGACGCAATTTGCGATTTCGCACGATATCTCAGCCGGAAACGCTGGATATTTTTTGTTAAAAGTTCTATGAAGTCTAGAAAATAGGTATTTGAAGAAGATGGAATATTACATGTCCTATAAAAATAGAACCGGAATATAACTGGATCTCGATGATGCAGTTTTGAAAATTCCTGTCGCATTAATGAATAAAAGAACTTGTCCCGAGTTTATTTATAGAGTCCATTTATATATAGAGTCAAAATATATTTAATATTTACATAAAATCGCCCATAATACACTTTTTTTATATTCTTAAGAGGAACAAAGAATAGATTATTTTCCACATTTTCGATTTAAAATATATATCGAGTGCAGAATTTTTTTTTCCCCCCAGAAATAGACTGTTCGACTTCGCACGACACTTGTGCCGACAAACGAGGAGAACGCGTGTTTCACCTTTTTCTCCCGATTTCTCACGCGCGTGATATTTTTCTTGAGATACAACGTCGATTTTTCTAAGATTTATTATCCCCGCCCACGATCGCACGGCACCGAAACTTCAGTAAACGAGGGAGTCGGAGCACAATTCACGCTTTAATTATAACGAGCATGCAGTAATGATCCTCGATACGAGTACACGTGTCTCGGAGCTTAGCCTACGTTTGTCGATAACTCTCTGGTAAACCGGGTAACGGCTTGTGTCTGTTTGAGAGAGGTACTGTCGAGAGTCACTCTCGAGAGTCATACAAACGGACATGGGTATTGAAAAGTATACCACACACGGAGTTACTTTCTTACTTACACTTTTACTCTTTTACTCTTCTCACATCCGAGAGTCGCACTCGCAGATAGATCTTAAGAGAATGCTTTGCTAAGTACGAATCTCGTTTGAGTTTCGAACGTATTTTTTTCTCGAATGGCCGTAGCAGCCGTAATTTTCCACGAATTTGAGAGTTTCGGAATGGTTCGCGAATGCGCGTGGCTAATATCTGATTCTGATTGTCCCGAATCCAGAATTCTTCATTAGATTACTTCAATCTCTTCACAGTGCGCGTATCGATTAAAAGAAGTTAATGCAAGGAAACAAATTTTTTATAGCTTAATATATATATATATATATATATATATATATTTATATAAGGTAAATGAATAAAAACAAGACACTTGCATATTTTTATCAAGTTAGAAACCATCAGATAATGTGCGGAACCCTTTCGATTATTCCATACATATTTAAAATGATCTAAAATATTCCTAACATTACGATATATCGAACACGTTAAATATTCGATCGTGAGAACGTTAGCGTCTTCGAATTTCTCGCCGTTATTTCCGCGGGTTAATAAAAGTCCGCGGGCAAAGCGTTCGGCGATGATAAGCTTTCCGGTGGACGAAGGAACACCTGCCGAACGAACGAGATCGCAATCGCAAGCTCGAAGCTTTCTTCTCCGTTTTGCTCGTTTTCTTTATCGCCGTTCGTGGAATACGCCCCGTCGCAAACATCCGACTTCCGTTTCGTGCCCGACGTTAATTTTATTTCCACCGTTGCGAGACCATATAGGAAACCATACACGCCCGGCCCCCGTAAATGCAACAACGCCTGCGGCCCAGGAGGCATAAATTTTTAATCCCTTGCATATCACAGCGCGGAGTGCGAGGAGGGAAGCGAGAGGGGGAAGAAATAACGCGATCGTTTTCCCGTTGCGGGATGCACCTTTGATAGTCGTATTTTTATTTAACTCCTCCGTTACTCTCTCGGACGATTCCGATGCCGTAAAAAGTAGCCCTTAAGAACGCTTTTCGTCAGAATTTTGGATATTGATTAATTAATTAACAGGGGTGAGACGTAATTAATTGATTAATTAATTAATTAAGTCAGACATATTTTATGTAATGCGATATATATTGAACCGTCCCATAAATAATGCGGGTTTCAAGAGCAAGAGAGTGACAGAGCCTGCTCGTTTACGCTTTTTAAAAACGTCGAGAGAGGAAACGCGCGCGAAAGAAGCCCGCATCACTTATGGAGCGACTCAATAACAATGTCGATTCTACATAGTAGTTATTTTGCCGGCAGATCTCACATCCGCACGTAGGTCAACTAGATTTCCGATTTTTTCTGCAGGTACGTGGTAACTATTATTATTCGCAATCCGGAGTAATAACGGTCGGTATATTGTACGTATAGCACGTGTATAATTGTGCTATATCACGTCTTACGCTTCACAAAGAGAGCCCGGAGACGTCGAGAGAGAGAGAGAGAGAGAGAAAGAGCATATCCGATCGGGTATGTCGCGTATACGCTGGCGTGTATAGCATAAATATACAAACTGGTGCGTGCTTTAAGAGAGTCTTAAATGGACATTTTGTTTACGCGTTTGTCTACCGTAGATGCTTCTTGTCTGCTTTCAATTTTTTTCTGAGGCTATCAATCGCGAGTTTTTGAATGATAATTCCAGTTTTTCACACGAAGACGCGCAATGACGTTCATGTGTTCACACGTGTGTCCGGTATTTTATTTAAAATCCACGCCAAATTGTTACGTTCAGCTGTTTTAACGTTCAACTTTCCGCAATGAGGGGGCTACGGTTGGAGCGTAATAACTATCGAACATACAACGATCTGATAATATAATAATAATATAATGCCGATCTATATTCGTTATTATTATTAATTACGGCATTATGTGCAATAACAACGACGTAGCAATTATGTACGTAATGATAATATACTGTACAACGTTGCACGTACGTACAATGTAATGACCATTGTTACTTGACAAAATCAAAAACGCGCGCTTGTACGGCGAGCATTGTTACGTGTGTCTCATTGTCAATGTGAGATCGCGGGCCGCAGCCGTTCATTAATTTAACACGCAAGTCGTATTACGTAAAGTGCGTAACGACACGTCTCAGTTATCGCGGATAACTTGGCTAAATTCGCTCGCGGCAATGTCTGAACGACTTAATCTTTCGCATCACGGTGTAAGAGAAAAAACATCTCACTTTTTTTTCGCGGCAGCTCGCGAAAAGCGAGCTAACGGACACGCGAGAAAATTTTCTCACCACTTACGCAAATTTCTCATGATACGACGCGACACGGCGCATTTTACTCCGCGTATTAACATATACATATATCTACACGAGTTTTGCTCGATTTAAAAATAGAAAGTCTATTTTGCGACTTGAATTTTTCTCCCGAATATGTAAAAATAGATCGTTTCTATTTTTAAATTTAAATTTTTCTTTTGATGCGAAAGTCGAAGATTTTAGCACTTAAGCTTCCTTTCAATGGAAAAATGGAAGATTTCTACTTTGAGAATTTAGAGACTTTTCTTTTGTTTTCACGTCGAAATAGAGAGAAGTATTTCCGTCTCAGAAATCTCCTTTGATACAAGAGTAGAAAGTTATTGCTGCCGTTGAGACTTGTTGTTTGAAGGTGTTGACAGGTCTTTTGTTATTTGCCGCGGCAGCGTTTTGCATTGTAGACCGTTTGCTTGGATTTCAGCACCCGATACAGCAGATACCGCAAAATAATCTTCAACAAAATAACGCTCAGAGCCTGCAGCGGGACAATATGCCGAGAGGAAAGGATTCGAAGCCAAGAGGACGGATGACAGCGTACGCGTTCTTCGTCCAGACATGTCGCCAGGAGCATAAAAAGAAGCATCCCGAGGAGAAGATCGTCTTCCGGGAATTCTCCAAAAAGTGTGCAATGAGGTGGAAGGTGAGACTTTTTCTTTTTCAGCTCAAACTACTCGCTATAATTCACTACAAATCACATTTTTACAGATATTCCAGCAAACACCAAGTAATATGCATTTTACATGCGAGTTATAATTTCCTACTCAACAATGTAAATGCAATACGACACATACTTGATGTTTGCTGGGATAATATCGTATATGTATAAAAACATATAACATATAAGTAATTTTTTGATCTTAATACTATACGTAAATAAATTTGAGATATATTAATAGAGCTCCCTGCTAACGCTAGGATCAAGAGAGATCCTTGTGAGAACTAACTTAGAAGCGATCACGATACTTGGTTGGACTTCTCCGCATGTCGGTTTCACAGCCGAGGTGCGAACGAGAGAAGCGGAATGCGTAACGTTTTGTCGGAAGTCCTGCTTGTGGACTCGCGAGAGCCACTTTGATCTTGGCCTCTGAATAAATACGTACGCTCGATAAACGCCACGTGCAAGTACGGTATTTAAGCGCGTCGTTACGGGCCGACCCGTCCCGCCTCGTTAAGCCGTCAATCTTTATCTCGTCCAGCAGAATCAAGATTATCGATAAGTAAAACGGATCCGATACACGGCAAAAATTTCCCGCGTCGTGACGCCGTCGTTAAAGAACTGTGTCTTTAGAGTATCTATTATCCTGCGTGCGCGCGACTGTGAATATGCCAGATTGGTCGGGGAACACTTATCTTCTCAGTAATTGAACATTTTATCGCACGTGAATATGCGAGATCAACCGTATGGAAACGCTAACGCTATACGAAATACCGTATGTGTCGTAGACTATGTCGGACATCGAGAAGAAGCGTTTCCACGAAATGGCAGAGAAGGACAAGAAGAGATACGACACGGAGATGCAGAACTATACGCCGCCTAAGGGAGAGAATAAGGGCAGGGGCAAGAAACGCAAACACATCAAGGATCACAATGCTCCCAAAAGATCGCTGTAAGCCCTCACGCTGTTTAATACATAATGTATCTCGATCTCGAGAAAAAAATTTGCTTGATTAATATTTAAACACGCAGCGAGGAAAGTTAACTTGTAAATTCGAACGGAAACAAAAGTTTAACTTTTTTTAAAGCTTTATTCGCATTTTAGTGTCATTTCTGGGATATCGGCTTCCCGCAACTTTATTTCTTTAAAGTAAAGTTTTGTTTTTTTCAATTGTTTTTCTGAAAATTAAATTTACAGAGCGATTTCTCAAAACTACATTCAAATTTAGATAATTTCCGAATTATACATTGTAATTTTCTTCAGTCTCTATAAGATTGGCTTAGCATATTATCGCAGCACGAACCCTTTGAATAATAGCAGATGGATTTAATTTCATCAGGTCTGCTTTCTTCTGGTTCTGCAACGATGAACGCGGTAAGGTCAAAATGCTGAATCCTGAATATGGCGTAGGCGATATAGCTAAGGAATTAGGCAAGAAATGGTCGGACGCAGATCCCGAAACCAAATCCAAATACGAGGCTATGGCAGAGAAGGACAAGGCTCGATACGAAAGGGTAACGTATCTAAATTTAGCACAACCTTACGCTTTTAAGCATTAAGACTCCTAGCCCCGGCACTGCTATCATGTAACGTCAGAAGCTGAAAGTCATGAATTTTCTTATACTGCATAGTCGGAATATATTACTCTTCTTTTTGCACAACTCGCAACTCGAATCTGATTGAATTGATTTACGAGATGAATGTCCAAGCGTTTTCGAAATAAAGATTAAATATTCTTGTTTTCCTCGCAGGAAATGACCGCGTACAAAAAGAAAATACAAAACGACGGCGCCCCGGTGGTGGGGGCCGCGCAGGCGAACCAAACTATAATAAAAAGCGACAGCGAAGAGGAATGGAAGGACGACGACGAATAGCGGATGCACGTCGAAATTTCTTCATCTATCACCCCGTGTCCTTCATCCTGAAAGCATACCTCACCTACTGTACGTACCATTGACCTTAGCGTGAGCGTACTTACACCACCATCACTAGGAAAACGAAGCAACTAACCACCAAGCAACGTACCAATCAACCAAGCTCTTCAACAATCCCTCACCAACCAACCTCCTAATTCTCTCCCCGATTATTTACGATAATGATAAAGTAATCCGCGCTAATTATGGTAATTATTTTAAAAGGAAAAACTGGTATGCATGAGTGGTGCGCGAGCGTGAGCGAGAGAGGATCATTGTGTGAGTGAACATTTGTACTTTAACATATTGATAGTAACGATGATGTAAAGCGGCTAGTAAGATAGCGGAAGATAATGGAAGAAAAAAAAATGAAATGAGAAATTAGAATCATGAGTAAAATGCAAAAGCGGAAGAGATAAGACGTGGCAGAATGCCCAATACTTTCTCTATCCGGATGGAAGGCGCAGGGGCTCAATCATTGTTGACTTTTTGCTCTGTCGACGCTATATTACGAGCTATGTAGCTTAGTTTACCGAAGACGAAACGCCGCGATAATGACGGCCTCCGTAGGGCGGGGATCGGAGATGGCTGTAGTTTTTTTTGCCGTGTTCTTTCGGATTTTATCCGGTCATGCGAGGATTGTCTTTTTCACGCATTGCCATCGGCACTGGTGAGTGAGAGCTCTCTCGGATCCTCGCTCTCGAAAGAGGCGAATCATGTCGCGTCGTTGCAAAATTAATATACTTTTTTGGTGAATTCTTTTTTTAGTTCAATTCAATTCAGTTCAGTCCAGGTCTGTTCTGTTCACTTGTTGCCAGCGTCGTTATGGCATGAACACACATACATATATATACACACGCAGACACGTACAGACAATTGTTGTATATCCTTGTACAGAGAGCTTCATTTTTTTCTTTCGTATATTTTTAGCGAATCGATCATGTTGAGCGCGCGTGATGGGGCATGGGGCCGCTTTACGCATATTTGCGAATATATAATTGATTTTATCGAGGTACACACATGTCTCTTGTAGTAGCTGTAAGTACGTTTAGAATTAAGTATACGTGTATCTTTACGCAGACTTGAATTCTCCGGCGACTCTCTACGTCTTTGTTTTTTAAGCATGTACTATTTTTCAACATTTACACGGCGGTGTTACAAGTCACGAGCCACCACGTGATTGAGCCTTAATTACGTAGCCGATAAACGATCGCCCCGAATCGAATCGGGAGAAATTGTGTGCGAGAGAGAAAGAGAGTGCGTGTGTATGTAGCTCGCAGCTTCTCTATTAGATCATTGCATATGAGATGTCACTCTTTTGGAAAAAAGTGAACTTTTAATAATCAGGTATATTTACAATCACGTATATTTACAATTCTTTTTACACGAGTGTACTGCACGTGCATGATTTGACTTTTTTCTTCCTTTTTCAAGTTGTAATAATCGGGAAAATTGAAAAGTTTAGCATATTATTTTTCTATTTTAAAGATATTTCAATCGGCCATTAATAATACTATCAATATTGTTAATGTATTAATATTACCATTATTATTAATTCTATTACTATTTTATTATAATTATATGATTTCCACATTAGTGGTATGGATTCAGATGTCACTTCTTGCTAAAGTAAGAATTAATTATAAGCCTAATTTAGAAATGGTTTATTGTATAAATCACTTAGAACGAATCATGTGAGAAAAGTGAATAATTGTATGCAAAATTTCACGTCCGGAATATATAGCTGGAAATATGTATCTTTTTATATCTTTTTATCTCTTAAGTTTCCTACATTTTTGATCAGCATGATTTTGTGAACTTTTATTATACTTGTGAACTTTATTCACTTTTTATGGATTTTTTTCAAGATATATTGAACGAGTTTTTTGAATTGTTGTATAAGTTATATGAATCATGTATTTTTCAAGAAATTAAAATCATTGATGTACATATGAAACCGACATTTCATGTGCAAGGGCCTAATATTAAATCAAAATCAGTAGCACGATATTTTAGCATTTCGTCGGAACAGCAACGGTGTTGCTGCACGCGCGCGCGCGCGAATTGCTAATGCTTGTTTATCAAAACGACGACTATTGTACGAAAACGAAATTCCATTCTTTTTTTCTTATAAACATTCGCGCTGTTTCGAGGCTGCGGGCGGCCTGCAGCCAACGAAATTTTCTATCTTGTTCGAAAAAATCGATTCACATCCGTTCTGGCGAAAACGCTTCATTAACTTCATTAATATTCGATCTCGACGATACCAGCAGAAATTATTTTTATTTCGTCGTTTCTCTTCAAGACTTACGGTCGCAGGAGCGTTATAATAAAAGCGGATGGCATGACGAATTTTAACACTTTGCCGACCGTTCGGGTAGACTCGTTCCATGATCCATTGAACGATCAAATGGATAGACTTATCTGTTTTGCTGTTCTATGATTCTTAATTAGTTCGCAGAAGTATTAAGAGAATTAAATTGTAAGAGGAAGACAAGGAGTATTTTTTCAAAAAACGATGCAGGTCATAAAAACTGCACAGCCCCACTCATTTACGGCTCTATAACTTGATTGGCAAAGGTATTACACATTCGTCCTGCCGTAACATCGAAATCAATGTGCAACTCTTATGCGATCGTAGTTTTATATATATATATCTAACGGCGAATTTCTTTTCCATTCTTCTCTCTCTCTCTTTCTCTCTCTGTTTTTTCTCTTAGCCCGACACTGAAGTGGTCCCTGCCCCTTGCCATCGCCATTCTCCCTCTCACATTCGTTTTTAACTCACTGGATGAAATAAAAAAAAAGTAGTAAAAGGGTAATACGTTCAAATCTCTCGTCTTGAGACTCACGTGAATGATATAATAACCGCCGTTTCCTTCGTTAAATCATATTCCCGGGAGTAAATCGGATTAAATAGGAGATAAGCTCCCCGCGAAGAAAAGGCGTTTTCTCTGTCTTGTACTGCCTCGAGTCATCTGGTGTACAGCAGGCTGTATTATAATAAATTATTGTGGTTTCTTGTAATATTAACATTCCTAGATCCTATAGCGTGTACAGTGCATTCTTAATCGCATTCGGGATTTAGAGAGGGGACCGAGAGGAGCCGGACCCGGTTAACAAGTAAAAAATAACGAAAGAACGATGGAAAGACAGGATAAGAAAAAAAAAATACTATAGGATCTCGCTAGTTTCTTCTTATTCGTCGTTGAATAACGCGAGATGGGTATACATGTAAACGTATGAGGAAAAATATATATGTATATATATATATTATTATATGTTTATATGTACATTTACGCTCGTGTGTATCTACTATATATATTCTTAGAGAGGCTTTCTTATGATTGGGACCGACTGACACACTCGCACCCTCGATACACATTCGGCCCGAAACGGAAAAACTTATCGTCACTTTTTCTCAAAGACGTTTAAAAAAATCTCTCTTCGTCCCTCCCCCGCCACCCCTTCCCTTTCCCTCCCCTCCCCCAGAGCACATTGTCTCGCATTGTCGACGTAAAACGGAACAAACAAAGAAAAAAAATAGACAGTAAAAGATACGGATTTCTAACGATTGATCACGACGAGCAGAACGTGGCGAAAAAAGAGAACCTGTTTTCTTAGAGGGAGTTAGAGGACGCGGATGACAAACGACTGTAAAATATTAAATTGTAATATTTTAATACTGATTTGCAGATGTGCATAATTTTAACATATAGCTGGTTATAAAAGGGGAAAGAAAAAAAAAGAGGCGAGCGCGGATTGTAACTGATGCCGGATCACACTTCAACTTGCGTGAGACACGGTGTATCCGTGTCGATGGGGAAGAACAATTGAACGAATAAAGAGGGAGGAAAAAATGATGGAAAAAGGAAGCGAGGGAAAAAGATGGAAGAAGCGGAATATCTCTCGAGAAGGATCATGACATGAATTTCCTGTGTTGTACTGCTAGGGGAATTATGATAGTTACACGAGAAGAAATGTTTGTTTTGTATATCTCTTAGGGATAAATAAACTTTTCAAAAAAAATACATCTCATCTAACTTCTCAGAAACATCATCGAATCTTTCTCTCTTTCTCTCCGGTACGACGGCTTTTCCTTCTTCGTGACTTCGTTCTCCGAACGAATTTAATCGGGGGAAATGTACAGGCTATCGTTTGCTGCTCGATTTGTATTAATTCGAAAGTATTCGAAATTACGCGCGACACAAAATCTTCAACAGAATAGTATCATTTACTTCGCCAGATGATAATTAACACAATTAAGAATTTCACAATGAATGTAATTATTTGATTAAGATGCTAATGTATATAAGCATCTAAAATCACATCTAATTTAACTGTTTTAAGAACGACCAGAATCCTTGGTCGAAACGCGGTGACGATTTGTCACGAAAAAGATTATAATCGTTGCCACGATTAAAATTCTTAATTGTGATAATCTTCAACGTTGTGCTGGGGAACGAAGGGAGAGAAATTCTCGTAAACTTTAATTGCATCTGGGGATAATTCAAGTGAATTAATTTCATGCGACGTGTACTTAATCGACTTGAATTTAAATCGAACAATATAAATTTAATAACTTTTAAGCGTCTCATTGAGCGCACGTGGATTGTGCAAAAATCGTGAGCGATGTAAATTCGATAATTGTAACATAAATGGAATGGAATCAGATTGCGACGTTCGATTATTTAATTCCAGAAACACGAAAAAATTATGGCGATCAATCAAATTTTATTTGTTTCGAATTGGTGGGGACTTTAACCGTCGGTTAAGGCCATTGCGCGTAACAAAGCTAACCGTGGTTGGTGAAAATGGCCGTGTTCAGCAGACACAACTGTTGAGTACGTCTTATCAACATTCTACGTTGATTGGTTGGTTCTAAAAGGAAGAGCCAATCATGTTCGACTGCTACTGAGCGTGTGGACGGGCCTTTACGAGGTCGTATCTCGCGCCACCTGTCGGCGCGACGCCGAACTCGACGCATCGAACGGCTCACCGCCGGGAAACCGTTTCGCCGCTCTAGATACACGCGCACCACCATCGTTTTGTTTGCGTTCACCTTTGACAGTTACACGGGGCATTGTACATTTGAAAATTTGACGCGACGGATTTAATGGCCGCGTGAGACTGTGAGACAGTCGTCGGGCGGTCACGCTTGCGCTCGCTCTCGGTGTCGCACCCCTTCCTCGTTTCAGCGCGCCGTTCGTCGCGACGACGTCGCGCGCTTTTTCGCCCGCTGGTTTTTACCTCCGCCCTCCGCTGTTCGTCGACTTCTATGCCGTTGCCTCGCCGCTCGCCGCTAGCCCGCTACTGAGGTAAGCGCGCGACGACGGGGGACACCGTCCGCCGGAGCGCGGTGTCGAAACTCGGCGTCGAGAATTCCTTTTTCGGTTATTCCACCAGTGACGACACTCGCCGGCCGACAGGTATTTTCCAAACCGTCGTTTCTCCAGCGTGTAAAATAAACGCGCGAGAGTATCTCTCGTGTTAAACCGAAGGAAAATCGACTTTGTGTATTTAACGTTACGCTTACCCCCTTTCAATTTTCAGCTTTATTTTGAAAAGGGTTCATGAGGAGTCCGTGTTGAATTTGTCACTTGAGATTCCTATACTCTGTTTTCTATCGTTGAACTGGCTTCGCTAGGTCAGAGTTGATCATTTTTACTCTATATTGGAAGGAAAAAGAAACTCTGACCTAGGACGGCCAATTCAGTAATAGAAAACGGACCCTTAATTGAAATCTGATTGTTTAATTCAGTGCTATTTGTCTGTGCGCTCTAACTAGGCGTGTGTCAAACTTTCACTTATTGCAGAATTGCACATTTGCGTGTTTATTTTGAATTGTCATACTTCGTCGATATGAGAAAACATATGGACCCTTTACATTAGCTTGATGTTACTTCCTTTGAAACGAAAGGGATATCCCAAATGAGTCATTCTTTCAGAATAATCAATCATGGAACAGGATACCGAATATATGAAATTGCCCCTGGAGGAGCGCTGTGCGCACAAGGTACCGACCACATTCAAAATATTTGTGGTATTTCTCGCATCTTACATTTGTCAAGTAATATTTTTCTCACTAATTACTTCAGTGAACATATTGTAAACTGGATATATAAACGTATGAATACATTTTTATTTTAGAGTCAAATGTAGATATTGTAAATACAAGAAATTAATAGCTTTAGATTAAGTTCAATGTATCGGTTTAAGTAACTAATTTTCTGTACAATATTGCGTAGTCCTGGCGAGCGCGCTTACATGGATATGAGGAGTGCGTGAAGACATTCCAGTGCATCGATGACGAGAAGTCCCCAGAGTGGAACAAGTACGTTGGCTTCATCAAGAAGTTCGTGGTAGATAGTAATGCGGCCGCGCAGGAGAAGGGTCTGGAAGCGACCCTGGCTTTCGCGGAGAATGCCGCGATCGCCGGCAAGATAGTTATCGAGGTGATGAACGGCATCGTGTCCAAATGCATCGCCGCGCCTAAAGCCAAGACGAAGGAACTGGCTGTGCAAATCACGCTGATGTATATCGAGATCGAGAAGCACGAGGCGGTGCAGGAGGAGCTGCTGAAGGGCACCGAGGCAAAGAATCCGAAAATTGTTTCGGCGTGCATCGCCACCTTGACGCTGGCGCTCAAGGAGTTTGGATCTAAAGTGATCAATTTGAAGCCACTGATAAAGAAGATGGCAAGCTTTCTAGAAGACAGGGACAAGACAGTGCGAGAGGAAGGCAAAGCTATGGTGGTGGAGATGTATCGATGGGTGGGCGATCGCCTGAAGCAGCAGTTGAACACATTGAAACCGGTGCATATCACGGAGCTTGAGGCAGAGTTTAGCAATCTCGCCGATGAGAAGGTGGTGCCTACGCGTTATTTACGCTCGCAGAAGCCGAAGAATAAGGGCAACAATGGCGATTCAGCAGCGGCAAGCGATAACGGCGAGGACGACAATGAAGACGCGGACGGTGCTTCAATCCCGGATATAGATCCGTATGATCTATTGTCGCCTGTAGACATTCTGTCAAAACTGCCGAAGGACTTTTATGAAAAAGTTGAGGCGAAGAAGTGGCAGGAGCGGAAGGAGGCGCTGGAAGCGCTGGAAACGCTCGTCAATAATCCGAAACTGGAGAACGGCGACTACGGTGACGTGGTAAGGGCCTTGAAAAAAATTATCTCGAAGGACACCAATGTGCTGGTGGTCACGCTCGCGGGGAAGTGTCTGGCTGGTCTGGCCGCGGGTCTGAAGAAACGATTTCAGCCTTATGCCACCGCCTGTTTACCTACCATTCTGGAGAAGTTCCGCGAGAAGAAGCAATCAGTGGTGCAGGCATTGCGGGAGGCTGCCGATGCCATTTATCAGAGCATAAGCATTGATCTCATTCTCGAGGACACTCTAGCCGCCTTGGAGAACAAAAACCCGGCCGTGAAGGCCGAGACGGCCGCGTACTTAGCTCGATGTTTTGCGCATACACCACCTACAAATCTCAACAAGAAGCTTCTCAAATCTTACACCGGCGCGTTGCTGAAGACGCTTAACGAGCCGGATCCGACGGTACGTGATAATTCAGCGGAAGCGCTCGGCACGGCGATGAAGCTGATCGGTGAGAAGGCGATGATGCCATTCTTGACAGATATTGACAATCTGAAAATGACGAAGATCAAAGAATGCGCGGATAAGGCAGTGATAGTCGTCAAGGTGACGAGTGGTACGAAGAAGCAGGAACGACCCAACACCGCTCCGGCTAAAGTGGAATCGCAGCGAGCGAACAAGGCGAACAAGGAGAATTCGAAGAGTGGCAAATCGAGTGCCGCGAGAAGACCCAACACCGCGGCCGGAAAGAAGGCAGCGACTAAGAAAGCTGGCGGTTCCTCGTCGCTCACGAATCTGGCGACATCAAAGAAAGCAGTTCCGATGGAGAGGAATTATAGTCCAGAGGAGATTGAGGAGATGGCGGCGCAGTTTTTGCCAGCCGAGATAATCACCGGTCTCGTGGACGGTAATTGGAAAACGCGTCTAGCCGCGGTCACGCAATTGTCGGATACCGTCAAGACGATGGATTCGGCGGAGGTGTCGGCCCAGGTGATTGTACGGACTTTGGCGAAAAAGCCTGGCTTCAAGGACACAAATTTTCAGGTAAGAATGGGATTAAGATTGATATGTGAAAGATATAATTAAGATCAATATATAATTTATTCGATATTGATAATAAATTTGATTTATATATAATTTAGAGTTGATTTTCAGTTATTTCTCAATTGTAAAAAAAAAATTGAAAAGTGCTTTTATAGTGAAACACTTAATTTAATTTCTACTTTCAGGTGTTGAAACTACGCGTAGAGATTGTGAAGTATCTGGCGGAAAATCATCCCTTCCCTGCCACCGTGGCTGAATACTGCCTCGTGGACATCGCGGAAAAGCTGGCGGACGCGAAGAACAGTTCGATCGCCGCCGACACTTTGCTGGCGATTGCCGAGGCTATGAGCTTCGAGTATGTAGCGGACGAGGTAGTGGAATTCGCGTTCAATCAGAAGAATCCTAAAGTACAACAGGAGACACTGTTGTGGCTGATCCGGGGACTCATGGAGTTCGGTTCGTAATGTTGCAATTTTCTGATTCACTTTACTAACAGATAAAATATATGTATGCAAAATATCAAAATTTATTAATTTATCCAATTATCTTTTTCAGGTTGTGGTCTCAACATCAAGTCTATGTTGGAGAATATCAAGAAGGCAGTGGCGGGGCCGAATCCTAACGTGCGCACTGCCGCAATAACCTTGCTAGGCACATTGTATCTTTACATGGGCAAAACGCTGCTGGTGTTTTTCGATAACGAGAAGCCTGCGTTGCGGCAACAGATTGAGCAAGAGTGTGAGAAGCGCAACGGTGAAATTCCACCGGCGCCTATTCGCGGCGCCAAGTCCAAGAAGACCAACGCCATCAGCGCCGAGGATGAAGAGGAAGACATGGATGACTCAGCGGAGAAGAAAGCGGGCAGCGAACAGGATCTCAACGAACTGATCCCGCACGTTGACATCAGCGCCCAGATCACCGAAGCGCTGCTGACCGAACTTGCCGATAAAAACTGGAAAGTGCGTAACGAAGCGTTGCAGAAGGTGAACACTATGCTCAGCGAAGCGAAATTCATCAAGTCGACCATCGGCGATTTGCCGCAGGGGTTGGCCCTGCGTCTAGTGGACAGCAACAGCAAGATTGCACAAGCAGCCCTAGGTCAGTAATTAATGTTAACTTTGCACGATTATTCTTAATCAATAATTAAAAAATTCTTTATTAACTAATAATGTAAATGTATTTTAGGTATATGCGAGACGATGGCGACGGCTATTGGACCACCAGTTAAGCAACACGTTCGCGTTCTATTTCCCGGATTTCTATCATGTCTGGGTGACAGCAAAAATTGGATCAGAGCTGCCGCGATTTCCTGTATCAATACATGGGGAGATCAGTGCGGCTATAAGGAATTCTTCGACGGCGAGATGATAGGCGATGCATTGAAGACGGGCTCACCGACATTGCGATCCGAACTATGGAACTGGTTGGCGCAGAAATTGCCCTCGATCCCGGTGAAACAGATTTCCAAAGAGGAGCTTTTCGTGTGCCTTCCCTGTTTGTATGCTAATCTAGAGGATCGTAACTCGGACGTACGAAAGAATGCTCAGGAAGCTGTTCTCGGCTACATGATTCATCTCTCTTACGAAGCGATGGTCAGACAAACCGAAAAACTGAAGGTATTTATACGAATTGCATAATGTGTTTCCTAAATATATAGATCTTTCAATAGCTCGTAATAATAACATTAAAATTTAATAAATTTGTCAGTGCAACATAACGATTACTATCACTTATGACGATAGTAAAGAAAATTGTGATTTTTGCAGCCAGGATCGAGGACAGTAGTGATTGCCGCACTGGACAAAGCTCGTCCTAGTTTACCTATAAAGCCTCTACCTAAGAAAGAACTGTCAGACGACAATATTCAGAAGGGAGCGAAGGGCGCGAAAGTAGTGAAAGGGGTTAAGTCGGTAATAAAACTAAACATTCTAACGAATCAAACCTGTGCGAATTAATGTTAGCTCTCTCTCTAATTTTTAAAAAATTTGATTTTGTTGAAGTATTTTTATAAAGACTGTTTTTTTATTTTTTTTACGATATATCGTTAACCGTACGTTGTTTCAGAAGGGCGCGTCATCAAAACCGGGTAGCGCTCGTAAGAAGGATGATGATGTCGACACCAGTCCTTTATTGGTGGTCAACAACCTCAAGCATCAGCGTGTGATCGACGAGCAAAAGTTGAAGGTGCTCAAGTGGAATTTCACCACGCCTAGAGAAGAGTTCGTCGAGCTTCTGAAAGATCTTATGACTGCTGCAAACGTCAATAAAACTTTGAGAGCAAACATGTTTCATTCTGATTTTCGATATCATCTGAAAGCTATCGAAGCACTTACTGAGGTAAGTGTACATATGAATCAAAATATGAGAAAATCAGTATACTGTTCGATATCTCACGATAAATTTTATATAGAGAATATCTAATATTTTTTCTTTATGACAAACTTTACTAATGTCAATTTGATTGTACTATGTAAAAGTAAGCCATTTATGTCAAATTACATAAATTTGTGACTTCTAAAAAGGCGTCAATTGAAAATTGAAAGATGTTTATATTATATTGCAAAATAACATTTGTAAAATACATGTACATGTTTAATAATGTCGATTCTTAATCTTGTTTATGTTTCTTTTATCAGGATCTTCATGGAAATAACAAAGCATTGGTGTCTAATCTCGATCTCATTCTCAAATGGTTGACATTGCGATTTTTCGATACTAATCCGTCGGTGCTTCTGAAAGGATTGGATTACTTACAATTGGTCTTTAATATGTTAATTGAAGACCAGTATCATATGCTAGAAACTGAAGCAGCGTCGTTTATACCTTATCTCATTATCAAGGTACGTTAATCTCGTATTATTTCTTATCTTCATTCATTTTTTCTGCATGTAATGTTATTATATCTGCTATATTGATTAATAGATAGGTGACCCGAAGGACGCTGTGCGTAATGGCGTACGAGCTTTATTCAAGCAAATGGCTTTGGTATATCCCGTGAGCAAATTATTCTCGTACGTAATGGAGGGTTTGAAGTCGAAGAATGCTCGACAACGAACAGGTAGACGATTCGATTTTCCATTTCCATGCAAAATATTACGAAAGTGTGACTTGAATTAAGCAAACGTGTCGGCGCTTGCAGAATGCCTGGATCAATTAGGATCGCTAATTGAAAATTACGGAGTTTCTGTTTGTCAACCCACCCCGTCCGTGGCGTTGAAGGAAGTTGCGAAGCAGATCGCAGATCGCGACAATTCCGTTCGTAACGCCGCGCTAAACTGCATCGTTCAGGCCTACTTCCTTCAAGGGGAACGTGTATTCAAGCTTATCGGACAGGTATGCAGGTGAATGTAGTTGATTTAAGTTACAACTTAAGAAGAGGAAACATCAATCAATTATTCGGCGTATAGATATCGGAGAAAGATAGGTCCCTGTTAGACGAACGAATCAAGAGAGCAGCGAAGAATCGGCCCACAAAATCCGCATCCGCTACCAGACTCTCCACGCCTGCGGTCGCAACTTCTAGCCCGCCGACGGATGACATGGAGGCGGATTACGAAGAGGAACAGGAAGAGATTGCCGAGCCAATGGAGACAGTACCAGAGCTGTGAGTCATTTTTACACATGATGCTACAAAATTGCAGCTACTATAGTGCTGATTGTTAAAAAGAAAGAATCGTTTTTTTTTTAAATCATATTTTTTTTTTTCTTTAATATTTTCTCGTGGAATATATATTATCTCCCAAGTCACTCATGTTCGCACATGCTTCGCTTTTAACATATTCACAGGGCATGTGCCACGAGCACTGACAATAATGAGGACGAGCAAGTGTCTTCTGTGGTTAAAACCGAATCTCCTTCAAAATTGGACCAGGAAATTGTCAGCGAAACAAATACGCAAAATCATCTTTCCGATCGAGATGGTTTAAAAACGTTTGTTGCTTTTAGTCATTTTAATCATTTACATGACGTCTTTTCGGCGAGCTCTAACAACTTGGTGCTGGGAAATGCCACGGAATTTTATCGTGCATCCTGCTAACAATAATTCGTCTATTGTTGAATACTGTCACTTATATATCTGTTCATTTCAGTTTCAGTTTCTGTATTTTAATTTCTCACTTTTTTTCTCTTTTTTTTTCTTTTACACCTTGAACGGTTCCATCTGTTCGTTTCAGAAATAGGAAATACAAAAGGGTTCTAGGGATTTAAATGGCTATAAAATAACATAATACAGCATGATCTATTTACAACACATATTGTTTTTTCAACTTGTTTTTTCCAACTTATCACAGTGATACGTATATTATATTAGATGATATAAATTGATAAATGAGGATTTTCTACTTTTTCCTGCTTCACGTTACTTTATTCAATGCAAATTAGAAAAAATATTTTTTACTGTTTATATTGATGCAATATATGAATTTAATTATTTGATATCTTTAAGCATCATATATATTGTATCCAAGAGTAGTGTATTTGATGTGTAATTTGTGATGTGTGATTTTTTTGAATTTCAAAGATTTCGTCGACATATCTATATGCAATGCGTTTGTGTCTTTGTCTTTTAGGAATTCTCCTACATCGTTGCAAGCAAAGGTTCCTTCAGGTCCCTTCGGACTAGACATGGATTTTCTGCAAAGGCTCGAACTGAGTGCTCCAGTGAAATATCGCAATCCGATATTAGTGGAACCCAGCTTGTCAGATTTGAACGAACCTCCAGCTAACGTGTTGAACCCGCCTAAAACACAGTAAGTTGAGCCTAATGGTGAAATCACAGATTATTAATTATATTTAAATAATTTACTATTTTATTTGATCTTTAATATTGTTTATTATTAAGGTAATTTATTATACAAATTAATAATTTTTCGTTAAACTTTTCAGAATGATACCGATTTCGCCACCGAAATTATTAGTATCGAAATCATCGTCCGTTGTATCACCTGTATCTACTGCTAGCAGTAAAGATGACACACTTGAGCGTAACATCTTGTCCATGGCCAGTATGGATTTACCCACTGCGATACAGTCCATGAATGCAATAGAAAACGTTTGTATTTTTCTCTTGACGTTCGAATATGTTAAAAGTATTTGAAATTTTCGAAAAATATTCTGTATAGCTTTTGTACATCGTAATTATTTTCTCAAAATCATATCTTTGGCACGGGAATGCAATTAAAATTAGCACTTTCCAGGCATTTATTTCATTTTCCTGGTCTATGGAAGAAATCAATGTTACATGAAAAAAATAAGCTTTTTAAAAATTGCAAAGTTTTTCTGTATTTCTACGTAATATATGTATAAATATCTATTAGTATTTTTTTATATTACAGTTATTAAAATCTCATCAAGCGATTACCTTGCAATCCAAGGAGGATAAATTTATCGGATCGATAAATATGCAATTAAAGCTATTGCAAACGTATCCGTTACGTCAAGAAAACGCGGATGTGTCCAGGGGCTTCAGAAACACATTTCTGGTTATACTTGTGGTGAGTGCAATTTAGAGAGAAACATGTCATGAATTCATAGATTACACATTTCAATAAACAATTTAATATACATTAAAAGAAACAAGAACTGAAATTTAATTTTTGACAAAGCATGTGATAAGAAATTTTAATACAAGGTTTAAATTAAACTTTCATAAAAAATTTCAATTTTTTTCCAGTTTTATGACAGTGGATTTCTCGGGAAGAATGTTCCTTTTATACATTTGAAGGAATTAGTAGATCAGATGATAAGTTTATTGGCCGAAAACAAGTTGGAGCATTTGCATCAGGCTGCAGCATATTACAGAGTGATCAATAACATCATGGTGAAAATTATTGACAATTCTAATCATACCACCATTATATGGTACGCTTTAGAAGAGAAACAATAATGTGATATTGTTTATTTTAATTTTTTACTTGTATTTTATTACGTTTGTTTCCAGTGTATTGATCAAGCTGCTTCATTCCTGCGCTGAGTCAAATGTTCCCTCGAAATACGAAGAGTTGGTGATGAAATGCTTATGGAAAATAGTGAAAACAATGTCAAATTGGGCCGCTGATTTAGATTACGATACAATACTCTTGGAAGTGCATCGTTTCCTTAAGGTAATGCAATTTCTCATCTTATTCAAGTAAATGAGAATGCATAATAAAGATTACTATTGTGCACATTTTGCAATTAACATGAGTTATTAATAAGTCAGTAAACGTTGTAATTGCGCTGTTCTATGTTTTAAATTAATATTTCAGTGCGATAACATTTATATGTATTATATGTTTTACATATTTTATTTTTCTAGGATTATCCTACTACATGGTGGAAGAAACGAAAGTCTGATACTCCGCTGCGGACAATCAAGACAGTTCTTCACAGTATGACTAGAGTGAAAGGCAGTTCGATACTTAATCACTTGACGCTAATAAACAATACAAATGAATCTGAATTACAGGCTTACTTAATCAGATTAATCGCGGTTAGTTTCGTATAATTATATACATAACTTTTTTAAATATTGAAATAATTGTATCGTTTATCTTAGATATTAATATTACTACATGTAGATATGTCAAATTATATAAATTAGGAATTAATTAATGACATTTATCTCAATAGAGTCTTAAGCCAGATGAGATTAATGCCACAGCAAAGATGACGCCAAAATCAAATAATGTGGGAAGGACACCAAAACACTTTTCCAAGTCAACTCGTCAGCAATTGGCAGAAATATTCAAGAAAATTGGATCAAAAGAGCACATGCAAGAAGTATGTATGTATAGATACACAAATAAATGTTTTTTTTTTTTTTTTTTTAATCTAACGTAAATTAAAATATTCGGATTCTGGAAATTATTATATATTTGCAAAAATTATTAGTGCATCTTTTTTACTTATTTTGCACTTTAAAACGTATTGCTAATACGCATTTCTTAAGCTCTTAACATTTGACAATTCTTGACGTTTTTACAGTTTGAAGAATACTTTTATTCGTTTTTCGTAGGGCCTAGTGCAGTTATACGATTTCAAAGTTCAATATCCGGAGGCCGACGTACAACCGTTTCTGGTCAAATCCCATCAATTCTTCCAAGACTTCATAGAACAGGGACTGAGGGAGATCGATCAGGCGCGAAAGAACCAGACTATTTTGTCGCATAATCAATATTCTATGGGTAAGCAGCGCTAGTTAAATCCATTAATTAGCCCTTCCGCAAGTTTATTGCGGAATATAAAACAATTTATATTACCAAAACGATTTGCTCTCAGTTCAATGCATGTAAAAAATAAAGATAACAATCCATAAACTTCGTTTGAACTTTCGAAATCCGGCGATTTTGCGCGTAATGTAATCATACAAAATAATATTTTCTCTAATTATTCAATTATATGCAAAATAAATAATGCAGAAACTACCGAGTCTTCGGCCGTGGTTGCTGACGAGAAGGACATGATGGATCCAATGTACAGGCTCGAGAAGCTCCGAGCCCTGGAAGCACAATGTAGAGTGACCTCCCAGTCGAATCCACTGTGAATGATCAAGCATGGGTATGTTAATTAGATGAGCGGGACACGATACATATATACATGTAAGATGAGCATATTTGTCCGAGCTTATTTATTCGCGTTTCTCGAAATGTTCAATCCCATGGCGTTCTCCACCGCTGAATTTTCATTCAGGTGAACCACTCACCAGTCGCTTTGCATACGAATCTCCGGTTTTCGGCGAGATTGCACAGTTCCGATTACTTGCTCTCGGTGAATTAATTTAAATGATTCGCACACATGTTAGCAGAAGACTTGAGCGAACGTGAATCGTAGGGAATAATATAGCTGCGCCATCGGATACGTGTTACATCGTAATGATTCTGCGTTTTAACCGTAATAATGTTACGTTTCCCGCAATGTAACGACGATGCGTGCATGCTAATGATATTTGGTTTCTTCCACAGCAGTTATGTATAGTTAATAATAATGTTACTAATTATATAAGTTTGATCATATAATGGTACATGTATGTATAAGTATACGAAACTTGCACGATTTGAGCGTCACTCTCGTCGTAGCGTAATTTGATTTTACGTTGTTTAACTTAGTATTTAGTTTTTTTTTTTTACACTGTTTTCTAAATAAATTTGTTTCATTTAAACTTCATTGGATTCATAATCATCAGATCGTCGTTATTTTCGCAGAATTTCCTATTCTTGCAAAAGAAAAGAGAACTTTACATTGATACGTTGTTGCATATTACCTGGACATTCGCATTATCTGAAAAAGTTGCACTTGAAAAGAAAAAAAGAAAGAAAGATTCAAATAATAGATGGGCCGATATAATCTAGTGCAATATGCAATGTATTATTAACTTTAGACAGAAAGCAATATTGACTTTTTGGTTCATATCATTGCATAAAGAAACATTCCAGTATAATTAATGCGAAATATAAAAAAGGTTTTAGACGTTTCTTCATAAAGGTCTCGTTCTCTTATAAATCTTTGGATTTTAAAATGTTTCTTCAAACATTGTGTAGATACAGTGCCGAAAACTGAAAGAGTTTTGGTGCTTATCGAGGTTTAAAAATGTCAGGTTTTTTTCTCTTTTTTTTAAAGATATTTCTTTCACACAAGCCTTTTTATATGGAAGACAAAAACAAAAAGTTTTGCGAAGGCAACAGCGATCTGTTCTATTTATTAAGACGCAAAAACTGTCATACCCCAGTCAGTATTTATGGATAGGATTAAAAGATAGTAGTTAACAATCGGCATCGATAATTCGATGTTTATTACTCGATGTAATAAGAAAAAGCGATGTTAAGCCGTAAAAAGCTTATAACTAAAAAAACCCCAAGATTAGAGTTTCCGAGTTTATCTATTTGAAATATCTCGAATACCCAGGATTAGAGTGTCGGAGTTTATCTATTTGAAATATCTCGAATACGGATTCTAATGTTGATAAGTTTTTAATATTGATAACTTCGAAAAATTGTCTCACGCAATTTGACTGGTACCAATTACGAATATAATGATTAAATCTCACAAATAAATTAGTTTCAGTGTTTACAGAGAATTTGCCAGAATTAATCAGTCGCGCAATTAAATTAATTTTGTACTATATATTAAATGTGATATTGATTACTATATCACAAGTAAAATGCATATACACGACGTAACTATAAATTATGATTACTAGCGACATTGCAATTATTTTTCCGCATGTTTGCGAATAAATATCACTAGGTACTCTCGTGACTAATGAAAATTTTAAGTTACGAGTTTTTTATGGCTTGACGATGTGAAAAGCGTATTCACCTTTTTATTATCGGTGCGAAGAAGAGATAACGAAGGGAAAACGTAGCTAATAATATATAAAAAAGAAGAAAAATAGAATCTACTTTACTATCTGAAAATCTTACTCGAAGTTGCTATACTTGAGAATAATACCGCTTTTTCCGAAGACTTATAATCTGTAGTGTAAATAGAACATGTATATACATGCACTAATAAAAATGATATTCGACAAAGCTTATATGTGCGACAAAACGAGAGAACACGAACTTCCAAATCGCTTTTCCCTTACGATACGTCCATAATATTCGACGGCATCAAACTCCAAGAGTTTCAATTTTACGATAAATTTGTTCGCAATCTCTCGAGTCAAGGTAAATTTGTGAAAACATAACACACATTGGAAATTCGTATAAACACGATTTTCACGTAACGATTTTGTATTTGCTTATCTATTTTACAATATTTACTTTATTTCAGCACATAAGTTCCTTTTATACAATATATCACAATTAAAATAGATTTCTCTAAATGAATTTGAACTCATTAATTTTTTAAAATTTTAGCGTTATATGGTGGGAAAATTCTATTTACAGTTTCTATTGTACTGGAGAAACTTTGTTCTATTTAAAAAACGAACAAACATTCCTACGTCGTATTCGTTTCGTTAAAATCTCGGCCGTACGGCACTACGCCGATACAACATTGTTCTATTATTATTATATATTACATTATTCTCTTTTATCTTACAAATGGCATATACAAATATGATACAGGCAATAAAGCTTATTTATATGAAGTACAGTTGGGTAATGGTATTACAATGTCTGCACACAAGCAGACGTTAGGTACACAAATACGGCAAATTGTTATCGCATTACAAGGATTTCTATGTTTTGAATGCCGAGTCGATATTATCATTATATTAACTACAAAATAGTTTAAAAGATCACGAAGACAATTATTAGCGCAAAAAATATTTTGTAGAATATATCAATTTAGTAATAGTGAATTTTTTAACTCAGAGGAACTTCACGGCAAGTATGCGACATTTCGATCATTTGTACGATCGATAATAAAAAAATGAGAGATACGGAGTTTGTAAGTCCGCGCTATCATTTAATTGCTAGCGAAATAATTTAGTTCCTCGTCAGTACTCGAGAGCACCTATATATAATTTATATATATTAAGAAGATAGTGTGTGTGTGCTCTCTTGCTCGCCGAAACTGGCCAATGTCTGATTAACTTAGTGATTTTGTAAAAATTCTGTAGGACAGATCATACTGTATAAACATACAATATTCTCGCAACATACACCATATACAACGCTCATGAAGCAATGCAAATACTGAAAAATTTCTGAAGAGATGCTCAAACGTTTTCTACGGGGTTGACGAAGAGCGCCGTTACAGCAAATAATAGGAACACCAAACCTCCAATAATGGTCACTGAAAATATCAAGAGTATTAAGCCCCTTGTGCAATAGGCGATAGCGATAGCGATAACGATAGCGACAGCGACAAAGTTGCCGACAAAGCTTTCGCCATCGCTATCGTTATCGCCTATTGTGTAATGGGCTTTAGACTCATTAATTCCCCGCAAGCTCTTGACATCGTGATTAATTTATACCTTGTATTGCATGTACGCAGTAAAATAATTCGAATTACCTGTTCTCACTGATATTCTTTGTGCTATTATACGCCCTCCTAAAACCGCTAGACCCGTACAAAACGAATGGCCCAATACTCCACCTAGTACAACTCCGTAAACGTCCTGAAAATAGCATGATTATGACTTGGTGCTGTTACACACAAGATGTGAAGATGTTACTGTTGCAGTAAAACCGTTGCATTAACGTACCTCTCTCGCCGCGAGGATAATGGTCGTTAACTGAGAACGATCGCCCCATTCCGCAAGAAAGGTAAGGGTGAATGCTTGAAGGAATATCCTAGAAAGCAGCATGAGCGCGCTACTTTTAGTGGTCTTACGTATTACTCCGGTTTCGGGATCCTGAACCAAGGTACTCGTCGTTTCCTTTTCATACTGAAAGCGATGACATTTAAAAGATTATTTAACCTCCTGCAAAAACGTTAAAAAGCATCATTTAGACAAACAACTCTCTTTTATTACACCGCGGAAATTAATTTTTTCAGCAGAATATCTGCAATTTTTTTTATTTTAATTGAATAGAGAAGGTCCCTATATTTATAAACAGAAGGTGCAATAAGGTGATTTAAAATGAAATTTTCGTTAAGTCAAAATCTCGTATTAATAATCTCGAAATATGCTGCATTTTATATTTCAACGACAGTCACATTTTTGTGATGAAAATATAATGCTTCTATATTCTTCAACATAGATGGTTCTTACCACTATGCTCAAAATAGAGTTTAGTCCAAATTAAATTTAAGCACTACTGACCACGTTCATCTTTTTCAATTTAAGAAATAAAAGAGGGTGTTTATAAGGCAACACTATATACAATATCAATATTTCTAAAAAATCTATAATATTCTGTCTAATATTTTCACGTAGTTAATAATTCTTTACAGATAATCTCTGTACACTCGTAAAATATCGTGTTGCATCTGACAGATTTAGGAACATAAAACAATTGGAAAAATTCGCAAGCTTACCTCGTCCTCTCTTTTTCTCAGGTCAGTCTGTACTTCCTCTAGCTCCTCTTGTGCTTCCGTCGGCGACATGTAGTACCCGTCTCGTAACATTTTTAATCCGAACAGAGCGAAGAGAAGAGTGGAAATGTAGTAGGTATACGCACGAGGAATTATCGTGGCGGCGTATCCGAACACCACTGGAAGTATAAAAGACACTTAACATTACAATTGTCGCTTGTGACAATTTCATTTAGACATAGGAGTAAATTACAAATCATTAGTATAAGGAATGCTGTATCTGAAACGTTAATCTTACATCTATGACACTCAAAAGACCTTCAAGGAATCGAGATACATGCAACGATCCAATAATACCATCCGTGAAATTACTGGATATTATTCTATCGCGTTGATACCTGACAGAATAGTCATCAGCGCGAGTGCGCTTATCGCTCCGATGAATACAGTCAATCTCGGATGCTTCATCGCCATAATAGCGGCGATGAAGAACGTTTTGTCTCCTAACTCCGATACCACGATCACCGACAAGGATGCTATGAAGGCATGGAGAAAGCCTACCCTGTCCTGTGGCTTCTCAGACACAAACTCCGGCAATTTCTGAAAACATTTTATGAGTTAAAAGAAGCTTAAAGTTTACTTAGAACATTATTTCTAAAGCTTGTAACTTTATAATATAAAATTTATAGGGCTTGGACAACGTTTCAGAATTTTTAGAGCATTCAGGTTTAGCTTGAGAAGCTCTAAAATTATTTCCATATTTTTTTAAATTTCTTCAAAATTTAAAGATTCAAGTTAGAAGCCTTAGGACCAAATATCTTTTGGATTTGAGGATTTAAACGTTAATCTTCGAATCTCTTCCGACAATGGAATTGTTGCCATAAAAATAAGGCTCTTTTTTTTTTTTACGAATCACAAGCAGTCACGAGATTTCTCTCGGCGGGAACTTACCGTCGACGTCGCGGACAATTGAATTTTCTCATCGTAACGCGGCTCGATCTCGCAAACAACGGCCGAGAGATAGAACGTCAAAATCAGGGAACAGGCATAAATTAAACGTTCGGCTCCCATCGTGCGTTACTTCGAGGTGTAAATCTCCTATTGCGGGCGATGTGCGTGACAGGCGTTGCGCTTGAGATAACCTCGAAAAAAAAAATTGTCCTCGTTCCGAATCTACAGAAATCATACCGCGATCGCCATATTGTTTTTTTATTTGCAATTCCACGAGGAGGTTAAGGTCAGTTGAGGTTAGGTTCGGCACGCGCCGCGCCGTATCGGTTCATCGGGGCGGCGAAACGTTGCCGGCACTGATCAAGGCCCGTCCGCATGGATACACGGAGCCCGACGAACACACAGCGGAATTAATTAACTAAATTAATTAGTTAACGCGTATATAATTAAAAAGTCGATACACAATATATATAACTCAATAATTTCAATTCAACTTTGAAGCATCGCGCTTAAACGGGCACGAAAAAAAAAAAGAAAAAAAAATTCGAGCCGACTCGTAACAAAAGAGGAAAACAATTCTCTCTACATTTTTCTAAAATTTAATTTACTCGTGGGATCGATTGAAGACGAATAAATTCGTCCGGGAAATGGCACAAAACACGAGGAGGCGTACACATCCCATTTTATTCTCGTTATTATTTCGTACTTCTTGAAATCCAAACACATCTATTAATTGTCCATCGACGAAATGATATATTTATATATATAATAAATATCCGCATTATATCCTAAAATTAACAAAATATCTTTCCTTTTATGTTTGTTTATCTCCCTTTTGGTCTAAAGTGTACGCAATTTTTATTATTTTCTTCTTTTTTCCCTTTCTCTTTTTTAAGAAGCTTCTCTTTCTTCCAAAGACACGTTTTTTATAAATTTAAATGCAGTGTATACGTCGTAACAACCAGCCTTAGCCAATAGTTTATTCATTATTATTATTATTATTATTAGTACTACGCTACTCTACTACTGCTATTTACTATTATATTACCATTATTATTCGAGAAAGACGTTGCGAAGCGGATAAATCAGATGAACAACGTAATCGTACCGATTATATAAGCCCTTAACGCGCATCAAATCTTTCGCGAGAACGTTGGAAAAGAAGGTAGATGAGGAAAGAAATACGTATATCTCCATCAAGGACCTGGTCACGCAGCCGCTCCTTCATTCCCGTCGAGATGATTACTTGCGCGGAAAACAAAGAATAGGAGAAAGAAACGAGACGTAACAACGCGCGGCTAATTATTAGTATATATCTTTCTACGGGATTACGTTTAATAATATATCTAAGGAAACTCAAGAGAAAATGACACAGAGCTTCATCTCTCCAGTTTGATTTACATCAGATTCTGCGGAACAGAGTCGAAAGAGAGTCACGATCTCATCGAAGGTATTCTCCTCTTTCTCCTTCTTCGTCGTAGAAATTTGGCATTCGCTTCCTATCTCTTCACCTCTTCCTTTCTTCCCGATTACATCGCTGCCGCGTTGGGGACGCATCGCGAGCAAACAGGTCGAAATAAGGTACAGCTGAGAGAAAGACGAGAATTGAATTTATGCGAGACTTCGCATCTCGAGATCTCGTCGCTGCGGATCGTACAGATCGGATTATGATATCAGACGGGTGAGAAACTGATCTATTTTCGATATATTGTTTGTATATTATCGAAATATAAATTCGAAGAGAAACTTGCACACGCGCGCGCACACGCACACACACACACACACACACAGACACATACGATTGCCGATTTTAGAATCTACAACTCGTTGATTTATTTGATTTCAATAACAAGTCCACGATACATCGAGAATCTGTTTTTTTTTTTTTTAATTGTTTTTTTTTTTTTTCTTTTTATTATAGATCGTCCGTCAATTAAAAGGAGAAAGAATTTGATTATAAAATGTTGAAAAAATGACGAACTCGGTATTTGTTTGAGCGAGA
The DNA here is from genome assembly GCF_048541705.1 of Temnothorax americanus. Taxonomy (NCBI): domain Eukaryota; kingdom Metazoa; phylum Arthropoda; class Insecta; order Hymenoptera; family Formicidae; genus Temnothorax; species Temnothorax americanus. The sequence goes on from NW_027509253.1 coordinate 1,797,977, forward strand.
GACTGACGATTCTCGAATAGTGAAAATATACCGACTTTTCGTTTCTGATATCATAATCCAACATAGGTATTCGTAGCGATCGGGAAAATCTGGAGACCCAATTCGCATACGAATCTCATTCCCTAAACGAAATGAAGCATCCGACCTCGCTGCCGCGCGCACTCGCTGCTCAAAATCACTACTAAGCGCTGGCGGTAGTAACGCGTGAGAATTCGCATCTCTGATGGCAAAAAAAAAAAAAAAAAGACAAAATCTGTATACATGTAGAAAGAAAAAGTGCCTCACACAGACATTCATAGACGAGGATGATCAGCAACAGTAATGTCTCCTGTATGTATTACATCGTCGTAAAATAGAAATTTGTAGAAATCACTATGTACGGCTAAGTGTCTCAGTTAAGTAGACATCATCTGGCGCGATCGGGGGCCGCGCGGGCGAGTCAGGGTAGGGTGTAGCGCACGTACGGCACCTCGACGTCGTTCCCGTCCTCGTCGTTGCAGCACAACTCGAACACGAGGGCGCGCACGTGCGGCTCCAGCTTCTTCTTCGACACCTTCTTCACCACTTCCGACATGAGCAGGCCCATGCGCTCCTGACACTTGGGTTTCGCCATGAAGAACGAGTACAGCATGCAGATACCTTGCGACAACATTGTCACCTCCAGATTGTGGCGTTCCTTGAAGTAGTCGAGGAATTCCTTCAACGTCAATTCGCCCTTTACTTCGAAACGGTCCCACAATGTCCACTCGATGTCGTAGTACTTGAGCTTGGGGGCGGCGATCGGTTCGCTGAAACCGAAGAACGGTAGCGCCAGGTTCACAAAGCCGTTCTTGTATAGCGACAAGTCGCGCACGCCGCGCGTCAGCTTGTACAGTTCCAGACAGACGAGACCGGCTACCACGGAGGTGGTGGTGGCGATCGCCGGGATTATCTTGCCGGCGATGAGCTTGCTCTTGTGCCGATCCGCCGGCGAGATCTTGTAGTTGGTAGCGCGCAAATTCGACGCCGCGACAATGAAGTCTATGTGGAAGTTGGTGTCGTCGTCCTTTTCGAATTCCTGTGGGTGAATCGCCAGGCCGTTCAGTTCCTCCACCTTCGGCAGCTCTTCCTGCAGCTGCGACAATCGTTCGTGGTCGATGTTACCGCTGCCGTTTGACACTTGCACCTGAAAACATACAACGCCGACGATCTTTTAATTCTCTCTTGACATTGCAAAATTACACCTGGTTGAAAAAATTTCTGGTTTAATATTAATATCTTAAGATTCTCCAAATTCTTTTAAGATTTTCCAGATCTTATTATTGTTAATATTATTAATAGTGATAATGCAAAATTACATCTGGTTGAAAATTTCTTGTCTCGAGTATTTTTAATACTAATAGCTTTTAAGGTTCTCAAGATCTCTTTTCAGAATTTTCCACATCTTGTTATATTAACGATGATAAAATTTTGATTTTCCCTTACTAAGATTTTCAAGAATTTTTATCTGAATACTCTATTAAAAATTTACACCGATTGAAGCGTTTGTTAGCTTGTTTCCTACCTGTGAGTCCGTTTCGGCGATCTTCACGCCGGATTTGGGTGTGAATTCTGGTACTTTGACGTTGGCAACGAGCCTGGCGATCTCCTCTCTATCGCGATTTGTGGGTATTCCGTAAACTTTGGCCTTGAGATTGGCAGCGGCAACGATGTAATCCATATGCAGAGGATCATTAACGTCGAAGTTTAATGGGTCCGGGCAGCGTTTTGGGCCGGACCAGAAGGGCTGACCGCTCGAGGTCACCTGATCCGGTGGAAAGTTGAACAACAGCTGGCGGATTTGATTGCTGTATTGCTCCTGCCAGTGGCAACGGGCCCATGTCGCGCAATCGGCGAAGTTGTTCGGTCTCTCGTCGACCAGCGCCGTTTTGACGGACTCCAACACCTCGAGCGGCTGCACACCGGGCAGCTTGAGCGTCCGATCGACAAACTGCGAATCGGAAATGTACTGCGCCGCGTTCTCCGCCGACTGGCGAAACAGGCCCTCGAAGTTGTCGCGTGCCCATTGCAGAGTATGCTCGATGGCGTTGGGGAAATTCTTGAGCGTACAGATAGGAATGCTCTTCTCCGGCGGGTCCTGCGACGAACTGTACGATTCAGTGAGGAACGGCACCACCACCTGGGTGTTGCCCTTAGTGCCGAGCGTACCGGATTCCAATAGGGGTTTACGATAATATACGCAACGACGATCCATGTAAATACGAGCGTTTACATTATCGAGCGCGTTCGCCACACCGTCCAGCACTTCGAAGAAATCGTCGTTGTAGATCTTTTCTGTTTCCGGGCATACCCGATTCTCGTGCGCAACCACTTTCATGTCAGGGTTCATGCCCTTGATGACTCTGGCCGCCGTCGACGACTTGGATCGCTGCACGTCCGACGGTCTGAATAGAAACTGTCGATTTAAGTTGGACTTCTCGATCAAGTCCATGTCCGTCACCGTGACACAACCGTTCTCCGCGCCAACGCCGATCATCGCAAAGTTCTTCAATAATTCACAACCGATTGCACCGGCACCGACCACAAAGTATTTCAAGTTGCCGATCTTAGACTGGAATTTCTTGCCGAAAACAGCCACCTGAAAGAGAAATTATATCAATGATTATATTGCGCAGTGAAATTAAGTGTTTTGTACCTTCATTTATAGATAAAATGTGATTATCAAATTAGATTATTGCCAATAAACAATTTAATTTAATTTCGTCAAATTCTCCGAAATTTTTGACAAAACAATTTTTAATCGATAGGTCAACGTTGTATATACCTGAGAATCGTAACGGGATCCCGTAGGACAGCAATCTTCCTCGGTAAGCTCCGAACGGTCGACGGGCAGGCATTCGATGGCGTCGAAGTACAACCATTGATAGATGGGGTGGAACTTGCCGGAGCAGGCTTTCATCACCTCCTGGGCAACAATCCCGCCGATCGTGGCGTTCATGGGATTCAAGTCGCCGGCGGATACCTTGGCGAACGTGCGCAGCAATTCGCCGTTAATCTCGATGTCAAATCCGTAGCTGTCCTTGACCCGTTCAGCGACGGCGACAAACTCGTCGGCATCAGACTGGTTCCACGATCGCGGCAACGTGCCTCTATCGGCCACGTACCGATGCAGCGCCAGGAAGGCCAGATGTAGCTGTTCCGGATAGTCGAATTTGCCGAAGTCCGTGACGAGAAACTCGGGTTTCTTCAAAGCTGTTTGTAACGGCGCAAAGTGCAAGATTTTGGGCATCTTTACCTGGGTCACGATACCACTGCGCACATACTCGGAGAACCTGGCAATATTCGATCGGTTTCGTTAGATTGACCGAAGTCTGACCAAAGTAGAAAATATTGTATTACAATTATATCGTACTAATTCTTTTTACAGAAATAATAGAAAACTATTGAAATATCAAAGGCCAAAGTTTATATACGTTCGAATTTTAAGTCCTAACAAAGTCTTGTAACTGTCCGTAAGTATGCCTCACCTGGAAGTGTCGTCAATGCTGAAAGTATACGGTCCCAGCACTTTGATCTTCATCGGCTCACACCCGTTTAGTTCGGTCATGCCCTGCACCTCGGAGAAAGTCACATAGTCACCGTCCTCCATGCCATGGCGAGTGTCATCCAAGCACGTGACAACGCCCTCGCTGTCACGGGAGATGCTGGCGACCATCGCGCTCACCGGCGGCTCGCCATTCGTGTCCACTACCGTGAACGACTGGCCAAAGTCGCAGAATACCTGCGAGAAGAGGCCGCGGGTGTCGGCGAGTATCAGGGCGACGTCGTTGGCGCGAGTGATCTGCGAGATGCGCAGCTGCTCGGCCAGTGGTGTTTCTGTCAGTACCACGACTTTGAATCGTTGGATGTATGCCTCGGTCAGCGGACCGGAGTAGTGACGAGTAGGCACGTAATTGTTCAGCTCCGACAGGCGTTGACAGCATGCCGCCGCGCGATTCTTACCTGTCAAACAAATCCAGTTTTAGTAGCGTTAAACACTACGTCTATTATTTGTGTCGATAATTGCTAAGTTGAAATAATTACAAAGTTATAATTGCCTAATAATAGGTTTACTACGTTCAATAATATAATAATAACGCACACACATAACAAAGAATATTTTTTAATTATAAATTTCAATATTTTTTTATTCTAATTATCAAAATTTTGTAGATATCCATATCAGATTAAATATACATGGCCTAGAAAGAAATTTTTAGAATATTTAGTTTTTTGTTAAACTATACGTATCAATTTAATATGTATATCAATTTTATATGCATAATGTTAATGTATTTAATATATAACGCGTCTAAAATCTTTTCCTCTATATGGTCTATACGTTCTGAATTCTTTACATATTGAAATCAACATAGAATTTAGCTTTTGGAACAAAGAGTGCGTTATCGAAGTCGCTTAAAGCAATATTTTGCAAGACGACCTTTCCACGATGACTTGCGCTAATAGCACGCAACGTTTGTGGCTTTACATCATATTTTTAGTGCGCAATGAGAAAAACGACAACCCTGCAACTGGATGGTGCAATAGAATTATAATTTGCTTAATGTAAACAGCTGTGACTTATCTTGATTTGAATCTTATCGTTTCGCAGATTAGGATCGCGAAAGGTTATCGCTGGGAACTAAAGCCAAATCTTTGACAAATAAAAGAAATTTCAATCTCCTTTCCTTTTCTCCTGTCGGTATATAAAATGTGCTATATTTTTCACTCGTCAAATATCATCCACCTATTCCACCTCTATCGAATTTTATTTTCAATGTGCAAAAAATAAAAAAAAAAATAGAAGGGTGCGGTTGAAACAAGTATATTCCCGTAAAAAACATCACAAATTTTTTTCACGGATATCTAATCCTTTCGGAACACAGGGCCGGTATCACAGTCTCCGCGTAACGTGATTCTCCGATTAAACTCACTCTGCATCTCTTTAACTATCCCCCTAGAAAGAGACGAAGAGTGAGTTTACGCGGAGAATCTAGGGAGAATCACGTTACGCGGAGACCGTGATACCGGCCCACAGGCATCAATTTTTTTTCTTCTAAATCCTTCTCTTTTCCGCTCCGTACATTAATTGCCAAAAAAATGTAGAAAATTAACGTTACATCGTTGATTTCAAATTGGTGTCCCCCCGGGGTCTCCGGTTATCGACTATATACGCGAGAAGACCAAAGATACGCGCGCACTTGTTCTTCGTTCCCTGGCGCGCCTCGCGTGTTTTCGACCGGCGTTGCTCCCTAGGTGTGCGCGCGTTTAACGCGCGTACAACATTCCTCACCTACGTCCACCTCGGCGAGATAGAACTGCGAGCCGAGATCGGCCAGTTTGCATACGGCGTGGTCGTGCAGGGTGACGGACTTGACGCCGCCGAGGATGATATTCTTGGCGATCTCGACGCCGAGGCCGCCGAGGCCGGATACGAGCACGTCCGAGGACGCCATGCGCCGCATGGCGTCGTGTCCGAGGACGTAGAGCTGCCGCGAGTACAGACCCTCGTCGATCTCGGCGGGCGTCCGGCCACCGCCGGCGCTACCGCTGCCGCTGCCGCTACCACCGCCGGTGCTCGTGGAGCCGTTCTTCGCCATGTCTACGTCCATCTCCGCCACGTTCGTCGTCGTCAGCTCGTCGTCGGCTCCTCCCGTCGTGCTGGCAGCACCAACGCGTCGCTTCTTGGCTGGGGGATCAACGGAGCTCTCCGCCACCTCAGCACTAGACATCGGAGGACTTGACGGACGTGTTCACGGAGACGTCGGATTACGTGCCGTCGATTATTTCCCCTGATTGTGCCCTCACCACTCTTTCCCTCTCTCTCTCTCCCTCTCGCCCTTCCCTCTTTTCACTCCCCGTCGCCCTCGCTCTACCTCTCTCTCTCTATCTCTCTCTCTCTCTCGCTCTCCTCGCCGTTTCTCACGACCGCGCTTGTCACCGCGCCGCGCACACGGCTCGCCGGATCTCGGATGCACCTCGGCGCCGACGGCGACGACCCCAGCACGTAAGACGGATACCCCAGCCACGGACGCGCACCGACCAACCTCGCACTGCCGCCACAGCCACGCCACACGTCGCCCCCACCACTCTCCGCCTTCTCCTCCTCTCCGCTGCTCCCCTGTTCGACCGCCACCGCCACACCGCGCGCAGCGGCACGCGGCACGCAGCACCCCGCGCGAACGCAGCCCCACGTAACGTACGTACCCTATCCGCGGCCCCGCGACCGTCCCCCGCCTTCGTGTCCGACCGTTCGCGAAGCGCACCGCACCGCCTTTGTTTCTCACCGGAGAACGTCGACGAGAGAAGAGAAACCTTCGAACCTCCGCGCCAGCGACACACACACACCGTTCCGCCCGATCTATCCGACGATTCCGACGACGACGACGCTGCCGCGCTTCTTGTCCCAGTCCCACCACCCCCCCTCGCGCAATCCCATTCGCTGTTGCTACACGGATTCGTCTATTCGCTCGCCGTCTCCCCTGAAGCTGTCGCCCACTGTCGCCGACGCCGACTCTCCGATCGACACTCGACACCGATTGGACGCGCCACGAGTGACGAAAATTGTGGAGTCGATCGCGGCGCGCGTCGACGATTATCGTCCGATATTTTTCGCGCGTCTATTGAATTCGACATTTGCGATACATATTCTCCGACGAACTTTATTCGTAATATGCTCGAATTTAATTTGAGAAACAAACCGATTTTTTATTTAATAAAAAATTGAATTTGGAAAACGTTAAGAATCACCTTTTTTCCATGAACGAGGGAGTCAAACGAGACGAAAATGACTAATTATTAACGTAGTTGATTGAGAATCTGTATTTTATGAATTTTTTTGGAAAAACTTCTGGCAAGCGACGAATATCGTTAATAATAGCGATAACTTTGTTACAAATCCATGTTTAAAGAATATTCTTTTTACTTGAATAATGCGGAATGTAAAAGAACGAGCTAAAAATTCTCAATTGGTTGTCCACGCGAGTTCTCTTAAATCTCTTTGTTAAAAAACGGTATCGGTTTTGATTTAAAAATTGATTTTTAATTTTTTGGATCTTAATGAAATGAAAGAAAATCATCGCGTTCGTTTGACCGAACGGCCGTACGACGCATAAATTTCATGCTTTTGTTCGAAGATCGTAATCTCCTTTCGCTGACACAAGCGTTCGTTTTTACCTCGAGAGAGACAAAGAACAAATTTGCGACGCGTAAATGGAGCTCGGAACTCGGAACGTTCGCGCGGACGTTGGCGACGCGCGCGAGCACCAATCACGGCGCGGATTCGCGGTCACGCGATCACGTGACGCGATACGCGCGACGCAGCGGCGCGCGGCGGAACGAAGAGCGCGCGGCCAATCAGGATGAGTCCCCCGCGGCGACGACGAGTGCCGGCAGGTGCCGGGGTCGAAGGTCGAAGTTCGGACTGTTCGGAGGAAGTTTCAAAGTTTTCGTGGAGCAGCAAGACGACGGCGGCGGCAAGTGTTTCGCAATTTCGCATTTTCGCGACCGGGTCACGAGTCACAAGTTTATCGATCGCGAATCTTTGGAGCGGCAACGAAATTGCGAAATGACGACCGGCGAGGATCTACTTCGGTAAGAATTTGAAGCGATGCTTCTCATCGAATAAAAATTGACGGCGATTTATGAGAGAACGCGCTACTTTTTGCCTCGATATGTTCGCCACGTTCGTCAGATTTTAGCATAGCCGAAGGAAATGTAAAGTAACTAAGGAGATCTGAATTTAAAAGAAGTAGATGCGAGGGAAAAGGACGCAGAGAGCTTTCTTTCAATCCGCTTTAATTCGTCAATATCCACTTACACACATCATTAATTTATCTATATTTTATTTTGTACAACTCTCTCGATCGTCGTTTCTCTTTTGTAATTTTCGAGACGGTATGTTATACGTGAACTATAATTGTAAGAGAAGTTTAAGGTTTTGTCTTTGCATGACGTATGTATACGTGTGTGTATTTGTTAAGAGTGTATTTTACAGTTACAATTTGTGAGTAAATCGTACACGATCGGTGTACAGAGTAAAAAAAAAGGATCGTCTTTCTTTCTTCGTCTTTGTCAGGAGTCTCTGTCTCCTTCCCGGGTAGAACGTAAAGCTCCGCGATGACGTCGTCATGACTTTGTTCATCGCTCAAATATCACTTTAATATCACTTTGACCTCGTCGTGACTTTTTATTCTGCTCAGGCTCGTCCCGGGAGACCCGCACCGGCCCTCAAAATCGCGCGTCGTCGTCGTCGTCGACGGGGACCGGACTCCCGAACGCCCGCTGCTCGTCCTTCAGTCTTCCCTCGGCGTTCCTCATCCTGTCCTTCCCGCTGGCCCGCGACTGCGACCTCCGGTTCCGCGGCTCCGATTCCGTCGTCGCGAGGGCCGAGGGCGAGTGCGATATCGGCGGGAAGGGGACGGTGGGGGCGACCGATTCCGCGGAGTCGGGAGCGGAAATAGCGGAATTGCCGCCCTCCTCGAGAGGGCCGCTCAGAATCGAATCGGGCGATCCGTTAGATTGCTCGGCGCGCGTCTCGGTAGCCACATTGGTGGCGATCGTGGTGGTGGTGGTGCCGGCAACGGTGGCGGTGGAGCCGTCCGATCTCGACCTCGTCGGCGGAGGCTTGCCCTCCTCAGGGACCGTCGAGGTGCGCCGCAAGGTCGTCCTTTGACCTTGACTGTCACCGCGCGTGCCTTCGGTTAGTTTAGCCGGTTTTGCTCGGGGTCGGAGCGCACGAGGTGGCGAGCGTCAAACGTGGTACCTCAGAGAACGTTGGGATGTATTCCGCGAGACGTAATTCGGAACCGGAAAACTCTTGTCTCAGATCTTTGAGATTACAATATAATGTGCCTTTCAAGTGAAAACATGCTTTGTCAAACCAGGCGAAGAATAGTAAACGTGTTTTATTCGAAATTTTGTGTCGGACACTTTTTCTATCGTTTTTTAAACTGAGACATTGGTCCGGATTCCGATATCTATCGACGCGTCTCGAAATAAAAATTGGACATGGAGCTACTTTTTCTAAAGAAATTTTCCATCGCCAGATATGGAGAGAACGTGTTCGCTTAGGTATCACGCTTGATGCGATTCGACACGATCATTCAATACAAGTTTCTTATACAAACTCGAAATGCATTTACACTCTTTCAGACACACGAGGAATATATATTTCTGTAAAATATTTTCTTTAAAGATTTTATGAAAAAATATATGTATAATTAAAAAAAAACAATTAATGGTAAAAAATAAATAAAATAAATAAAATGAATAGTCACGCAAACTTTTTGCGAAAAAGATGACATAACATTATGACGAAATAATTATTGAATCTCTACGGTATAATAATAGAGGTAACGCGTTACTATTATCAAACAACTTATTCGTTAGATCGAGCGAATTAAACCGCGATAAGATCGAGATACTTACTGAATTACATCCACCGATGAGATTCTCTGCTCCGGACTGATCATAGGCCGATTGTCGTTGTCCCACGAATTGTGTCGACGGTGATTGCTCTTGTCCTTGTAGGTTTCGGCAATGTTGTTATAGCTGCCGACGATCCTACGCTTGTCGAGCTCCTTCTGCACCTTTTTCGGCATACTGCCGGCTGATCTGTATTCTCCGCTATCGAGCGTGTGCTAAAACCAAAAATATATATCGCATAATTATCGAGGTTATTGCGGTGTATTTTGAATACACGTAAATGCTGAAGTCAAATCTTGAATCTCACGCTGTGATCCAAGCCTTTAATCTAATAAGAATTAATTTTGTACTTTATTGTAATGACTTTCTTCATCAAGCATGTATTATCGTTTCAGATGCACTTCGATCGTACCTTTGAGAAGGAATACACTGGGCTGGGAGCAGCGTTCGGATTCATCCAGACGTTGGTCGCACCAGGTACATCTTCGTTGTTGTCATTCAGCAATAATTCCGCCGAGTACGAGGGTCTCGCTGGTATTATGGGCGATCGGCAGCACACCCTGCGAAAATATCATAAAACACTATAAAGATCGATTCATTGACAGACACAAAGCGTTAAGTCTAAGGAAGCGAGACTGGGAGAGTCACCTCAAAGTAGAGTAACCTTGGGTAAGATGGCCATACAGGAAAGATGGCCAACCTATGTTCTTTCAATCTAGCTCGTCGTGAAACATCGAACGAACACTGGTTGGCCATCTTTCCTGTATGGCCCTCCTACCCGAGTTTATCCTATGTGAATTACAAAATTTAGACAGAGGAAATCCAAACCGAACAGTTTTAATAACATCATTAATTTATGAAAACATTTCGCGTATGAAATACGCGTGCAGAAACTTGCATAACTCTCCTAAAATATAAATCATGCGATACCGCGGAGAAGCAAATATATGTGAAACTACACAAAATACTTTTAAAAGTTCGACTCGAATGTAAAAATGCGAAAGGCAAGAAAAATAACATAAGTACATATGTTTCGGTTATTTTATCTTCAAGCACATTGAGAATGTCGCGCCATTTAACGGACTTACGAGTTTACGTCCTCGAGTTTCTTGAGCAGCCTCTCGTTTTCCCGACAAACGAGTTCCTGGTCTCGTATCACTTGGTCCCGCGTGACATAGAGCTCCGCATTCTCGCGCCGTAGCGCCTCGTTCTCGCTGATGTACGCTTGGATCAATGTGCTCAGCTCCGAGCTATCCATTTCGGCCAATTTGTCGAGATCCACCGGTGGCGGTGTCACGGCTATCAGTCTGTCACCTGTAAACGATCGACGATGATATAATAGTAAAGAAAAAAGAAATACAGAGACCGACAGAGCGAGAGTTACTTATATATATTTTGCGAAATCTCAAATTCTTAAATCGATTTATCGATACTACTATTTTAACACTCGAGATGATCAAAATCTAATTTTTACGTATATCGTTTCTTTATTTATCTGATTTATCTCAAGCTGTGTTGAATTATTAATTCTTTTATTTCCTACATTAGAGATTTGGACTTTACTGAAAAAAGATTGATAAACTCCAAAGGTTCAACAATTTACAAAATAAATTCTTATACTAATTTCCTTTGAGTACGCTAACGGTGTTTAAATTATTTATTTCTCGCGTTTGACATCGTCGATGAAAAGTGGATTATGAGATATTATAGTGATATGCGAATATTACTTTTCGATTCGCTGCGGATCATGTTTTGAGCCTCGTTGCTGAGATGAAGAGCCAGCCTTAAATGATCGTTCTCGGTCTGAAGAGCCCCCACTTCGCGCTTCAAGCTGAGAATCAGAGCTTCGCGTGGATCCTGCAAAAAAAATGTCTCTTTTCAGACATTTATCTCTCGAAATTCCTTTAAAAATCCCGAGACAAGTGCGTGTGTGATCTTACCATCACTATAAGAGGCTTCGTAGCGATCTTTTTAGCTCTCGCGGCGTATCTCAAGGTGTTTAACGTCTCGGTGGCATTTGAACGAGCCGGCGAAACGCAGGCGATCTAAATATTTGATATAATTAATCATTATCGATCTCAACTGCAAAAACTGAGTGAATTGGAGGAGAATTGCTAGAAATTTATATAACAGACTTTTTAACTCGTATGTATAATATCTATTAAGCATATTATATATGAAATTAGCAAATTAAGAAGTATGAAGAGATATTCAATTTCTTAAAACTTTGTTTTTTTTTTAAGATTAGAAAAATTCAATTTCTTTATTTGATTTATTGCCGAGATTCTTTGCTGTCATTTATTTCAGTTCTTTCCAAAAAATTTACACTGATATATCACTAATGCCGGTTCATGGTCATATATTATATTAACAATTATCACGTAAACAGTACAGATAAGCGTTTTCGCGGGAACATCGTTATCGATCGCGAATCGATTCGTCATGAAAAACCCATTTATCTCTATCAACTTACCATTAACGTGACGCCGTTTCCAGCGAGACTGTTGGCCAAAAGCTTTGTCAGTTTACTGTCCCGATAAGGAATATGGCCAGTTTTCCGTTTTCCATCGCTCAAGGAAGAGATGCAGTATCCTGCGCAAAATATAATAAACCTTTACTCTCGCGAGAAAGTCAGACTTAATTTAAAAGTTAGATACTTCGCGAGATGAAAAATATCGTGCTTTTCTCGAACGATTTTGTGAAAACCAACGCGCTACTTGGAAGACTTTTTACGAAAAAGTTCTTATCGTTTCGTTTCGCGACCGTAATCGCGAAAGTTTATCGATTATTTTCCATAGATGGAAGGTACACGGGGCCACGTCTTTTCACATGTCAGTAACTTAAATAGCTATCGATTGCTTCAGCTATTCTAAATAATAGACGTATCGCAATTTCAAAGTCAAGATCTAATCTAATTTTCCATCGATAAATGAATTATAATCATTATTTATATAATGAAATGATTGTTAAATGACGCGATCGCATTTAGTCTACATTACATGGTATCAATCGTGACATAAAGCAACGTCGGACTCTCCCCAAGTTTCGTATTTATAATGAATTGTATCGAGCTGTGTGTTTTATGTAGAAAAGTTGCTCGTTCCTTCAACACGATATCGGGATATCGGGAAATGTAATTAGGATACGGACTCACCTAATACCATGAGGCTTTTGTTAATATTGTTCGCTTCTTCCAAGGTCTTGCCCTCGCTCTGTGTTTTCTTCGTCATTTCACTTCCAGCAAGGTCCACGAAATTAATTTTTCCTTGTTTCGAGATGAACACACCGTTTTCCATCTATCGATGCAAGAGAAACTTGTATTAGGCCGGTATTCGTAGTCGGATCTTTATTTCAAGACCGTCTTAAGATGCTCTCGTACGGCTCTGTGATTGGTTCATTACATCTTAAGATCCGGCGACTATGAATACCGGCCTTAGTCTTCATTGTAAATTAATTCGGATCGCGTGGCGAGAAATGGCGGTGAAATGAATTAAACTTAATAGCTCTCGTACGAAATTCGACACTATATATTTTAATGTTTTCGATGCTTATCTCTAGATGTATTTTCGTCTCAAGGGAAATAACCACGAGATATCATATTCACTTACTGCTTGCTCAGAAGTTATAGCTATAGTCAAGATCGAGTGGCTTCTGCTGGAATATTCGTTCATATTGTGCGAACCGATCGATCTATTCCTCAGTCCTATAAAAACAGCGATTATTATAAACAGTATTTCGTAAGCCCCAATTTCTAAATGAGAAAAAGTAAGTTCGCAAAATGAAATTCTATAAAACTGTTAGATACGATTAATATCGATTAAAAGAAAATATTTTATTAATTATGATGAACTTCATATGGAAAATTCGAAAATTTACGGAATGAAAAATCTTATGACTTCCTTCCGTGGTGAGATTTGCTCATTTCTTTAAAGTCTCACCTTCTTCGAGAACCGCCAGAAGATCGTCCAGTTCTTCACATTCTACCGTGAAGAGATTCTCGACAAAAAATCCACGCGTCTTTTTACTCCACCGTACTGCCAGGGGTTTCCTCGAAGAGCCGGGATTTAAGAGATCTATCACCTATTTGTTCATTCATTTTTACATTACTATCATTTTTACAACAGAATTTACTCGCGTATAAAGCGAAAAAAAAATTCGCACTTTTTCGTACGATAGTTATTGTTTTTATTGGACGATATATCCTATCGTGATAAAGACAGACCTTCTCATTATAGATTTCCAGAAAGGAAGCCTTTAGAACAAAGTTGCAATTCTCGTGTTCTTGAAGGACTTTAAATAGGTAGACGAAGGAACGGAAGACCAGACCATGGTCCTCCGAGTACGGATCCATTTTTTCGAACTGTTATAAAAAGATTGATTAGATTAACATTATAAATCTGAAAAGATATAATATGTAAACATGAATCAGTTTAATTTCAGCATTATTTAATGCACGAGTTTGATTCTTAATTAAATTTCAAATGTAATTTTAATATATTTAACTATTTTATTAAAGGGGTATTAAATGAATTGCATTTTAAATGAATTGCAATTATTTGATATATATTTGCTAAGTTGTACTATTTGTTAAAGAAGTTATTTTCGTTGAAATATATCGTTACAGTGTTCTCTCGTCATCATTAATTATTTAAAATTTTTTATAACATTTTCAATTGAATATGGATAATAAAAAAATATATATATATATATATATATATATATATATATATATATATAAAGCTTCTTCCGTTTCATATTCCTTTAAAAATGTTTCGGATATATTTCAAAAAGATATAAAATTGCGAGATATATGTATCGGATAAGATATTTTTTCCTTGTATACGATTCACTATTTATTTCCGAAACTTCTTATCGATCATTTTAAAAGCGTTTAGTTGCAGAAGCGACGTTATGTGTGACTTAGACGCATTATCTTATCTACGAAAGACAATCAACTTTAACCTTCCGGCTAGCTATGTAGCTATATCGATCGCTAACGTCACCATATGTTTTACGTACCTATCGTATTGTCTCTTGCAATATAACTGAACGGACGTATACTACGACGCCATTAAAAAACACTTCGCATATAACTTTAACTTACGATTTTTCCCAAATTATTCAAGTAACGCGTTGTTGTTTCGAAAAAGAGCCGAGAAATATTGAAAGTAATATTCAGAGTGAAACCTTACGTGTTGGTATGAGAATTTTCGCATAATTCTATATTGTTTTTTCTCATTCTTGTTAAGCGCAAAAAAATCACTTGATTTAGAATAATTAAAAAAAAAATTTGTTTTAGCGAAACGGTGAAAATTTGTGTCTACGCTTACGAGTCTCGGAGGTCCAGTCAGGGTATGCGTTTTGCCACTTCCGGTCTGTCCGTAACAAAACGCGGTGCAGCTGAAGCCTTCCACCGCCATTTCGATGAGGTTCTTAATACCGGAGTACTGCAGGATATCTTCCTGCGTGGCATTTGGTTCGAAAACGACGTTGTACGAGAATACCTTCGGCTTTTTGTCGCCGCTGCTCGTAACCGCGTCGCACTGCGAGACAAAAGACGTGGTGTTCCGCTCAACTCGACCATTGTAAATATTGTTATCGATGACATAGGGAAGTACTATGTATGGAGAAGGATCGGGATAGTAAGGATCGGCTTTAGAAATCAAGGGGTCCAGGCCGGGAGGACAGATGATTTTCGTACTTACGTATATTTGTCCATCGCCGGGAAACTGAACGGCCATTTCGTCACCGGATTTAATTTCTTTATTACTGAGCGGACGAACCCTAGGAGAAAGGAGAGTTATTATAGAGTTATTATGGACGCTATTATAATTTTAAGTCACTTTAAAGCGGCTGACGTAAGAGCGACTCGAGCTAAATACCTGACGACGACATTTATATTGTTTTCTGGAAGTAGATGCTTGGTCGCAATTATCCGTTTATCACCGTCTATTAATCTTTCGATGCTACCGGCCCTGAAAGCGCGTAATAACGTTATCTTACAATTAGCGATCTATTATTAACATATATATTAATGAAATTAATTCATAAGAGAACGATAACGATCAGATACGAGATCTTGTGTATATAAATATATTCATTTAAACGGCAAAAAGTGACTTAAGTGACTTGCTTTTATCTGTTTGATAAACACTCATTTGTCACTTTTGAAATTAAAAAAAAAAAAAATGGATAGTGTTTCATCGTTATTAAAAGTAATTATCTTTGAATAACGGAATACGTCGCGCGTTGCCATTTACTTTAGATAGTTAAAAATCTCCCTGTAAAAGTTACCGTATATAGTTAAAGATCTCCGCATATATCGCGCGAGCTTCTATAGTTAAAAAAATATACACGGGACGTCACCGCTTAGCTGCGGGTTATCGTCATTACGTGCACAGCTCTACCCGTTTCTATTATTAAACGGCGACCGCCGATCTAATTCCGCAAATTAACGTCGGTTCCATGAATGCGCGATCGCAAACGTCCGATACGGAAATGTCCAGTCAATCGTTCGATTGACCTCTAATCGCGCGGCCGGCCCTTATATTATAATTTACGAGGCACCGATCGAAGCGCCGGCATCGAGTCGTCGCCGGTCGCTCGCGTGTTTGGCCGCGTTATCCAGGCGCGATTTCTTTTTTATACCGAAAAACGCCGCGGCATTCCGAGAGACCTTTCTCAATCGTTGAGAGAAACAACAATGTTGGTAAATACCGGATCGTACGATCTATCAGCCGTCGCTAAATCGCCAATATTCGAGAGGTTCGCGTTGTGTGTGTGTGTGTGTGTGTGTGTGCGCGCGCGCGCGCGCGGAATACGAAGTATATCCCCGCAAATCTCGTACTCGAAGTGTTTGCGTCATTCCACGCTGAAACTGCTGAAACTACTTCCTCGAACGGGCGAATATCGAATAGCTGAACGCGAAAAGGTCGCGATCTTCGAATGCGAGCTTTCATTTGGCGCGACGAGATAATAAAGTACAATGACCCGCAAGTATTATTCAGAGTTACCGAAAGACTTTCCCTTTCCTTCTTCTCCCACATTTGTAGCTGCATGTAATATAATAATCAAATGTCTGAAAATACGTTCTTTGTAATTGCGTAAAAAACAAACTGTCCAAATTTAACTTTTCGCGTACGATGGCACGGTGTATAATTTGATTATACCCTCTTAATTGATTTGCTTTAAACGGTCTTCGTTTAAGGGGCACGAATTCGGGGCAGCGTTTCCTCCCTGTGCACACACACACACACGCGCGCGCGCGCGCGTGTCACGTGCGAGGTGACTCCATGTTTATCGTTTTACAATTTGCAGTAATTGCCGCGTCGCACGTGAGTATACTCGGAGCTGGGGCCGCTTTTACGAGACTCGACCGCAAAAGCGGCTTGGTTCACCGGAGAGACTCACGCCGTCCTCGTCGGTCTTCTTCTCGTGATATTAATCATACGCACACGTGGCCGATACGACGGACGTACGCACTTTTATGACATAGTTCGATATAGTCGCTTATCGATTGCGGGACCTTGCCGCGCGACCTCATGTAGTCGTAGTCGACGTCATAACGACTATCTTATAGATACATGTACATACGTGTGTAAATATTGTCTCTGTAGTGCCATTCTGTAACTCGTTATGCCGTCGTTATGAGCTATAACGACAATTGCGCAGCTTTTTTACCATATAAAATATGTGCGCAACGATAGTCGATACCTCATAACGAGTTACAGAATCGCACTACTGGTCTTTTACGCATATACGACGCGAGTCACCAGAACGCTCGAACGTCGGATCAAAAGATTCGGAAGGATACGCGGAGAACGCAAGCGGGAGATGGTTGCGAGCATTCTCAGCATTTTAATCTGACGTTTAATGTAAATTATTTTATACTCTATACGTATAAATTTGCGATTGCATTTAAATGACGGAGATGAGCTTTCATGGTCACGGCGAAAGCAGGATGCGAAATTAAATATACGCAATTGTTATTCAAATACAAGTCGCGTGCGTCGACTGGAAATTCAGAACTGTAAAAACAGCAATGCCGCGTGATAGGTCGTCACTCATGCGGTGATATTTCATAAAATATTTAATTATTATTGAGTGCGGGTTGCGTGATATGATGTTTGTTATTGTCTATAGGAAATCGGAAATTATATGCTCCGCTTTGGTCTACGATACTTCGGCGGGGTTTACATATAATTTAAATATATGATCTCCATTAAAAAAAATTCAATTAAACTGCCTTAAAATTAAACTAGTTATACATACTCGCAATGAAATTAAAATAACTTAGTACCGTTATATTATTGAATTATAATTATACTTAGTGTATTAAATGGCTTTTTATTAAAAGGGGATTAAATATTAGATTATGAAAGATTAATTAAAATTGTAATTGAACTAAAAAGTAGTTTTGATTTTTTGTTAGACTGTAATATATTATTATCTACATTTTGCAATAAAATATTATATGTATAATATGAAATTATGTCGACCGCATGGGACTGAGAGACCGTAATGCTCCCGTAATCGATAAGCAATGTCGAAGCATGTGATACCGAAAGCATGGAAATGTTCGTGCGTGTGAGTTGTTTTTCGTATCGATGCGCGAACGGTGATGAAGTTTACACAAGCGTCCGGAGTAAAATCGAATATACGAGTCGCAAATGCGCGCGCGAGTTACTGTCCCTCTTGATGGCCGCGTCGCGTCATCTTTGTCCCAGATCTTCCGAACGATTTCCAGCTAGGACAATCTATCCCGCCGACCAATTTTCTCGTTCGCAAAACCGCGAGTCGATAGGGCAATTTCGCGAGGCCGTGCAATCTCGAGATTCAACCACAAGTAAGCGTGAAAGATAATAAATTATGAATTACAAATAATATTGTGAAGAGCCAGGCATAATTGATATATATATATATATATATATATATATATATATATACATAGTTTACTTTAATCTTTATCATCTAAAAAATTTTTGCACTCTTTATATTATCTATTTTACATTTTTACAGCTACTTTTTAATTATATCCCTATAATTGCAACTTCGCAATGACGAAATTATATAATTATTAATTAAAATTTTGTAATATTTTACAATTCTTTACATACATTGACCTTTGCTTTTATAATTCTATAAAAAAGAGATATTTAGTATTGTCGCATATTATCAAAATATATTCTTAAACTCCTTTTGTATTTAAGCGAAACTTATACGTCAACGTGACGTATCTTGTTATCTTTACTGATCAGTTTCTCTTACGTAAGTAAAATCGCCATTATTCGAGTGGCAAGTGCCACTTGAAATATTAAGCACTGATTAGAACTGTCAATTTCAACTGCAGACGGACTTTTGCATAAAAAGAAGACCTACGCCGATTTCCGCGCTTATCTATTTAATTTTACACGTACCGTAATCATCATTTCGATATTATCGCGACAAATCAGAACGATAAAGCACCACGTCCCGATAATCGAGTTTTTCCATCGTGTATTTGCACGAATGTAATATGTCACTTTGTCACGTACCGATCGATTGTCGAAGCGTTTTTTCGTCGAGGTTTATCGTCTTCGCAACTACACAAATCAATGGTACGTTATTCCATTGTCGGGAAATTTAGGCGAGAACTTGCA
The DNA here is from genome assembly GCF_048541705.1 of Temnothorax americanus. Classification (NCBI taxonomy): domain Eukaryota; kingdom Metazoa; phylum Arthropoda; class Insecta; order Hymenoptera; family Formicidae; genus Temnothorax; species Temnothorax americanus. Next base: position 1,817,059 of record NW_027509253.1, read on the forward strand.
TAAAATTACACGAAAATAATTTATACATAAAATACACATAACGTTTATGAAATAATTTTGCAAACAAACTTTATGGTAGATTCACAAGAATTTATATATATTATTTTAATTTGTTGAAATAAAATTGATATATTGAAACATATATAATATAATTTTCCGATTAGAGATAGGGATATAAAAAGCAACAACAAATTTACTTATGACTTCCTAATTTAGTCATGAAGAAGGATTACATAAATCAATTGTCAATTTCTAACTCGTTTTTCCATTATCGTTAATTTTATTTTCCGACAGCGTCGATAGTTACCATCAGTACTTCGTCATCATTTCGATTATCCATTTTTCGATTAGGCAAATTTGTTTCGCAGAAACTTTGTCGCCGAAGTATAATATGTCATTCACGTCTATTGTCAGACAAGAAGATGTCGATATATTTTATCAAAGGCAAAGGTATGTCCGTGCTCGACACACGGACGCAATTGTTATTCTTTGCCCATAACAAGTCGATTTGTCGATGGTATCGCTCGTAAATTTATTGCTCGGATAAATCTTTCGAGAATGAATTTCTGATATAAGAAATTATCTATTTGCAGATTAAATTGTTGGATTCTCCTCGAGAGAAAAATTCAATATTTATAAATTATTATATTATATATATATATATATTTCTTTTATAGTTCGCGGTCGCGAATAATTTTGGCAGTATATTGAAATTATTACACATTATGTGTGACAGAATTGGATGTCATTTTCACAAGCACAAATATAAATGCAGACAAAGTAAAATAAATAGTAATTTCTATTTTTTTAACGTGCGGTTATAATCGAGACACCGCGGGTTTAGACGCCGCGCCGGGAACTTCAATGAGCAGTAATCTTCGTGGAAGTGTGTGGCCAAGCAGCGGAAATACTAATGCATACAACTCAGGCGTAAAGCGGTCTACATCGATTCGCGACTCGTCCCTCTCGACATGCGGTTGGCAGCTAGGATACTCACTCGTTACCCCGTGCCGAGTGCAACAGCGTGTTTTTTCCCTTTCCCTTGGTGTCGGAGCCACCGCTCTTTCCTGGACTACTTCCTCGAGAACCAGTTTGCTCGCCAGGACTGTTTCCTCGCGAGCCTCGTCCTCCAACTCTTCGTTCCCTCGACCTCCCGTTTCTCCCATTTTCTCGTTGGGGGCTCGGGCCGCGCGTCGGGGACGGATTTTTCACCAGCACCATTCGTCAACCTGCTGGATCTAAATTAGCCTATGTGTTAGTTTATTAACGCAATTAACGAAATGTCGCATTCCGAAAGTCCCAATTTCACGAATATATGTAAATTATACACACATAAATATGTAAATTTCTTTTTTTAACATGCACAGAGAGTAAGTGAGAGAACGCGTGCAGATACTTTTCAAACTAAGGTAAACTGCTGTTTACCGTGAGATTTAAGCTCACACTTAATCTCTCGTCGCGATCTTTCTGGTAAAACGCGCAAATTCGAAATGCGAAATTTATGCAACCACTTGCGCATTCAATAGTCAACTAATTATGGGCGTTTCGCGCATTGTGCTAGATTCGATCGCGAATCTTGGCTAAGCTTCGTTTCGCCCACGATGTTAATTAGCTGTTATTAAAGCGCAATTAAAGCGAGAGCTATACCGTACTTTAGAATTGATTCGTGTGAAAATGAATTTTTCTGAAAACTGAAACGTAAATAAAATATACAAAAATATAAACACATATAAAATAGTAAATAATGAATAACAAATAATCGGGAAATACGAGAGATTTGGTAGACACGGTAATAAATATAATAAATAGAGTAAAAAGAATATAACGATGCAAGAAATACAACTTCCTACGATTAAGAAATCTATTAATTCAAATTTTTTCCTTCAATTTCATTCTGAAGTAATAAATCCTTCTTCGTAGTTGGAGATTTAATTAAAATCGTTCTGTAGAGGCATTGAAATCACCGACCTGCACCGACGCTTGCTCGCTGAGAATGGAATCACTTTTCTTCCAACACGAATGATATCATATCTTCCGTTCTGGAAGATCGCGTTTTACTGCCTTGTTGAAAGTAAAAGCAAACAAGCGGGACAGACGGCTAATACAAATATTTTACACGAGTCATTAAAAGGTAGACCTCGCGTCAAGAGAATCCGCTCGAAAAATTAACGATCGATTAAAATGGCAGTTTAATCTTCTAATTGATTTACAGTGCGTCATCGACTGTCGCCATTGTCCACTCTCTAAATATTATTTCTGTTGCGATGGAATTTATTATCTCGCGTGAATGTCACGGATCGACGCACATTGTCGATCGTTAATTCGCGACAACTCTTCGAACTTCTCTCCTCTAATGAATCTCCTATCACAAAGTTAATATTTTTTTGAATAAAATAAATAATAGTTACGAATAATAATATGCAGTTAATAAATTCTAATATAATGATGCCTCAATAAATTTTAATAAACACCGATGTAAAGAAAAAACGACCCGGGGAAATAATATCGGTTCGTTATTTGCTCACGGCTCATATAATTTTAAAGCGAGAGTTCTCATTTCCCGGCGTTATTCGCGATTATTATCGACTGCCCGAAAAGAGAAGCCAACAATAAGTTCAAGCGGAACAAAAACGCTCATCTCACCCTAATAGAGCACGTAAGACTTTCATAATTGAAAAGATTGCTTATAGACCACTTATCGAACTGAAATCCAACATGACGTCCTCGAGGGTATAGTCGGTACAATCCGCCGACGGAAATGCACTTACATTCGCAATTTCATGTATCGTCCGGAAAATTCCTCGCACCTTTACGAAACGCACCACACGTATTATACGTATATATATACACTCGCACTTGTCCCCCTCCCTCCGCCGAACGACGCGTGATTCGGAGCTCGGGGTCGGAGTGAAGCGCGGATTTACCCCCGTCGATTTATCGAGTCGGCTTATCGCTCGAACCGTTCACGGGGGGATGATGATAAGCGCGCGTTGCCGCTGCGTGCAGTAGCAACAACCACCGGCGCCGTACTGACAGACGGGGGTGAGTCTTGACCCGTGGGAGGCCATCGAGGGGGGTAGTTCTCCTATAGTCGGTGTCGCGCGCCGATCGAAAGCGACGGTCGCTCGTTACAACCACCGTTATTGCTGTTACTCGCACCGTAACTATTACTACCACCGTTGCAATTCCACCGCCACCCTTATCACCGCCCAGCAGCACGGTCATCGTCCACGTGGACTTGGGAATTACGTCACCAACCGCGAACTTGACATCGGCAACAATAACAACAGCGACGACGACGCTGATGATATGTTGATCGGATCGACGGGGATTACTCGTATAAATATTTTATTCGTAGAAATATATTATTTCGAATAATATTCATAAACTAACGAAATTTTTATGCACATTCGTCATTCTCTTTGGGAGGAGAATTAGATCGCGCGTCTCTTCGGGGATTAATATGCGCATGCCGAATCGAATGGCATGGATGTGATCTCGGAAATTTGCCATCTTGAACGGAAATTTGATGTCTCGAAGAGCGTGATGAGCGATAGCCGCGAGTCTTTGAGACTCCCGACGTCGAATTTCCGGAGTACGCGCGTGGTGCATCACGGAGTTGAGTGCGCTCGATTATATATACACGAGGGTCGTCGGTTACATCCGACGAGGGGAAATGTGCCCGCGTTACCAGCTTAGACATTGTGCCCCGAGAAATAGCTTCTTTATGGACTTTGTGCAACCGCTTCAACGATAATTTGTTATGATATACTTGGCGGCACGTGCTGGTAGGGCCATAGGCGTTCAATTTGCAATCGATAGCATCGACTCAATTAGACTTACACAGAAGAAGACTCGGCGGGAATTTCTGATATTCTCAGAAGAAATTTAAGAGACGTCGGGGTTTTAGATTTTGATTCTTTTAGGAAAAATATGAAAATTTGATACGACGAGTGTATGGGAAAAATCAAATCAAATTTGAATTAAAAAAGCCTAAACAAAATGCGAGATACTATGGATATAATTTATATCGCGGCATAATCTATGAATAATTTAATTCTGCATAATTTTACCTTTGCATTTCTGCTTTTAATGTGAAAAAAAAATATATATCTCGCATAACAATGGATGTACTCTGCTTTTACATTATATTTCTATTTTCCGAGAAGTAACAAAAGCATTGTATTTTTTACGAATTTATAATATACATTATTTACATTTCTTATTTGAAAAGGAAACAGGCTTAAAAAAAATGACGCAAGAGGCTGCTCAAGAATTTAAAGAAGTTAAATTGTAAAATTAAAATAAAAAAAAGCTCCCTTACGTCAGACTTGCAACCGTCACGCTGCGAGAATCCGCTCCAAGACTCACGAAACCCACGGCCCCGCAGGACCCCGCGAGGGGTTCGCACAGGGCACCTCGCGTGCGTCATACACGCACGCACACCAGAAAACGAATTCCTCTCTCCTTCTCGCCGTTAAGTCGTTCAGCCGGCTGGCAGCCTGGCAGCCTGGCCTTCCTTCCTCTCTACCGCCGCCGCCACCTTGTGCCACCGGGTCACCGAAGAGGAGAGAACCTCTCCTTCAGACCGGCAGTTTCGTGCGTTACACCGTGGCGTGTGCACCGTGCACGGGATACACCACGCGTATATCGCGGCCGGCGAGACCGTTATCCAACGACGACGCGACGACGACGGTTTTCCCGCGGGTACGTCGAACCCGCGTTACACATCGGGGACCGTAACTTGTAGGGCTTGCGAATCGTCGAATTGCGCACCGCGATTACGGTGCGCGCCCCCCGTTCCGATGACGATGACCTGACGACGACGACGATGGATAAACACGCCGCCCGTCTGGACTCGTGAACCGCCACCGTACCCACGAGAACGAGAGTACTTGAAGCGCCGAACGAAAGTGAGTACGAGCACGTTTTTTGTCGTGGTTCACACAATCCTGGAGCATACAGAAATACGAGGGAGCACAAACGCGAAACCTTCGCGTCCTCCTGTTACAGTTCACCCGACCGACAATTCGTATCGCGTTAACGATATTTCACGTTAAATTAATTTATACGTCAATGAGAGCTAATCCATGTCGTACGTGTTAATTTTTATTTTGTTATATGTTATACTATTATTGTGAAACGAAAGAGATATTTTCTAAATTTCTCACTTAAATTTTTTAAATTTAAATGTCCAGGTTTTTTTTACTTAAAATTAAAAAATTAAACTCGGCCGGAGAAGATAATAAATTCTTTATTATTATTTGCCGGTCACACACAATTCATGTATTGACAATATTCATCTAATGTCGAGAAAAATTCAAGAACTTAAAGGCGGTTCAGACGAATTTCTTTTTCCGAAGGTTTTCGCGCGACCCGCAAATTAATGTATCAATTGCAATTGGCCTCTAGTGTGAGTATCGTCACGAGGAGGAAATCACGACCGCGTCTCGCGGTTTTATTAAAAGAACACACAGACATTGTCGCAGATGTTATGAGACGTCACGAATGTGCCTTGGATACAATATCCACGCGACGCGATATATTCCGTGGATTCGCCATTTACAGCAAATTGATCGCACACATCGCGATACGTTGCTACAAAGTATATACAGTCGCGGATGTTATGCTAAGGAAAAACACAATTTTATTTTTTATTACAATCAAATGTCGTAACAACAAGCAGACAAAACTGATTACATTTCACGATCAGCTAAATTAAAATTCAGCATTAAACTGATTATTTTTAATACTAAAGTGACAGGCGTAACAGTAAGCATAATTTCTTTTTTTCTATTATTAATAAATTAAAATATTTTGATTTTTTTTTTTAAAGCTGGCTGGAAACACGAGGACTTTGTCGTTGAAATACACCTTAAAAGAATTATCGTGCACTCCGATAATAATTACAATAGTATTTAATATTATGATTAATAGTATACCGTTTCATTGTGATATTTATTATTAATTTAATGTTAAAATCTATTGAGGGTATCATCGTTCAAATATTTCTTGAGAAAGATGCTAAAATGTATCTTTTGAAAGACGTTAGCGACTGAATCGTTGTTCGCTTCAAGCAAAGGTTAACGGTTTTTAAACACTTTGATGAAGACGTCATTGGTCTGTCAAAGCCGGTTTTACGTCGTCGCGTTATTGCATTTTAAGTACGACACGATGCTCGTTCGAATTTATCGCAGGACACTGCCGATTATGATGCCATTCTCAATGTTGTACTCTCATTTTTACCGCGTTATTTTTTACAGGGAATAAAAACTTTCACAAATTGCAAATTTACGATCGCTTGTAAAATAATCTTAAATTTTAGGCGCCATAAAAAATAACATTTTTTTTTTATATACGTATCTTTAAATTAATTTTTATGTATCGATGCAACTTGAAACTGTTACGTAACGACTAGAACGCGCGTATTTGACGATATTCCGGATTTTACGCAAGTCGATACTCGTCCGCTGAAGTGGATCGTAAAGCTCTTCGCAATTGACACGGGATTCCGCGTAAACGATAGCCCAGAACCGTTGAATTATCTTCCTGGGAAATGGCGAGTCGTCATCAGAGGCAGAGACAAAAGCGAGAATTCGACTGATCCCGCATTGTTGTCTGGTCGGATCGTACTCGCCCCACGTGCTCGTGGGACCATCGGATCATTTCTTTCAACGCGTGCGTTTGCTGCAAGTGCTCGAAAAGGAAGCAGGAGAAAGCGTACCTTCCTTATTCTTTTTAAAGACAAAGGCAGAAATCCGATCCCCGACCGTCGTGAAAGTGACGATTAAACCATTTTAGATGACGGCCGCGTGTCTATGAATAACAATGAACGGGGGAATGAAATATGGACGACGCGTAGAGTTATGTTCTCCGCAGAAACGGAGTCGACGTGCTTTGTTCTCACCTCCGCACTCAACGCTGTCTCGGCCGTTTTACATTTACGTTAAGCCAAACATATACGATGCGGGGAGCGCAGACTGTAGACTGTAAATCATATAGTGGGTGGGAGACGATAGTAAAAGCAATTACGGATAATTATGGGCAGCAGCCCCGAATAAAATGTAATGCTAATGCTTTCACTTGTATTTGTCGAAATATAGAAACTCAAGCAGAAAGCACGAGTAAGGGTGTTACGAAGGTTTGAAGCTTTCGCTTCTATATACAAATGAGAGGTCACGCGACTAGAAAGTATACCGCGATAAGGAGTATCATTTGGGACATTACATGTTATCCGTGGCTCGTTAAAATTGCGACATTAGTTACTTTCCATTTACACTCAAGTGATCTGAGTCACTCAGTTGTGTGAGTATTTTGTACTTAGGTAAGATATGTCATTTTTTGCACTTACCTGGCTTGTTTTGGCGACAAAGCTATCGCATAACAATACAGATTCGTATAGCCTCACTTTTAATGTGAGTCTATTAGATTCATTAAAGCACGCGGTCTCGATTGTGGATGAAAAAAACTCAGTTGAATCTCACTTGCCAGCATGCTAAAAGAACGTGCATTCAACTGAGTTATGACGTCACAAGTGAGAATTATCTGAGTTACGGTGGTAAATGGAAGGCAACTATTAATCGTTACACATTATCTGCGGCTCGTTAAAATTGCGACATTAAAATTAAAACGATAAAAATAGCAAGAAGAGAAAGAAAGGGAAGAACGATTTCTCGCTTTCGGTCGCACGTACGCGAGACTAATAGACGAGAATGTTATCGCTGAGTCTACTTAGAGATCGTGTATCGCGTATCATCGCGATCGCGAAAACTGGCACGCAAGTAATTGTACCGAGACCGAAGAAACGTGGGCAGGACCGAGCGTGTCTGTTTCCCAGAAAGTGCGTATACGTAGCGACATGAGAGATCGCAAGAATTCATTGATGGAAAGAGAACCCGAGACGGTCGTGATCGCGGTGGAGAAAAAGAGCGAGTCTTTATGCGTCTCACCCGCGATCGGACTGGATTAGTCGTGATAGAACTGATATATCTTAATTCGGCAGCACTGCTCTCCTTTGTTCCTCCGTTCAGAGTGAATATTCACGGATCCAATGGCTCGACTTAACGTTAGACTGACTATGTCATTACAATGGGAAAAGTCGCGAAAATTAAAATTGAATCCGCTGACTTTCTTTTTCTTCGGAAAAAAAATTGATCGTCATAACAATTGACGATATATATTCGGAAGAAAAATTGTAACAATAAATTACACGATTAATTATTTATCACTCCGATAAGAATTATGATAATGAATACAAAGTAATTTACAAATGTATATATGTATAAAAGACATGATTAAATCATTGGGTAAAGTTAAAATTATAAAAATGAAGTGCGCGAAGGTGAAGTGTGAAAATGGAATGTGTGAAAATCTTTTATTTTTTTAATGCGCTACACACGCGCGCGGATTGTTGGTACTTATCGTGTACTTCCTAAAGACAATTTTCAACTTTTCACAAATATCCTTTGCTCGTTTCGTTCACTGGAAATTTTTATACTTGCACACACGTAATATAATCACTCTTATCCGCCCTGACATTTCACGGTTGGCGAATCTACGATCGCGCGTTACGTAACGATAGAAATCGCATACGAAAAATTCGTTACCCGGTCGTGCTACGCGCGGTCGCCCAAATCAAAACGAGTTTCGAGCGTTCACCTGTGGACCGGGGCGCTTTTTCCACCCAGATTATATATATATATTAAAGAACGTTGTCAGTTGATAAGCGTCGCGGAATTGAATTTCCGTCCCCCGATATATATATATATATATATCGGGTCGCATTACGACGACGCGAGATCGGCGACTTTCCGAAATTATTTACGCGTCAGCGATTCCGATCAGCGATTCTTCGGTATTCGACACGCGGGGATCGGGAAGCATGGACGATTCGGCGGGTTCTCCGTAACACGGCTGGTCTCACTTTCCGACGCGGTGCGATCAGATGTCGACGCACGTGCGGAGCAAACTGCGAAGAAATGTTATTAATTATAAGATTCTTGCGAGACTCCGAGACTGAGGTGTAACGATGATCCTAGACACTTGAAATAATTTCTCACAAACGGATTAAGCTGTCGTCCCCGTAAAAAAAAACCCTAACTTTCCGTTGTCCGGCGAAACGACGATGATCCCCGCGAAGAACGAGAAGCGTAACGCGAAATAACAAAGCGTAGGATTATTTTGCTCGAGCGACGAGCCGAGTAAAAGTCCATATTCGCGTCCAAGTCCGGATGATGCGGGGCTGAACTTTTAACGCGCGTTGAGTTCAAAGGAGGAGGCGACGTGAACCGAAAATAGATCGGCGCTTACTTCAAGGCTCGCCGTTGAATCGACTCCGCGGGGTCTTTCCACCCGTGCACCGTGCTTGGTGTTCCCTTGCCTTCTTTTTATTGTCCCCTCGCTCTCCGCCGCGCCGCGATTCGCTCCCGGTCGGTTTATTATTATACACGTCGTGCATATTCCACCACGCTCTCTTTCTCTCTCTCTCTTTCTCTCTCTTTCGCCCTGGTGTTCCTCTCGTTCCCCACATCTTCCGTTTTTCTCCCTCGTCGCGTCTGGACAGCAAGCGGAGCTTATTAAGACTCCGCTACTATACCGCGGACAAACACCTTGAACTTCAGGTCCGGAGAAGATGACCGAGGCTCAAGGTCGATCCGAATCCGAACCGGTTTCTCGAGAAAGATTCGGTGAGGAATACGTAAGATCTCCACACCTCCGCAGTTTAATCCATTAGCCGTCAACAAGGAGTAATACACCTGGGGAGTCGGTAAGACGCGAATAGCAATAACGATATTTGCATTATTTTATCGTTTTATATTTTATATCAACGTTTAGTCAGCATCACCGTTGGATAAATTTTTTATTAATCGACCTCTGACTGTGATGTTATTGCTAAATTGCGTTCTAAGCAACAAAAAATAACTTATATTTTATGATTGCAACTGTATTGAAACTAAGAATTATGAACGTGAATATTACTCAAGAGTCAAAAGCACTTGACTTTCTAGACAAGACCATCGGTAAGATGTTTTCTAAATACACGTTTCTCTAATCGGTTTCAAATTGCCTCGTCTATCTCATTTACATGACGTTTTCATCCATTAACCCGATTAATATTTGCCGTTACGCTGTAATAAAATAATACTGTAAAATAATATTCGAATAATATATTTTTTTTAAATATTATTCTTATTATAGAACGTTAATTAATGGTACAAGAACATTGAACAGTTTGAAAAGACGTTGTTCTACATCTCGCAATTACCTGATCGTTTGATGTGACATCGAAATAATGTAGTAATCGAGTAATGGAGTAATGGGGTAAGTCGGCACAGCCGAGAAGACGACTTTCCGTGAAAAAAATCTCTTCGAAGCGAGCCGAATCTTCGTCGCGAGGAGCCAGCTCGCGCTGAAAATAGTATATACTCGCTATGGGTCCCATCAGCCGCTGAGTGCAACCTGCGGCGAAGCGAAACCGCCTCAGCGTGAAACTTCTGACGGCACCTCCGGTGAAAAGAACGGGACACGCACAGGAAATGTCCGCGCGGAGTGCGCGCACACGTGTGCTTCTCTCCATTCTTGTTATAGATAAGAGCGCTTTTACTGTGCATGCAGGTTTCGTGCGACAGCGAAACGTGCCCCGGAAATCGTCGTTGTCCATCGATCGAGAACCGTGAAGGTGATCGTCGCGTCATTAGAGTAGCAGAGTGGATTTTGACAAGGGAAATTCACTATACCAAATCCCACTTCAATGAAAGTGTAACGAAGATTCACAAATTATAGCGAAGATCCACGACTCGCCAAACTGAGAGAACGCTTGATCGACAGGCCGAGAGAAATTGCAGACACATTCTGATAGAAACGTTTCTCGCTGAAAAAACTTTGCGCCGTTCATTGTCTCGCGAACTCTACCTTGGAGAATAACGCGCGCCCTCGTTCGTCATATAATTTTACGGACTCGCGCTCGCTCGTTCGCTGTTCAGCCCGCGCGTGTAAAATCCGCAAGAAAACGATGGTCCCGCGCGGTGAAAACCCGCGTCTCTCTCTCCTCCGACAAAAGGCTAACCGGTTTCCGAAAATAGGTTGCGTCGTCCTCGACGTATGTTATAAACGAACGGTGCATGTGCACGTTCGGAGATGCGGACGCAAGAGAATAAGAGGGAGAATTTACCCAATCGCTCAGATAACGTTGTGACGATAATTGCCGATTAAATTTAGCTGCCGAGATGACAGAACCGACGTTCGAAGTTATTTATAAAAAAAAGAAGAAAAAAAAAGATAAAATCTCAAATTTTACAGAACAATCATTGATCAATTCGTATCGTTAATCCCTCGAAATTCGAAATGCGAATTGCTAAGTCGATCAAAAAGATTTCACTATGGACGTTTCTCGCCGTCGTGTTTATGCCATCCTCGATGGAATTTTTCGACGCAACGCGTATTCCCGTCGCGTGTGTATCGCGCTGCAGATTTTCGTCTCGTCGATTTTTTTTTTTTATTCACCGAGCGTCCGATTCGAAGGATCCCCTTTTTTTCCCTTGACTCATCGACGCATTACGTCAGCAGCGTCCCCGATTCGGAGCCGCGAGTTGGGTGCAGAAAAATGCAGCGTGGCGACTTTCCGTTTCGCGCGATCGTGTTAGCACACGGCGCAGGAGCGCGCACACGATCGATCCCACTCTCCGAGTTAATCAAATAAAGGACATCACGCTAATCGGAAGTTTCCGACGAAATGATCTTATCGCGCTGAGGAGAAACGGCGGACCTCCGCCGACGATCTGTCCCCGAAAAAACGTTTCATGTTTCCCGACTCGTACATTTTATATATGCAGAAGATGCGAAAAAATTGCGGCAAGCCGCACATAAATCGGCATTCTTATATCCGGACTGCTTTTTCGACATTGGTATACTCTAGACGTGGTTTAAAAACGTGCCTCGTCCGTGTGTCTCTTTCGCGTGACTCATCCCCGCACGAAAGGCAAAAAAAAAAAAAAGAAAAATTATAAAATCGAAGCAGCTCGCGGAACGTATACGTGCGACTGGTTTCCGTCTGTATACTCGCTGTTTATGAACGCAACGTTTTCGATAACGACGAGCCGCGACAATGGTCCTCTTTGTGCGACGCGCGATTGATAATTCCCTCCGCCGCCGTAACACCATGCATATATGTTCACACGTCGTCGTTGGCCGCGATACGTCGCGACCCGCATTCGCGATTCCTCTTCGGCATCCGTCGCGTCGAGGCGAGGGAAAACTTGCTCGCGCCGAATGCGGGGTTCATGACCGGAGTATCAATGAGTCACATCGATTCCTCGCTTCCACGAAAGACGGACTGTTTCGCGCCGGAGATACTTAAACGTCGTTTGGCTGTCGATCTTGAGGGTCAATAATAACGCAACGCGCCGCCCCTCTTTCAGCCTTCTCTTTGTTCGTGAATAGTTGGTCATATGTATTTTAACATCTATTGGATATTTTTGAAATTTTTTTTCGTGCTTAGATCGTATCTATATATAAATAAGTAGTTAATAAATAATTTACGCGATCGTAACAGCCTCGTTTAATAAATCATAAAAAAATTAAAAGTGCATAATTGAGCGTGTTTAGTATAAATGCGAAGTGACATTGCAGTTGACGTGTCCCGGAATACTTTCTCGTTTTGAGAATCGCGATCGATCCGGTTAAAAAATTAATGCAACGATTAATGCAAAAATGCGACGTAAATCCCATATCGCGATAAGAATTGCGGGGAACGTTATGCGATCTTACACAACGGTACCGATAGCGAAAAGTCACGAATATTTTTATTACTTTTTGCCAGGAATCCGTTATACGTGCATGTCTCTGGAAAGAACGATTCGAGATTAGATTAGATTAGATACGCGGGACTTTATTGCAGCTTATCAGCGCACTGTTATCGATTAACGCCGGATTTGCACCGATTAATCTGCAATTGCATTTTGATACTTTACGCAGCCGAACAATCTTTGATTCGCGTTAGATACGTGACGTCAATAACAATAATCTTTCCTCCGCACTTTTAATTTTAACAACCATTAAATTCTATTACACTCATAAAGCTCATCTTGATCAACACGATAGAATTATTGATCGCAGCAGAAATTTAACATTCCCGGCATTTAATATAATATTTAATTCATTTGTTATACCTTTTAATGTAGCAAGTATTTGCGGAAATTATATTTCTAAGATTGCATTGTATTCTGGTTTTTTTGTGCAGACATAATGTTATATTTAAACGGAAGATGAAGTCGACGATATACATTATTATCTTCCTGAAAATATTTAGTTCGGAAACTCATCGCTGCTGAAAAAAATTTACAGTAAAACTCGATACGAAATTTTTCTTTCATTCTCGATTAAAGTTGCTCGTCCAAGAAACGAAGCATGCCGGTCATTAATGCGTGTAATATGAGCTTACTACGAGCTGCTCCGACAGTAGCCGCGCATTCTTACGCAGGTTTTCCCTCTCGGTACGCTTCGCTGTTCGGCGCCGTTTCGTTCCGCTATCAGTCGTGCGGATAACGAGAGGGGATCGACGTCGCCGACGGGTAATAGACGGGAAGGTGGTGGTCATCGCCGGGTCATTCTTGAGCAACAGTCGCGCAAGGTGGTTCCTCCGTTCTCATCCGGTTCCTCTTCGGTCGGCATCTCGAAGCAGTGAACGCGCGCCTCTCTCTTCATCCGCGTGAATCGAGTCAAACGTCGAAGTATAATATCAATTTTCTTACGTGCGTTTATGTTTAAGTATCGTCGGATACGATGACGGACTGTCTTCTACCTGGTGATTCGCGATTCCTCACGGCCGGGCCCCTTTTGCCACATTGCGCGACCGATTCACGTATCGTTGTAAAAGATCCTATTTCATTGCGCGTGAAATCAGAGGGAAAAAGTGGATTATAGATATGAAATTTATACAATGTGAAATATTTGTTATAAGTAAATCTATAATTGCGTTACACGCCGCGGAATTGAAAGGAAAAGGTGTAGATGCATTGTTGGAAAAAGTAGAAGTGGTATTCCGTGAAATTGGAACGAGATATATATAGACATATAGTGCTTACAAAAGTTTCTTGAATAAATCTCTTGTCTAATAGTTTTTGTTCGTTCGCATCGAGCGTAAATTTAATTAGCTTTCTGGAAGTTTTTGCTTCAAAGAAGTAAATTATGGATTTTATCGACGCAGGGAGATAATTAAAGTGACACGTGGACCGTTCCAGGATTAAAAATCGCGAAGAAGCGTACCATACCTCTGGAATATTTCATTATATTACCTCTGTTATCTTCTAGATAAGTGCATCGTGATCGCCATTACATATAAGTTCTTCGAGCAATAACACAACACTCGAGAAATACGACAATGTTTTTTAACAATAAGAGCTTTATACTTAGAAAGAAATTTTTTAATTTCTATCTAAGCTCCTATCGATACGGACAGTCCGATCAATTAAATAGATTTTTGTTTCGCCGATTTGTAATCGGACTGTAGCAACCATTTAATCTCTTCCGCTTAGATCCGGCAATATCAGACGTCGCGAATCGGCGAATTCGCGTTTATCTTATCTGACGAATTCGCGTTTCTCCTAACCAGGTAGCGAGGACTAGACCGGAGTCGGAATCCGCGATCGCGATTAACAATGCCGAAACGAAGATAACCGAGTCGATTTCGTGTTTCTTTCCCCGCTTGGATATCGCACAGGTGCAAGTCAACAGGATCGCGGAAACATGGGGTGAGTGCGTGTGTGTTCGAAATTTCTTCATACTTACAATTAGATTTCAAACAAACCGCAAAGTTATTTTGATTTCCCGTGAAGGACGACTTGGAATAAACAATAAACCCAGATAAACCTGTTCAATTTCAAATGTCGAATTTAACAATTTGTAGCTTGTCGGAATTACGGCAGCGTCAGACAGAAATTTTATGACTCTTTGGAAATTCGTTTGCACTATCGATAAACTATATATACGATACTTTTGCTCTCTCGACTTTCTCTCGTGTCGCTATATATACCTTTATCCACTCGGTGCATATAGAAATATTTGCCGACGAATCTTTATCGCCACTCGCTCTATATTGTCTACGAGCATTGAATGTTACGGACTTCGATATCTAATCTGAATTCTTATCGTTTGCAAGGCCGCGAGGCGAAATAGAACGGCGACTTTACACGCTACCTGTTAAATAAATTTTTAACGTCACTTAAAAATAGATGAAATAGAGAAAACGAAACCTATCGGAGCTAAATCAAGTCTTTTTAAATTAATGATGTTAATTTTTTAGTGACAGATTATACGATCAAGGTAAATTTCAATGACGAGTGACGTTAGATAAACGATATCTGCTTTTCCAAGTAAACTGGAGTTAAAAATCTTTTTTATATATAATGAATTTATAATATAAATATATTTAAATGTATACAATGTGACTATGAAATAATTGAATCAATGTATAAATTCAGTTTCATTTTCTTCTTATTGTTTTATTATTGTAAGTTGTAAAATTTAAAAAATCCTGATTAGACTAATCTTACTAAATTAATGGGCATAAAGTTGCGCATAAAGTTAATTGTGAATAATGACACGAAGGCTCGTTATGTATCGAAAGGTGTTTAGAGGTAGCTTATTCTCTTGGATATTTGCAGCGCGGAAACAGTCGACACCGGGGGTGTCTTCAGAAAACCCGGCGCGAGACCGGAAGTCCTCAAGCACGATCGGAAATTGCCCGAGAGCATGGAGCGCGGATTGCACGAGCGTGACCGAGTAGGCGTTCAGGACTTCGTCCTACTGGAGGACTTCCGCAGCGAGTCCGCCTTCGTCAATAATCTGCGTAAACGATTCAAGGAGGATCTCATTTACGTGAGTCGAAAGCGTAATTAATAATAGCGCGAATTAAAAAAGAAATTCTCAGTTATTTCATATACCTATAATTTGTCAGACAGAAGAGTAGGATATATTTTAACAATTTTTTTTTGGTAGTTTTAATTTATTTTTATATGTTTTGTTCGTAATTAATGAGAAATAAATCTTGAGATTTCAAAACTTTGCATAAAAAATTTTTTATTTTACATTTTTGTGACTTTTCCCCATATAAAATCATATCAAAATATAGATTTCTCAGCTATGACAATTGATGGCGGACTATTTTATACGCAGCTGAATGTATAATAATTTCAGCTTACGTGCCAAGAAGTACACTTGGTTTACTTAACATTAAATATTTACTTAACACATTAGTATACTACCTATTCTTCCTTACTCTAGTAATCTCTTTCTCTCATCATTCTATACTCTTTCCAATATTTTTCTCTTATCTCTACCTAATTCCATAAATCTCGATCAATCCTTAATCCTTAATCAATTTTTAACACTCCTCCACCTGATTAATACTATCCCTATCTTGTCTACGCAGCTAAATAAATAAAAAAATTTAGAGTGACACAATGAAAGAAATTTTTTATCTTTAATATCGTAGACGTACATCGGCCAGGTGTTAGTGTCGGTGAATCCTTACAAGAAACTGCCCATCTACACTACGGAGACCATCCTTTACTATCATGGGAGAAATTTTTTCGAGGCACCTCCTCACATGTAAGCATATCTGCAAGAGAAAGTGCGACAAATTCGGGCTGCCCTGTATAAAACGCCGATATTAATTAAAAATTTATTTTCACAGTTTTGCTCTCGCGGACACTGCCTATCAATCTCTGTCTAAGGAAAATCGCGATCAATGCATCCTGATTTCGGGTAAGAAATCACGCCTTTATTCGTTTTACATTGACATCGAATTGTTTATAATTCCTTTCTCTCGCTCCTTTTTATCATCGAGTTCATTTTTCTACATTTTTACATCTTTTCTTCGCGTTTAAGGCGAATCGGGATCCGGAAAAACAGAGGCGTCCAAGAAGATCTTGGAGTTTATCGCGGCTGCTACTGGGCATAAAAAACAAGTGGAAGAGGTGAACGATAAATTGATTGGCAGCAATCCCGTGCTGGAAGCTTTCGGTAACGCAAAGACCAATCGCAATGACAATTCATCTCGCTTTGGCAAGTACATGGACGTTCAGTTCAATTTCCAGGTGAAAATTCAATTTAGTAACGAGTTTCTTTTAAAAGCGAGATCAAGAGAAATTGTAGAAAAATTTCGTCAAAATTAAGTTATTAAATAAATTATATTATTATCTGAAAAATAATAATCAAAATTAATTGTGACAATAATTCGAGAGAGAAAAAAAGAGGTATATTTACAGGTTATATTAATGTAATTACTGTACTTATTGTGCAATGTTATCGATTTCTCTTGATTCGCTTGTTTTTGCAGAAGCATTTCGAGCGTTTGATTTAACATTATTGGATAACGCTTTTACGCGTTTTCAGGGAGACCCAGTCGGTGGAAATATCTTAAATTATTTATTGGAGAAGTCTCGAGTGATCCATCAATCGGTTGGCGAGCGGAATTTTCATATTTTTTATCAACTTTTAGCGGGTGCGGATGACGACACGTTGAGAAAACTGTTCTTAAAAAGAAACCTCGATACTTTTTTCTACCTAAGCAACGGGGTAAGCCTATTCGACTTTCATATTAAATTTTTTATAATTGAAACCTTTTCAGTTCTTTAAAATTTATTTTCTACAACCTCTTTGTTGACTCGTAAATTGACCTCTTAGACGAAAGGCACAGTGGATACCATCGACGATGCTAATCAATACAAAGAAGTTGTCCGGGCCATGAAGACCATGGAGATATCTCAGCAGGAGCAGAACGACCTGTTTGCTATAGTCGCGTCAGTGCTGCACATGGGTAACGTGGGTTTCTCGGAGGAGGACGGCGTGGCGACTATTCTGAAACCCGCGTCCGTCGATGCCGTCGCTACGGTAATTATTTATGAAATAATTTTCAATAATTTTTGTTAGATTTGTGGATTTGCAGATCTATGAATCTTTTACGAAATTGCATTTGACATCAACGTGATTCACAGTCGTTTGTACTCCCAGCGATCGAATAGATGTATGCACGATTGATTATCTTTGTATATCTTGGATGGATTTTGTTGATTATTCCAAGATCCGTTAAAAGATTTTTTAGCAAGTTAGTTTCGATGATGCTGACTTTTAATTTCTTTAAAGTTTCGAGGTACATATCTTCTATGTATACATAGTGTACCTCGAAACTTTTTTTTTGTCAATTCAGTACTTGCAAATTGTTCGATGTCACATTTTTTGAATCGTGATTGAATAGCTGCTAGGATGCGACGTGAAGCGACTGGCAAAGGCGTTTACTCATCGCACCATAGATGCTCACGGTGACGTGGTGGTTTCACCTTTGAATAGGGAATTGGCTATTTATGCGAGAGACGCGCTGGCGAAGGCCGTGTACGACAGATTATTCACCTGGCTCGTGACTAGACTCAACAAGTCTCTCCAGCCCCAGGCCAATCCTCGGCGCAAAATGGTCATGGGCATTTTGGACATTTATGGTTTTGAAATCTTTCAGAAAAATAGGTAACTGTCGAATAACAATTACGTACGCTTAAAGATTTTACAATAAAAATATTATGAGTGCCATAAATAATAATTTTTGAAAAATGTACTTTTTTAAGTTTCTATTATACATTTTATTTTACATTTTTATTATCCCTGGTGGAAAAATGTCTCAGAATTTTTCACATTATTAATCGAAATTTCTATAAAAATTTTAAGATTTTTCTCAGAATTTTAACATTTTCTCAAAATGTTGTATACGAATTGGAACATTTTTCAGAAAAACTCAGATAAAATAATAATGAAATATTTCAGATTTTTCCCACCAACACATTTTTGTAGAAATCTGAATAAATATGAGAAAATCCGCGCAATTTATTAGAAATTTTCATACAGATGCTGAAATATTCCGAAAATCCTCATCCAACTATTTCTGAAAGTATCTGAAAAGTTTGACATATATTTTTCATTTTTCAGAATTTTTCATAAATTTAAAATATGAGAAATTCTTAGAAAATTTCTGAGAAAATATGAGAAATTTTTTCTCTAGGGATATATATATATATTTCTTTATTTTCTATTCTATATCTTAAATTAATATTTTTATTCGAAGAGTGGAATTTTTTGACGAAAATTAATTATTACTAGACATCAATATATTCAGTTAACGATAATTCTCTCTTTCGTTACTTCAATATAGCTTCGAGCAGTTCTGCATTAACTTTTGCAACGAAAAATTGCAACAGTTATTTATACAACTGACATTAAAGTCAGAGCAAGAGGAATATCTGCGCGAAGGGATAACTTGGGAGAACATAGAATATTTCAATAATAAGATCATCTGTGACTTGATTGAAGAGAAGTATAAAGGTTAATTTTTTAAAAAATTCCAGCCAATTCACATTCGCGATTACACATTATCATTAATTAACCGTTAATGCGGCAGGAATAATATCATTAATGGACGAAGAGTGTTTGCGACCTGGAGAACCGACGGACATGAGCTTCCTGGAGAAGTTGAACGTAAATCTGAACAACCATCCTCACTACATCAGTCATAAAAAGGCTGATATACAAACGCAGAAGATTATGGGACGAGACGTAAGAATTTTATACTAAATATTAAATTGAATTATGAATAGTAATGTCTCGAAATACTGGAGAGAGAGAACTAAATTATTATTCGATTGTTTCAATTATTTTATTTTATTTTATTTTATTTATTTTAATTTGTTCGATTATTATATATAAATATATTATCTGCTAACCAATTTCTATTATTTATTGTAGCTATTATTAATATGACAATTATTTGTGAGATTTGTGCAAAATTGAGAATGTAAAAATAAGCTTGATATTTCAGGAATTCAGATTGGTGCATTACGCCGGCGACGTTACATACAACGTACGCGGATTCCTCGAGAAAAATAATGATTTACTATTTCGAGATTTACGTGAAATTATGTCGCATACAACGAATTCCATCACAAAGGTAAACATTTAATTTTTCCGTAAGAAAAAAGTAAGAATTTGTTTTTTAATTATAAAGAATGACAGTTTTGAAGTTCTCAATTTCGAAAATTAAAACGAAAGTACTTTCTTCTAATTTCTCTCGTATACTTTTCGCGGAATTTCTTGCAACTTTGGTTTGGTTTCGAATATTTTCTACGTTTTCTTGTAACTTTTGCAAATTCTTGTTGCTTACAGAGTGTATTCGATGTGAAAGATTTAACCAGTAAGAAGCGCCCGGAAACAGCCATAACTCAGTTTAAAAATAGTTTAAATAATCTGGTTGAGATTCTCATGGGTAAAGAACCGTCTTACATTCGTTGCATCAAACCTAATGATTTTAAGTTGGCCAGTAAGTAGATCTAAAGTAAGATAAAATTGAAATAAAGCAGTAATTCCCAACGCGGTGTACTTAATTAGGACACATTAAAATAATTCAATTCAGCAAATATGTATAAATATAAAAATAAGAATATTTAATTTCTATGTACACCTAGTTCGTCTACTAACAAAAACGAAAAAAAGGTGTAAAAAAAAAATCAAAAACTTAGCGATATGAAATTTATTGAACTTTCGATTTCAGATCAATTCAACGAAAAGATCGTGTTGCATCAAGTGAAGTATTTGGGCCTGATGGAGAATCTGCGAGTGAGACGCGCCGGTTTCGCATATCGAAGACCGTATGAGCAATTCTTGGAGCGTTACAAGTGCCTCTGCTCGGAAACCTGGCCGAATTACCACGGTCCGGCTAAGGAAGGCGTGCAGACGCTCGTGTGTCACCTCGGCTACGAGCGCGACGAGTACAGGATGGGAAAGTAAGACCGCGATCATCATTAAGCATGGTCGTAAATTATAACTCCCCATACAGCACAGATTGTTGCGGAAATTAAGCTTCCAGAAAGGTTTCAAATGATTTGGAACCTTTCTGGAAGCTTTCTGCAACAATCTGTGCTGTATAGGTCATATATTTTCCAAAAGCAAATCAATCGAATCTTGGAAATAATCGACGACTTAAAAATCATAATTTACGCTTGTTAAATTCGTTATCGTTACAGTACAAAATTATTCATCCGATTTCCTAAAACGTTATTCAATACGGAGGACGCGTTCCAAATAAAGAAGCACGAAGTAGCTGCCATTATCCAAAGCAAATGGAAGGGTATATTAATGAGAAGAAAATATTTAGAAATGCGAAAATCAACGATTGTTTTTCAAAAATATATTCGCAGGTGGCTCGCGAAACGCGCAGCCAAGAAACGACGGCAGGCGGTTGTCACTATCCGCAGGTATCTCTTATTTAACTTGTTCTTTCTTTCTATCAAATGAAACATATATCTATATATATAAGTTTTGTATTTAATATATATTTTACATATACTTTTTTTATTATGTATTTTATCATATATGTTATAAGCATATATCTTTTATAATCTACATAAACATATATTTTTGGTTTTTTTTTCAAGTTTATATATTTATATATTTATTATGCTAAATTGATACAGATTTATCGAAGGCTTTATCACACGGGATGGCCCGCCTACAGAGATCAACAAGGCATTTATTGAATTGGCGAAATCGCAATGGCTCATCAGACTTTCGAAGGCGTTGCCGCCGGGTGTCTTAAATAAATACTGGCCGCCATGTCCATATTCTTGTCAAGAGGTACGAAATAGGAATAAGAAATATAGTAGCTCGGCTTTCTACGTAAAAAATTCTCAGCAAAATAGAAAATACGTTGCCCGTATAGTTGTATAATTTATACGTATACATTGCTGTATAATCAATTTTTCATTTTCCGTTGCATAATAAACGATATAGTAAATATATGTAATTGCACAGGCATCAGAGCATTTGCGCGTAATGCATATGCTATGGAAAGCCCGTTGTTATCGAAAGGCGTTAAGCAAGGAGGACAAAGACCATTTTGAGTTAAAGATTCTTGCCGAGTCTTTGTTCAAGAATAAGAAGAAATCTTACGCAAAGAGTGTAGGTCCGAGATTTGTAACCGATCGTCTCGGTGAGGAGTACAAAGCACTGCGACAGAGCTTTACGAACAACATTTTGACATCCGGAGAAAACATAAAGGTAAAGATAAATCCGCGAAAAGTCATCGCAACACTAATTTTTTTCCTTTCATACTATATGTATTTACAATGAATTCTATAAAATGGAAATTCTAAAATTACAATCCATGCTTTTAGTACGCCACTCCCGTTATTAAATACGATCGGCATGGGTATAAGCCACGCGAGAGAGTACTCATTTTAACACAGAATGCCGTGTACATTCTCGACACCCTTAAAACCTTCAAGCTTAAGCATCGTCTACCTTACAAGGCTATCGAGGAGTTGGTCGTTACCAGGGAGTCGGATAATTTACTCATCGTTAGGATACCACCCGAATTGAAAAAGGACAAGGTTTATATACCTAGAATTTCAATAAAAAACTTAATATCTTTAACTCTAAAGAGAATTATTTCAAGCTAACAGTAAAAAATAAAAAAAGTATATAAGCAAATGATAAATTAGTTTCTTATAATGATATAATACGAAAATTCACAAATAATTTGATGTTTAGCAACTGGAATAAACTAAATTAGAAGTGAAAAGTAATTTAAAATTAAGTGATTTATTAAAATCAATAAATATATAAACAGGTGAATTATAGTTCCGCGCATTTCCGCTTTACAGGGTGATTTGATCTTGGAAGTTCCGCATTTAATAGAAGCGTTAACGAAAGCGATCGATATCACCAATCCGAATATTCTTAAAATCGTCAATACCGAATCGTAAGTTCCCATCCAATTTTTTCAACATTATATTTATCCCTTTAATGATATATTCAATGAAAATTCAATTTGGCTAATCCGTTGTTTGCTACTTTTTACCCTACTTCTACTAATATTTACAATGTCATGTCTCAGTGTGTCCCACAAACTAGTCAGCGGTAAGGAGGGAGTCATCGAAGTTAGGACTGGTGTCACTCCGGCGATCAGTAAAAATCGAGAGAATGGGCATTTATTAGTGGTAAGGATCCGACATCCCCAAATAATCCTAATCCTTTAGAGCAATCGTCTGTCCGTCGCAATTATTTTAAATCGTCGAATTTCAGGTCGCTTCCCCGTAAAACTATCCCAAGAGGATCTCTCGAGAACCGGAAGAATCGGTGCCACGATGTTTGGAGCAGCCTTAACACAATGTGATTTAGAAAATACGCAACAGAACATTAAGAAGAGATAATATATGACATTTTAATACATCTTTAAATTACACCAGCGATTTTGTCACCTTATCACGAAAGGGTGATAAAATGACAATATACAGGTCTTTCATTCCGACGTACAGATTACGTCAGAATTGTTGAAAGTATGGAAGGCCCAGAGTGCCATAAGGCCTCCTGTATAATATTTCCTTGTAAATTAGGTAATATTATTAAACGATATTTATTCTGATAGGAAGAAGGATAAAACCGACCGGATTGGTGAGTTCGCTCGTCAGTATAATTTATAAACGTTATTTAAATATAAACTAAGCTTCAGTTACGCGAGCGCAATAAATGGGAAGAAATTCTCTTCACTTTCCTCACTGTGACCACATCCCTTTTCCAATAGATAGTATCGAACAGAACATTATCTTTTAATTAAGAAAGATACGTACATACGTAAATCATGTATTATCGATGTAAGCAGGTATTATAACACTTAACGTATCACTGTTTCTTCGAACTGGAAGGATCTTTCTTTCTGAGGGTTTTTCTTCCTTCTAAGGCTCTCCCTCGCAAGTCATCTTCCACCGCGGTGTTCACTGTCTTTGAGATCATCTTCTTCAATTTCTGCGCTTCTTGCAACTTTGTCTTCTTCGGTTGAACGGGGGCATCTTTGAGAAAGATAATACATCTCAATATCATTATGATTCAAGAAAGCTTACTCTTTCCTAATCACTTACTTCCACGTCTTTGGATAGCAGGGCCTTTCTTGCTCTTGTTGGCTTTTGCCTTTGCCGCCGCCGGTAGCTTTGTCTTAACTTTGAGTTTTCCCTGCGGCATTATACTTTATCACTTATATGCAAGCTGAAGTTTATAGATTCAACAAATGTAATCGCTCATAAGCCCTGTAAAAGAAATGAGAGCACAAAGACATTAGACGAGTGCAGAAAAAATCTTCAGAGTGGATTAAATAATTAAATACATCAATTATACACAACGGAAGTATAATACCAATTTATAAAGTATATTTTTTATACGGAAGGATACGCGAGAATAATTTCCACCTCTATCAGATTAATTAGTCTAGTCCTAAGAATTAGAAAAAGATAAAAAGTTGTACCAAGATTTTAAAGTTAATCTAAATTAATAGAAATATACATAAATCTCTCGTACATTTTTCTCGTAACAATATTAAAGATTAAATTTACAGAACAGAGCTGATCTCTTTAATCATATATAAAAAAAATTTGCGAGAAATATCTTTTCTACGTGCAAAGTTATGCTAAATCGTACATTTTCCTCGTAACAATATTGAAGATTAAAACAAAGCAGAGGTGATCCCTTTAATTATACATAAATTTGTAAACTACATATTTTATATATATATATATATATATATATATAAAGTTATGCTAAATTATACATTTTCTTTGTAATAATATTGCAGATTAAATTATAAAAACCATGCGTTTATAGGTTATATCGCATTGCAATACGTACCGAAGCGCTCCAGTTTTTATACTAAAGGCTGGTTTACACAAATCGCGGACGCCGAATAACGTGACGCGTCGACTGGCGATTGCCAATCGACCAATCGCGGAGCGTTTTTGGCGCGAACATGTGGACGGAGGAAGCACGCAACGCGAAAAAAAAAAACGAAAAGTTCATTTCACGAGTTTATTAATGAATAATAGATGCGAGAAAGGCGCGCACGTAAGAGAGAAAAGGCAGGCATTTTACTTTTCGTATATTCTTTCACTCGTGTTTATCGCAAAATAAGAACGATACTTAATTCTTTTTTTTTTTTTAGAATTGCAACACGAAGACGTTTCTCTTCGTACACTCCGTTATCATTTCCCTTTCGTCGGCTATCGTTGTTCATATTATTTATTGCTGCGAGGTACAGAGACAGAAACGCGAGCGTTAATTGCTAAAACGAGGGAATATCATTACAGAATACTCCACCGCGCGTGTAAATAAAGAGAAACCGTACGCGCGCCGCAGCGAGCTGAACGAGCGAGGAATTACGTCGAACGCGGCATGGCGTCGGCACGCTAGGTGGGGGAGGGGGGCGAGAAGGAGAAGGAGGAGGAGGGCGATAGGCCGCGCCAGCGGGCGACGGGGATCGGAACGTGACCTACGCAGGAGATGTCGACAAGATGACAGCGGCCGTATGACTACGCTGGCTGGCTGGCTACGCCGTTGCCCGCCCGCGACACGACGAGAGTCGAGGAAACGTCGTTTCGCGCCGGGAAGTGCGCCAGGAAGCGGCGGCTGCGTTGAGTGCGGCGAACGGGGCGAACGAGAGACCTGACGTCGTCGTCGTCGTCGTCGTCGTCGTCGTCGTCGCCGTCGTCGTCAGTCAGCGGCAGTGGTGCCGCGCCCCCGTGCGATGCGCACGAGTGGTGAGTGAGCGAGGGATCCCCGCGCGAGGAGGAGTCGCCGACGAGGAGTGCCGTCGACCTCTCCCACCCCCCACCCCCCCCCGCGCGCGCGTGTCCGCGGCCGGCGGCATGAGCGTGTTCGGGGACTTCCAGCGTGTCTGGGTGCAGCGTTTCCCGGACAGCGCCTTGCCGGCTGCCTGGGAGGAGGATGTCAGGGCGAACCTGGTCAAGCACAAGCAGAAGGTGAGTCCGAACATGCGCGACGACTCTCCTCCGAGGAGGGATATTGTTAACGATTGATCGAAGTTGCTAAATTTATATCGACGAGCCTCGCCGCCGCCGCGAGGACCGCAGGGTCCGCAGGTGCGACCGGATAATTGCGAAGCGAGGGAATCCGGACATCCGGATATGCCGTGTGAAACAAGGGTGAAACCTGCGTCGTGGCTGGTGATAGTGTCGCAATACTCGCAATGTATCCGCCGAGCGTTTATTAGTCACGTGTGAACGATCTGTGTGTACGCCCGTGTATACGTGTGCGCGAAAGAGGAGAGGTTTTTATTTCGTTCAATTGACATCCTGGAGGGGCCCCCCCGATGACTCACCCGTGTAACGGCCGGAGTAACCGAGTTTTTTTACACCATGAGTCTTTAATCAAGTTTCCGAGAGAATTGATGAATTTTTTTTTTAAGTAACAACGTGGGTGATACGAGATTGTGCGATTGAGAATGCAACGTTGCGCAAGGACTGTGGGTGGTGACTGTAGTAAAGTGTCGCAATGTTTACCAGGTATTTATTAGTCAGACATGGGAGTTTATGCGCGTGTATTAGATAACGATTCTCTCTATGAAGGTTCCTTTTCGCGCCACTTGAACGCCGATGTGTGGAGGAGGAAGAGAACGGCAAGGAGAATTTTAATTTCTCCGCTTAATAAAAACTTAGTCATGTATAATTCAATTAACACCGTTGTTCACACAATCGCTTGATGACTCATCGAATTAATTGTCCGTAACCTGTCAGTGACAAAGCACTTGCGACATTACGACCACCAGTGGTATTATCGTTCTCTTTAACATTTACATTGAGATTCTGATAAACGAATAAATGTATAAGCAGGAGAAGAGAGTACGGTAAACATTAACTTCCTGCTTGTGTGACCGCCGCTGAATCATTGCGGAATTATCTCTGGTCGTGTTATCAGAACGCCGAAAAGAAGTTGATTATAGTTATTACATTGGGTCATCCTGAAAGTTCACGGCGTTACATATATTTATCGATTTTTATTCAAATTTTACTATATAAAAAGGCATTTATAAATTTATTTAAAAAGCAGCAGAAAATTATATAATTATATAACAATTTTTTTTCTTAATTAAAGTGTATTTAAAATATAATCTAATGAAATATATTTTTACACAATGCAATTTTCTTAAAATATAAAATAATGAAGAACATTTGCGATTTTTATTTTCTATAAAATGACAGAAACCTTTCGAACAATGTATATCACGAAGCACGCGGTGCGTATTCTTTCTTTGCAGGTGACAGCTTTGAGAGAAGAACTCGAGAAGGAAGAGTTTTATGTGGAGTATTTGGAGAGATTGCTGGCCGATGTCGAGCGACACAAGCAGCTGGCTAACAATATCAGCGTGAATACGTCTGAGAATAAACAGGAAGCGACGACGGAAACGCAGTCTCAACAGGATTCTCAAGTGTCGGAAAACAGTTTAGCGGACTTTTCGAATTCGCCGAGTTCTCGGAATGTCGGACCGTCCGCGCCTTCCTTGACGGAACGGGAAGACATCAGCAAGTTTCAAGACAAGTGCGTGTCCGAGTTGAGCTCGACTCTCGGAGCGGCTGGTAAGCGACCGAAGAGCGAAATACCAAGGAGTCCCGAGAAAGTGCCTGAACTTAGAAGAAACAGTGATCCAGATGTGCCAAGTAATTATGTTACAGTGATTGAAGTCACCGGGAGTTCGAAGAAGGACAAACATGAGGAATCTCTCAAAGAAGAGGATGAAAAAGGTACCTTCCCTTATATATAATTTTTTTTTATTAAACTTTTGAAACTCTGTGATCTGTATAATTGTTGAAAGAGAGAAATTCGAAAAGTGAATGCATCTAATTTTAATCTCTTACCATTTTATGAAAACAAAAGTTCTGCTTTTAAAGCTCTATAAAACCATCAATTTTATGTATATTAGAAATTATATTATGAAATGTATATGAAATCTGAAAAATTATTATTTATTCACTAAACAGACTTAGAAAAAGCTATCAATGAAGATGGCGAAGACGGCGACGCAGAGGCATCGGAAGAAGAGCCCTATTACGATTCAGTAGCCTTGGATCAAACTGGAGAATACGTTTACATTGACGCGCGCGTACCCACTGTCAATAGTAACAATGGTAGCAAGGCCGCAACTCGAAGACCACCCTCGCTGCCAGATTCGCCGGGCAATCAGAGTAATTATGTCAACATCGATTATTTTATACAGTAAGTCGTTTGTTATCTCTCGCTTTACTTTGATTAGAACACATCGGAACCATTAACTATGCGGAGTACAAGCGTCTCAATTACATTGTATTTTTTTAAGTTACAAATATACATTTATTAGATAAATTTACGCGAGTACTCCCTAGTTAAGGTGTGGAATATGTATATGATTGTGCGCATTACTTTCAGACACAGAGCAGCGATGGATAGCGAAGATGAAGAGGGTGCCAGTCCGGCGCCCCCGATTTTGCTACGTGCTCTCAGCACGGACAATGAAACCGGCAGCAGTGACGCCGAACCGCTGAGTCTGAGCGAGGGTAGCTTGGAATCGCCGACCCCGACGACGCCGCGTAGACAAGAAAAGAGCAAGGAGCGCGAGGACGACAGGACGTCGATGGTCAAGTGTATCGTGAACTCGGTAATGGAGAGCGAGGCTGTATATGTGGAGTGCTTAACTGTGATGTTACAAGTAAGTTACTCGACGGTTTAAATTTACGAAAGAGTTGTAAGAGCTTATTCACAATGTTTCCCTGTTCTTGTAGTATATGAAAGCTATTAGGGCAACTTTAACGACATCTCAACCGGTCATCTCGGAAGATGAATTTGGCACGATGTTTTACAAGATTCCGGAACTGCATGCTCTGCATCAGACGTTTCTGGACGGTCTTCGAAAGAAGACGGAAAAGTGGGACAGTAAGACTACTATAGGAGAACAATTTAAGGTAGTACATATAATTTGACAGTCTTAAACGAGACGAGTAAAAGTTGGAAAATCATTATTGTCACGTTGGTTTCAGATTATGGCCAGTAATATAGGATTATATGGTGCGTTTTTGCATAATTACGCTCGCGCGACCGATACTGTGCGACGATGCTCCGCCCACTCCACTCAATTTGGAGAGATCACTAGAGATATAAGACTCAGGGGTTTTCCAAAGGGCCCGGGTTTATCTCTGGAAG
Organism: Temnothorax americanus; assembly: GCF_048541705.1. Lineage (NCBI taxonomy): Eukaryota > Metazoa > Arthropoda > Insecta > Hymenoptera > Formicidae > Temnothorax > Temnothorax americanus. Next base: position 1,846,108 of record NW_027509253.1, read on the forward strand.
ATTTGTTACATAAGCCAGTAGCTCGAGTGCAAAAGAACGCTTTAGTTTTACACGTAAGTAATTTGCCGCGTATGTATCTGCAGCATGTATAATGTACCAGTGTATACAATAGGCTTGTATATACAACTTTTTATGATCGATAAAATCGTGATAACGGGCTACGACAAACTTGAGATCTAGAAATACACTTTATTGTGCTACAATTTTTTTTTATCTTATCTTGAAATTTTTGTAGCGATAATTCTCTTATCTTCAATGGCTTTTAGGATCTTCTCAAGCATACGCCAGTCAACCATGCGGATCATGCGCCCTTGTCGGAAGCTCTTGCTATGACCAGAAACTTCCTAGATGAGTTCAATATTATTCAGACGAAGTCTATGTTTCCGGTAAGATTTACGTAAATTGCAATATATACATATTTTATCTTATTTTATACAACATTGTGCAACTGTGTTTTTTGTACCACCTGATTTTTTTTTCTTACGCAGAGTCACGATAGAGCCCAACGAAGATTGGTGAAGAATTCGTTTGTGGTCGAGCTGTCTGATGGTCATAGGAAGTTGAGACACCTCTTTCTCTTTAACGATGTGATCGCCTGTGCGAAGTACAAAGCGTCTGGCAGGGATAAGTTCACGTTTGAATTAAAGTGGTACGTGCCGGTAGCGGAAGCCACTGTTACGGAAGACGGCATAGAGCCACGTGAGGCCAGTCCTGCTAATGTGGTAGCTTTAAGGTAAATCAGCAAAACACTTATAATCCGCCGCGATATCTATCATCAATGACGAAGAGTAGTGGTTCATCGATTGTAAAAAAATATTGTAAAAAATATGCTATCACAGATTAGTCATCAATGTTAAAGTACCGCGTTATAAAGTCAACCGGTTATCAAACTAGATAATCATTAGTCAGCAAAATAATACACTAATACATTATATTAATGGAAAAGCCGAACAAATGTTTTTTTGTCTCTGATATTAAATATCTAATTAAATTAGAAATAACTTGAAAATTATCGGACAGGTCACAAGCGTGTACAGTACGCGATCAAATTCTGTGGGAAGAACGAAACGATGAGAAGCGAATCCGACTAGGTGGTAGAGGATCGGAGAAGAATCGCAAGAAACTCGCCGAACTTGAGGCTCAGCTTGTATTAGCCTCGCCGAACTTAGTCCTGCGCGTCGCGCACAAAAGTCAACAGAACCGAATACAAAACTCTTACACCTTCTTCCTGTCCAGCGAGTTTGAGCGTTCCCAATGGGTAGAAGCGGTAGAGGCGTTACAACAGGTCATTAATTCTTTCATTAAGACTATGTAATAATCTATTGCAGTTTGTTATACTATATTTGATAGAAGAATTCATGTTGCTGGTACTTTATAGGGCGGACAGCCTCCGGGACAGCTACCATTGTCGATGTACGAACTGCAGGCTTGGGTCACCGCTTGTCGGACGTATCTACAGACCGACATGGGCAGCTACCTGCTAAGATCGGGACGCGACGAGAGCTTGCTGCTGGGTGATCTTCATCTGACGCTGCTCGGTTTGACTCCGCCAGGCTTAGACAGAGTGGGTGATCTCTATATCATCGTAGAAGTCGACAGTTATGGACATTATTTCAAGAGAGCGCGAAGTCGCGTCGCCAGAGGTCAAGCTCCGATTTGGGGTAAGAAACTTTCTTCGCTCCTGTTTTACAAGCTTTATTTGATATTAATCTACAATCTTATTAAGTACAAGTAATGCATGCCTAAAATATTAAATTCTTTATATTACGATAATATATTAACGTTTTCTACTTCACTTAAATTTTCTTTTCTTTGATACAGGCGAGACCTTTGTGGTAGAGTTGGAAGGAAGCCAGAACGTTAGGATCTTGTTGTACGAGGAATGCGGCACACGCTCAGTATTGCGAGGTAAGTGCATTCAACGGTTGAGCAGATCTTGGCTCCAATCTGATCAGGTGGAGAGGTCGCTAAACCTAGGACCCGCGACATTGGATGTGGCACTGCGTTTTGTTCCCAGCGAGGTCACTCTGAGGCGAGTGCCGTCGGCCAAGCCACAGGGTTTATTCGGCGCCAAGATCCAGCAAGTTTGCAAGTACGCACGATTTTATTTCAATCAAAACAGTTAAGACAATTAAAAGTGTGCTTCTGACTTCTCTCTTTCTCCCATTGAATTTTAATTAAGAGAAAATAACTAAATATTCCAATCACAAAGAATCTGCAATTGAAATAAACAGAAAGTTTCTTACTTCCTTTTAATACAGTTTCTCTGAATTTTACGGATTTATTTATGAAATATTCTAAGATATTTTTTTAATTGGAATCGTTAGTAATTATTATACTGTTTCGTGATTTTGTAGACGAGAGAAACGCGATGTGCCTTTCATAATAACGGCATGCGTGCGAGAGGTGGAGAGACGCGGCGTCGGCGAGGTTGGTCTGTATCGCGTTTCTGGCTCGGCGTCCGATGTGGCGAGGCTACGCAAGTCGTTCGAGAGCAACTCATACGAAGCGGAGCAGCTACTTAAAGAGGTACGTTTGCAATTCTAGCTTTTCTCGCGTCCGTAATAAGCAAGAGAAATGTTTTCTTATTGCTGATATTTCTGTATGCGAACGTGGATGCAGGTGGACGTGCACTCGGTGACGGGCGTATTAAAGCTGTATCTGCGTGAGATGCCGGAGGCACTATTCACCGATGCTCTTTATCCGGCATTCCTGGAGGCCTTCCAAACGAGTGATTTATCGCGGGGCGCTTCCCTGCGCCGCGTTTATGACGGCTTGCCTGCCGTCAACAAAGCGGTGATCGACTTCTTGCTGGCACACCTGACCCGTGTGAACAAGCATGAGGCACAGAACAAGATGTCGCTGCATAATCTGGCCACAGTGTTCGGGCCCACGTTGCTGCGACCCGGTACCAGTAACTCGCGCAGCGACGCCAAGAGCCGCGATCCTCTCGCTGCCGGCACCGTCGACGTGATGGCGCAAGCTGGCATTCTTTACTGCTTCTTGCAGTTACATATACAACAACAGAACAATCAATCTCTCTAGTCGACAAACTCCCCTGATCCTGAACGCGATTAACGCTGCTGTTCGATTTGAGATCGGTAGGTAATTGGCAACGGGAACGCGACCATTTTCTTCCCGACGAAGCAAACGCCGAAAAGACGATGTAATGGTGTCTGAAGAACAGCCCGGTAACTCATATCGATATCGTTCTATACTTAATCTTACAATTAATTCATTTATTGAATTTCAAAGATACGTAATTTCTGTTATGCCATAATGTGTCACATCATTTATAACGAATAACTTACGTAACGAATGCTTCCATTTATCAAATAAAGTTTTATAATTTTTTACGCGATTGAAGTCAGAAACTTTTCATTTAATTAAAATTTTTTTTTATTTGCGTTAGATGCAATATAAAGTTTGTTTTACCGAATTTCGATGAAATGACTGAATTTTTATTTTTATTCTTTTTATTATTATATTTAATTAATTAAATTAAGTCAGAAAATCAATCGCCAATTTCCGTCCTTCAAACACCTGTCAGATGTCTTTTGTATTGCGCGCTGGCACAAGTAATCCATTTGTATCGTTGGTCTCTTTTGTAGTTTCGCGTGACGTATCTCTTTTTTCGCGATCCTGAAGTAGAGCCTGGAAATATATTAAAGCGAATAGAGTGGCTTTGATGAAACTTCCTAGGAGGATAAAACTCCTATACTCCATACGCGTGCAAAATAATGTAGCCAAGCTGCTCTTATAGAACGTATATAAAGCGTAATATTAATAATAATATATATATACATATATCTTTTTACTTTTGAGGTTCATAATATATTTTCTACTTCATATTGTCTGAGCTGACAATGTCGCTCGCGCGCAATCAAATTGATGATCTTTTCTAAAATGAGATTTTTGAGATAAAGAAGAAATGGTGCAGAAATTTCAGGTGAGAAATTGGCCAAAGAGAGAATATTAAGAGATAAGTCGAAATAAATTGGTAAAATTGTTATATTATCTTTGTATATTAAAAGTGTCTTGAAAATTTATAAAGAAGAAGAGAGAGAGAGAGTTAAAAAGTAAGAATCTTTTAAGGGAGAATAAAAGGTAAAATAAAAAGATAAAATAATAAATTTTGTATAAAGTCCGAGATCGAAGTTTTTAAAGCCTGAAATTTGTGTACGGGATATGCAATTTGGCGCGTTTGTGCTTTAGAAAATAAGTACTTTTTCACTTGACGTGTGTTCCTAGCAGAGAATCTAAATCTTTTTATACGAGCCTTTTTGTATATCCGTTGCAGGAAGCAACCTATCGCCCTAAGTAATATGGATACTGTACTCTCGTGTACTCATACAATAGCGTACATCTCGGAGAAACATTACAACATTCGGGAAAATAAGAAAGAGAGAGAGAGAGAATGATTTGTTCTTCCTTCGAGATTCTACGGAATTCAGGGAACGACGTTCCTCATAATGTGCAAAAATCTGTTATACACGTATAATGTAATAATCGTCCATTCCATTTCCTCGAGTTTTCTAAGAAGAATTCAACAGATCGAATCTTCGCGCAAAGAAGCTCGGAGTTTTGGCCCAAAAAGACATACGACTGCAAGAAAGAAGCCCTCCTTATTCCGTCAAAGTGGTATCTTTTGACAGTAATTTTGATTAATGTGAATCCTTTTTTTATTACCGTCTAAATGCAGCTTAATGAGATGCCAAAGAGAAAGGTACGTTCCCACATATGTAGAGTGTCTCGAAAATCGTAATTTATATATAAGAAAAAGGCAATCTCTTTACAGAGAAAAAATAGTTGAAGAAGCAGAATAAGTTTATTCTTACACGAGAATCTTTGCTTTTTCTTATTTTAAAAGAAAATTTATTTTAAATCCATAAATTTTCAGTGAAGTTTTTTTTCGATCTTTAAAATTACTTTTTTCGAAAGAAAAGAGATGTTTATATATTCTGAAAATTTTCTTTTTTTTTACAAAACTGCTAAATTGATTAATGAATTACGATTTTTGGAACATTCTATGGTAGAAAAATATACTATAGTCGATAACGAGAGACAAAACACAAACACGCGAGTTCAGCGATACAAGTTAACGGAACTCGGTACAGAGTATCTTGCGTATTATGCCAGGCCGTCTAAGTTTACAAATTACATAAAAGAGAAAGAAAACGAAAAAAGAGCCAAGTCTGATGAGAGTGTTCGATAAAAAAAAACGAAGACATAAGAAGTATTAAATTGTTTATGCTCGAACAAAGTAGGCAACTATTGTATCTCGTGCGTATGAAGGCAACCGCGTGCGTGTTTGTGCTTGTTTATTTGTATGCGTGTATTATCTTCCTTTTCCCCGTGTATGTATTATACCGTAAAAAAGAAATACCGCATATATACCAAGATTAATTTTGATATCGTTTTTAAGGAACGTTCGCCTTTTTTTGTACATTGATACGAAGTGTAAAAACGAATTTCCTCGACTATTATTTGTGTTATTATTAATATTATTAATATTATTACTCCACATATATATATATATATATATATGAGACAATTATCGTCACAACTATTTGTTACAAGATTTGATCAAGCTAGCTTGTTCGCAGCGAAATGCGTACTGTACTGCCAAAAAGTGAAGAAACACACTTAAAGTGGATAAATATAATACTGAAGGTTTATAAACTTTTACATCGATCTGGATTTTTTTTACATTTCACCTCGATGGGACGCCGTTGGTCAAGTTTCAATTTCATGTGGTATAAATAACATCTAATAATCAAGTAGCGCATCATATCAAAAGGAAGCACTGCCAAGTTTAAGAATAAGCATCGCGTTTTCAGAGAAGATTGCAAAGAAGCAGCAGGCAGCAGGTAACGCTTTTGATATGCTTTGTATTGGAATTTTAATTACTCGTTTGTTCCCTCGAAATATCCACACGGAATGATTGAGTAACTTATATTTTTGAAATCAATTGTAATTCACATCTGGTCCGAGATCTCTTGCTGTATTGAAGATTCCAGACAATTCCTGGCCGGCGGTGACAAAGGCAATCTGACGGGTGTGGCCGCGATATTATCCCACAAGCCAGGTAACCGGGAGCCGTCGGAGGCGTTACACTGCATCCCTAATAAATCAATTGAGAGTTGAGCAGAAGAGAAAGGGAGGAGAGAGAATTTTACGATACAGAGATTGAAGATTATTGTAGAGCTACAGATGTATTCAGAATAATTCATCGGTAATAATTTAAAACATTTTTTCTTATATCGCTTATATTAAATTAAAATTAAAAACAAATCGTCAAAAATTCTAGAATACAAGAATTGATGGAATTATAAATCAAAATTAATGGAGTTACACGTGATTTTTAAGTATCGACTGCGAACCTAAAGGTGCAGCTTCATAGAGATCGTGAAGAGCTTCCACGCGGACCTTGGTCCACTCGATGCTCTTATAATTCGCCGAGATGCCCTTTTCCGTACTGGTCCCTTGACTTTCCCATTCTCGCATATAGCGGAAATACGTTCGCAGAGCGTCGTCGCTTATGGCACTCTTGCACACCTAATTGTAACATAGAAATTCGTATGGCGATCAGTTATACGAATTTTTTTTCTAATGGGATCCGTGCGAATGAATATATTTACTTACTTTCTTATTTCTTTATTTTACTAAGAAATTTAGTTTACCTCTAATTGCGCATTGGGATAGTAATGAATGTAATTAACACACATCTCGTCGGATATAGCAAAGCCGCCAAGAGTCACGTTATCTCTTTTCATAGTGTTGTAAGTGCATGTAGTTATCAGAGAATCCCCCTGCAAATTATTTTATTTTTTTAATAAGGACACCCAGCTGTGTGTGTGTGTGTTTTTTTTTTATTATTAACTTTAATACGTGATGATTCGTAATGAACTATTTAATTTATTCACTCTTATTTATTATCTGTGTGTGTGTGTGCCTTATTTCTATATATTTGTTTGCTTTAGTTAATTCTGTTACCGGCAGGATGGTCACCGGTTTCGGTAGCAGTCTGATCTCCTGGAAATGAGTGGAGTAATGATTGTCATAGTTTAATTGCGGCAACTCTTCGCCGTTCCTCACATGACGGGTGATGACTTTGGTACCCGTCAGATGCGTGTGCAGTTGAGAGCCGAAAATGTGAATGCCACTTTGGGGCAATCCGACTCCGGTGCATTCCGCTATGCAGTGACCGGACAGCGTAAAGGCTTCCTGAAAAAATAAACGAGCTTGATTTTAAATTCGAAGATTACGCATCCAAAAATTCGTCTCTTTTTTAAAAGGAGATTTGCAGATGGTCATAAGCGCATGCATACTTTCGAGATAAATTCAATGAATGAATTTTAGATATATTTAATCGGGTTAAGAATTTACATTTATTACTTACGTATGAAATAAAAAGAATATATTTACTTAAATAATTTTTATGTAAAAGATATCTGTATAAGTGTAAAATTATGATGCGAACTTTATTGTTTCGATTTAACTGTTTAATTACGTGCGTCAGCATGCGCTTATAGTCGAGAAATTTTTCAAAAATCAATCAATTAGTTTTTTCACCTGTTGCGGGGGTATGGCCATCTTATCGGTGTACTCGAGACCAAGCTCGATGACACCGGCGTCATACTTTCTGAGAGCCGTGGTTAGAACAAATCGGATTCCGGAGGAGTCGACGACGCCTTGGTGCAGCTCGGGATTATTGTAATGTACCTCCAACATGGTATACGGATTGAAATCGGCCCCACCGATGGATAGACCGGCTTCTTCCGGATACACAAATGCGTCGGCACCCATCGCCCACGCTGCCAGCACCTTCTTGCAGATCTAGGTGATTTGAAATGAATAACTGAGCTAAATTTGTAAGTCACGATCGAAGACACAAATTTAATTCTCAAGAGAAGAGTACTCAATTTTTTTTTAACCAATGATATATTTCGTAATTGAAAACATAGATTAATAACTTAAATCATAAAATGAATACGTTACTCTTTAATTTTTAAGATTTCTTTATGAAATTCTTTATTTTAATAATAGAATGTTCGAAGTAGTTCAGATTCTTTATTTTAACGGTGTGAGAAAAGCAAAATTTTCTAAATTATCAACATATGCGATATCTGCTGTAGGCATTGCTTTATGAGAAGACAACTACCTGCGTTTTTTCGGGTCTATCTGCTCCGTCACAGGGTCCATCGTACATTGGAACTTCTAGATTCACGGATCCGGCGCAATGAAAGACTTCCATGTGATGCACAAGATGTTCGTTACCCGCTTGAATAGCGGGGCCAAATTGTAGGATATGATGCCTATTAGTAAATATATATTTCTCTATTTATTTCTTTATATATTTATATTGATTGAAATCTTCAGAGTAAAGAATCCAATTGGTAAAAGCATAATGAAATATCTAAATGGGTCCCAAATTAACCAAAGAATAAAGTAATAAAAAAATATTATCGATGAAGTATGCAGATCTCACTAATTTACCGCATATCTAATACGCACTTTTGTCTTAATACTGACGGCAACTTAAGCACACGACACCAATAAGTGGTCTCCTTCTTCGGCACTTGAACCCGATGGGCGAGTAATTCGAGCTGCCAGGCGTTCGCGGGGAACTTGGGCTTTTTATGGGATACCCTGTGCAACTCGGTACGGGACATGCCTGACGATTTTGCGTCCGATATCTCAAGGCCGGCCAAGGAGGACAGCGGTCCGCGACCGCGGAGCCACACTAGGTGCGTGGTGCCTCTCTAAAAAAAAGAATATAAAATAAAAAAAACATTTTACATTCCAACTTCTTACGATTTCTCTGTCTCTGGACAAAGGCATCGCTCAACTGGAATATGTGAATCAAAGGCTTAAACATTTTAAAATTTGTTTTTCCTTACAGAAATTTAATACTGGAAAGTAGTGATTTTAATCACTTATTTTGAGTGTTAAAGGCACTTAACAACAGTGCTTTTTAATACTCAAAATAAGTAATTCTTCACTACCTTCCAGTATTAAATTTCTGTAAGGGTCGCTTTTATATAAAGTGCTAGACTTAAAAATCTCAACTCTGTCAAGTCTTCCGATGATTGTTACGTGTTACATTAAAATGACAATATTCTTTTAGTCGCTTCGCAGGTTTTCAAATCACATAGATATGAAAAGTCATACTCACCTCAATGATATAATCATGCTCGTCGCAAGTATCGAACTTGCGGGAGAATGTGAATTTCATGATATTACCGCGTCTTTTCCATGCGAAGTTTTCGCAGTTCTGCTGGGTGTCCAGATGTAATTTCCCGTCAACATCCGTCCACGAATCCTGCCGATCATCGACAGAAATAAAATCAATTTTTTCGTATACAACGATTTAATGCTTTACATCACCGAATATCTTACTTGAAGATGAATTTGTTGGTGCCAGTCAGGCCACAAGACGCAGTAATCAGCCGGTTTCAGTTCTCCGTAGTCGGAAAATCCGATCGCGAACCAGGTGCTATCATTGCCGACGTAATGAATCTCCACGATCGCCTGTTTGTTTATTAGATCCACTCTGAAAACGAATCACAAACTAAGAAAAGTTATAATGATATTGATAGTCTTTAAGTAACTAAAAATAAGAAAAAGAATTACACAAGTCATAGTACACACGCATGGAGAGTTTATGTACAAGTTTCAAATTAAAATTATATCTTTTCCTGCAGATAAGCAATTATACAATGGCGAACGATTTTGTTCGAAATCGCACCTCCAGTGGAAAGTCGCCTCCGAGCCGAGCGGAACTGTATGCACCGCGTTCTCAGCTACGTTTTCACCGATCGAGGATTCGCTTCGGGACCAACCCGAGTGAATGCCCGCGAGAGCGACCAGCAGAAACAGCATCATCATTAATGTAACCAAATCCTTTTTAAATCTGCCTACAAAGCGATTCAGCGAATAAACTCGTCGAGCTTTGTTAACTCGGATTTTATGTCAAATTTATTCTGATTTCTTGAACGTCGTTTATGAAGTATACAGAGTTGTATCGCGGAGTCAGCAAAGGATGGATCTACACTGAAGATCCTTACTGCGGACTTTCGTATCTCGCAGGATTCCGCGCTTGCGGAATGACGCGGGGTGCGCAAGCTCGAGAGAATTGGTTTACAAATGGGACACCCCTTCGCTCTTTATCTAGAGTCGCGTTTATGATCGTTGTTTGAGCTGTCTGAGAAATAAAAATTAATATTAGTTTAACTTTTAATCTAATTTAAATTTTGTTTATCATAGAATATTTAAATATTTGTATTTCTGTTTAGCATTACACACATGTTTCTCAAAAAAATAATAAGGCAATTCAATTTGTTTAATGTAAGTTATTTTTTTACAGATATTGCAGTACAATAGAGAAGAATTTTCGTGCTTTTTCGAAGTGAGTTTATTTTGTTGAATTATACGGAATGTAATTATGAATTTTTATCCGTTCTTGTTTTAAATATTATAAAGTGTTGGAATTTATAATGCAAATATTTTGAAATATGAAATATAAGTAATTTAGAGAGGTAAGATTTTGATTTCAAAGTTAAAATTAATTTATATGAACGTAAGCTCATTTTAGATCGATTAAGAAAACGGCGGCAATTTCCAATAACTTGATTAATAAAAGAGAAGGGAATTAACTGTCACAGATTGCCAATTTAGAGCTTATCTCTGACAGATCTTTTGAAGCAGTTTATAAATTATAAAAGAAAACTCTCAGCTTTTTAATCACTTATAATTTGAAAGCTACAAATATCTTAATATTTTATTTGATTATTTATAAATCGGTAATAACTAACAGCAACTTTTGCCACAATACTTTTTGCCACTTAAAGATTTATACTACGTATAAATATTAATCTCCGTTCTCTAAAGACAAATTTTCTATATTCTACTTTTGAATATAAATAAATAAAGATAACTTGATTTCAGATCGATCGAAGAATCTGCGATTAGAATTAAGAAGGGTCTCTTACGAAATCCTGCCTGGAGAAAGGGAGAACGTCTTCATATACGAATATATTCCGAGGAACTTATATTGCATTCCATTTGTGGAGCGTGCCTTGCGACCGGACTGCAATCAAGAAATACCAGGCAACTTATTGCGGCAGAGGCTCTTTATTACGCGTGATTAATGGAAACGATTCGTGCGAGGAAGATGAATTTTAGGAATGTCGATCGTGAAGTAAGTGAAAATGCGAATTATTTTTAGCTGTGTTTTATTTTTTCGCTTTGATCAGCGTTACATCTGCTTACGCAATAACACAAGCAGTCAGTGAAACGTGAGAATTGTCACATATTAAGACGATTATCATTAGATTGTTGTATACGAGAAATGTATTTCGAAAATCTTATTATCGCGAAACACTTATAAACTAAGCACTTTTTAAGCATTAAAATGATAACTTTTGCGAAGTGTAATTTGTAGATTTTTCAAGTTACAAAATAATATATTTAGACGACTATTTGAAAGAAACTTGAGAAACTTTTCGTGTAAATTGATTGTAATTGATGGAATGTGCGCTTTAAGTGTTTTATATATTATTGTTGATAGTCTTAGTTATGACGCGCCTGTGAAGTGCCTGTGGCGAAACAGCTGCCCTCGCTTAACAATTAGAATCAATCATAGCTCGTAAAACTATCGCTCGCAGTAAACAACTCATCTCGTATAAAAAGGAGTGTTTTAAAAAATTGATGGCAAACTGGAACTAAGAGAAATTTGATTCCAATGAAATCGGTGATAAATGTAGAATTTCTTGTATTCTTTAACTTCTACTGTGATGCTGAGAATAATAGATATACTGAAATGAATTAAAAGAAATTGAATTTGATATTTATAATTTCTTTATTTGACTTCTTTATTATTGTGATTTTGTTCCTCTTGAAGTTATTGCAGTATATATACTTGTTTCTTCGCATCGAGTTTTCCCAAACATTAATTGCATTCTGCTGCTTCGATACAAAAATTATTGTGAAATTTAAGAAGTTATTCGCTCAGTTGAATCACTACATCTCCTTTCGTTATTTTTCAAGTATATTTATCAGTTGGGCTTGGATTGAAATCGACGGTCGGCCGGTCGTGCCTTGGGACCCCTTCGTGTGACTTCCACAGGTGCGTTCAGCCATCTTTCTTGCACTCTCCATTCTTTAGTCATCGCTCCGACTTCAACATCAGGACGCTGACGCGACCCGCGGCTATAGTGGGGCACGGCGAATTAATGATGATGAAAGGGTCGGAGAGGAAGGGAAGTGGAAATACTGACGGCCAGCTGGCGGCGAGTCCGTCGACAGTCGGGAGAGACGAGCGATCGCGTTTGGATTGGAGTGTCGGAGCGACCAGTCCAGAGCACACGTATACCACACATACGCGCGAGGAATGTAATCCGTGCCCGATGACCCATTCGTTACCTGTGTACGACGCGCTGCAATTCAGTCTGCCAAATTTCATCCAGGGTGAGTGTGTGAACGAATGAATGAACGAACGAACGAGTCATGCGAAAGCCACGTGGGCCTCCATCACATGGCGAAATCGACGATCCAGCAAAGCTGAGATTCCCGAAACGCGCGAAAGTAATTCTTGCGGAAAATTGGAGCGAAATATGCTTTTCTACAGTTATATAGGAAAAATTAAATTTAATAGATTCAAACCGATTACGAGAGACGATCGTTTAACGGTGGAGCGTTTCGGCATTGTAATATTTCTAGGACAAGCAATGAACTTTCTCTACTTCCTTCGATTCTGACAGCTGGAAAATTTTCTGATGAAGAACGCATGTCGTCTGTGTTCTCTCAATTCCAGATATTTGCTAGTCGACTGATTTGCCAATTAATTTTCTAATTATGAGCAACAATTTTAATTTAAAACTCGAAAGATAATACATAAATAGATATTAAGAACGTAAAATGTAATGAAAAATGTAAATCGCAAGATTTTGTCGATTTTTTAATTAATTGTCTTCGTCAGAATAATTTTTGCCTTGGCAATCTTATCTTTTAATGTTTGTTTTGGCTCACGCTGCTTTTCCGGGACTGTTCTGGTATTTCCGCGTTGAATGCGTAACATTCATTTGCGTGTCGATGCATAATATTGTTCACATGATATTTTTATGCACGTGGCATACACGAGGTCAGTCTATCCGTCGCGACGGCGGCGGCTTCACGGTCACCGCCGCAAACTTTTTATTGTCAGTAACGGTCACCGGTAGAATGACGATGACTTAAATATAAGTATGATAAAAATTCGAAATTTTTCCACAGAAATGTGCAAGTTAATAGGATATTTTTTAATATCATCTTAATTTTTTTTAACCGGCAATGAATATTTATTAAAAATTAGAGAAAGATATTAACACACACGTACACAAATATGCGATAATTATGTAAAACATTACAAAGATATAACTTTGATAATTGTTAATCTCGCAGATTGATTTTTTAATTATAATATGAAATTATTTCATTAATAATTTATTAGGAGAAGAAAACGGAAAACAGAATATAATTAGCAGATAATCAATAATACTCGAGTGTTGAATTTGTTAATGAAATGTTCTCTACTGAATTCTTATTTATTTGCACAGAATTTTATTATAACATACGTAAAAATTTTCACATAGAAGGATAATTTCTTCCGCGCTGGCGGAAGGATCAAGTATTTTATACGCTACTGTGATAAGCGTGCAGCACTCCTTCCTGATAACGAGGACGCCTTTGAAACGCGAATAGCTTATCTGCTAATAATTCTGTAAAACTGGCACGTTCCGCGAAATTTTCCACGATAGTAAATCAATTCACAATGACACATTTGCACGCTCGTTTATACTTTGTAATGAGATAATTGAGTTAACGCTATTTGCCGGTTCTGTATAACGTTTCTTTTTTTCTTCTTTTTTAATGGAAATTTACTCTTACGTGAAAATTACGTAGGATACATTGTCATGCGATATATAGGTACACCGTTGATAAGAGAACACGCGTTAATTAGCATAGTATTTTTATCGTATCATCTTGTGAATATTTGTCTGTACTTGTCGCTAAGTCACCAACGAGGCGATAAGTGTTAACAAAACCCGATGACGCGCAAAGCACTATTTGCGGAGTATATTTCGCAAGTCGCAAACCGTGACCCTTCGAGAACGGAGATTGCGTCTGCGACAGAATACGTATGTACTGGCAGACAATTATTATTTTTAGATTGTTACTTGACGCGCGTTCCGCGCGAATATTCTCGCTTCTGCTATATTTATTTTTTTGCGTCGTTTTTTACAGAACTTTTTATTTGCATGATCCTTTCTAATTAAACAGATTATGAAATAGAGAGAGAGAGAGAGACTGGACCTCTCTCGTGTCCAGGAGAAGGAAAACAGTTTTTGCTTTATGGACTCAGTCCCGCATAAATCTGTTGAAACCTGAAATCGTGTGCGATTTTTTGGAAAAATGTCTGTCATATCGTATTTCGCGAAGAGCGTGACCTCAGCTGTAGATAAACGATTACACAATACGTCGCGTAACAGTATTGATAAAATAATTAGTAAGTGCATGATGATGTCCTCTGGAGAGTCTAATCTTATTGTTAAGCGATAATGAGAGCGAGAGCTAGATATCTTTGATTTGCAAGTGACTAATCTGATAGCAATTCCCAATCTTCTCCAGGAATTATTTATACTTATTGCTGAACTTCCACGTTCAAATGCACTTGTAAAACATAAAATCCGAAATACCGAATTGTAAACGTCAGTTTCAGATAATCGACTTTCATTATTATTTCTGAGCAACGCAAAATATTCACATTATTATATTTTCCCTTGTTTCCGTATATCACATAGATCTGAGAAAGGCAGAAGCCTTTGATTATAGGACGTTACAATTTTCTACAATTTTAATGTACCATCAAAAGGAAGAAACATTTAAATATTCAATTTCTACAATGGTAATTTGAATGAAAATTGACATAGGTCGATACGTTGGCACAGTTGCACATGGTAGATTTAGTTAAATAGAAGTTAGGTAGAAAAGGGATAGCCAGATGTGGTTTCTACAAATTTCTATATTGTTATAGGGACCAGGAAGGGACCTGCAGCTACGGACGGTCTTTGAAGAAGCGCCATAGAAAGCCCGCGGCGGATCAGGCGTCGGTAATCGATGGGTTGAGAACACTCTTTGCCATTTTCTTCTTTTCGTTATCAAGGTGTGTAGCTTACCGATGAGCCATGCTGAAGGTGGTCGGAGCCTCGTGGCTGCAGACGCGCATCTCCACCTACATCCTTGTCGCCGTCGCTCTTCTCGGCATCGGCGCCATTATTTTCAGCGAATATGGACAGTGAGTCGACAGTAATTTTTTAATTTTCTTGACAATCTCAGGTAGTCAAGTCCAAATTTTTCGTGTCGAACAATAACAAGTGAAACATAATGTGCATGTACGATGCATTAGCTGCAGATTCCACGTTTACGAATCCACAAAACATTCAATAGACACTTAATATTTTATAAATAATACGCAACAGCTTTATTCAAATTGCCGCAAATTACAGTAATTATAAATTTAATAACGATTTAATAACGAATTATTACTCGTTGTTATGAGTATAATAATCTCTCAAAAGTAAATTTAACTTTTTATAATTTTTTTTTTTTATTTTAGTACTAGAGCACGATTAATTTATAATTTAATTAATTTTTTTCTACTTTTTATTCTATGGAGCTCTTCGTATCAGACGTGAATAAAAATATTAGCCGCATAGAAATTAATTTCGAAGGCATAAGGGATGAAAATGCTTTCCCTAAAATTTTTCTAAACGGTAATGCATTTGCAGTGTTGAGAAAGATGGAACCTACTCGGCTACCGTATCGTGGAATCACAAGGGAGGATATCGCATCGACTTTTGGGGTCAAGGCAACGACCTCGCCGATGTGCGACTGAATGCTGCCCGTGCCTATTACAAGACCGGCATATTTGAATCTGGGTAGGTCAATGTCATTGAGCAAAGAAAATGTACAGTCATCGTTTCTGTGGAGATATTTGCTTTCGCGGCGTCGTCAAAGAAGCAGATTATTCCTAATCTCGTTTAAAATAAATTAGTTTCTTTCCCGTTTTTTAAATTCGAGAGAATCGTAATAATTTTAATTCATTTTATCCTATTAATATTATATTATAAAATATATATGTTTTTAACAAGTCTAATTATATGTGATTAAGACGATTGAATATATACATTCTAATGGTAGAAATGTAGCAGTTCTTTTCCCGCGGATGGTTCTATATTTATAATCATGTAAATAATCGTATATCTTTCAATGTAAATCGTAATCCATAGAAACCATACATCCGCTTCGTACGCATCAAATCAGAATATTCTGCAGATTTTACGTTTGATATGGATTAATTAAAATAAGCACATCGAATATATTCCAGATGGTCCATCATCGAAATAGAAACGTCATCGAAATATCCGGACACCGTGCAAGCTTACGCGGCCGGTTTGTTAGAGGGTAGCCTGACATGGCAAATAATCCACCATCATTGGCACAATACCGTCAACGTTGTTTGTGAAAAATGGGAAGGCGAATGCCACAAACTGATGCGATTTCTTCGCGAGAACACCGCCATCGTCCGCGAACGTGCCGAGCACTTGTCAGCCACGGATCCATTTTGGCACATGGTAAACAACATATGGGAATTAAAATTATGGATTAGACTTGGAATATTTCTTGAATTCAATAAAATTTTTTATAAGGAGATTTATTTTTTTTTATGCTAAAGATTTTGTGTGTGATCATGTATTTACTTTTATTATCTTTAAATTAAAAAAAAAAGCCAGCCAATAATTGCCCATGTCCTCGATGTATTGTATAGGTAGTTAAAACATAATATTTCAAACTTATTTTCTTCGATTTCGAGAATATGCATATGGTTGTAAACCGCTGTTATTTTCAATTTATAGGTGCGGCTATTCTACGTTCAACTGGACGGTTTGGAGGCTGGCTGGAGATTCGCGGTTCGTCGCAGTCGGCAGCCAGTGGAAATGGACAAAGAAGATTTCCTCTGGCTGGCGATGGCTGCAGATCTACCGGATCTCGAGCGAGCGCTGAACAGTTCTGAATCCTATCACGATTACATTAAAAGCACGATTTTCTTGAAAAGCCTATCCCGTGAAGGACTAAATCCGCTGATAGCTATTGGACATACCACTGCTGCACCGTAAGTTATTGTTATGTTATTATTCAGTATATATATTTTTAGTAAGAAATATGACTTATGTGAAGAAAAATAAAGAAATTAAAGAGAAAATTGACTTAAAACATAAAGATGTTTGTGTAAATATTGCTTTTATATCAAAATATGAGAAGAATAATTTTTAATTCGTTACTTTTGCATTTTTTCGCCGCGAGGAAGATCGAATGTGGGTATAGTATCATACTGATAAATAAAAGCGCTTCTCAATTACGCGGCATATCGAAGCTATCATCTCAAATTTCTCTTACAGATACGCTAAGATGTTGAGGTTGCTGAAGAAATATACCTTTGGTTACCATGTTCTGCCGTTCTTGAAAACTTCCGCGCCGGTACCAAGCAGATCTATCATAATGTCATCTTACCCCGGTGCTCTGTCGTCTCACGACGAGTTCTATTTTGTCCAAGGAGAGAATCGCGAGCTGATTATCGCTGGAACGCCACTGACAGTCACTAATCGCAGCCTGTGGAATCTCATGAATACGAAGAATCAGGTGAGCAAAAAAACTTTTTACACTTTAATTTCTACAATTTAATTTATTGCAGATATATGTGCGCATGTGTGTCGGAAAATATTTAAATAAGACAACTTACGAAATAATATAAATTTTGAATCGACTTCTATTATCCATTACTGCTTTCTTATGTTAGTAGTCAGTGCATTAACTTCCTTCTTCCACAGGTGATGTCATCCGCGAGGGTGATGGCGGCGAATCGTCTGGCAGTAAACGGATATTCCTGGTCTCGCAGCATGTCATTGCAAAATGGTGCTGATGTAGCGCGACAATGGGTCACCGTGGAACCGCGCGACGGCATTGTCTGGCTTGTCGAGCAATCACCGGGGCTTATCCGCACGGTGGATATCAGCGAGCGGTTTGCCGACACTGACGTGCTTTGGACCGTCGGGGAAGTTCATCTTCGCGAGACCAACGTGGGGATCAGCGAGAATGAGGAAGAGAACGACGATGTGGCAAAAAGCGAGCTGGTCGCGAGACTGCAGAGCAACATTACTACGACGGAACACTTTAGGAGGCTGATGCGAGGATACAGTCACGAGAAGTCCACCATAGAAAATGAAGATCAGGCACGGATTTCAATCAACAGAGGAGACCTGGAGAAAGTTGATATACCGTTCGGCATAATCGACACGAAAATCATACTGGCCGACGCTGACGGGGTGGAAAGTTTCGAGGCCACTTCCGGACCGAATATACCGGGCTCGACGCAGCCCTTCCAATGGTCAACCACTTTCCCCAACGTTTCGCACATCGGCCAGCCCGATATCTTTGATTTCGACAGCGTTACTCCTTTGTGGGTTTGGCTCTGAGTCATGATCATCTAAATACGTAAAAATAACGAAATTAATAACGATGAAAAGGTAACTTTTTGAATTTTTATTGGAAATAAAAATTGATCAATAAACTTAAGCAAAACAGTTGACTACTAAATGATAAAAGTCAAGAAATTTAATACATAAGTTAAAAAATTACTAAATTTGAAGATAATAGTGAACTGAAAAGAAAATTACCTTTAATTGACATTCGATCAATTATAGAATGTTGCTTTTCGATTTTCGATGTTTTTTCTGAATCTGGCTTAAATTTTAAATTTTAAGAAAAAGCTGGCTCATATGTTAGCCCACCTCTATCGTGTGAAATCTTTTAGAAAATAAAATAAAATAAAATAAATTTAAGCTACGAAATATTTATTTCCATTCCTTTTGACCGTTTCTTTCGTTGTTATTTCAAGTTGCAAGAAGTTATTTCGTCTTTTGAATGTTTCGCCGGGTGTGATGAAGTTGAACGGTCCAGCTGGTGGCTCACGTTTCGCGACCGCCTCAAGTTCGGCTAGTGCTAGTGCGTCCAGCGAAACGTTCACTGAACAGCAAAACTTTCCGAGCCAACCTTCCTTCCGTCTCCATTCCTTAAACTGCAGTCCTGCTCAACTGTGAGTTCTTTTTCTTCCACATCAGAATATGCTTCTTGACATCAAGCTATCCCTCGGCAACACCAAGGTACCCTTTTTCTACGCCTTTACCTTCGCCTACAGCAGGATATCGTTAGATCTGTCACTGGCTTGAATACTCCTGAAGACTAACTGGTATTCATTCTTTACTTCATTCACTTGGATATTTAAGTTCTTCTATGCCAAATTGTTTTAGTTTTATATAAGCACCAAGAATAATTTCAATTCCTGTTTTCGAAGAATTTATATCATATTGATAAAGTAATTTAATAATTTTAATAGATTTGGAAAATCTTAATAGATTTAAGTCTAAAAGGATAGTGTTATGTAAAACAAATTGGTCATATTTTAACATAATATATCTCCACAATCGACAAAACGTCCATGATATATCTATAATAAATATACATACATATACGTGTATACAAGCACAATGTTTCTTTCTCGTTGTAACAAATGAAGTAAATTAATGGTCTATTTAAAAAAAAACTTTCCCATATTTTAACATATTCACATGAATATGACTAACATTATTAAACATTATTGAATTTTTCAATTACATACAATTTATTTTCTCGAAAAATTAAATCATCTCAAAATCATTTACATATAAAACAAATAACATCTGCAACGATTCAATAAATATCAGAGATATCTTTAAGGTAGTCCACCACAATTTTCTATAAACATCTAACAAGCGAACAATTAATCATCTCAAATATATCCCACAGCTATTCGCCGATTATATTACGGATCACCCTGCGATCGTATTCCGCTACGCGAGGAAGATATTAGAATGAGTTTCATCCCATGGTGTAATCGGTCTACTAGGAACGTTCGGCGACGACGCTTCTTATTCGGTAAAAAACTACAAATCAACGTAAGATTAGACTATGAGATGCGACACATCGGCAGTGTAGGCGGCGGGCGACAATCGGATGTCGTCGGAGCGGGAGATCGGCCGTTGTCTCAGATCGCTGTCACCGGGCCAGGCGCGACCCGGGCTGCGCGAGCCCACGTTCGACCTGGCGACCGTGTCGACCGCCAGGCTCACCGTCGCGGGATCGTTCAGGCCGTTGCTCTGGATTCTTCGCTGTGTGACTATCGACGCCCGCAAAGTTTTCCGCTTCTGCTCACGAAACAATACGAATATTTAAAAGTTTACGTTGTACGAAATACGTTGTGGTCTACAATTAATATCAATTTCTACCAATGTAGATTAATTTTAGTCTTGGTTTAATTTATATTTTTTATCTTCTCTCCTAGTTCTCTAAAAATTGGAAAAAAATTAAAGTTAATCTGTATTGGTAGGAATAGACATATAAAGAGTGCTAAAGTCACGAAGATAGGATTAAGTTCTTAAAAGTAGATTTGACAAGTTTTTGACGGATAACTTTAAGAAATTTTTTAATAAATAATTTCGAGAAGCGAGAGCAATGCGTCTAATCGATCGGAATAAATTTGACGTAATTTGATTAAATCGACCCTGTCGACTTCTTTAAGTCGATTAAATTAAATTACCTCGATCATCCCTCGCCACTTGTCGGCCGCGTGTCTTGCCAGTTCCATCTTCCTCTGCTTACGTATTTGGTGCTTCTTGTATGCCATTTCGATTATAATTAGAGCGACTCCGCCGCCGATGCCGACGCCGACGACGATAAACACCCCTGCCATGTTCTCTAGACCGAGGGTGTTCGGCATTTTTTCAAACTGTTCGCATTGTTGCACGTTACCGTGCAAGATCCAAAGATTGTCGAGGCTTTCCATGAAACCACCTGTAAAAAGTGATTGCTAGCGATTAATATTTATTTTTATTATGCAAATTATATAATATTATTAAATTAAACTTAACATAAAATTAAATTTGATATATTTCTCCATATAATTCAATATTATTTAATATTTAACGTTTCAGATTACCACATCATGATTTCATAACAAGAATCATGATTAGCGGAAATAACAAATCTTGCTGTACAGAAAAATATAGCAACGCGCGAGCGTGAAGTCCTTTGCGTCGAAAATTGTTGCGCTCACTTTCGTGGAAGTCTAAGATCGCCAATGTCACAGCGTCCGCCCAAGGAGATCCTTTTTGCAAACCGATTCCGTAACCCGAGCGGCCGAACAATTCGCCAGCCGTCACCAATTCGCAATCTTGAGCCGCTTCGAACTCCAATCGCGAGCTATCCCAGATGAACGCCATTAATTTCCTGGAGAGAAAAAAATCACCATGGTCATGTAATACGCATTGAAGGTTTTCAACTTAAGCGGAGGATTAACGATCTCAAAAACCGAAACGTCTACCGCTTACCCAATTTTAATATCGCGAATCGCGTCTTCGGCAGTGTCATAGTTATTCGCCTCCATTGTACGGTACATATTGGACAATTCTACCTGGCGTCTGAAATACATGTCCACGGCGGATCCCTTCACCGTCGCGCACGTCAAATTCTCCATCGTGTTCCTGAGCTTTACATGCATCGCAGATATTCATATCAGAGAATGCACATCAGATACATTCATCTTTTATTCCCGGTGTATTTTTCGACAAGTAAAATAAATAGTTAATCTCGGTTCTTACTCGAGCATCGTTGATGCCGGTGAGCTTAGTTTTTGGTCGTTCCAAAACGAGGAACGCCGCCAAGTTGGCAGTGTACGATGCGACGATGATCATAGCGAATCCGGCCCACACCATTCCCAGCACGCGCGCGGAGAAACTCCGTGGGGTACCTACAAAAATACAAAATTTAATTAAATGGTAATGTGAAAAATGATCTAGGTCTAATACAAGAGAACTAGTTTAAAGATACTCTTCGGCATGGACTTTAAATTTTGAATTATCTTTTTCCTTTCTAGCGTTTCTCCCTCCAAGTGAGATGCCCGATTGAATGAACGAAAATGGGATGAAAGAAAGATACCTTACCCTCTCCTATACCGCTGTTTAATAATACACCCCAAGCGAACCAGATAGCACTGGATAGATTGAGGGCGTCTTCCTCGGTGCCGTCAGTGTTGGCCAGTCTGAATCTGCCGAAGGGTGAAAATCGATCGAGCAGGTACAAAACCAGCGCGACTACGTGCACCGATACCATCACGAGGATCCAAAGGGTGTTGCTGAACGGTTGTAAGAAGGAGACCAGAGTCGATGATCTCGAAGGCTGAACTCAGAAAAATATATTTTTTTGTTTATTTTTGCATAAAATGTACGCGACATTTTTATTTTGTACAAAATTAAGAGGAGACACTTACCTTCTTCTCAAGGATAGTGATACCCTGATATTTGAACGGTTTGCTGAATTCGATGAACTCGGCACGCTCGGGATTGATCGTTAATGGCGCGACGATCATGTCAGCCCGTTCGTTGACTATCTCGCCAATAAGGCCCGTCCATTCTTTTTTTCCTCCGACTTTTGATACATATATGTCGAAACGCGAGGAAGAAACAAGAAAAAACACAAGGTGGAGATTTAAATCGTTAATCTTCCGTTGTCTAAGAATTAATTTGGAAACTAGATAGATCTATATATATTCTATGTTTTCTTTAAAAATTTAATACATTTATATTTATATGTAATTCTCAATCACTTACCCGAGGTGTTTTTGATCACGTAGCTGCCAAACTGACCGTCTGGCGACAGGGCTAAACTGTATGTGAAGTTAATCATTCTCGCCAGCTCTTTTAATAAATCCACGCAGTATCCTTTGCAACAAAACATTTGCTTATCTGTTGGAAAGAAAAAAGTGAATTACACACACACACACACACACACATTCTATTATATTTCCCAGGTAGTATAATTTTTCGAATATTGTTGATCTGGTTAATTTTTTTTCAGCGGGAACATTGAAGACTAGTTTGAGCTGGTGCAATGTTTATTATCGCGACTAATTTTCGACTTTGATTAAATTTTGATTAAGTTTAACTGGTGATTTGATCGGCTTGCAGCATAATTTTTAATTCGCTTTCCATATGTTTGGAAATTAATAGTTCTATCCAAGCTAATAAACTAGCACAGGTATTATTTAGTAAGTTAATCAAGAGTTTGATTAAAATCAAGTTCTTGCTGTCCTGTTGATTAGTAAAAGAGTAATAACGCACCGTCCGTCATGTTGAAGTGCGGACAAGCGATCTCCTCAGGTAGACACTTGATCTCATTGTCGGGTAATTCGCGAACGTAAACGAACGGCTTTTCCTCGATCGTCAGTACTTTCAGATGCGTGGGTATCATGAAACCCTCGGGTTTGATCTTCAAACGACCCGGCCATATGATGTTGGACTCGTTGACTCGCAGCTTCATCTTGGTGCCGTTCTACCCAGCAACAAAGAAACATTACATTCGAAAAGGTTGTTCTATAGTTCTTGACTCAAGACGTGATATTTTACGCAAGTTGCAATCAGCTGCGATCATTACATAAATAAGTGTCTATCTAATTATAAATACTGCCTGTATTCACTGATCTCTCTTCGCTCACTCCGAATTGTCTACTTACAGCGGGATAAAAGTACTGCCCGACGGACACCTGCGTCTTGTTATTGTCTGGACCTGTGTACTGGATGTTGATTATATCATACTCGGCGAATATGCGGTCCCCGTTATCGTCGAACGCCACTTGACCCGTCGAACCATGCGGTAATACTTGCTTGCGAATATACCTAAGAAGACAGTAACGAAGAATAAGGGGGACGCGATGGAATCTCCAATGTTACCAGAGATTTGTGGCAAGAAAAAGTTTCAAATTTCTCAGAGAATTAGGCGTGAGAAACAATAATGCGATCTTACTGGAAAAGAGTCTTGCCAGTTTCCCATATGGAGCCGGAATCGCTGCAGTCCTTCGGCGCCTCGGTAATCCTCTCTGTCTGATTCATCGTTCGCAACGCGGACACGAGGACGTATCTAAAAAACACGTAGAGAAACAAATGCAGGGAGAACAAGTCTTTATGTCTTTAATGAGCCATTCGAAATTTCTTTGAGGTAAGAAATTCTTATTTTTAATTATACGAGAGAGAGATGTATGATATCTAAAATAAGCTTAGAACAAAAAAATCGATTCCAGGGAAACTGAAGGTAGATGTGCAACGCGATCCGGACCGAGTCGGACAGTAGATATACTAACAGGCTGTCGCTTATATGTGCTTTCTCCTGGGTAGCGTTGATCAGCTTCAACCCTAGCAAGCCGTCCGGCGCGTTCGGCGCGTCCAACGCCTGCTCGGTGACGATCCACACGTATCCGGCGCCGGTCATGTTCAGATTGGCGGCGTCGTTGAAGATCACTTCCGCGTCCTTCTTCCTGTTCAGAGAAGTTCATTTAAGTATCTCCGCAACCGAGGTTCGCGTACGAGATTGATGTTAAATGGTCAAAAATTTAAAAATTGTAAGACGATGTTACTGTTAACGTCGCGTGGTTACAGATCGTTTTGTTTCTCATATTTTAGAATTTTACTCTTCGACATTTCCCATTTTTACAAGATTTGTAAATGTCAAGTTACGATACTCACGAGGCGTACATGAGGCAGACTCTCGCCTGTGCGCTTTTCATCTCCCTCAATTGCTCCTCGAAGTTGTGCAATCCCGGTTCGAACTCGATGACTGATTCGACCTGAAACAGTAATCTAGTAACAGGAAATTTGTCTCTCTATAACTATTGAGGAAATTACACAGCTACTAGTAAAATGTAAGTCTATAAATCTATAATCAGTGTAGCTAATAGCTAAAGTATTTCGTAAAATTAACATGACGAATTAATAACACGTACAAACTAATATGCAACGTACTTGCACTTTGATCTCTACGTCATCCTCCAAATTCTGCGATGTCGTCTGGAAACGTCCGAGGAGCGCGCGGCCGTCCGTGTCGGAACTATGGATGAAGATAATCTTCATGTAGTTGAAGTGCTTCAGCAGTTCCACCCAGACATCTGCTTGATGAGAGTACGGCGGTACAGTGCGCAAAAATGAAACATGGATGTTCTGGAAGGACATTATCATTTAGTTACCGCGATTGAACACAATGTAGAACCAATCGCTTTTCATTTGGATAATATAAAATATAAGCGATACATTAATTTTTCAATTTTTTAAATTAATTTTTTCAAAAACATTGCAAGCTTGTATGAAACTTAAGCAAAAAAAATACCTTTGGTTTACTTTTGCGCAAAAAGAATGCTGTTCTTTTTCAGATTTTTTTTTTGTATCGATTCTATATTAATTTTGCCTTAATTTCCATGTCGATTATTAAATTAAATTTTATTTGTTATATCCTGCATACTTTGTCCGAGAAGGCGGAATCCCTGGACGATATACCGATCACGGGTATGTGATAAAATCCGCTCGTATAGGAAACCGCTGCCGGTGATAAGTCGCCTGTAAGCGGATGCGACACCACCACCGCGTACACCTGTTCGGCTATCAAAGATTTGCAGACGCTCAATGCGGTTCTTATAGGGCTGGAATCCATCTCGATTACCGTATGCTTGTATGTTACCCCTTTATTGACGTATTGGGAATCGAAATTGAGATGCTGAAATTGAGGTATATATATATGTATTTATATATATGTATACGTGTAGAGAATAGATATAATGTACAAGCACATATTATAATGCATAGAACTCTTTTTAGAGATAAATTTAACATTTATTATTGTAAATCAAGAGAGAGAGTTTTATCATATATATTAATCTTACGTCAATCGTTTTCTCGAAGTGCTCTTTGCTGTCAACATTGGAGAGAACGCCGCCGATCTTGAAGAATCTTGGATTGTTATGGGTCATAGTCCTGGCGAGTACGAGTCCTAAACGCGGAGCATTGTGCAAGATAATGAAGATGAGTGACAGTATAGTCTTCACCCGTAATTTCTTCATTGTGTAGCCCTGTAAACAAATCCTCACGATAAGTCAACGAGTTATTAATTTTTTGACGATTGATATTGGAATATTGTTTGAGGTGAGAATATACTTTCAACTTGATATCTAATGCACTTATAAATAATTTTAACAAAAGATTAATTCGTATTATTTAATTATTACTTATATTATTTGTATTATTATTTAATTTTTTTGCTAGAATTAAGATTATAATATTATTAATAATTAAACAAAAAACAATTTACTAGTAAATTATCAATAATTTTAGATTTTATAAATATATATTTTTTAGTTTAATTTAAAGAAATTAATATTAGTAGTGTTTGATATTTTAATATAACTTGTCTAAATTATAAAACATTTAAAAATTGGTGTCTTTATTCTTCAAATATAATAAATTAATATATTTTATTACAATTTTTATGATCTTAGATATTTTTCGATATTAAACGCCAGATTCCATTTTTTAAAATAAGCTTTATGGAGAGAGACTATTTTATCAACTATAAATAATACTTTTCTTGTCTCATTTATTATATCAAAAGAATAACTGGGTCATTAACGAGTTTGCATCCTTTCCTAGAATAAACAGCCTCCGCCCATTTTCGCGATGAAAGTTTCTCGTATTTTTGTAACGTCAAACAAAATATTATTTCAATTCGTGCTTTTCTACACGTTTTGCTCATCCTCGATACTTATTTATGTTCAAGGTTTACGTGTTTTAGTATAATTTAACTTATTTCCTTGCATTGTACAAACACACATAGGTATTTAGAAATGATAATCGCTGTTGTTATCGAAAATTGCACTGCGTTTTAGTCGTAGTTCGCGTATCCTAAAAGGAAACTTAAACAGCTTACTCACAGTATAATTTCTGACGCTTTAATATATGCACCCTATTTTATATATCTCTTTGGATTGGATCTGGAGCGAGACGGATCTTCAAGGATCCACTCAGAGAATCTACTACTATTTATTACATGTCAAAACCGGTCCACGCCCGAGGGAAGCGCACTTTGGAACAGCCCAAGCGCTAATGCCGAGCCTCGAGATAGAGCGCGAGGGCGCGCAGGGGATGTAGCCGGAGATTTGTCATTGATCCAGTCGGATGCTGCGCGTAGAAGTCACCCCCGCCACGAGGTTCGATCGCGGAATCGCCAAGTTCAAACGATGCCAATCGAAACAGTATAGCTGCGATAATATTCCTCAACATTTAATATTATTATTTTATTATTATTGTTGTTGCTTTCATCGTTACTACTCCCGTGAAAGCTTCGCTATGTATACTGTACAAAGTTTATCTTACAAGCCTTTTTTATATCAACGGAAGATAATTTAATGAGATGAATTGATCGTTTTTTCGTAAATTACCAAGCAATATTGAATAATACTAGATCAAATAATAGAAAACAATCGTTTTCTTTTAATTGTATTCACGTGCATAATTAAATTATATCTGGATGCAGCAATTTGCGAAAACGATTAAACCTGCGCAAACTTCTCCCACAATTACTGTTACCAGGTAATTACAGCAATTGAGGGCGAACAGTGCACGCTAGATGACGTAATGACGAGCGAAGGCCGAGACGTCTGGGAAACAATCAGCTTAAACCGCAATGCGATGCGCTTTCTAATGAGATTTTGGACAAACAACGTTTTGCGAGTGATTAGCAATTTACTTTAAGTCGAGGAAAGGCGATTGAAATAACAAATGATACGGCAGTATGTAAATTTTACGATTTAATAATATAGTTGAATTGACAACTGCGATTTTCGATTCGACAAAGTATACTCATTATATCTCTATGAATAAGTCGATGAAATATACTTATTATATCTCTGTATTTCTGAAACATAGGTTTATTTATTCGACCACGTTACGGAACGTCATGCTTTAAAAATTTCAATTCCAAACAGTCCTACGCAAACAGAATGTCTCCTGATAAGAACGTTAAAATGAGAACGTTGAAGCGATACGAATTCTTAAAATTCTCAAAAATTCTTTTTGCTCATTAGAATATTTTTTTCTCAAAATAATATCCGGTTATTAACATTTTCTGTGCAAGGTCTCAAGGATAAAAATTGTTTTCCTCATTTATCATAAAGTTTAGAATTTTTGCTGGAAATATAAATATGTATTTCCTAAACGTAGAGATATAAATGTAGAATTAATTTTGATAATCAAAGCAATTTCGATTTTCTCAATGCGATCAGATATTCGAAAAGTCAAATCTTTATACGCAAATTATTTCAAGCGTAGTGATTCGATTTTTCTTTCTCTCGTTAAAAAACTTGTAATTTATTTGCGTAGATTCAAGCATAGTGTAAATTTTATGTATTTAAATGGGTTTTATTTTTTCAGAATAATCAAGTCCCATCCAACATTTTGGCTGTTAACGTTCTATACAAAAAGTGCTTCAAATGTAGCGACTCTTTTGTGTCAGAAGACTTCCATGCAGTTCCATATTCATGTAACCCAGTTTCGTTCGTTCAAAAATGATGGCTCTTGTCTCGCGCCCGTCACACGCGGTGGTTTTTCCCCCTGTCAGCTCCATTCGCACGTGGATCGCGGATGATTTCCGCGAAGACGCCTTTGCGCGTCAGCGTCACCGACGTATCGATCCCACTGTAAATTTCCAGTTAGTAGCAACCCTCCACCAGTCTGCGTGCGCACCCCACTCGTGTTCATCGAGAGGGTCTCAGTCTACATTAGAAAGTCGGGAGAAGTGCTTCGGCAGCCAGACAAAAGACGCTGACCGTCGACCATTGACAGTTTTATCTGCCGAGTTTCCAGTTCGGGGCGAGCTCGTCTTTGAAAATCAAATCAAGCTGCACCGAAGCCCTTCCGCTGAGGGGCTGAGGGGTACAAACAAAAGGGAAAGAAAGATAACGAGGGTTGCGTGAAAACAGCGCCCCTACGATAACAGACAGACATCGCGTCCAGGTAGACAAATTCCGTTCTCCAACTAGTGGAGGAGAAGCAGGCGAGAGGAGGGTGAACGCGCCAGGCGGTGACGATCGAGAGCGAGGAAAGAGCTCGAGGAGCCGCCGGGACGAGACCAGAGAGACCAGATCGAATAAACCACGCGCGACCAACCAAGCAACACAATCCAATGTATTACGGTCCCCCCGGTTCCGCCGAGGAAGCCGCCGCCGAGGAAACATGTCGCTACCACGGGAATGGAGCTTTCAGGACGCGTGTAGGGCGTCGAGCCTGCTGGCGGACGTCGACGTCGGCGGCGTCGGCGTCGGCGGCGTCCCTACGGCGGCGTCCCAGGAGATGGCTGTCACCGGGAGCAATCTCATCGACGAGAATATGAATGATCAGCCGGCGACGCAGCTGGGCTCGCTGTTCTCCATCCACTCGGCGCCGGTGTTCGACCTGAGCAGCATCGCCGGCGGGGCGCCGTCGCCGAAGCGGCCGGCGTCCCTGGCGGTCCAGGCGACGGCGACCTCGACGCCGATCGTGCCGCCGCACCTGCAGAGCCCCGAGGGCACCGTTGCCGAGGACGAGGACAACGACAACCTGCTGACGATATCCAGCCTCACTGCCCGGCCGCTCATCGCCAAATCCAGGGAGCTCAGGTCGGTGTACCGTCGGAGTGAATATTGTCGGGGTGGTATATTGACCCAGGTATCGGGAAGACCGATTCTGTACGTGCTTGCTTGTACCCCGACAATCCACACGTGTTTCATCCCCCTTTGTTCGTCGCGCTGCTTATCGCGGTATTGTCGCATGCGAAACGTGTCGTTCCCGTTTCTGAGGAAACGAAACAAACACGTGCAGTTGACAAAATGTAGTAATTTAAATTTAATAGATATATAAATGTTATATTCTTTAGGAAATATCTCTCAACATGTCTCAATAATCGAAAACGTACGTTCAACTTTAGTTCGTGCACGTTAAATTTTATGTGCCAATATCCCCATTTTTCTTATGTGTTTATACTTTTATATTTATTATATCTTATATTTTTCTTCCCCACGTGTGAAATTTGTACCACAGATTGTTCCTGTTTTGCAAACAAGAACTGTTATTATAATCTTTTTTTGAACTTTCCCCAGTACCAATTTCCAAATGTCAAGATGAAAAAAAAATATATATTGAAACCGTCGAGAGAGAGAGAGAGAAAGAGAGAGAGAGAGAATTTTGCTAAAATATTTATTACATAAAGTAGTCGTGGGTAGTTTCCGCATTTTTGTAATTAGCGAGTGATTAATATTCGCTCGAATAACGGTTTCGATCCTGATCCAGATCCGCTAGGTATACGGCCCCGAAGAGGAGAAAGTCCCGGCAGAGGAACGAGACCAGGAAACCCCGGAACACCACGTACGTCCCGCTGGACGGCGGGTACGGCTGGGTCGTGGTGTTCGGCGCCTTCTTCGTGCAGTTCTGGGTGGCCGGGCTGGTCAAGTCCTACGGCGTGCTCTACGTCGAGGTCATGGAGACCTTCAAGGACTCATCCGCCTCGGTCGCGTCCTGGATACCAGCGATTCTGACGTGCCTATGTCTAGCGCTTGGTGAGTCGTCGTCCTCGTCATTTAGGTTCCTAGCTGCGCGTCTTCGCGATCTCCGTTTCTCGGAAAGAGCTCATCGGAACGAGCGAAAGTCATTGATGCCTATAATCCGTAGTCAGCTGGCCTTGTTTGTTCGCGTCATCAATAATAACATATAATCGAGGCGTGCTAAATCGATATTTCGTTTCGCAGCTCCGGTGACGAGTATGCTCTGCCAGAAGTACAGCTGTCGAGCGGTGGTTTTCGTGGGAGGACTTTTTTGCGCCCTAGGACTTACAACTAGTTACTTCGCCACGCGATTGATACACCTCTTTTTTACATTTGGAGTGCTGACAGGTTTGCATTTTGAATTTCAATCCTTTTGCCACACTCTTCCCTCAGTCAGTCCTTCAGGTATCGCGCGTCCTTGCAGGTATCGGCGGTGGCTTGTCGACAACGCCGGGTATAATCCTGGTGTCGCAATACTTCGACAAGCATCGCGCCCTGGCGAACGGGATCTGCGTGTCCGGCACTGCCGCGGGCAGCTTCGTATTCCCGCTTCTGATCGAATTTCTGGTGAGGGACTTCGGCTTTCACGGCACGGTATTGCTATTAGGCGGTTGCATGCTGCACGTATGCGTCAGTGCGACACTGTACCGACCATTGGATGAAAATTATGCCCCTGAGGAAGACTCGGTCTCGGTGGAGAAGTTTGAAAAGGAACTGAAAGAGCAGGTACAATCGGGTTCTCGACCGATATATGTTATACATTTACTTCATATTTATTATTATGTATATGTAGATTGTTTATAACGTATATAATGATATATTTTCTTTAAAAAAGATTGCAAACATCCTAGTTTTCTCATTCGGTTCACGTATATAGATTTACTCATATAGCAATGAGTAGGTAATGAGAGGGATATCGATTGTAACAAAAATCAATGGCAATTTATAACTCATCGGCTCACATGATCAGGAGAAGTCGAAGCAACAAAAATTGGAATTACTGTTCGCCAACGATCCGACTGCCCGGCACAACATGCTGAACGAGCTGTTCCACCAGAACAGCGGCGTGGTAGCGGTCGAGCTGACCGACAGCGACGAGGAGAAGGATGTGATGGGGGAGGGTCTCCGTATGAAGCCCATTTCCAAGATCCGCAGCTCCAGTATCCTGCACAGCGTGGAGGACCTGTCGACGGACTCGACATGCGTGTACAAGGCCGCCAGATCGTCGCTCAGGTCACTAAAGTCGTCCGCGACGGCGATGGGCCCGCCGGAACAGCAGCAGCAGCAACAGCCGCCGCCATCGCCGCCGAACAGGATGTCGTCCTTGACATCTCGCAGCATCACAGGATCGACGGACTCTAAGATTACGTTCATGCAAAGACTGACGCGCTATATCGACCTGTCGCTGCTGAAGAATCCGCAGTTCATCATGATGTGCTTCTCCGTCAGTCTGATGTCCACCGGCAGCCCGTACATGTTGTACTACCTGCCGGCATACGTCCACGCCGCCGGCTACAGCAAATCGGAGGCCGGATACCTGGTGGCCATCTCCGCCGTTCTCGATTTGTGCGGCCGGCTCGGCCTCGGTTGGCTCTCGGATCTCAAGCTGTTCGATCGGCGAAAAGGGTACATCGGCAGGTGAGCCTCGTAAGATACCTGAAACGTCGCGAGATATCACGCTAATTGGAGATAAACACAATTAATTATGCTTTAAATAAAACTCGTTATATATCTCATCCTGATAAATTATGAATATCGACTCCGGAAGAAATATTTATGGATCGTTTCTATTTGCTTCACTCGTTCCGAGATTGAAAACCGCGTTTAGGAGAATATTTTGGGATCCTGAGAAATATTCTGGGATACCATCATCGTCACTTCCGTCTGAATATTTAATGAACGAACAATAATTAATTATTCCGATCCGTTTTAAATATCTTCAGATGGATTCTTTTACGTTAGAGACGACGAAACGAGAACATAGTCATTGAATTACTTTACTGAGTGGTCTCTCTTTTTTTGTCATCGAGCAGCGTGGTGGGTGCTGGTGTGGCAGTCTTGGCGATCCCGATGGCTCACTCCTTTTACGTGCTGGCGTGTTCCGTCGGCATGTACGGGTTGTGCCTAGGCTGTTGGTTTCTCCTAGTTCCCGTCCTGCTCGCCGATCAATACGGCACCGACAAAATATCGTCCAGCTACGGTCTCGTGAGGATGTTCCAGAGCTTCGGGGCGATCTCGATTCCGCCCCTCGCAGGTACGTCGCTGCACCAGAGGCTGCACTGCAATCGTTTTTCAAAGGCAGCAGATGCTCTTTAATTTCGTCGAGCGAATTCTCTCTTCTCTTCCATTTAATTCGAATTCATCGACTGTCCTGTGTATTATGCAACCGTGGAAAAGTACACGTGCAACTCTCTCGCGTTACTTCAGAGACTACAGAGAAAATATTGAGTCGCGTATTGCGACTTAATTATTCGCGTTAATAATTACGTCCAAGAGTGCGGTGATAAAAATATAAAGGCTGCACGCGCACACATATATGCATGTGTTTCACAACCGCTACTATATAGGGTGACTTTTTTTTAATAAATAAGTAGCGATCGACGCGTGTGTATAACATAGGGTAAATAAATGTTGACATTCTTGGTCATAAACGGGATTTTGTGTCGACTTAATTATAATTTTTTGTGAATTTTATACATTTTGTCTTTATCCTCTTGAATCAACATGTATGTGTAAATGGCTGTTTTTTTCTTTTTAAATTATTTCGAGAGTATTGTCTTTGAGGATTATCGCTTGCACTTTCTCGAATTATTTCTTTAGATTTTTATTTAAACTACGTTATATGTAATTCTATCTCAATGTATTTTTTTTATCTTAACAAACTTGTGCGATGTAGTTATATTGATTGCTCGGATAATTTTAAAATAGATAAAACACTGCAGCCATTACTAATTTGAAATCGATTTTTCTTTGAAGAAAATGTCAGGTATAACATGTTAAGAATAACATTTAAATATGTTAAAGATAACATTTTCGCGCAAGCTGAACTACATGGGTAGATAAATAGCGAAATATTATTTCTTGTTTAATTTGAAACTTGAAACGTATTTTAAACTAAGTTTTGCGAAGTAAAGACGATGATAAATTACAATTTCACATTTTGCTACGAAAAACGGATTGCACAAATTAATTAAAATGTTTATATCCCGTCACTTGAAATGTGTAATTGCATTCTATACACATTGACATATATTTATTTAAATTGACGTATTTGTTTATCTTTATGCGATTCTCTCTAATACATATAATTAATTCTATATCTGATTAATTCTTGGGATTTTAATTACCGTTTATATTATACTGACTGTATAATAATATATCGATAATAAATTGTTCCAGGCTATCTCCGCGATGTAACCGGAAGCTACACCGTGTGTTTTTTGTGTATGGGTACATGTATGGTCATAGGGGGTTTACCTCTGCTTTTGGTTTTCAACGAGAACCAAACAAATCCAACAAAGCTGCCCGTGAACGCCGAAAATAACAATCGTCAGGAGGACACTACCGTGAAAGGGTAAATTATTTTGAAAATGTGATCGTTGACTATAAAGTGATTTAATGTGTAATAGGAAAATAAATAAATCGTAACAGTTGTCACTAAAAAAAAAATGATAACATCATGATGCTTATTGAACATCTCCAAAATTGACTCCCTGCCACTTTTTATGTCACACGCCATCAGGTAAATTTAATTAAATAAATACGGATTAGAAATTGACATAGTCACGCTCTATTTATCCCATCTTATCATTCTCAAATTATTCTTCAAGTTCTCATTGCACTTCAATTCAATGTCCGTGTTCTGTTAAGTATTCTTTCAAATAAATTTAAATATTATTCAGCGAGAGATTTAAAGTACATATGCCTCACAAGAATGTTCACGAGTCATAAATATCTCACGAATAGTAAATGTATTAAATAAGCGATCTTCAAGAAGGTTCCTATATTTATTATTTACATTTTACATATTATTATTACAGTTATATACAAAAAATCACTTTTTATTAATTCAATGTTCTTAAATATGAACATCGTATACGTATGTATAACTAAAAGGATGATGACTACTACATAGAAAAGTATAATAAATTGATGTTTTGAATAGGTATGCACGACATTTAAAAAACGATAAATATAATCTATAATATAAATTTTTTACAATATATATATATATTGTGTATATATATATATATATATATATATATATATAAATCTTTTCACAATAAACCTATATATTTACACGTTGAGTTATAGCTTTTACGTATTTCTGTTTCTTAATCTTTAAATAGGTATGTGTAGATATGTATAAATATGATTGCTACGAGTAATCTCGAAAGATTTTAATTTGTTAAAGTGTAAAATCCGTATTTGGATTCTAAGCGCTATATATGGCAGTCCGATCGCAAAAGTCTCATGCAATGATTATCTGCGTTGTCCACGACCACTCTGTCAGAATTCCAAGAACAATCCTGAAAATCTGACGATTATATTCAGCGCTAAATGGTGGAGTACAAATAGTACAAGTGTAACGCACAATTCAATTGCAAGTTTACATATTCCGTATGCAGAAGCTTCGAAATGACATCACAAGTCTTAATCACAATGAAGAGAAAAAAAAATAGCACATAAGAGTGCTATGAAAAATTACATCGATCGGAGATTTTCATGGCAGTTGTCTCTGTATGGAGACGTGAAACTCGATGTAAACTCGGTAACTTTAATTTTCAATACCATGTATATAGGATCAATGTATGCGGTGCACCGTAATGCGTAAGTTCATTTCATTTTTATCTCACCAACGTGCGTAATAAAGCAATCACGTCGGACTAATGGTCATTGAGATCGTCAAAGGGATACATGCGTCTATATTTATCGCAGATTTCACGTAGGTTTCCAAGCCACCACTCTCATCTTGTTGTTCAGTTCCTGTAATATGAGGGAGCAAGTGAGCTGCTTCTCGGGAGATAATCCATTGATCCCGTCCATTTCGTCATCGTCGTCGCCCATGCCACTGCTGCTGCCACTCTTGCCCTTTCCCTTTGCTTTCCGTTTCTTTTTTTTGTTCAACTGTCGACAATCGATATCATTCGCATTGTCCGTGGTCCGTCTGATCTGAAAGAACAGAGTTGCTTTTACAGTTAGCTACGTGTATGCATTATAAGAATATCAAATATTCTTTCAAAAAATATATATTGGTATACATATTAAGAAAATTATGCAAATATTAATATTTTGCGTGTAGCAATAATTAAACTGAAACAAGATTGGGATCTAATAAATCTATATGTTTCTAAAAGGGTTGAAAGGTAATGGTTCTATTTTCTACCTTGGCACTTTTCTTCATCTGCTTGTCATATTCCAAGGCGTCATAATAATTTGGCTTCTCGCGTTTAACGCGATTTGTTCTTCTAGTCTTCATCACCCCGCTGTCAGGGCTGGGTGGACTACTTTTGATAGAGTTGCGCCGTGCGTTGAAAAAAGAATGTCCACAGGGACATGCTTTGCAGGCAACGGGTACCTTATCGCAAAAGAGAAACATACCAAATCTGTTAATCGCCATATTTTCAATTTGGTACACAATTTATATATAATTAATTTGATATGTCAAGTATAAATATAAAATAATATAAAATCTACAAGATTCTCATATAATAATGTATTATTAAAATAATGTATTATTAATAAAATTGTTAAAAAATAGTAAATTATAAACATAAATATATAATAATTCGATAACTGCCATTTTTCTTATTCAATTATAATAAATCAAAATGCGGAGAATGCGTTCATGCAACATATTTTTCTGGGAAAAAAAAAAAAAAAAAAAAAATGATTTCTCACATCTCATTTCGATAATCTGCACATTACATTAAATTTTATTTTACGACAAAATTGAATAAAATATAAAGATTATAAAGATACATAGTATTTATAAATAGTAAAAATGGAAACTAGTGCCTCGTGGCAGGTGTGGAACGTTACATTACAAAATGAGACATATTATAATTATACGAGACATATTGTAAACACATGTTTGTGTGTGTGTGTGTGTGAAATATTAAAAAATACATGTACAATTTACAACACGCGATGAGAATTGAATACCTGCTGCTCGCATTTCGGGCATCCTTTGCTAATCGTTTTAGTCTTGGCCATATTTCGAGCCGAGCCGTTCGCGAACGATACTACTTCCGATTAGGAAATGTAAACATGACAATCGTAACAAAGAAACAAGCAATTATTGGCTTTTTGATGCGCGCACTCAGCGCCGCTTCAGCGATGTCAAAACTCCCGTAGACAAACTCGAAGCTGTTGTAAAGACTTTCACGTCGATAATTGCGGCGCGCCGTCGGTAATCATTGACGGTCGGTAAAACAGCGATCGCTTTTATCGATCTTTTTTTAATATAAAATGTCAAAATTTAAATTCAAATTAGCGTGAAATGTCAGAGAATGACAAAAATCTTAATTTTAAGGTAATTCCATGATGAAAGGCCGAAGTCAAAACAATGTTAACAATTTTTTTATTTTTATGATTATCAAAAAATAGTATAACGCATCGCAAAGCTTCGTAACGACGTAAAAAGACCATTAATAAATAATTTTTACGTTGTAGAATAATATTTTGCCTGAAATAGATTGAATAAAGTGTGTGCTAACGCGTCGCTCGGGGCCTAGTGGGGGGCACACTAGCGGGCGTCCGGGTCCGAGCGATCTCGTAACTCGTAACCGCGGTGAACGTTCGCCGTTCGCCCTGGACGTTCGGGGTTCGCGCGTAGACACAACACACAAAACAGAAGCGGAAAGGAAACCCCGCGCGTTCTCGTTCTCTGCGCATGTGCCGTTAGACCGGCGGAGAAGTGGGAGGATCTCTGGGGAGGGGGGAGAGGGAATGGGGAATGATAAATATCTCGGAATCGGAATAGTGGAGAGGAAGTGCTCTCGCGCGCGGTGCGGTGTGCGGTGTGCGGTGGACCGGATTGGTGACCCCCCGAGGCCCCCGAAGAAAACGGAGGACGCGTCGCACTGTGCTCCGTGAGTCACGCGTTATTAGATCTCTCGTTCTTCGTGGGACGTGCCCCCCGGATCACGGGACGCTCGTCGGTCGCGCGGCGTCGTCGTCGAGTTGCGGAGGATGCGCGGCGCGCGGTGAGAATCCGCGAGAGGAAATATCGCCGGACGGGGATCTCCGAGATTGTTTACATTCTTCCGCAAGCGTTGTTTCTACGGCGGGATTGACCGCCATATAGGGAACCACCTTGCCCATCTTCCGCGTGCCTTTTTTCCCCAACGAGCAACAGGTTCGAGGGATTCGAGTGGCTTAACGTTGCGCTGTGCGACGAGGGAGGTGCTCTGGACCATCTGGAAAGGTACCGAAGGAAAGAAAGTTTGCTGCTGCTGCTGCTGCTGTTGCTGCTGTTGTTGGTGCTGGCACCGCTGGTGTCGAGACATCGCGCGAGCGTGCCCTCCGGAAGAATCTCGGGTACCCCCGGGAGCTCTTCGAGCGATTAGAAAATCCTGAGATGCCTCGCGAACGCCCACGGGAATATCCTGCGAGTACTTAATTTGAATGCGGGCTCGAAATCGCGACTTTATTTCCACGGAGGACAGCGCGCCCGAGGCGTCGAAGATGTGACGCGCGTCGCGTACCGGGCCGACGAACGTGTAAAGAGAACGTCGACAAGAGAGAAAAGAAGAGAAAAAATGGTACGCGCGGCAATCGCGGTTCTCGTTTTCATCTCCAGCGTGTCCGCCTACGAGCATACCGCCGCGGATCAGTGCGACTGGTCCGGAAGGTTCGTATTTTTCATTGTGATTGTGACACAGTCTCTCTCTCTCTCTCTCTCTCTCTCTCTCTCTCTCTCTCTCTCTCTCTCTCTCTCTCTCTCTCTCTCTCTCTCTCTCTCTCTCTCTCTCTCTCTTTCTCTCTCTCTCTCTCTCTCTCTCTCTGCGTTTCATGAACTTTCACAAGTCAGTGCCGTAACAAGTGGCCGCTATGACTCCGATCTTCGGCCGCAGCTGGAAATAAATCGTTCTGAAAGTACAATGTCAGCTGTAATCTTCACTTTTTTGTATATCTTGTAAAATAGACTAGCTTTTAATATTTTGTATCTTTAATAACGGTACAAAATAATATTTGATGCTTGATATAATTTCAACCTTCTTCAACCAAACGTGTGTGTGGCATTGCATTAATATATATAAGTTATTTTTTTCTTTTTTTATAATTTTCAAACAGTATGCTCTCTCTCTTTTTCTCTTTCTTTCTTATTATAATATTATACAGAATGCTTGAAAAAAAATATTAATGACTTTGTTAGGGAAACAAAACTGACAACGCGAGATATTGCGGTAACAAATGTATTTTGTCTTCAAACAGTCTCTGCTTGTTCTCCATCGATGTGTAAAATGCGAGGTAAAATGTCTGACGGAATATGTGTTTGCGCCAATACCCAAAGAAGTATGCCTCAGGGCTCTGGAGACCCCGACCACCTGGAAAAGGTTTCAAGATAAATGCGTTGAGACAATGAGATGGCGAAAACTTTGAAGACAAAATATCTGTTACCGTGATATCTCGCGTCATCAGTTCTGTTTGTCTAAAAAGAAATCACTTCCGCATAAGCGTTAACATTTTTTTCAAGCATTCTGTATTTATAAAAACAGATACGATTAATTAAAATTAAATATTTCGCACAGCGGAGGAGGAGAAGGCGGTGGTGTCCGACCGGTGTATCTGCGCTGTGCCCGGGGAACGGTGCTGTGGAGTTATCCGCGTGATGCTTTGAGGGTGGTCCTCTCCTTCCCGGTCTCGTTCTCGGAGACCAATTCTTCCGGCTACCTCGGTTTCCGTGCCTGCGTCAAGATTTCCGGGCCTGTGCGGGTCTTCCTGGAGGCTGGCGGCAAGCTGAGACAGGTCTACTCCCCGTCCGACGGCAAGCACGTACTCTCGCACCGGTGCTTCCGCTCGCGGAAGCGTACGGCCGCGCTTTACATGGAAGCGGAGGACGATTATTCCTTCAAAAGCGCCAAGGTCAAACTGCAGTACGACTTGGAGCCAAATTCCGTGAAGGGTGGCACGCTGCGCGTGCCGGACGAGGAGGAGGAGTGCAGACCCTGCTCCATGGAGGAGCTAGCCAAGGCTTACTGTCAGAGCGACCTGGTCGCCGAAGGCACCGTCACCGCCGTCGAGCAGAACTTCGAGATGGACACTGCCGAGCTGATACTCAGGGCCACCAAGATTCTGCGCTACGTACCACAGGAAGCCGAGGTAAACCTTTTATATAAGACGAAAGGCACGCTTTGCCTTTGGTTTTTTTTAATACTCTGCTTAACTTACGTGTAAGTCCAATTACAAAATTATAACGCTTATTTACAGGGTAACGAAATCGACGTAACGGCATCTCTGAAGAAGAGCATACGCGTGAGAGTACCGATGGCGTGCGACGCGCGACACGGCCTCGGCGAATTTGTGATAATGGCCAAACGACGTCTCGGAGATCTCACCCTGGTGTGCGCGCCCAGATTGGAGGCGTGGGAGGAGATTGTACGCGATATGGACAACGCGCCCTGCGTCCTCCACAGTTAGCGAATGCGATTTTAAGGTGATTTTCTGCGGAAAGCCATAAAGGAACGTGCACGATGCACAATAGATATATATGAGTACAGTATCGCCGTTACGAAATTGGAAATCACTGTTAGAGCAATACCGAATAGAAAACTGGCGGTCTAGCCGTTTGTACGAGGATACCTTTGTATATAGGGAACATCATTCTTTGTGTACATACCGCGTACTGTCAGATTGTCGATCTCCGAACTGT
Source organism: Temnothorax americanus (assembly GCF_048541705.1). Lineage (NCBI taxonomy): Eukaryota > Metazoa > Arthropoda > Insecta > Hymenoptera > Formicidae > Temnothorax > Temnothorax americanus. The sequence continues at coordinate 1,886,568 of NW_027509253.1, forward strand.
GATATTATTTGTTGTATTAAGAGGAACGTGGAGGAACGTGCACGAAGAAACAGAAAGCACACTTTGCCTTAATACTTGTTCTAGAGAGTAGAGAAACCGTTACATATATATAGAATATCCCATGCATCGCACACTTTCCCGTAAAAATTTCCTTTTCGTAAGTCTCATTTCTTCTTTTTCTCACTTCCTATTTCGTAACCATCATTTTCTCGTTTTATTACGTACGTTTTATATAACGTGTTAGAATTTTATTGAAATAAAATATATTTGATATTATGATTCTATTGCGTATTTGTATTTTCCTTGAAGCTTGAATCCCTTCAATTCGTCTGTAATTTAATTACGAATACGTTCGTTCTTGAAGTTAATACGGGAGCTACATTCCGCGCGTTAGAATCTGTTGCCAAGAGAAAGTGCGCGCAGTGATTAGGATGCTAGGTACATTGGAATTTTATTGGACGAGTACATCGACTCGCCGCAGAGTTGAACATATTTTTTGTTTATATTGATTACACAATTATGACAATTTTATATAGATTTAATAAATAAAAGTATTTTATATAAATTCCAATACCGATTGGAATATAACTGTTCTTATATCGGTATGATAAAACATATATGTGTATAAAAATAAAGATATTTGGAAATGAAGAAAAATTATGCATCTCTCTGTCCATACTCTGTACTTTTAATACATAATGCGTTGTGTACATAATGAAAAGTTGTTCATAACGAATCTGAATTCGACGGAGAGTCATATAACTTATACAACAATTGAGCGTTAATACAATTTACATAATTTCGAAATATCGATTTCCTTAACTTATTGTAAGTACTAAATTGAGTAAAGGCCCAGCACTTCGATAACGAAGACCAGAGATATCGGCACGTGTTTATATTCTTAACATAGTCTCTAAACTTGTTTATATACTACTAGACTGTAATATTTATATTTATATTCCTCAACATTTATGTAATTTTATATATTCTCTAATTTTTCTCGTTTTTCACTGCATTATAAACACACACACACACACACAACGCACCTTTATTTTCAAATTTAAATTAATTTGATGCAAAAATAGAAGAGCGAGTGAGAGAGACTGGGCGACTTATTACTTATTTCGCGCACGCGCACTCCATTTCGACCAACACTAACGTCAAATACATCAAAGACGCCGACGGAAGAGTTGCGTGCTGCGTATGCGTATACATTTGTGGCTGCAGCCTGCAGCGCGAAGCGCGAGAGAGCGTCGAGTCCTTGGAAGGTACTTATCAGATGTGTCGAGTGGTCGGAGCGACGTGATTGTTAATTATCATTATTATTAGTCGCCGGAAGAACGACGGTGACCGATGCACCGTGACGCACGCTCAATCGTTTAGGATGACACCGCTACTTCGGACGATCTTCTCGTGAATAAGACGTCCGAGATCCCGGTTGGCTCTCCCGATCGCGGCGGAGCACCGATGCCGATGTCGTTGTCGATAAGCTCCTGATACGACGACCGCTGTTCCTCCGGGCGAGTAGCGATGGCTAGCAAATACAGCCCGGGGAAGATCACCCTGGGGATGTTAAAAGGTGTGTTAGCGAAGCGCCTATACCTTTCTTGAACAATTGCGTATTGATGGCGTACACAAGTTCCAAAATATTCGAGTGTCGAACGAGTGTTTCGACTGGCTCTTATATATTTTTTTTCCTGCCGCAGGCAAACCGATTACTACATCGGTACCGGTGATCCACTACCGGGCCAATGACGACGAGCTGGAGGAGCTCTATCCGAGCTCCTCCGACGACGAGAGGCGTCTCACCCCGGAGTCCGACAAGAGGATACCGTCGAGCCCCTCCAAGAGCAGCGAGAATGGCCAAGGGCTGGAGAACGACGATAACGCGTCCGAGGGTACCCCGCCGTCCTCGGATCCGTGGAAAGTGCTGTCCGAGATCAAGGGGAAGATCACGAAGACGTTCGAGGAGAAGATATCCGAGATGAAGAGCGACCGGAAGAAGAAGAAGAAGAAGAGGAGGCATAACAAGGAGCGTAATTCCAGCGTCAGCGACTCGGAGGATCTGGGAGATGTCACGCCGACCGATGAAAACGTCAACGACAAGCAGGAGAAAGATTTTGCTCGCGGTAAGGGCAACGCCGCGAGATTCGTGGGCTTCTCGCACGTGAGAACTGGCCTGAAGACGAAAAATTCTCTGGACGACAGCGTGGAGAGCGGCGTGGAGGCCGCCGAGTTTTCCGACCTCGTTCCCGAGCCGTTCCCCTTCGAGTCGCGGGATGATTTTCGCGCCGAGGACAAGGAGAACGACGCCAGTCGCGGTGGATACGTACGTACGAAAGAAGTGACATTCGGCGCGTTGCTCTCTCGCGTGAAGGATCACGTCTTTCAACAGTTGACGAAGCAGTTAGCTGCGCTGCTGGTTCTCGTGCTCGCTTTCTACTTTCTCATTCCATTGCCCGCCCACTTGGTGGGCTTTTCCGTAGGAGTCTTCGTCACAGTAGTGGTGTACAAGCTAGCGCGGAGGATACGGGAAATTCTGGCGACGCCGTTAGATAAGAAACCCGTACCTGTAGTAGTTCCAGTATTAGAGATACCGGCGGCGGAGGAGCACGCAGTCCAAGAGAGATACGAAGGATGGTTGAACGAGCTGCCATACGCCTACGATCCTCACAACTATCACGTAGCACGTACGAAGTCGGTTTTCTTCAGTCTAGAAGGCGGAGTGCTGCGTGTTATGGAGACGAGAATGAAAGTACCGAAGAGGGCAGTGTGGGATGAGCCAAAACGAAAATATAAGTTTATCAGAAAACGCGCGTACAATCTTGTCGGTGCAGGAATAGAGCTGTTACCAGAAGGACTCACTCGGAGAAGGTGCGCGAGACTACGTTGTATATAATTATTTCATACTTTTTGTAAAGTGTGTACACGCGCGTGAAGTAAAAATATTTTTTGCGCGCAGGAGATGGAGTAAAAAATATCCAATTTGCGTCACGATGGATCAAGGAGCGTTGGTAGACAGCACGAGTCTGAGCGACTGGACGGACCTCGGAAAAGAGTATCTCGAGGATGAAAAGAAAATTATCCAAATGGAAGGAGTCAGTGAAGAAGTCGAGGAAAGTACCTTGGGCGAGGAAACGAAAAGCGAGGATGAGGATTCCAGATTGGATTATTTCAAGGATAATGAGGAGGACGAGTTTAAGATCGACGAAGATGAAGACGACGACGATCTTTCGCAATCCAAGTCCATCAGGAGTATTTACGAGGACTGCCGCGACAACGAGGAGGCTAACAAGTGCAAACTTTATGTGTTCGCACGCGCCGACCGAGAGAAAGAAGACTGGTAACGTCTCTTCTAAAATACCTCTCAAATCAATTTAAATAACAAAGATTCTAATTGAACTTTTTAATTGCTAAAATATAATTTGGAATTGCTTTTTTTTCGATTATTAGCGTATCTCAGTGAAGGATTTTTTCAGGTTTCGCAGATTGACATCAGCGGCGTCTCTTTCGAGAAAACGACACTCAATTTGTTCCGTGAATGATTCCTGTGCGAATGGAAACTCCGCGCAGCCAGATGCGGCAGAAACAAAGTCGCCAGAGGCGTCTCCCGAAGTCACTTACAGTACCTATATGAGCAAGTACCTGAACGTAAGCAATGTTGCAATCGAATTAACGCCAAAATCCTTATTATCCTAATCGAGGGATTAATTTTTAGGTGGATCCCGAGGGTTCTCCAAGGGAGAACGATGTCCTTTGGATAAATTGTCTTTTAGGCCGACTGCTATTCGATATGCATAGCTGTCCGGAGACGATCAATCTCATTCAGGACAGAATACAACGTAAACTCTCTAACATAAAGCTTCCGTACTTCATGGAGAGCCTCCTTGTGACGGAAATGGTAATCGGACAGGATGCCCCGATGATTCATAAAATCTCTAAGCCGACGCTCGATGAGCGGGGGCTCTGGTTCGATTTAAACATCACCTATAAGGGTAGCGTGACAATGACTGTAGAGACAAAGCTGAATCTAATGAAGCTGACACGTGCGAGCAGCGTTCCCGGTGATATCCAGGTTGATGAGAAACCTGTTCCTACCAGATCACCGATATTCGATAGCGATGTAGAAGATAGCCCAGAGACATCCACCGAAGACGAAGATATGGGAAACCTCACGTCGAGCGTCGCATCTAAAGAGACCACGTAAGCGCGAATTCCTAATTTAAATCAGCTCCAATTTGTATTGTCCCGCTTTTTGCGTCTGTTTAGATCGTATGTGGTTATAGATATATATTTAATATATCTTATATAAATATAAAATCTCCCTTTAACATTAAAAAATCTATAAAATATCACAACATGTATGTTTTTCATCGGTCAAATAAATTTGTAAAAATTTTCCGTCTTAAAAATATATAAATGTATCATAATGAAATTGCTAATGATAGAATTAATAGGGTTTTTTTTGCGTATTACAGACCAATACAGTCTTCTGGCAAGAAGTTTCTTAGCATGGTCGACAAGCTGAGAGCCAATAAGTATTTCCGACACGTAAGTGACACGTCTATAATTATATTCAACTAAGCTGTGATGATCTGTCACTATTAATAACTAAGAAAACAAAGAGCTCGCGCTAATTAAACCATCCATCTTCTTCACCGCAGGCTACAGAATTGTCTTACGTACGAAGAGCGATGGAGGGTGTTTCTAACACGGAGATCCGCTTCATGGTCAGCGTATCCGGCATCGAGGGCTGCCTCTTGATGAACATCCCTCCGCCACCCTCCGATCGGCTTTGGTACGGTTTCAAGACAGTGCCGAAAATCGCCCTCACTGTGCAACCAACTCTCGGCGAAAGGACTGTCAACATTGTATATGTGAGCAACTGGATTGAGAAGAAGCTGCTCAGGGAATTCGACAAACTAGTCGTTCTACCAAATATGGACGATCTGCTCCTGCCACTCTGCCCAAATTATCCCTTTACCACAACGTAAACGAATCTTGCGCCGGCCAAAACAATCTCCAGCTTTTTTGTCTTTTTTTTTTTTTAAGTAGATTTCGTGAATAACGTGTTTAACGTTGTTGCGTGTTGATCAAGAAATGGTATATTTTTCTTCAATATAGCGATTTATCGAAATTCATAGATAGAAACTTGTGAAAAGACTTCTGAAAATAAAACTCAGATAATGTAGATTTAACTGTTTTTACACGATTTTTTAATATCATTAAGTTATTTTTAATATCACGTCGCGAAGAAACTTATCAGTGTAGCATCTACAAAAAAGCGGAGGAATTATTGTGATATATTATATACGTTACTTTACTTTGATAAAATCCAATGAAAAGATAGGAAGCAGGAGAGACGAAGTTTATTATGAGTGAGCATTATTTTTATTAGAATATGTAAAAAGATGTAGCGAGTGAAAGAGATGTGTGTACAAGGAGACAATTTGATTAATATTAAGTGCAAGCCTCGCTGTTTATTTTATTTAGTTACATAATTATAAACATTTTAAAATTGAGTGAAATTGATGCTGCAGAGGAAAAAAAGATGCGTATCAATGTGATCGTTGAATTAGTCATTTAATATAGGCAGCTGATGAAAAATATTGTTAAATTATTATTAAAGTCGTAAAACGATTTTTTTGAGTTATAATAAAATTAAATAATCGGTAAATTTTTGGGCAAATGCAATCAGGGCAAAATCATCAAAGTGAAAATATATGTATGAAAATATGAATCAAAAAGCTTTATAAAGCGATTTTATGCTTTCCTTTTGGAAGGTTCATTTGCAAGTTAAAAAAAGTCATATAAAAATTAAAAATATGAAATTATTTTAAAAAGAAGGTCTTACCTATACTATTTTACCTTTTTCTGAGCAAACATTTTGATTTTATTTCTAACTACATCAATCCCCCCCCCTCTCGTTCGAAGCGTTTAGTTCGAGTAAAAGCTTCTTTTGAACGCTGGTCCCAATAGAGTACGAGCCAAATATAAAGCGATTTTCGCGCCTTCATAATTAGTTATTATAATCTAATGATTAAATTTATTCTAATCTAATAATTAGGTTTGTAAACCAAAAATGTGTAGTTGCAATCGGCAAAATGTGTAAGAGAGCGTGATATGATAATTACGTTTATGAAGAACGGTAGAACAATGATCGTGTAGATTTCAAAACGCGATTTAATGTATTAATTTTGCGTATGCGACTGTCGACTCGATAAAACAAAGTTGTGCTATGCCAGTTACTCGGTTTTCAAATAAATATGTGAATTTCATTTCTCCGTAGTTGCAAACCGAAAAACTTATAGTCAATGGCTTTTCAACGAATATAGCAGAAAGATTTACTCTCCTCTGTCTCTGGTCGGCTAAGCGAATTACTCTACTTGTTCAACGACACTAGCAAAAAAAAACGAGATGTTCATTAATGTATAATCGAGTATACAGTTTGTATCTACCGTATCTACTAGCCAGCTTGATCTGTGAGCTGTGTTATTTTGTTTGATACTATACAAATATATATACGTGAGCGTTCGTGTATTTGCGTGTCTCAGGGAGATTATATATAGATTAGATTCTGGTTCCACAGTGTGATTTTGTGTTACGGCAGAGAGACCCACGATATTTTTAAATACACACGGAATGTGTGTACAACCCTTTTATATATATCAAAACGTAAAACAAATTATATTACACACAAAGGCCAATTCTCATACGTTTAAAACTAATTGCAATAAAGCAAATCTATTTTGTAAAGATATTTTTCGAACGACGTTCTGTTTAAGACTCATACCGTTGTCGAACTCGCATGGTTCCAGAATTAAATCACAGAGGTATATTAAAAAAGTTTTTGCAAAAATAAATTATTGTACATTATCAACTGTTTCTTTCTCTCTCTCTCTCTCTCTTTCTCTCTCCTAGAAATTCTTTTCTGATTAATTAGTCTGATAATACAAAGATAAACAACCAGTATAAAAAAACGTGTACTTATATAATATTTATATTTATTCATAAAATACGCTCTATCAATTATTTATACACTGGAACTTCTCTGATCAGATATAATCTGATCTGTACCTTCACACACTACTGTAAAAGTATAACAAAAAACCAAAAAAAAATATATATTTCGTTATTTATTACAAACATTTGCAGCAACCCACAGCCTTAGTCATTAATTGAAGAGATTGGAGAGTTAGACGCAATGGTTTAAACAAGTTTGTTAAAACAGAACTCGGAGAAAATCAATTTCCAAATTGAATTTTAAAGTAATAAAAAAAAAAAGAAAAAAAAAATAGATTGGACCGATTGGATCAGTCCGTCATCTATGTATAATGTTTGAATTTTTCATATATTCTTTAAATATCCTTCCAATCTCAATTTCCAGCGATTTGCAGCATTTCCTCCACGTCGACCATCTTCTCCCGCACTTTCTCCCGCTGCTTGCCGCGCTCTTGTTCGACGCGATCAATCTTCTGCCAGCCTTCGTAGGACACAGTTTGGACCTCTTTCATCGTTGGGATGTCTCTCAGAGCGGTCCAGCCCCGCCGGCTCATCCCCGTCGTGTTCGAGGACGTCAATTCGTTGTGTATCAGTCTAGCGACTTGGAACGCGTTTGTCATGGTCGCCAGGAGAACGCCAGTTGGACCAGTCGCTGCCCATCCTGCGGCGTACAGGTTTCCTTCGACCTTACCATCAACGTTCTCCACGTATCCCTTCGCGGAATTAAATGGTACCGAGCTATCTATTTGGACGGCCTTGTAACCGATGCTGCGCAGACCCAGACCGCATGGGATCACCTCGAATTCGTCGGTCATCTCGGCTACCTGATCTCGTATCGTCTCTCCTCGCAAACGATTGACGACAAATCGGATGCTCTCCAATTCGCTGTCGCCGTGAAACTCGACGGGACTGCGCAGGAAGATTGGATGCAGCTCTTTAGCGTGCGCCGAGTCGCGCTTGGATTCTTCTAAAGACTTCAGTATGAGCTCCGCTTGTCGTTTCCGGGCTCTGTCTAGGGTCGGAACAATCGTCCGTACGTTTTCGAAGTCTTGCTCTCGCCAGACAGTTTTGCAGCCCTCCAGCTTGAGAATCTCGCGCAGTTCCGCGGTTGTAAATGCGGCCTGCAAAGGTCCTCTTCGCCCGACCATGGAGACTCTTCGCACTTTACTACGACATAAGGTCTCCAAGGCGTACGACGTGATGTCGGTACCCTGAGGTAAAAAAAGAGATTTTTCAATTGACAAAATTAAAAAATATTTTTAAAATTATATAATCCAAATCTTTCAAACTCTTTTAATGTTATTTAGCATCGTCGTCCATATTACTGATAGAAAATTTCTAATTTAAAATGAAAGTTAGAGATCAGGTAGTACCTTTAGCTTGTCGACCGGCGTCAAAAGAATCCTCGCGACGTCTATTGCCACGTTGCCTTGACCTATGATAACTGCTTCCTCTACATCCAAATTAATCTTCAGATTTTTATCTTCCGGCGTTCCATTGTACCAACCAACAAAATTTCGGGCCGATATCACATTGTTTAAATTTTCACCAGGTACATTGAGCAATCGATCAAATTGAGCGCCATAAGCCTGGAATAAAAAAAGTAAAGAAATAATTCATAATTAAACAAAGATTTATCATACGCCAATTGGAATAAACAATTAGAAATGATGAATGATTAATTGTTGCTCATTAAAAAACTAATCATTACAACACTTATTTAATTAAAAATACACAATAAATAAAGAATGTATAGGCTGGATTCGGGGAGCGCGCTACTAGCGCTATTTGCTTATTCTATCCTTGTTTTACACCTGATGAGCGATAAAGACAGAATGATGCAATAGCGCTAATAGCGCGCTCCTCGAATGCAGCCATAAAGGTAAAATATAGTTGCTAGAAATTTATAATCTCGATATTTTTAGTATGTTTGAAGTATTTGAATATTTTTTATTGACGATTATAAAAATCAATCCTTTTCTCCTTTTATATTATTATAATAATTAAAATAATGTATAATTTAATATAAATCATAATTAAAGCAACTTAGATCTCATAAAGTTACGAATTAAAGAAATGAAATACCAGATACGTACCAGCAATACAGCGTCATAGTTCTCTCGCAGGTCTTGAATAGTAACGTCCGTGCCAACTTTAACATTGCCTATGAATTCAACACGTGGATTAGTCGCGATTTTATGAAACGTATTAAGGACGTTCTTCACTTCCGGATGATCCGGGGCAACTCCGTAGCGTATCAGACCAAAGGGAATGGGTAGTTTGTCCAGTATATCAATTTTCACGGTGCTTGAATCCTGTTAATTAATTACGCGCAGGTTCATCTTCATTTCCTTATTTTGCGTGGGATATTTACAGCAATTATTTAGCAGACAATTGTTACAAACATACAAATTGCTTATATTGACTTATAACATTACAGAATATACATTACGTACAGAGGAATTAATAAAACTAACGCTATCATTAATTATAACATAATTCATCTATTGTTATTACCTTCAGCAATCGTTGAGCTGCATAAAAGCCCGCTGGACCTGCACCGACAATGCATACCTGAGGCGTGCGTTGTACGGTACACAGCGAACGGGTGCAACTCTTGAGAATGTCGAATCTCATCTTTGTGTGCGGCGATGTCTAAAGCGCGACGCTGGGTTTTACACTGTTTTGATACGTGTCAAAACAGTCGTTGGGCCTTTGCACCGCACTGTTTTGTTAGTCCCATGAATAACCCGTGGTATACGTCCTTTTCTTAGAAAGGCAGAATCACTGTTCTATGTATTAAATATGATTCCAAAATAGAGAGAGAGTGTTCATCCCTCTTATAAAACAAGCACGTTCCACAAATGCCTTGGATCTGAAAGTATTTGTTAGTCTGTGTTATTTACCGTACAATTAAGTTATCACCGCTCAAAATTATCGCGGGAAACAAGAATCAAAAGAAAGCAGAGTTGAGTCATTACGACAAACAGAAGCAAAATTAACGAATTTTTTTCGTTTTTTAAATAAAATAATATAGAATTTCGGTAGACAGTGTTTCTTCACTTTGATTCACAAAGAACAGAGAAATTGAAATTATATTTAAAAAAGTAAGATATACGATTCTCTTTTTCGGTGAACGAATTCTTATAATCTCTAATAATTATACACAAACATATATTACCATTTTCGTTTTACGTTCTATCTTCTCATGCATGCAGTCTATTTCCTATTTATGACTTTTTCACAATGCGTATTTTACAAAGCTCTGTGTTCACATATATATATTTATTCACAAATATATATTATCCACAATTGATTAAGTGTACTTAGAGGACAATACTTTTTTTTACATATTCCCATTTATCATTCACAATCCACAATTATAATTTTATATACATATACACATATAATTATTTATAATTTTATATACAATCATCATATATCAAGTATATAATTCCCACATTGTTATAGGTTTTTATCGCCTATCGTATTGATAACGTGACGAACGTATAGTTTGATCATCAGATGATTAAGTAGCATCATCGCAGGAAACTGGTCGCATTCTAGAAAGAAAATGCGTCGTCAAAGGTCTACCAAGCGTAGAGCAATAGATGCATTATTTTTATGCGAGTGACAATATTCTTTGTTCAAGACCGAAATGGTTTTCCGTCGACGGAACGTTTAATCATTACGGAGTTATAGATACTGAAAGTCTCAACAGAGGACTATGACTAAATTAATTAAGTCCAACACATGTATATCAATCTTCTAGAAATAATTGTATATCAAATAAAGAAGAAAAAATCATTTAACTTTTAACAAAAAATATTGTTTTGTTCACTAAAATGTGCCTATTACTAAATACCTTGTATAAAACGAGGATATATTAACTTAACGAGGATATATTTGTATGAAATACGTTATCAAAATAGATAAAATCAACGTCTTTTCATTTATGCGTCCATGAATCTTACCATATAAAACTTTCATAGGCATTATCGACCAAATTGCCTTATTTTCTTGGCGTGCGTTATACGACGCTGTCAAAATTTCACGTAAACAATTCAGTACTTTCTCATTGCGCCGATAAGTCTCCAATTTAAGACGATAGCCTTCGTTATCATGAACTTCTACGATAATCTTGTTAAAGGTATTTCCCAAGAGATACAGGAGACCAATATTTAACTGCGTTAGCAAAGGGTAACCGACAAGAATGAGTGTTTGCTCGGATTGGAGTTTCTCTAATCGATCGTAAATTTCGGCAATTGTCCGATGACTGTCGTAATCCTCAACAAATTGGAAGCTCAGTATCTCGTGATACCGATCGATCTGCTGTGCGAACTCTCTCGTAATTTCCGCCGGTGGAAAGCAGACGGTGGTGCGCATATCTTGCATTACGTTGTCAATTTTGATTAATATTTGCAGAATTTGCAAGTCGCAAAAACGCGAACTGCGTACTTTATTAAACAACTTTCCTGTTTGTATCTCTAAAGCTTCCGGTAATGCCTGTAGGTGCCACTATAAAAGTAAAATTATCACGTTCTAAATGTATCCACGATCTTTTCTCAGATATAGTAAAAAATTCATTTTTTAAACTGCAGTAATTTATAAGTTTCTATGAACAAATTACTGCAAAGTAATTTGTTAAATATTATTATAAAATTAAAATATTTTGTTTCTTTCGCTTCTCCATCTCAATTTTTTCACGATTATTTTATGAAAAATGCAACTTCTTTTTAAGTTGTGGTAAAAGTTACCACAACTAATATATATGCTTTTTAATTTATAAAGACTAACATTGTGTCATTTTAGAAACGTAATTGAAAAATTTGCTTACAACGTAGAATTTTTCTGACGGCTCTTCGATCTCTTTCGCATTGTCCCATATCTGCAACAAACGCTCTTGCGGCCCTAATTTTTGCCTCTTGCAACGCTCGTTGTAGGAATCGACGTGCAATTTTTTATTCATAAATTGATTGTTGTTCCTCTCGATTATCTCCCGGCCGACTATCTCGTTCGCAGGATCTATTTTTTTTAATTTGCAATCTTCGAGATATTTGAAACTGATTAGTCCCCTGACAAATCGTGCTGCGCCGGAATAATTCTCCCTCGAGCGAAACGTCTTTATGTTATCCATTATGACCCGGCATTGATGGTACTTGAAGAATTCGCTGCACTGCTCGATCCTCCGTAAAAAATCGTCCGGAATATCCCGCAGGCTGAACATCGCATTCGCAGGCGGCACGTTGCCATAATGATGCCTGAGTATAGGCAAATACGGCGCTACGTAATCCCTGCCCTTGAAATTCATGCAGACGACATACATTTCCGAGTTTCCTCCTTTGCTGCTAGCTGGCTTCGTCACGCTAACTTGATGGAAGGCGCAAGATAACAGATACATCAGGCACACGGATTGGTGCTCGAATAGAGTGAAGAGCTTCAGCAGGAAGTTACCGCCTTTCTCCAGAAGGTGCATGCAGGCCACTGTCTCGCACAGGTGCAATTGCGCCACGGCGCTCTCCTGCTCTCCAGGCACGTCCGTGCAGTCCACACTGCCGTCCGCGGTGACCAACAGAATCCGTCCTCCGTCGTCGGCGGCGGACTCGGACTTCTCCACCAGAGCGTCCAAGTTTCTCAGATCCATGATATCGCCCGTGTCGTCGTCGCCGAAGCACCAATGCCTCAGAGTATGCCTGATAAACCTATCGTCCGCGACCATACTGTCGTACGAATTTCCCTCGCAGTAGGGGTTCAAGGTGGTAGCCAGCCAGTCCCACCGTACATCGGGCGCGTTCGTCTTCAGCCAATGGTTCAAAGCGGTCACAAACGCGCCCGGCGCCTCGCAAACGTGCACGGACCTGAAGTTCTTACCGTCATCGCGGCAGATCTCGTTCAACGGCACCAGAGAATAGTTGCCGGCGATCTCGTAGAACTTGCACCACGCTTGAGTCACAAGTTCCCCCTGTGTTCTCTCCTTCACCGCGCGCACGATGTCGCTCGCTTCGTTCATCCGGCTCGTGTGCTGCTGCCATTTGACGAGATTGAAGTTATTCAGGCGGCTCTTCACCTCGTTCAGAACTCTCTTCATCCTCTGCAATTGGTCCAACTGCCACGGCGGTTCCGCGAACATAGACCCCGGCTCGGGTAACGTCTGCGTGTCTCGTTGCACGTCCGAGATCGCAAAGTGCCTTTCAAATAGTAATGGCATGCTAGACGACAGATCGGTACTCTCATCGTACTTGTATCGCAATGTCTCCGGCTGCTTTGGAGAAAAATTCTTCTCCTTCCTCTCCATCGTGTTGCGTAAAACAATTCAAAACCCCTCGAGGACTGCAAATTACTCTTTTCTTCGCACGCAGTATCAGTTCTTACAATTCATTCAGTATTCTTCCTGCTAGTTATAGTCCTTGCCCCTTTGGCTCGTATCGCGCCTGAAAGTTACGGTTGTCCCGCGTCAAGGTACGTCACACCATCTTGTTACATATTGTATATCTTACTACACACACAAAGAGCGTGTCTTTGTTAAGACGACATTTTATGTGAAACTGACTCGCACAAGGATAAAATGTATATGATAGAATCGTGCAGTAATGGAACACAGGCTCTACAAAGCTGGGGAATAAAAATAAATTTATAATATAATTATATAATATAAACAATATAGAATTAATAATAGGATATGTGTTAGTATAAGCATTACAAGCATTACGACTAGTACATTTAAAGTGCGTTGTTGTTATTGTTAGTTCTGTATCCCTTGCACCTTTAATTCTTAAAACACAAAATAAAAGTATAAGCTCGTTTTATCCGCATTTTTCTACATTTTGTCCCCTTCGTTCTTCTATCTGCTCCATTCGGAATCTAAAAATACGTGTCTCGAACGGCAAGAGCGCAGAGAAATGCGCCTCAAAGATCTTACGGATCTCGCGCAATATCGAAAATAATAGAAAATAGTACACGTGATAAATACGATTAATGATGAGTCGACAAAGAGAACAACTGACAAAGTCTCGTCGGAATTTCTCGGAGAAACCCGCTGCTGGAACACGTATGTACATATACGTGCGGACGTTTCATATGGCGATTCTTTTCTGGTTGTTACCAGTTGTTACTCCAACTGGCCGATTTTGAGGTTAGTTCCGCAAAGTGCGCGCCGGCACTGTCGCTTGTCGCGACTCCGCGACAATAGCAAAAGAAAAGAAAGTCATAAAGTGTCATAACTCACCCTCTTATTACAGTGTCAACTCGCGTCGCCGCTCGTTCGCACCGGCCGTCGTCTTTTCTCGTTAAGCCCGTATCAGACTACCGACTGCGAAGGCCGACCCGACTGCCGATCGCGACTGCCGACTCACATCTAGCATCTAGCCAATAGACCATGACTGCCGACTCACATCTAGCCAATAGACCATGGTCTATTGGCTAAATGTGAGTCGGCAGTCGCGATCGGCAGTCGGGTCGGTCTTCGCAGTCGATAGTCTGATACGGGCTTTACAGTTACGATGGTTACAATTTCGTCGCGTTTTGCCGACGATTTACAACCATCGGCAATGTTAACGAATCAAATAAGACGAACGAAGGACACTGGATCCCTTCCCATCCCTGCCGTCCTTCGCAATAATTGTTTTTCTTTACGTCATTCCATTTTTATCTGTTTTTATTTGTGTCATTCGTCTTCTCGCGTGTTTTCGCTCTGTTTGCAAAATACAAAGTCCACACAAGTCCACATCACGCACTTTCGAAAGAATGGGACAGGGACAATTGTGTCAGCGTCAGCGCCGCCCTGATCTAGATCCGGAAATGGCAAACTAAAAATAGATCACGCGACAAGAGGTGAATAAGCTGGCGCTACATTCAAAAATCTAAGAACATAATACAAATATTTTAATTTTAAGTCATAAGTTTCTGAGCGATTAATTTATTTGCATTATTTGAGATTGCATAAAAAGACGGTCAAAGATGAGAAAATATTCTGGCTAATAAAGAATGCAATTACTTTCGCAGACTATTTCTCTATATTAAATAATGCAATCTTGAAACTTACATGACTTTCTTAAAATGCATTTCTTACTATTAATTATAACTTGTCGAACACTATATAGTCACGAATATAATGTCGTTGAATAAATTTATTAATATATCTAATGTGATTAATATCACATTGTCACATATGGCGTCCCCACACGGTGCGCACCCCGTCTCTTTTATCCATTAGCCTTCTAGGATGGTCTCTCTGGGTTACCTTCCAACGTCCTTCAAATTAGGATACAGCATCGCTTTAAGACGAAGGGGGGTCTACACCGTCGCTATTGATTCTACCATGGAAATCTGGTTTTCTGTCCTTCGTGGCGCTGCGCTGCGACCAGCTGTTCAGGATGAGGCTCTTCGACGCGGCAATGTTGCTTTTGTCAGCTTTTGTGTAGCTGTTTGGTCAGAGGTATCGACACACTTGCCGGTGGTGACATCGGCGAGTCCGTCGTTGCTCGGATCACGCTGACCCCGGCGGTTCCGTCTTCCTTACCAAAGCTATAAAAAGATCAAGGTTTAGATCGTCAACTTTTTAGACTCCCAAATCTCCGAATTTTTTAATTTCCTGAGAATATCTCGATATATTTGTGTTTCGAAACTCTACAGACACTTATAACTTTAGTTATATTTTAGATCAGATCTCTAATGTTCTCAATTTTTCAGTCTATTATAATTATCCTTAAACAGAATTATTAAATACAAACAAATTCTCATCGGTTTGAATCTTACTCACTTACAAATTAATTTCTAACAAGAACTTATATAAAGTTTTGCTTAAATAAATAAAACTGCAATAATAAAATGTAAGTTAATATTATGATTTTCATAATATAATTCGATACCTACGGAATTTACGTCCGCGTCGTGTCAGTCTCGCGCTTCGTCAGGTCGATCGCATTATTCTCGGAGTTGTTCCTCCACGTCGACGATCAACAAAGTCGGGAAAGGAGCGAGCGATAAGCGGCGTACGCGGGTGTACCGACACGTTTTCCTTTCCACTTTGTAGATAGAACATAACCTCAATCGCACGCGTACCGCGTCGCGCGTGGCACAGGCTGTTGTTCAGCGTTGCGATAATTAATATTGGTTGTACTCGTATCTTGATTATCTAAAGAAAGTTTCAACGAAGCGCGAAGTATTAATTTATCGTTTTTATGTATTGCATTCTCCCGTCCCATCGTGCGCTGATAATGCAGAGGACCGTTATTGTCGATGTAGGCGCATTGACACGTGACAGCAGACACGCGTCGATGACAGTCGCAGACGGTCGCAGTGGGTCGCAGTCGCAGACAGTCGTCATGAGAACAACCTGAGGAAACTTACGATCGAAATTGACCGTGATTGTCTGGAGTCTGGACTGTCTGGAGGGGAAAGACGAGAGGATTGACGATTGACTCATGCACGTTTCTCCCCTCGGCCTCGTTCCCTCGGGGAGCAAGCTACTTTTAGAATTAACGTAAATAGCAAGGGGCGATTGTGAATGACGGAACGGATTGAAGCGGTCGCGCTCGACTCGAGCCGGCGTCTCGCTTCGAACGTCTCCGATCAATTTTGCCCGGATCGCGAACCGCATCATGCGCGGCTATTTTTCGCGCGACGTACTACCTGAATTCCAAGTCGCGTCACGTCGTTCATCTTCACGGCGAACGCAAGACGGCATCGCCGAGTCGCTCGACCGCGTCTTCCCGTGCTCGCTCTCTCTCTCTCGCTCTCTCTCTCGAACGGAATGAATTGGAATGAATATGTCAGGTGCACGTCGGCTTCCGTACGTGAATGAGTAGCTGCTCCAGCTGAAGACGACCGGACTTCACTCCCGAGTCCCGATTTTCCGCCCGACAGTGTACGCTCGCACGGAGCATTATATCGTCGCGATGAGGATATCCAAGTCCACCATCGTCCTCCTGGTCCTGATACTGATATTCTCCATCCTGATGGCGAATGTAGTCGATTTCATTAGCGTCGACCATCATCTTCCGATCGAGACCTCGGGAGACAATAACGGGGAGACACACTCAGGACCGAAACGTTATAACATAAATAATTCGTACAATCACTTGATATGGTTCCTACAGGTTTGTCGACCGGCATTTAGGATAATTGATAATGCGAGTTACAGCTGTGTTTTATACTTAGATAGCTTTTTATATACTTTCAGATAACCGACTTACATATAAGTATCTTTAGGGATCCAACTAGGATATGGGAGTTCACGGAATTCTGCAACGTGACGGTAAATTCAGCCATTCAGCCTAAAGTTGTTCTTGCTTCGGGTAATATATATTTTACAGATACAAGAATACGCTTTATCGGAGAAATTAGATTAATAAAACGTTTTTCGCGCTTGGATAGGAGATTTGACTGATGCCATAGCTGAAAATAGATTTGGTTCGAAGCAACAGCGCGAAGAATGGGAGACTTATAGATACGTAATAGACCAGACTAATGTCAGCAAGAAAATTTTATGGTTGGATGTCAGGGGGAATCATGGTGAGCGACGCGCAACTGCATATTTAAATCCATGTGTGACAATGCTCGCGCGTAAAAATTACGTGTCAAAAACCTGTTAATGTATTTTCAGATAACTTTGACATCATCAATTTTGACTCCAAAAACAACTATTACTCGGATTATTCCATTCAAGGAAAGAAATATCCAAAATCTTACATGTACAATGTTAAAACTGGTCGTGAAAAGTTCTCCTTTATCGCGATTGACGCCTGCTTGAAACCAGGCCCCAAGAGGCCGTTCAACTTTATTGGCGTTTTAGACCAAGACGAGATCAATAGGATACAACAGTTGATTAATTTTTCAAAAGAAAGCAACGCCGATCATTCAGTCGTGTTTGGTCATTATCCTACATCGAGCATAATATCGAAATCCGATACAAATATCAGAAATATTTTAGGTAAGAGGTATAAAAATACAATATATTTTTCTTACAAAAAATTTGTTCGTATTGCGATTTTACAATTATATTAAATCTGTCGTATATTAAAAGGTAGTCATAGGGAAAGTATGGTGTATCTGTGTGGCCACTATCATACGCTTGGCAATATGGTACCCAACATGTACACGTTGCAAAAGGCGGGCTTCCTTGAGCTAGAATTGGCAGATTGGAAAGAGAATAGAATGTAAGACAAATATACTTTCGCATAATTGAGAATGACATCGGTTGCTCATTCATTGCTTTTGTATTCTATAACGCGTTACTGGTATTTAAGCATTAGTCGTTGAAAGGATTCTTCTCTGTTCAGACGATGAGGATAGTTCTTATGAATTTGATATAGAAAAGTGTATGTTGTTTTTAGTTGTTGCAGCAATTGATGGTGTATAAATAAAATTTACATCTCTTCTTAAACTCACGTGAAACTAATAGCGAATACAAATATTTTTTTGTTTTATCGGCACATATAATGCTCCGTAAATATTTATCACAATCGGTTTGCCTAATTTGGTTTACAAATATTAGACACCTATCTGACACGCGTCTCTTATTAGGTATCGCCTCGGGGCAATAGATCATGGCCAATTTTCATTCATTGATGTAAAGCACCGTGATTGGCCTGTAGTATTAATCACCAATCCAAAAAACGTATTATTTATGATGCCGCAAAAGGAAAATTTGGAATCTATCGTCAAATCCACACATGTCAGGTAAGAATATTCTTATTGACGCCTCGTAATTATTATTTGTGATTCTATTCGGTTTATGAAAATCAACTTGCAAACTGCTTATTGTAGAGTACTGGCATTTTCTACGGTTCCACTGAAAAGTGTCAAAATTCAATTGGACGACGGTGACTGGCAAAAATGTGATCACGTACGCGGACCTCTTTATGCGTTGCCATGGAACTCAACGAGATACAAGGAGGGTATTCATCAGATAACAGTTGAGTTAATACTTTTCAAAATTACTTATCAAAGTTAATTTATGTACTAGCCTAAAGCACACACCCGCAAACATGCCGTTTTCGCAAATAAAATTTTATATTTTATATTTCAGGTTCATGTAGTTGACGATGAAGATAGAAGAAAAATTGTATGGCATTCTTTTTCTCTCGACGGATCGTGGTTATCCACTTCTGTTCTTCCCAAGTTACTGCTGATGGTTAACATAGTTGGCATCGTAAGTTTAGACAAGTCACTAAGGCTAATTAAATTTTTACATAGTGGTGTATGTAACAATTTAATGTTATTGTCTCTCACAGTTTCAGTTCATGTTCTTCGTTACATTGGCAGTGTCAATCGGCCCGCTGTGCTTCCTTCGATTTATTCATATGCGTTACAAGAGTAAGCGTAAGCACAATTTATGTGTATCCTATTTTAGATTGTATAATAAAATGTATGCTATTACTGTTCGTGATTTAGATAGACGAATGGAATTACCGCGGGGACGCTTGAAGTTCTTCCATCGGGTTCTGAAGCGATTATGGGTATTATCCGCCGTTGATAGATTGTTTTTTGGATTAGTGTTGAGCACGTTATATTGTGCAATCGGTAAGTGTATACGTCGCGCGTGCAAGTGTATACATACAAATAAATACATCGAGCAAAATTTTTGAAATTAATTTGACGAATCAATTCAAGGTCCTTGGACCGTAGGAGAGATAATTGAGAATCACACAGGTGTGATCTTTGTGTGGGGAACATTCGTCGGAAACATGTATTTACCAGGTGGCTTAACTTACGCTTACGGATTCTTTCAGTTAATAATTTTTCACATACCCCTTACATTATTTTTGGCGTATCACGTTGATCGCAGGTCTGTAATATTGCAGTGATAATATTATCAAGGCGACAGATGAATCTTAAGACTAATTGCCTGCATTTCAGATTACAGTATCCTGAATATCCCCCGGCAGTCTGGTCCAAATTCCAAATAGTTTGTCAATATTTACCAGTTTCAGTGTTAATTCTGACTCAATTCCTTTTGGGCTATACCTTATATCTAGAGTATGGTACAGTAGCAGTATTGTTATGTCCATTAAGAACGGGATGTATTTTTGTAGCAGCGGCACTATCCTATTCTGCTGCCACGATGCCACTCTCGTACTTAAGGTTTGTATTAATATTTGCATTATGATGTATCCAGCACATCGTAATTATCTATTCTTTAAGGTCTGCTGCATCTGTATGGTATTGCAATAGAGCCATTGATAATAACGATGCGAGTCAATAAGAAATGATAGCAAAATAACACAATTAGAAATGTTGGTAAGTTTACATTTCATTCAGATAGTTAATATTACCGATAGATTTATTAAAAAAAGTTTTAGATGTGCTTTCTATTAGATTTGATACTTTAGTGGAACTATCGTGATACTCGAAAGCCAACTACGTTTTAAGAAAAATGATTGGGTATATTAAAAAATGATCGAATTATTTTTCGTCATATTTTAAGAGAGACTCTTGTGAATATTGTTTGCATTTTGCGTTCGTTTAATAAGCGTTACATGTTATACTCAATTATTTTGTGATGTATTCATATGATTATCGACGAAGTTACGTTTTAAAAGTTGATTTATTAATTTTAAGCTGTGATACGCTTACGATATGCATATACGGTGCCATATGATGATTATTGTTCATAAGATTTGCATTGATAGTTATTATTATTTTCTGCTTCCATATTGTTCGCGATTCAAATTTGCGAGTTTCATTAACAAAATGCTTTTTTTCTTTTTACAAAGAAAAGTCAGATTAAAATGTTACAGAGATAAAGATAATATTTATGTATTATAAATGTTGCTATTGTTTTATATTTCATATATTTTTGTGCTTTACTGTGGAGTTACGGCATTAGAGATGTGTATATTGTATAACAGGATTGTGATATTTTTCAATCTAATCGACAGAGCTTTAACAGGCAGGACTATATATTATAAACTTGCTCTTGCCCGGGATTTTTAACTCAATCTTCTAATCACTTCCTTGTAATATATTTTTCTACTTCCCCATATTCGAGATCTATACTGTACTCTTTTCACGACGATACTCACGACGATTATAGATATATCCAAAAAAACAATTAGATTATATTCACTTCTCACTATAGCATGTTACAAAAATAACAGAGATATATTACATGTAGAGTTTTAATACTGTTTTCCACTTGAGATTTTTGTGCGAAGTGCATCAGCTTATTCGTATGAGCTACGCCAGTCGTTGTGATCCTAAAAGCGGCGATTGGACTTGGAGCTTATCTGTGCCACGCGTATACACAATTCTTAAAGAGATCGGCTATCTTCGATGTAAGGTGCTAAAAAGAAATCGATGAAAGTAACATTGTTCAATGAAGGTTTACGTGTTATACCAAATACGACTGAACGTAATTGATTACGTATGGATATCATACTCAATGTGTATAAATGTATCGCTGACGGGTGACAAAAATCTACGAGAAATGTATGTGAAAACAGATGTTTGCGTAATAAATGTAATTAATAATTGTACAATCAAGAAATGAGGTAATTCCTTTCTTACTGGTGGTTTTTTCACGATTAAATAATACCATCAACAAAGTATTATTAAAAAAGCGACGATGGAACTTTGGCTGTTTTATTTATAATATAACATTCTGACACATCTACATATGTTTAAGATTCTAAAATATCCTATATTTATTTAAAACCACTTTCATTGTTTAATTTGTTTGATTATCTGTAGTTTTGTGATAATATATACGATATTATTGCATATTTATTTGTGAAGCATCTGTATGTAATAAAACATCAAATTTAATAATGCATTATAATTGTTCAAATATTTATGATGGCGATCAAAAGATTGATATCAATCAGTCGACGATGTTGATTCTTTTCAATCACCTCCGGGACTCTATCTTGTTATTGTTACATATTATATATATTTATATTATATATTAATTATATATATATATATATATATATATATATATATATATAATTAGCCCAAGATATTGATGCTAATTTAATAATAATCATTGTGTGATAATATCAATCATTTTCAATAATTAGGTAAGGTAATGGAACCGTGCGCCGTCAGATGACGCTACCTATCACATTTTTCAACAGATGTCGCTGCGATCAGCGAAACTTGCGCGTAACAATCGGCCATTGTTATTTTTCCGTTAAATTTTCGCTCGCTACCGGTTCACGGCTCGTCGTAAGCGGAGCACCGCGCTCCTAAATTGTCGTCTTTAACACGGGATAATAGTTCTCGTCGCAAAAAAAAAGGAGGGAGAAAAAATGAGTAAACATCATTCGCACGAGATAAGCGAACATCCGGAGGTCCAGTGGGCTCTGGATCTGCTCAAGCCAGATCCCACTTACGATCCTGGCGTGACGAAGTACACGGCGGAAGTAGTATGCATGGGATTCGCCTTCTCCGTTCCGTCGCTCAACAATTTCCTCAATAGCAGGCCGTTTTACGCCGGTGAGTGTCAGCTCGGTTTTTCCCCAACCTCTCGAAATCGCAAAATCGCTGGATTTCTCGCATTCACGGCAAACCTAACCTAACCTAACCTCACGACGCGGTTATGTAACAATAATCGATTTTGCGATTATTATATATATATATATATATATAATATATATATATATTTTCCCTTCCTTTTCGTGTCTTCATTCGAGCAAGAAAATTGTCGCCGATATGATTTAAAAAAAAGGGAAAAGGAAAGAAAAAAATACATATTTAACTATAGATTATTGACCAAGTGAAATCTGAAACAAAAATTATGACATTTAATACACAAGTAATATATAGATATACTCTTATACACAATGATTGGTCTAACGCGTACATACATCTATATAGATTACACCTGCATATTAAATATTAAATATAAGCGTTGATACGATCTGGTCACGTTCAACTTGCTGCCATGACAGAAGAAATAAAAAATAAGTTCGAAAAGGCGCATAAGGATCTCGAACAACAGGCCGTCGAACGTGGAGAAAATCATAAGGAAGTATTGCAGGATTTAATTAGCATACAAGAACAAGCGCAAATGATCTGGGAGAAAATCGAGCATAGCACTAATCGCATACTGGAGCATCATGAGGAAACTATCCGTCAGTACGAGCAAACGATGCAGATGCTCGCGCAAATTAACGATACCATCCAGTACATTTGGAATGTCCTGCATATATATATATATATATATATATATATATATATAATATTAAATATTAAATATATATATATATATATTTTTTTTTAAATATATATGCAGGTGTAATTTATAGATGTACGCGTTAGACCAATCATTTTGTATAAGAGTATATCTATAGATTACTTGTGTATTAAATCTTTTTTTTCCAAGATTTTACTTGGCCAATAATCTATAGTTTACAAATGTATATGTATTCAACCATCAATTTTATGTGTGGCGAAACGAATAAAAATCAACGACTTTTGGTCAGATTTGAACTCGGATCTTCGGCTCGTTAGAGCAGCGCACATCTCTCGGTGCTATGATCGCCATGATTGACTTTATCATTAGTCTTACTTTATAACGAGATCAGGATTAATTCTGAAATTATGGGCTTTGAATAACAAGTTTGATAAGTACTTACCGGTGCGGGATCTCAAAGTATATTTTTTTGCTTAGGAATACAGAAGCATATAGCGTTTGTGATAGGAGGATACATTGTATCGCAAATTGCGAAGAAGTTTGTTGAAGATTTTCATGGGGAACGTGACACTAGAATGAGAGATTATATCATACGACATCCGGAACTCTTTCCCGAGCCAGGTAATGTGCTTTTCTCCACTCTTGAAAAGAGAATTAAATAAATGTAGTTTATCGTTAAGAATCTGTTTATCTTAATTTGACTTGAAATGTTACACGGCTGCTCTTGTTTCTTTTTTCAGAACGTGTAAAATATAGTCAAGTATTGGAAGAGTGGTTCCCGGTGCGTTAATTAATTATTTAAAACCGTTAGAAGTGATTGCGCCATCTTGATTGCGTATCCTGCAGATAGACAGTGCGGTTCGATGCAATGAATGTAGACACGTTGTATATATACATAAAAATACATATATTTAAAATATATAGCGCGTTTCGGCTAAAACGAAAACAAGACGCCACTTAAAGTAAGACAAATGAGGGAATGTTGTACATAAGAGTAATTAATTCAAGTTACTTTCTGCTGTCCTCGAGAAATAAAAGGCAGATTTTTATTAGATTTTATGTAGCATCGAGACGTTTTATTTTCTCTTTCAGATTGAGCGGTACACACTTAACGTATTAATAGATGCGAACACTGTCGAGCATACGGAGATAGGTGTATAAGTTTACGCATACTGACTCGTACATTCGAGATGCAAATTGAAATTTTAAGAGGTTTCTCCAATATTAGAAAGTGAGATGCTTGACGCGAGTAGTAATCGACAATGGATCTCTATATCACGCGCACACCCAAGACATCTACTTTTCTTTTATAACAACGAAACGCGAATCACTTGCGCTAAATTAAATCTAACTCACTCGAGTGACACTTATTTCTTTTCAGGATTGTAATTATCGTTGTATAGTCCTGTACCCTTCGAGTCTCCTAACCAGGGATACTTGTTCGGGCACTCTCTACACGTTTCCATATACCTGTTAACAATTAATATAAATATAGTTTGCTAAAATATTTAGTAACTATTTAATAATTCTGTGTAATGTGTCGTCGACAGTTGAATCAATTTTTACCTAGTCGTTGTGAAATTTGCTTCGGCAGGCTTGAAGTCTAAGGCGCACTTGTGCGGATTGTTGCACGGCGGTCCGGGCAAATTATCTTTCTTTTTACACGACCACCCTTCGAAGTTGTGCAGAGCTTTAATCGGTTTTGGATCGGTCATCCACGTTAACGCCTGCGTGGCGGTTACGAAGTAAACGTCAGGTCTGTAAATGTCCCATGTTTATTTTAAAATATCGAAATTCTCGATGGACATATGCTTTATGTATGTTGACTCACAGCGTCACCACCCAATCGAGAAATTTCGACAGACCGCGTTCCAATTCCTTGATTTGGAACCAATTGGTGTGGAAAGGCATCATGTACGGCGCTCTGTTCTGCTCGTAATATCTGTTGAAGTCCTCCTGCAACCAGTCGAACACTTCCTCGGGATCGTGATTGTGAAGAACGCATTGATCCAAGTAAGGACAATGCCCACCTTCGTAACTCTCCACATAATGTGCATTCAGAGGTAGTTCCCAAATGCCTACGATAATGGATAAAAGTTTCTTTAAAAATTACAATATCAAATGCGTTATTTATTATATTTCTGTTCTACGTCGAGCAGACGAGACTAGATCTTTGTTACGATTCTATTACCTTGGAACGATTTGGTAGGACAAGTACCCGCTTTACATTCGTGCGGGATTTTGTAGTCAAGAGTGTACGGCCAGATCGGCACCTTTAGCGGCGAGATACCTATGCTGCTGTCGTATATGTATCCAAAGTCCTCGAGCACTTTATACTGAGTGTTGCGACCGGGTTTCAAGTAAGGCGCTCGCATACCGACGACCTCGCCGGTCGAGATATTACTGAAGTGCTTCAGTATCTCGCGCATTCCAATCATCTCGCCGACCCACTCCTCGTAACCTTTGTCTTCCAGGCCTTTCTGGAGTCTGAAAACAATTTCCCTCGTCAAGCAAAATAATCCTAAAGTACGTACCCCAAGTAATCGCGTTACTCACGAGATCGTCTCGGTCGCAATCTCGTGTCCGTCGTGCGCCAGGCTCTGGACCATATTGTAGTTGCAGTACTCGTGAGAGATGAAGAACGTGCCCCTCAACGGACAGTTGTTGGGATTCAGGCGATCTTGGGTGAATATCTTTTGATAGTGATCGAAGTTATTGTGATTTATCGCACCATCGAACGTCATTATTATCATTTGCGGCGTCTGGAATCATTCAAGTCGTTGTATTTACGTTTGAACAGACCGATAGATCGCATCACGAGGATTTGCAATCAGGTAGCCGTTTTACCTCCTCCGGTTGAAGACCACCGGGAATGATAGTGCCGTCTCTGGAACAGAAGCAGTACGGCAGCTGGCAGTTCGACGTGTCGCAGCGCTCGGCTAAATCCGTCGGTGGCTCGGTGATCGGTGCCGGCGCTAAAAATTAAAGGACACCATCGTTAGAGCTGTGAAGCCTGTAAAGACTGCGCCAACTACTCCCGCTGGAAATTATTTTGACGAATAAACAGAGACGAAGGGATCTATTCTGTAAATGTTAACGTTATCAGCTTTTCTATGGTATATTGTATCTGCGCAAACTACGTAATGATGTTGTTAAGATTTACAGAATAGGCCCCTAGGAATGGCGAGCTCAAAAAGCAACAACTGTATCGTTAGAAAAATCACTTTTTGAAGATCCGCGGTTTTTTCTCTAAATCTTGTTCGTTTTATAAAATCAGTGTAAAATCTATGTAAAGTAAAAGTGTTCGCTTACTGGCCTCGATGGGTCCGCATCGCGCCTCATTTCTGAAGGTACAGAATTTGCTGATGTCGTCGAAGTGCAAGCCCGACGGACATCGGTTCAAGTAAGGATATCCATCGACGCACTTTTGATGGAAAACAAAGTATGAACGTACAATCACGAGGCGAATAATCGTAGCAGAGATGAATAATCGAGACCGATAATAAAAGTGATCTAAAATAATGCGAAATATAATTGTTACCTGATAAATTAATAATGGTATGAATTACCTGATAAAACCTCCTACAGGTCGCTGGATCGGCGAAGTTACCGTTACCCTGGCCCTCGGGACACTTGAATTCCTCGTCTTTCTTGTCCTCGTCCTTTTTGTTCTTTTGACAATGTACTGAGGAAGTAAAAGAAAACGTGATACAAGAGGTAATAGTTCTCCATTGATGCACAGAAAATATGCACGAGCACGCCTCGTGTGCAGAAATACATTTAAGAAAGGATTTCTCTCTCTCTCTCTCTCTCTCTCTCTCTCTCTCTCTCTCTCTCTCTCTCTTTTCCTCTCATAAAAGTAACGAAGCGCTTCGTAATTAACTGTAATCCTAGTATTTTTTTATCTTTAACGCTCGTTTGCGATTAAGTCCCAACATTTTATTTGTTCCCAGGAGAAGATCACGATCGCGTGCGATCGTATAGATGATTTAATGCTCGAAAGCTGTTAAACTGAGAAAATGTCAAGGTTGAAGATCGCTCACTCTCGAGACACGTTTACGCCCGAGTGTATTTACGCTTTTGTATTCCGAATGAGGCCGGCTGCCGGCTGGGCTGCTGGCTATCAAGTGCCTACGTTCCACTTTTACTGCGTTCTTTCTGTCAAGCGTTGTTACGCTCCGGAGCCGTGCGTGATTACGCCCGGCAGCGCGGTGACAAAACGGTGACTTTAATGAATGGACAAGCTGCAATGGTATAGCGTCGTAGAGTAAAATTCAATTTTGCATGCAACACATGTAGAACGCGTCCTGAGCGTTTCTTCATTAAAAATAACGAGGATTCCTCACATCTTCGATCTATGACCGACTAATATTTGTCATTTTGTTACATTAGCAGGATAGGGACGAGAATGATGCCTGGCGTATATGCACGCGGAGCTTCGCACGCGTGTAGAAAATATAGGCGGGAGAAATTCCAGGAGAGAAGTTTGAGAAAGCGAGAAACGTGATTGTGGGCATTCCAATATGTTTGGACACGTGAGTGCGCACGGACGAGCGTTTATGCGTCTTTCGGTGAAAACGTAAATGCGTTAAAAGCGTCTAAAAAGACGAGGTGGAATCGCATTAGCATATACCTACTACAACGAATTTCCAAGCATTAGCATATTTCAGAATCCAGCCCCGCGCGCGTTTCTTTTATCGCGCCTTTATAAACCGGAAATTTAGAACTGCGTCAGATAGAAATATCTGTAAGGTAGTTAAACTGATAGTCGTAGAACGTTAAAGCCCGTCATTGACATGCGCGAAATGCCAGCGCGCTAATAATATCTTCGGCGCTTAATGTTAATCCGGATTCCGCAACAGACGTAAGAGTTCTTATAAGTATATAAACTCGTTAAACTCGGTCCTACGCCGCGATGCACCGTTATTTAGCTGTCCAGCCGAGCGCGCATGCAATCGATTTATACGGAACGCGTGAAGAATCTCTAAGTGCCGGAAGAGTTCTTCACAGCTTATATTCCAGACGCGCCACATGCGCAAGCGGCCGCATGCGCGCAAGAGTTGCACAAGTTTTCGCGAAACTCACCACACGCGTTCGCGGTAATAAATAATGGATATGCTTATAAGTTAACGTTATGTCTGGCATAGTGGAGCACTGATGGCGCAAGTCAAGGTTCTTAAATTTAAATATCTCGCGTATGGCGTTTCTCTTAGTGATAAAACTTAAACTGGCACTTAGTTGATGAACTTAACATGGAAATTTGAACTAATAAGAACAGCGGCACGAGCGACGCAGGTATAACGAGAGAAATTGCACGACGACGCGGAGATCCGAAGGTATTAAAAATGGTGCGTAGCGCTCGCGAGAGAGAAAGTAGCACCTACGATGATTCTTCCCAATGACCTTATACAATATCGTTGTGCGTAGCACATTTTTCCTTCCTTCTGCTTCGCAATGTCGT
Organism: Temnothorax americanus; assembly: GCF_048541705.1. NCBI lineage: Eukaryota > Metazoa > Arthropoda > Insecta > Hymenoptera > Formicidae > Temnothorax > Temnothorax americanus. Next base: position 1,915,169 of record NW_027509253.1, read on the forward strand.
ATAATTAAATCGAAGAAATGAGATTACCAGATTACGTTATATCTCTCCTTGCGAATTAGGTCTCTTGCAATTTGCAATTATGACGTATGACAATAATTTATGCTTGTTGAAAGCCTGCACCCGCATCTGCAGCTAATCGACGCTTTGATTAAACGACGAGGCAGGATAATTACATCCTTCGATGATTTGCAAACGTAAACCGCAAACGAGGCAACAATGTTTCCACGGTGTGTACAGGATGTCGAGCGGAAACACCTGATACGGCGTAACACGATCGCACGGCGATTAAAGCCGCGGAATTGGCGGCCTCACTTTCGCTGGACTTCCTGATACAGCGACGGACGGATCGGCAATCTAAGTAAACGGCCGACTCGAAGGAAATAAGATCTCGTTCCAAGTTATAGATTTCTATGTACAATCTACGAGGTCAGAGATTAACGGTGAACTTTTGTGAATTCCTTTCCCTTCTGTTTAATCCCGGCAAGCATTAAGTAACACATGTGTTTTTATTGGATTTATACATTGCTGAATAAAAAATGGCATGTAAGTTTACTGTTACCTAATGTTTGCTGGGATCTATCCCAGCTTGGCGAAGGACGAAAGAGGGATTTTTTTGCTTCAACCTATTTTTTTCAGGCAGGAGACAGTCGCGGCGAGCGAGGATCGCGAGGATGGGACGCGTAGCTCGTCGAGAGAGGTGCTCGCGTTCGCGAATGTCAAAGAGGCCCGGTAAAGTGGAAAGTGAAGGTATACACCCCAGTGCACGTTGGCAATGACGTTGCGCTCACGACGCGTTCTTTCGTTCTCTCGGGTGCAACATTTCCTTCTATCTCGTCCGGACGCACGCACACGTGCGGTGACACGTGTGTGCGCTCTCTCGCCCACCAGCGCGGATACGCCATATGCGCGTGGGACAGATCTTATGTAAACGCGAGTGAAACCGCCGACGTATACCGAAATTTATCTCAGTGTCGCTTCCCTCCGAATCTCTGCGGTTTCGTTTCACCGCAGACTGACTGTAAAAAAATTTTGTTCGCCAGGTTCACGGAGAATTTTTAGAGAGCGAAGGATGTTCTAGATGATCAAAGGATCAATTAATCGCGTCTCTGACTGTCTGGTTTTCAATTAGACGAGTATCATATATACAGCATGTTTATTTCTGTGATAAAGTACATACAAATATAGAATATGCGATGTAAGAGCAATTATTGGTATACAATTATTTATTGGAGCGTTACAATTACATACTTTCTTGTTTGCTATCGTAACGCTATCGATCAAAATAACGGCCACGAAGAGAAATATAAAAAGAGAATCAAGGAGAGGATACACAAGTGGAGAATGCTTCGCGGGAGAAGGATCGGTCCAGAGGGGAAAAAAACGACAAAATTAAATGACGACCTGCTAGAACTGGTCTGTCTTAGGAACAGCAAGAGGCCAGACTGTCGCATCAATGCACGCTTTAGGAATTCAATGTTAAACGATCGTCCTGGAATTTCGTAATTTTTGGAAAGTAAAGTCTTATCCATCTCGATAATCGGTTACCGTGGACGCCGTGGACTGCACGGTACGATACACTGAGTATTGCGAGTGAGCGGCAAAAAGGAACTCGGCAATTATAGAATCGATAAAAATTCGCAGGATCTTCATTGCGATTTTTATAGAGAGAGAAAAAAAGAGAGAGTTCTCTATCTGCGGAACCAGAGAGGAAGACCACCGAGGGAAGTCTCGCGTGATTTGGGCGAGAATTTTAAACGATCTCTTCTACTCTCTGACTCTCCCCGCGCGGACGCGTACACGCTGATCTTTCAGGAAACAGCTCTAGGAACGTTGACGGAGAGAAAGGTGCGGGCTTCGACGTAGCGAAAATAGCGAGGGCGCGCCTACCTGCGACGGTCAAGACGGCGCAGAGCAGCGCCGCGTCCTGGAGCCTCATCGTTCCGCGCGCGCGGAATTCTCTCGGTAGTCTCGGGGTGACGGTCGCGCGTCCGAATTCCCTCTTTCGCGTGCCTCTCGTTTTCAGCTCGTGCGATCACCGCGACGTATCATCAGAGCCGACCGAACGAGTACGACCGATCCACCACGGGCTGATCCGCTGAGCCGCGACACTGCCGGGGGTAGACTGCCGTCGTCGTCGCCGTCGCGCGGCAACTTCTCGGGAACTGGCCGGCTCAGGAACCACCGTTCTCAGCTCATTGGCTGACCACTTTCTACCGGCGCGGCGTGGCGCCGCGGCAGCGGCCCGCCGTCGTCGGGAGTCGGGAGTAAACCGACGAGAAAAGCTGTCTCTCATATCGGACACGACACGCCGCAGCCGTGAGATTCACGGCTCGCTCGCGGGCGAAGTTTGCCCTCGAGCCTTCTCCGCTCGACCGCTCGTTTCGCTTTCAAACAGGGACGGATCGGCGCCGCCTCCGCGACGATCTTTCGCCGCCGGGGAGTCGCAGAGTCGGACGAATTGCACGAACATTATATATAATTAATTAAGCTAATCTAATAATATATCAAGAATTGAAACTGTCGAACGGAATGTTAGACTTTTATGCACAATCGTTTTCACGCAAGCTAGAAACGCAATTGTCGATTGCAATATTTTTATTTAATATTGTGTATAGAGACTTTGTCGGAATTCGATATGTATAGCAACATCTTCGCGTAACGCGCGACAATATTCGTTAAATACAAATGCGCCCGCTAAATTGGCACATTCTCAATTAGCTCCTAGCGAACAATTATATTATACTTATATTATACTACTATTATATACTACATTATATAGAAATATATAGTTTTTTTTTAATCTCCTCGGCGAATTAAGCCGTTTGGAAGCTCGTCGTTATTAATCCTGTAGGATTCAGGATCAGATATGGCATCCGCCTTCTCTATATAGGATTTTAACGGCAGCGCCGCAGAGAGAGCCCGCTTCTTAACGAGGCGATTTAGGAACCGGTCAGAGAGGAGTCTCGCGTGCGCGGCGAGGGCGGCTCACAACTCGATTTTAGCAATCTGCGGTCCCTTTTTACGTTTTTCTTTCTTCGCAGGCTTCTTCTTCTTCACGGTGTCCTCGCGCTGGCCGGCGTGGGCGGCGCTCCTGTACGGATTAAAATAGTCCGGGTCGCGTTCCGTAATGTTCAGCTCCTGCTCGACCAGGCGAAACATCGTGATGGTCGATTTGTTCAACAAATGCCGCGTCCGATTGGCGAAATTCAGGGACCAATGTATCGCGGAGTTCCATCCCGACTGCGTCCTCAGTATCCTGTGAGTGATGTCCGGCAGGTGCAGGACGATGTCTCCGAAAAGCGCGGTGTTCTCCAGGATGCTGGACAACGCTGCGACAAATGTAGTAAGAGAAGTCCGTAAAGCATTTTAAATCATTATTCCTTACGAAATTGCTGTTACATCTTCCGTCAAAGTCTAATTGATTTTTAATAATTTCAGATATATATATATACGGTAACTCAAATAATTGGCTCGCGGTGAGCAAAGTTTTAACCATTGCAGTTTTTTTTTTTTATAAATTCGAGCAGAATATTGCGGCAGAGATCGTACCTTATTATTATTCCGTCAGGCACAATCAGGCAGATTGCCGGCAAAAACCGAGCAGAGTCCGTTATTTCGCAATCATTTAAATGGTTGCGAAATAGCAGACTCCGCGCTCGGTTCCTGCGCTCAGTCCGCCACATCACATTCCGTTATATTTCTATCGACATTCCACCGGACGATTCGTGGCGATTTTGTAGCGGAACAGTTTGCGAAATCTGTTTTCGACGAACTCGGGCTATCCGAATGAATAATCGTATGTACCGTCTTTGACGTCGGTATCCACGGGGAAAGAACCGTTGTGCGGTAGGAAACCGGCCTTCTCGATGACGCTCTTACTCGATTCGACGACCTCCACTATCTTCTCAGTCAGCACCGTAATCATTTTGTACAGACGCTCGTAATTGTCCATCTTCAGGAGAGTTTGCACAGCCTCTACGTGGTCCTTTCGCCGTTGAGCAAATAGTTTCTTAACTGTTGCAAAAACAGTCGAGTGGCAATGAGGCAACGAGATGAAATAACGAAGTAATAAAATGAAAATTAAAAGCTAAAACACATATGGGTGAAATATTAGGTAAATAATAATGTAAATATCAAAAATACTTAAAAATCTCCATTTATTTTAACAAGTTGCGAAAGCGCACCGATAATTCTATCTCCTCGGCTGTATTTTTTTTCTTAACACTACTGCGCATTTGAAACAACGCGCAAAGCTACCGCTTTAGAAGAAAGAAAAAGGTGCGGAAAGCGCAATTAACGTTAAATACCGGAACTAATCAAACGCAAAAAAAAAAAAGAAGAAAAAGGAGTAAAATTCGACGTACACAGCTCCTCGTCGAGCTTCGATTTGGATTCCCCGCCCTTTCGCGGTTCGCCCGTGACTGGCTCGTCGACTTCCCGCTGCGCATGCGCGAGCACCGTCAATAGCACCGACACCGACGCAGCAGCCACGACGGCGACGTGGAGGAAAACGCGCGACGGCCGAGACGTTCGCGGGCGGTGCATCGCGGAGAAAGGAGAAATTCACCTGGCGACCGGCAACGTCGCCGTACGGCGTTCACCCTCGCCCGGGTGGTGCCGTCGGGAGGGTGTCCGCGCGATACCGATCGTTATACACGTCATTCGAACGCGGCCGCACCGCAGTGTTCCGCCACACCGGCGACCGGCGACACTGACGCCACCTGCCGGCACCGGGGATCCCTGCTGACTCGTCGTCCCCGTCGTCCCCGTCGAGCCGTCGTCCTGGGATCATCGGGAGTCGTCGTCGACGGTGTCCGGAACGCGATAGATTCGGATAGATGCGGCATCTTCACGGTTTCACGTCGCTGCCGATAACGTGCCGCGGATCGGCGGCGAGTTGAGCACGACGCGTGCGTGGTGCACAACATACATACGTATACCGTGTGTGTAAACGTGTCGCGCGGCGGACGACGGACGGATTCCTCGTTGATCGATATGCCCGGAGTGCACCGCACGCGGGATCGTCGACGTTACGCTTCCTCCTAGCTCCCAGTGACGATTCGAATCCGCAGCGAATATGGCGGCGATGGACGGCGACACGAAGCTCGACGTAAATATCGTTCGCTGTGATTTATTGAATTGCCGACATTGCCGTCGTGCCCGTTCTCCGAGATTCGCCACGGGCGATTTCGCAGACACGTTTCCGTTTGGCATGCGTTGCGTTTGACGTTTTTGACATTTTGCGTTACGTTCGACAGATGTACGACGACGTCGCGTACGCGGTGGACGCTCAGCACGTTGAGGGTGAGATGACAGTGGGTTCGAAGCAGCAGCGGTCAACTTTGGGAGAACCGGAATTCAACACGTTAGACGAGCCCATCAAAGATACAATTGTACGTGTCTCGTGTCTTTTTATCACTTCTGCTCCAAAGTTATAAAGTTTAAAACACAGTAATATATGGAGTCTGACAGTGGAAAACTTTTATAGACTATTTCTCGTAGAGGAACAACAAGGTCTGAAGTGATAAGTAATAATGGCCAGTCTACAATGAGTCGTTAGTCGTTAGTCAGATGTTGGAAGAAATAGTTATAAGCGTATCGTAAGGCAATCGGAGGCCTGTAATCGGTGATCGTAAGAGATGGCATTTGGCCAATCGCTTATGATTGCCGATTACAGACTTTCGATCGCCTTATGACACGTTTGTGACTTTTTCCGATTCTCTTCCGACATCTGACTAACGACTAACGACTCATTGTAGACTGGCCTTAAGATGTGGGAATAATTTTTTTATTGCCATTTATTCATACTGAATTACGTTTTAAAAGTAACATTTTATAAATGAGCACTTCTGCAGCGACAACTCCTTCAAGTTCCCAGGGATCGTATCGCGGTCAAAATGATGTCATATTCACGAAAAAGTTTTCGATTACTTTATTAAATAAATTTTAATTTCATTGAATTTGCTGCCATGAACACGGTTTTAAGGAAAAAATATTTAAAGACAAAGCCTTAAAATATTCTTTGAAAAATAACATACAGAAGCCTGAAAAATTGCCAGAATGCGCTACAGATGCTCTTTACATATCTCTGACTTTTATTGCACATGTGCATTTCTATCTGATGCAGTTGAGGGACGTTCGAGCGGTGGGCAAGAAGTTTTTCCATGTTTTATATCCTAAAGAGAAGAAAAGTCTACTGAAAGAATGTGAGTATGACCGACGAAACTCTCTTATTATTAAGAAGGCAGCAGATTATTATATACTTGTATATTTCAGGGGATCTATGGGGACCATTAATATTGTGTACTTTTATGGCGATGTAAGATATATTTACCATATATATTACGCATACGTATGGAAATAATTTTATATGGCGCACATTATAATTTATAATTGTTTCACTCAGGATATTGCAAGGTTCCACTGATGCAGCGGATAACTCGAATGATGGAGGACCTGAATTTGCGGAAGTGTTTGTCATCGTGTGGATTGGATCTATGGTGGTTACGTTGAATTCAAAACTGTTGGGTGGAAATATGTAAGTAAATGAACTGCGAATTCTGACTTTATCAATTAGTTTACGATTATTGAAATGTACGACGCAAAAATATTCAAATTTTACAGATCTTTCTTCCAAAGCGTTTGCGTCCTAGGGTATTGCCTATTACCGACTGCCATCGCGCTAATTCTATGCAGAATCATACTGATAGTGCAGCAAAGCACTTTCCTATTTACCCTTAGATTTGTGATCAGCATGATTGGATTTTTGTGGGCAACATATGGTAAGCGTCAATTGTTCCAGTAAGATTGATTTTCCGTGACTTGTATTTTTTGAATTTTACCTGAAAGAAATGTATTGCTACATCAAAGTTTATAATGTTTTAGCGTCTATGGCATTCCTTGGCGACAGTCAACCCGCGGGAAGGAAAGCATTAGCAGTATATCCAATTTTTCTGTTTTACTTCGTCATATCATGGCTAGTTATATCCCACACCACATAAAATGCAGCACAAAAATTAATCTGTTACAAGACTGCGCATTGCTCCGACCTTCCGTGTAAGTTTCGGAGGACGATGAAAAAAAAACCGGAAGGAGATGCAATGCTTTTTCGTACATGGTATTTTCCAAGTCCTGCATTTGGACATATTCCAATATCGTGCTTTTGTGAATAATACACAAGTATGGTAGGCAAATATTTATTATCTTAGATTCTCATTCGATACGTCAATTATGAGACTTGTAATTATATTTAATCTCATTGTGAATGCACATTACGATTGAGGTAAATATCTTGTCGATATATATAAAACGTATAAAACTATTCTTTCTGCATGAATGTGAAAAAATAATCAGATTGGTATATATTTGTACAGACATGAAAAAAAAATGATGTAGTACGAGCGATAATTACTCGTCATTAATTCTAGACTTTTGAATCTGGATATTTCCTGTACTTCCATAAATTTTAACAATTTTTTTTTACCAGATTCCGATTTTAATTATAATTTAATTAAATTTAGACAGTGCAGAGAAGTTCGATGTATAATTTATATCTTTTTGTATATTATGTACATAGAATTACGTTTAAACCATATGTTACAATAAAATCATACGGTATATAATTATAATAATCTCTCGTAATTTATTTCACATGTGTGAGAAGTATCTTTGCAGTTTCCGCAAAAGAGTCTTGCTGTCGTAATGTCCGGGATACGCGCTCAACGACTTTTGTACCGCGATGTAACTTGTCTGCAGGTCTCCAACCTGTATGCGTGCATCGAACAAAGTCTGTAATACTGTAATTCGGCGTAAATCGAGGTAGATTAGGAACAGTTTACCTCGTAAGCTAAATGCGCACTGTTGAAGTGCGCCTCGTACACGTAGCTAGCGATGTTAGCCGCTGCATGAAAATATGTTCTCGCCGCGGTAACGTTCCCGTTGCGCATTTCTATCACGCCGAGATTGTTATAAGCCAAAGCATGCCTATTATCGCTGGCGACGGCTAGCCTTAAACACTCCTCGGCCATCATCAGATCGCCCAGCGTCTGCAATCCCATCCATTCTGTATAACTTAATTATTTTAAAACGATGAAACGAGTCAATCGAGTCATACGTACAATAGCTATGTGAGAAATGTTGTACCACACGTCGGCCGCGTTCTCGTCGGTTGCAAGATTTAATGCTCTTTCGAAGCATGATATAGTATGATCGTATTGCTGAGCGTAGAAACAACAAAGCCCGAGATTGTTGAACAACTCGGCGTTATGTACGCCCATTTGCAAGAGGCGCCTGGAATGTATAGGTATTTAGAATCGAAATTTAGTATTGTTACGCGTAAATGAAACGCCGAAGATACAAATGGACCTGATCACACGGTGAATTAAAAAAACCATTGTAAAAGTAAAAAGAGTACATATACAATCTGCTTGTATTTTCAATGTGTTTTTCGTACATATTGCATTTTATATTATAACGTGTACCTGTAATAACGCAAAGCTAGCTCCGGTTGATCATTGTAAAAATGATGCATGCCTATACTGGCGATCGCCTCGGTGTGAGAAGCGTCCTCCTGCGCAATTAACTTGTAATATTTCATGGACATCGTCGCGTTGTTCAGGCTCTCAAATATGCGGCCCATCTCCGTGAGAATTGTAACGTCGTTCGCGAAGGACTCGAGGCCCCTCTTGCACGTGTCCAGCGCGGCCACTGGCTGATCGAGCCTGACGTAGACTCGGATCAGCCGCAAAACCGTTTCGACGTTCCTGTGATCCTTCAACGCCGACTTGAATTGCTGCTCCGCGTCTCTTACTAATCCCAACGTGTAATAACACTTTCCGAGTTGAACTTTCCACCACCAATCTTTATACTGACAGACCTGCGTCGCCTGAACGGCCAAGTCCAGCGCCTGTGACATATTCACACACAACGGCTTATTTAGGATATTATTATAATACACCAAAAGAATGTCTGCCAATATAATATTCACGACTCACGTATCTCGCATCGTGTTCGTGGTAATATATATATTCGAACAATGGTTTCGCTATGCTTTGCTGATTAGCGTATTTAGTTACGTTTAATCGCGACAGTTGGATAAAAGGCCCACCGGGCTCCGTCAACATCGACGCTGTGCCAAGCCTTGGAGGACGAAGATCTCATTGTTAATCTCTTCTTGATATTAAGTAGACACATAAGTCACTCATTATACCTAACGCTGCGTCCCGAGCTCGCTGTAATTGGCCTGGCAGTCATTGCTGTTCTTGGTGTTCGCAACGCCTGTTCAATAGACTGGGACATCGCTGCCTGAGTGGCAGGTCGTACTACCCCGGTAACGGGTCTACCTTTAAAACATCAATGCGGAATCTCGTTTTGGAATCAAACAATAAATTTGAATTGGACTTTTTAGGCGAGCCATGACAAACCGGATTGAGATTTGGGTCGCACCCCTTGACCAGTGGAACTGGTACCAGGATTTTTCAGGGAAGTTCCTGGCCTGGGCATCGTAGATATTGCATAATTATCTAACAGAGTCTCCGCGATTCCCTCCTCCTCGCCCTCGATGTCGTCCACGTAAACTTGCAGCGTTAAGGCACGCATTTTCAAGACCCACACGGCCTGGCAGCGAAGTTATAATGTCACGACTGATTCACAAACGATTACCACTTTCAAGAAATAAGGAGAAACAATATATATACCTGATCCAACGGATTTTTCCGCAACAAATCCGTGCATACCGCGGCGCAAGCTTCGTACTTTTGTCGGCTGAATAAGCTCAAAGCTGTGAATAATTCCATGCTTGACGAAGTCTAAATTATCTCCAGGAATGGAACGCCAGTCTCGTAGCATTGATCCGATTAGACTATACCACTGTACTATGTTTTGAGCAACCACCTGCCTTATGGCGTACATACACAAGCGAAGTTATTGATTATTCCGAGTTATCTTTTCTTTCGTAACGACGACGTAAAATGTAAAGGTAGTAATCAATGCAATAGTATACGTATGATTGGTATTTGTTTTTAATTACATGCGAGATGACATATACTGAATAAGTAACGTTTTTTTAGCGCGAACGGATAAAATTGTCAAATGTATTCCCGATATGATTTTGATCTACTTAAATGATTACAATTTACAATCATTTTTTCATTTATTATAAAATTATAATTGCCATGGCATTTGTTGGTAAAAATCATCCAAGGTTAGTGTAAAAAAAGAGCCGATTATTATCGCGACAATTAATAATTTTTACATATTTATTATGTGTACGATAATCTCATTGTAGCATGCGAGAAGCATTCGAACGGTTTTTCGAGACGAAAAATATAGAGGAACAATGCACCGAGCAGTCTTTGATACATTTACACAATGCTTTTTTGGTATGTAACTAAATGTCTTTCTCCCCAATTGATTTTATTTCACAAAAATGGGCTCGTTCAGGCAACGGAGAATGGAATAATGAACTCTTCTCAATTATATGACGCGTTCCAAGACATTCTCGAGATAAGAATGTCACAGTACGAGTTCCAGGTTTTCTTCAAGAAAGTCAGTTAATTGTTCCTCAAATTTCTTTAAAAGTGCGTCTTCTACAAATTTCCTTCGAATATCTTTCAAAATGTAATTGCCAATTCCAGATAGATACGAGACTTGATGACAAGGTAACGTGGGACGAATTCATTACTTACTTGCTGATAGAATTTCGGGACATAGACACTAGCGTGAAATCGCAAATGTTGGAAACGCCGTTAACAGATTTACCGAAATTACTAAGAACCCGTCATCGCACTCCTGTATGCAAAATTACATTTTGTCCAGAAGTTTTGCCGGTATGCGTTCAATATTTAAAGGATCTGATGTGCGCGAGTCGATCAACTCTACAGTTTTATAGGAAGCTGACTGTCATGTAACAATATCTTATATCTTTTGACATTCCGCAATGTGTTGGAAAACTGGTTTTTAACAGAAAAAGGAGTCGATCGGCTTTTGCATCAATTAAAATTATCTCTTCCGAAAAAAAATAACTTTCTGCCTGCAAGCGTGTCCTTTTATGGTAAGCTTCATTACGTTAATTTTTAGGACAGAAGCACGAGTTTTCGCCGAGGTTGTTATCTGACCGTTAGCCGAGAGGGAGTGATTAATTACTGGTCGCTAGATCTCGAGTACGAGCGTACTGTGCAATCCAAGAATCGTTAGTACTTCATTAGCATCTCTCTCTCTTTCTCTCTCTCTCTCTCTCTCTCTCTCTCTCTCTCTCTCTCTCTCTCTCTCTCTCTCTCTCTCGCCTTCAGCTGACGCTTCTGTCGTCATCACTTTTTTGCAGCATACTTAAAGGTGCAATCTACTGTTATAACTGACATGATCGTGCTGCCGGATGTTCAGGTAGTGTGCACGAGTTCAACGGAATGCGATTTGAGATTTTACGACGTATCGGCGAAAAAGTTTGATCTTCGTATACTGGTTAGCGACCAGTCCAGCATTTCGTAAAACTGTATCAATCATCTATCCGCTACTGATATACTTTTAATTAATGGGTGAATGACATTTCTAGATATCCAGCTTGCAAAATGCAGTCGTTTGTATGCACTATTGCTTCAGTACAGACAGGAACGAGAATTCCTACATCGTGCTGGGCGATACGAGTGGATCCGTCACAATCATGGCCTTTAATCCTACGGACAGAGGACCTTTCAAGCAACATACCGCATGCGACACGATCGTTCTTCGTTACGACAATGTCATTAAAGTAATATAAGGATCAGCGAATTAGCCGTTACAAATCTCGTCGACCAAACGCCGGCATAAATATAACAGAATGTTGTATTTACAATAAGTTGATTGCAGAAATCGAGATCATCCATTCCATAACTGTTTAAATGACATTTAAACAGTTTCATTTAAACAATTACAAAATAACAGATGTTTCTCAGCTTTTGCTGGCAATCTGCCAGCTTCTTGCTTACTGGGTATATCTTAATGAAATATACACATCAGACACGCTTATCATTCTTCTAAAAGATTACCGCAATTAGGGAGAGCTGCAAGGATTTGACGTCGCGGAGTTTAAGAACATACATACAAATTGGACGAGCCAGGTGGCTTATTACGGGAGCTTACGCGCGTTTGTATCGAGCAGTCAATGCTCCGTTTGTTCCCTGTGCGTTTTCGACGCGAGTGGCGCGAGGACGCAATATAAATTTCAAGTTCTCATGGGAATATCCTGCTTCACGCTCTGCGACGGTATCTTCTCGCTTCGCACCCGCGGATCAATCGGTCGATTTTGCAAGATGTTAAACGTAAATGAAAGATATAACCGACTTTTTCAGAGAGTCGCATACTGGTGACGGGTGGGCCAGACTGCGTGGTACGCATTTGGAATCCGTTTGTCCCCGTGAAGGCGAATGCCGTTCTGTCGGGGCACCGTTCGACCATCTGCGCGCTTGTCGTAATAGACGCCGGCAAGCGCATTTATTCCCTGTCGAAAGACAGATGCGTAAAAGTGTGGGACGTCCCAGCTCATAGCTGCATTCAGGTTTGGGAAGTTACGGGATAAGTCTTCTTCTTCTTCTTCTTCTTCTTTCTGTTGCATATTTTATTTCGTTTATCTTTTAAGGTAGTTCTCCGGTCCTTGTACTAGAGAAAATCGATTTTCTCTAGTACAAAAACCGGAAAACTAACTTAATAAATATAATGACACGGATATATTTCACAAACAGACGTACAACAAATTGCCGAGTGAACTGAGCGAATACGCACCGATGACCATAGTGTTCAACACGCTGACTCGTACGATGATCATCGCCAGCATGATGATAGCTGTCCTCGTATGCGAGAATGTGATTAACGAGGAAATCTCGGATGGCTACACGCATACCAAGGGCGTCAGCTGTGTTCTCCATACTCAGCTGTTTCAAGTGGTGACTCTCTTATTCGAAAATCATTGATAAAATTATTGATAAAGCGACGATATTTGTTATTTCATCGGTATGCAGATTGTTTCTACGGGATTGGATTCGTGCATCATTGTGTGGGATCCGTGGCGCGGACGCCGTTTACGTTTGATATCGCACGCCCACAGTATTGTGCGATACGGACAACACGCCGATATCGAGATCACCGCAGCTTGTTTCGATGTTTCGGAGCAATTTTTAGTAACCGGCGCCAGAGACGGTTCGTTGAAAATGTGGAATTACAATACCGGCGTTTGCGTGCGCGACATGATCGTCGATCATCAATGGTACAGCGGACGTTAAATAACTGCTTTTTTTTCTTACAAATTGTATATATATAGCATTTGATTAAATTACATAAAGTACTGTAATATCGTAAAAAACTGTGACTTTAAAAAAAAATTATTTATATATAACAGTTTTCTTCTTCAAGGTATTTTATGTCGCATAATTTTAATTAGAAAATTACATGAATTAGAGAATGTTTTTTTCTTATATCACTGATAAAATAACATTGAAAAGTAATCCTAAGTGAAAATATCCAATACAGTTACAGTACTTTTCGATATCGACTAAATGAGCAGTAATAAATTCTCATTTTATACCGCGTTCTTATATTTTTTTTATAGCGAAATAACGAACGTCGTATGGTACGAAGATCGAATCTTGTGCTGCGGCCGGAATAAACACGTGACAGAAGTTGCGGCTTTCGAGTCTGACATGTGCAAAAAACATTGGATAACCAGTCACACCGACGACATTCTGTGTTCGGCCGCAAAACTTCCACAGTTGCTGGCTACCGGAACTTACAACGGGGAACTAATTCTCTGGAGGCTCGAAACGGGCCAGCCTTTTAGAAAGTACCAAGTGATCGACGTTAGCAGAAGGTGACGTCAATTTGGCATTCGTCATGAGCAATAATTAACACGGCAAACGACGACAATATGCAATTAGAGGCCAATTGATTTAATTAGGTACATCGCGAGAAAGACGAACGCGCAGATAGAGTCCGAAAAATCAGATAAGATCGGCAGAGCTGTCGATCAGCAAATCAAGTAAATTACAATGCCCTTATAGCTGCAAAAGAAAGATTTGTCGACGTTGTTCTAAACCGACTCCTCGTGAGACAGAAAACTGACTCCGTGTGCTCATCAAGAGTCAGCGTTGAATATCGTTCGCGTGACCGCGGTGCGCGCGATAATCTTTCTAACCGCGCGAGAAGCGAAACCGGACGTCGGCACGCTGCTGGTCGCGCTCGATTCCGGCCTGGTGCAAGTGTGGACGCATCATCCCGCGGCGGGATTCTTAGCAGCTTTCTCAGTCATCCACACGGTCGGCGACTGCGCCACGTCCTTGGCCACCGATTCCGAAAATCAATTTCTCGTAACAGGTCTTGACTTCCTAAACAATCAATTGAATGTTAAACTTTTCGCGATTATCTAGGCCAATTTTTGCTCGATCGTTCACAACTTTGCTCCTGGAACTTTTCCTCGAAGGCCACAGCGTAGGGTACGTAAAAGTTTGGCTCCTCTCCAATTACATGCTACCGAATCCGCCGAAGATATGTATGCCGCTACTGAGACTGGAATTTCCATTCTTGTGGAAAGACAAAATAGACGGAAGAGCGAAGAGAGCGGTGCGAGATCAGACGCTGCCGCTCCTGCTGTCGTCTGTGCGCGGTCATACGCGGGGGATTACTTCTCTTCAAGTCATTTCTAGCGCGCGAATGATAGTTAGGTACGCAGGATCGTTGTAAAGATCGATATATAGGCGCGATTTTTTTATACTGAGAGAAACTTAAATAAATAATAGTGGTAGCGCGGATCGCACGGTACGTTTGTGGAGTCTTGGAGGTCGTTACATATCGATGCTGGGCACGTTCAGAGATTGGGCCACGATTTTGCCCACTGTGCCCGTGCACAGATATTTCGAGGATTATAAGCTTCCAGCGGACATTAGGGGACTCGCCAGTTCCACCACTTTAAAGGTAAATTAAAAAAAATGTATGCGGAAATGTGCAATGTATAATGTATATCATTGGGACACGATGCACAGGTACTTCACGGTGGCATGAGACGAGTACCGATAGAGATCGAGGAAGAGGAAATCGATATCCCGAAAGAAACTCTCGAAGAGGAGCGACACATGTTGTACGGGAAGGAATTGGACAGTTCTGTGCTTGAGAATTACTATGAATCACAGTTGCCTGAGAGAACGTATCAGAAATGTCTGCGATTAGATAATACTTTGCAATACGTGAGTACACGTACATGCTTTGTATTAAAATATTTATTTTGCAAGATTTACTTTTATTATATATTGTTATATAAGATATAATTTGAACTTATAGAAATCTCATTATTATTGTAGATACCAATTTATACGCATTTACCAACATACTCTTTAAAACCTGTGGAGGCGCGGAAAACACTCTTGCTCGGACAAAAAGTGGAACTTACGTAATCGATTTTTATTTTTATTTAAAAACTGAAAAGATATCGCACGGAAATGTTTGTCCAATATTTTAAAAATATTTATAATTACAGTAAAAAGGTACATTTAAGAAGAGCAATAAAACCACTGCGTTCTCATGTGACGGAACGAGCCAAAGGCACTTTCACAAGATCAAGTCTAATGCAACGTTAATTCTCCATGAACTTTACAAAACTCTTGCTAAATGTTAGTAAAACAATATATATTTTACACGTTGTATAAATCGAAATGAGATATTAATTTAGATTACTCGGATTAGTAGAACTCATATTTATATAACAATTATTTTTCGATCTAATTATTAACTAACTAAATCGATCATCTAATTACGTACAGGCTTTAATCTCTCTTCAGCGAATACAATAATGATGATATATAAATAAGTAATTAAGTATTTACGCGAGCATTTACGTTTACGCGAGCGTTACTTCTGTAGTAACTTACGATAATTCACTTGTTTACGCGGAGGAATTATCGCAAGTTACTATAAAAGTAACGCTCGCGTAAACATAGTAATCGTCAAGTTGTAATGATGCTACGTACATACATTATTGTCACTCGGTGAACATCAGGATATAACAATGAACAACGCGCCCTCGTGTACTTTTGTTTCAAATTAAAACGATTTGTCTTAAATATTACATTTCATCATCGGCTAATAGCACATGCATACAATACTAAACTATAATGCCTCCGATCATGTTCATGCTCAAGTATTTTCTGTGATTTAAAATTTATGACAATTTTTTTTCAACAAATTCGGTTTCCATCATGGAAATACGCGGCGGCGTTTTCCAGATTGCACTGGACGTACGCTTCAATCGACTTCTATCTATGCCATGGAACAATTCGGTCAAATCTGGCGTGCACTTACGAGTATTGAAGAACTTGTAAACTATTGTGTCAGGAATGTGTAGTTGCATCGCGAGCTGCGCTTTGCGAACGTGCGCTGTAATTAAACAATATATACACATGTATCTTTTCTTGTTTTCTTATTTTAACGATAGTTTAAAATATCATAAAGAAAATGCACATACCCTGTGCCCAATGCGGTATCTCGTGTTTCGGTCTGCTTTCATCATCTGATTCATCATCGTCAGGTTCACTATCTAACACATAACTCACGGTAGCACCATGATGCTTATTATTGGCTTGTTGCTTATGCTAAAAAGAAAATCAAATAAGCAATTCAGTTATACGAGCAAATAGAGTTTGATTCATTTTCTTCGAGGTAAAAGACAACTCACTTTAGCTTGAGCCGCAAGTAACTGTTGATTTTTTTGTGATCTCAATGCTTCGGCGGCGGCTTGTTGGGCCCTCGCTTCCGCTTCCCTACGTTTCTCGGCTTCTTGCTCCCGGCGTCTTTGCTCGGCGAGCGCACGTTCCGCCTCTTCTTGTTCCTGCAACCTCTGCAATTTTTGTTGCTCCTCCAGTTTGCGACGCTCTTCCTTCTCCTGTGCTCGTTGCAATTGGGCGAGACGCTTCCTCTCCATCTTCTCGCATTGCTTTCTTGCATCGCAAGGGCTAATTTTGCCTTCTCCTCTCTTTCTCTCTCGGCTCTCTGCCGTTTCTCCAATTCTTGCTTCTCAGCTTTTCTCGCTAATTTGTTCTTGAGCTCCTTCTCTTGCCGCTTCCTACGTACAAAGCACATATACGAGATATCGTTCCGACAATTGTTCATCTTTTACGTTAAGAAATTTTTATGTACCTTCTCTTCTCCTCCGTCTGTAATCTCAAGGCTTCCTCTCTCTTTTTTCTCGCGTCCTCCTCAGGCCGCCTCTTTTCGTCTAATTGGTTCTCCGCCGAATTGGTTTTAGTGGTACTTTTTGGGGGTGGAATCAAAGACTCCATATTAGTAATGATGTTCGCACGCGAGGCGGTTAAAGTTTTTGAATACTAAAATTAAAATACATGTAATTAGATATGTCGCGGTGCAATTTAAAAAGAAATAAAATTCTGCATTGATCTCACATTCGAAAGATTCTGCGTGTTTAAAGGGGTGTGAAGACGATTCAACGACAATGTAGGCTGCATCAATTTTAGCTTGCTTAAAGGTGTCGTTTTTAACTGCTGTGTTTGCTTCACGTTTATTTTGTCAGTTTGAATCTGAAGCAATTTATTAATACGTTCTGGCAGCTGTTCCTTGTTCTGAAAAAGCAAGATCAGTTCATTAGTCAATAAAATCCAGCATTAAAAGAAAGTCAAAAGAATTAAAATAATTGTAAAATATAACTAACCACAGATTCTTTTACCTCTTTTAACTCATCGTTTTTCTTTTGTTTCGCTAACGAGATCCTCTTAGCTTTCGCGAGCGACTTACGAGCTAATTTTTGCGCAACGCTCTTCTCATTCGTTTCTGTCTCCATTTCCGCAGTGGCCATTGCACGAGTTTTCGTCCTGGTTATTCTAGTTGGAGCGTCTACGTCGACCTTCGATTTCGGGCTATTCATAACCGCCTGCTCGAACGCTTCGACTCGCTTCTTCACAGATTCCTTTGCGTAAGGACTAAATAAGGCGTTCGACTTGTATGTGGTTTTACTTTCTTGCGCGACCACGGGCGCAACTGCGTCCTTGACGCGCGTTTTCACCGGCGTATTAGGGATCTCGTCGTCGCTGGACGTCGATAACATGTCTTTGACTTGTTTCTTATTAACCTGCTTCCTACCAAGTAGTTTTCTCGGCCTTCTTACTTCAGGCGACGATTCATCGTCTGTAATCAATTCGTCACAGTCATTGTATTGTGCGGGTGCCTTGTTCGATTGCACAACGTCTTGCGATGTTTTCTTAGAACTTTCCTTTTCCTTCGACTTCTTACTGTTTCTCGCTGCTTTCTGGATCACCACTGTCTTGTTTAATATCATTTGTTGTGATAAAGGCTTCACTACCACTATAGCCGAGAGACTATGCTTTAAAGTTGAATCCATAACTGGAACAGGCTTTCCAATCGCATCCTCGTACATGGACGATTCTTCGGCATCATCTGCATTGGGTGCAACAATTGCGTCATTGACATTATTCACTTCCCTGTTCTGAGAACTCTTGAAGCTCGCTGTATTGGAGCTTGCTCTACTAGAGCATCGTAGAACTGGCAATTCAAAATTATCATCCTCTTCGGTGTTCTTGCTCTTAGCTTCTTCAATAAGTTCCATAGGTTGAGCAATCTGTTTGGATTGCTTCCTCGTCACTCTTCTCGTTTGACTTTCCTCTACTCTGCTATACTTGAAAATCCTATCGTCATCTTCGTCGGAACTGCTTGCCGCTGACTTCTTCCTTTTAATCTGACTGTCTTTCTTCATCTAAAATTAATAAAATTGTACATTGTACAATATCATAACGACAAATATAATATCCTACAACTTCCAAATCAACATATTACAACATAGAAAACCATCGTTACTCACTTTTTTTACAGAATTACTCAGGATGAGGCTTTGCTTCTTGATGTTATCCGCTGCTCTCTTGGATGCTCCTCTCTTAGGTCTACGGCCTACAACCTCATCCTCCTTTTGTTCCTCCTCATTGACAGACAGCACGGAGCTCGCTGGCGAGCGATTTTCCTGCTGAAACACCTCGTCCTCCGGTATGGTCTCGATACGCTGGACCGCTCTTTTCCGGATCTTCGGCGTCTTCGGGACGAGCGGCCCGGACGACGGCTGTGACAATTGCGCGGCGAGCTCCCGCACGTAGGACAGACTGTCCTCCAGATTCTCCCTGAGACGGTTCGACAGTTCCACGCGACGATTGTGGATGACCATCAGATCATTGAGAACGGTCTCGCGGATCTCGGACTTCGATCGGGCGTTCATGGTGCCGGGGGCGTAAATTCGTGACGATTCCTGTATGTACGTCCGCGTGTGTTACCGCAGTATAGGCACGCGCGTGTCAAAATTCAACACCTATATCCCGGACGGCGCGAATACAGACGACATTACGGCACGGCGGCGTGCTCGCGGGAACGGCGATGATAATAATAATATTCACGCAGCACGCAGCACACCGAGATCAGCCGATTCGGGCGGGCTACGGACCGAGTGGCACCGAGCGCCGGTTGCTTCTTGTTGGCGGGCACATCGAGACGAATCAGAATCCTCGGCCGCCCGGAGACTATAACGACTTTTTCCGTTTGATTTGAATCGAGACTCGAGACCCCTGGCGACATCTGTACCCGCCGTCAACCTCCCCGCGGCCGCGTTCGTGAACGCATCGTTGTCGCGACTTATGAGGTTCCTCAGTGAAAGAGTGCAGCACCATATAAAAATTGGTAGTATTCCGCGCGAGTTTTCAAACACCAATTGTTAACATATATGGGAAAAATCAGTATTGTAATAAAAATATTATGACTGTATGTCAATCGATAATGTTTGTTCGCATTCATTAACTGAAATAACTCTGTTACAATTTGATTCGCCGGGTAAAGAGTATATTAGACATGTCTAATCTTTCAGTTAATGAATGCGAACAAACATTATCGATTGACATACAGTCATAATATTTTTATTACAATACTGATTTTTCTTTTCATTACTAAAATCTATAGTTTACGTCACGTACACTATAGCATTTTAGTTAATAGAGTGAATTTTGGAACGCAACCCAGGGAGCGTGGATGGAAGAGTAACTAGAAAAAGTCACTAGATTTAAATCTCGCGTAACGAAGGAGCGTGCGTACCCGCTAAAGATAAAAATAAAAATTTGCGAAGAAAGGGCAATAAAGAAAATTAGACCATCTTTTTATTTTGTTACACCTTTTATAAATGTTAATTCTTTTCTTTCTCTTATTTACATTTTTAGTGTGTGTAAACAGCACCTTTTAATTTATATCACATTTAAATTGTTGTCGTCAATAACATATCCATTCAGAAACACATAAAAATTGAGAACAAATCTTAACGAATTGAAAAATCATATATGAATACAATACATATACAATATATATATATATATATATATATATATACGTATATATATCGTTTGATATAATTTGTAAACACATGTATCCACTGACATGAACAAATTTTTTTGCATATCCATATCAAACTATGGAATGCACTTGTTAAATTCATCACAATTATCAGTTATATAATGTGCAGCAAATTATTTAAATTGGCAGTGCACAATACACGTTATGATAATCACTTGGTCCTACCCTGCATTATTTAAATGCGAATTATCTACATCTATTTTCTCGTTAAATGTAAACAAGCTCATTGCTTTTAAAATCACATTTTGATTTTCGATTGCTTAAAATTTAAATATATCCTCAGAAAAGTAGATCAATCTGTGAAATCGCAATTTGTTTCTTTTTTTTAACAGTAAAGTGCAGTTGCAAAAAATTTATCACATTATTACGAATGGAACAATTCTCGATATTATTTTACATCGGAAATCCGGACGTGCAAATTCCAAAATTGAACCGTCGTTAAACCCTGCCTTTTCTTAAACTCGTTTGTCTTACGAATTACTGTCCGCTTCCCGTACCTTCACTAGGATTTTCCGCAGAACATTGACCTTTTTGAGCAAATATCTTAAGCACCTCGACTTCAAAGTTCGGATCAAGCAAAATATCTATTCCCTTTGTTCCATTCGTCGAATACTTTTGAAATACGGTCTTAGCTACTTCCCACAATGAGCAATTGTGTTGCAGCGTACGGACCAGGGGCAGCGCCGATGGGAACAGTAACGACAAGTTACTAGAAAATAAATGTAAAATGAAAACAAGGTCTCTATTATCATCGAAATAAATTATCGAATGTACTCACGTAAAGACGGGAATAACTAAATTAGTAATGAATTGTATTTGGAGGTCAGGAATCGACGCACGTTCCCTGTCCATCATTTCGACCGGCGCGTTGCCCATGCTTTTCTCGAGATCTCCTTGCGAGAAGAATTCGTCAAATATTTGCTCCTAATACGAAAAATTAAAATTTATTTGTGTCTATCATTGGACTTGTATAATAAATCGGACATTAAAGTTAAGCGAATTTTACCGCCGTTTTCTTCGAGATTTTCCAATCTTTGGTCTGATCGCTAAGATCGCAGCAAGTCATAAGCATCTCGAATAACAGCTTCTGCTGTTTCGAATCATTTTTGTTATATCCACCGCGAATCATTTCTTCTTGGTTCCTTATGCTACGAAAGTGAGAGGCTAGATCAGTCGCGAGTATATTGCTCCTCAGCAAATCCAAAGCTTCGCTGTACTCGTTGCTGTCCAAACTCTCAAATATATTGCAGCCTTCAGTGTTTAAAATGCACATTGTTTGTGCAAGATGATGTCTCTGTGAAACAAGGATTGATAGATCTGTTCAGTTGGAGAACGAAAATTCTTTAAAAAAACTGTCGACATTTCGTGTCTTACCTCCATAACAGATCCCTCTGAACTGTAAAGACTCGCTAATACGGTGCCGCACTCGGTTTGAAATGAATTATTAGTTCCTCTATGGTCTATATCGTGACATAAACACGACACAAGAAACACCAGGGCCTGTAAGGGGGTCATGTAATTTTCCTCAATAAGTTGCAGATTCTTTATCAACAGATATGCAAAGTGCGCCACGGAGAATGCATGTGTCCAATTGTGATAAGGTGCGTCTCTGTAGCCTTTCTTGACGTACAGTATAAATCTGAAAATATTGTTACGTTACAAAATGAAATTTATTGAATCATACATCACTTCGTATTTCGCATCAGTACCTTGTAAGGGTCGGCATTTTAATTTGGTTTAAGAAATTCAAGTCTGTAAACATTTTAATAGTGTAGCAAGGTATATGTTTGTAAGGTACGTTCCTCGGACTGAAGTGAAATTTGTTGAAATCTTTAATATTGTGGTCGTCCCCGCAATTTAACAACGCTTGCACAGCAGATTCCTCCACCTACAAAGAGAAATCTCTCTACGTAATCCATTAATCGATTATAAAATATATCATTTGTCCGACAAATGTCTTACCTTCATGTGATACATCATTATCTCGTTACTAAGCTTATTGCGAGCTTGAGCATCCTGCATCTTTTTATAAACGATACTATGCATTATCGATATACCGCAATAGATACTGAACGCTGTCGCGATCTGTTCGTCAAAGGCATCGAAATACAAACCGTTTATTTTATTGCACAATTGAGCCACTCCTAAAACATAACTCTTTACATCTTCAGGTTTTTATTACAATTTATTTTAATTGCAACATTCTCGCAGGACGTTTAACTCGGTATGTTTTAATTTACCAACAATGCCTTTCTCGTCCCGTATTGGAAAGCACAAAATATTTCTAGTCCTGAATCCTGTCGCCTCATCTATCCCGCGATAAAACAGGGGATGATTGTAAGCGTCTCGAATATTGAGTAATTTACCGGTGGTCGCAACATGACCGGCTATACCCTGTCCAATAGGTATTCTCATCTCGCTTATAGCCTAGGAACGTTAAAAAATAAAAACGTCGAGTTAAATTACAAAACATTGATCCATTTGAATGTGAAATTAACTGCGCAAGTTACCTACTTCTCCCGTGGAAATGCCATCGAACACTTTGGCAACCAAATCTTGTTGATCGGGATCCAAAAGGAATAAAGAGCACCTCTCTGCGTTTGTCAAATTTCTGACCTCCGCCATAATCTCGCGCAAGAGATCAGAAAAGTCTCCTAAAAATTTGGATTAGAAGATAAATAAATTATCGGATATATCGTGTACTTGGAGCTGATACATACCCAAATATGTGAAAAGTTTCCTAGAAACAGCTAGTAATTTTTGACACTGTTGTTTCACACGAATTTCTTCGTAGCAACGCAACGAACTGAGCAAGTATCCAAGACAAAACCTGCGATATTTTTTCATTCAATATAAATTACGTTCCACTGGCAATTGCACGGTACATAACAATTGCACTATACAATACCTAAAGCATTCTTGAACTAGCTCTGTACAAGCGTGTCGAGCTTCATCCCCATCCACGTAATCTACCAGGCACACGAGCAAAGCCGTATAATGCTTGAAAGGATGCTGTATCGGGATTGTTAAGAGAGATTGCGACGTTGCGTCGGTTATCCTATTAATGTGTCTCAATAATTCTCCATCGAGTTGCGCAACGTTCAGAGCTAATGACGTTTTATTTATCACAGCCTCATACAAAACACTGTTTGGTATCTGCAAAGCAAATTTAATTCTGTTCTTCGTAACTCACAGAAAGTATGTCGGGCGAAAATTGTGCTACCACATTCGTTTTTCAAATCAATAAATTAGGGATATCAATCGGGAAATGTTGCGCCAAGCTAGGAATATAAATTTAAATGGATGACAATTATCCTATTGGGTTGATCAATAAAAAATTTGACCTATAATCTTATCACAAACAAAGTATAATAGTAAAAAATATCTAAATATTTCTAAGTGCCGTAAACAAAACTGGAGAAGATGAATATTTTCTCATTCCGGATAGCCCCTGCACGCGATTGAAATTATCATGCCGTCCAACATTTTCCTCTCTCTCTCTCTCTCATCCTTAAATTTTATTCTATACAGGAAATCGTCGCGACGGAGACACTTACAAGAAATCTCAATTCTCTATCCAGAATTTCGTCGCCTATCACATGGACAACCATTTCCTCAGTTTCTACCTGTACCGATATGAGAAAGACTAGCCTCGAGTTCGTCGCGTCCCGCACCTGTAGAATAAAAAAACGAGACTGAAAAAGGAGGCGACAAAAGAAATTGGGAGAAAAATGACATTAACGAAAAAAAAGAAAAAAAAAAAGAATAAATGAGCGAGCCAGCCGGTGTTCCGTCATCCGACCTGGCAGACGACCGCGATCCGGTGCGTCGCGGTTTCGTACAGAAAGTTCGACGTTTTCGTACTCACATATTTGTTGAGCCGCCGCTGCACCTCCGTGTACGGCAGGTCGCACAGCTGCTCGATCAGCGCGAGGATCCTCGTCGGGTTCGTGCCCATTACGGCCGATCGCGAATCGGGTGGTCTTCCTCTGCACCCACCGAGACTCCCGCGCGAATCATTTCAGGATCGGACGCGGCGCGACGGGAACAACGTCGGCGACATCGATCGCGCGCGCGTCCCGTCGCAACCCTTCGCGTGGGTCGACATCGAGGTGACACCGTTGGAAAAACCGAGTTGAAACTGCGCGGCGCCGGCGGTTGGTCCCGCGAGGGTTGGCGACGAGGGGAAGCGCGGTCGATGACGATGCCCAGGAGTCCAGAGTCCAGGAGCGCGACAGAGAGCACCGCGTCAAACGGATTCACCACTGACAGGCGGCGATCGCGCGCGACTGCATCGCGTCTCGCGTCGCGTGTCGACAATGTTTTTTCTTCTTCTTCTTCTTCTTCTTTTGTTACAAATATAATTCCGGGTACGTTCGGAAGTTGCTTTCCGATCGGCAGGGCGAAGCAGGGTGAAGGGAATCGATTGTATACCTGGGAAACACAAGTGAACAGATTCACTAGATTTCGACAAATAAAATCGTAGATAATCTAGTATTGCCTATATAACCTCACTTTTGTGTAAATTTGATTGATCCCCGAGCCTGTGATTGGCCGAGTTCTTTTACGCCATACGCTGCTCCATGGACTCCATCCTTATCGCGATTTTAGATTGGCAATACTTTTGAACCCCGTTTTAAACGGTTTGCATCAGGAAACGATCGTTTCTGACAGATGAATAATTGCAGCTGCAAGAAAAAAACGTCTCTCCTAGGCGTTTTTGGCGAAATGACTGCATATTAACAGCGCGTCACGCGGACAATAAAGATTTTGTATTATTAAGATTATCCGGTGATGCTCGGCAAAAGGGAAAGCAACGATTGCCGCGTGAACACGAGTCGCGAGGATCGAACGATCGTCACTGATTCAGGGAATAGTCCGAATAGTTGATGTTTGTGTTATACGTATATATACAATTGTGATGTCACGTAACACGGTTTTTCTTCGTTCCGTAATAATAAACAATGCGGTAGTCACAATGTATTTATCCAATTGCAACAACAATGACGCGAGGTTACGTCATTTCGTCATCTTATAAGAGTTAGGTGATCTCCGAGCTCTTTTGTAACAATCAATTTGTATACAATTGTACCGTCGACCGTATTGTCGATTGTATACATCTCGCGAGGATGAGCAGGGACGTGGAATATAATGTCGCTACTAGATACCGAACGGTCAGGAAGCACCTGGACAACCTGGGATACAAGCAGGCGCTGTCTTTGGACGCTCTACCGCTGATAGAGGCCTTGCTGGCTGATCTCGTTCAAACCACGGACAGTCTCGAGCACTTCAAAGCCGTTGCTCGGGAGAACGTCGAGGTACGCCCCGTTCGCCGATTGCGTATTCGCGAGGAGAACGTGTTCAGTCTCAGTCTCCTCTGAATTTTGTAGATGTAGAGAGAAACATTTGAACGCGGTCTTATTTGTCTAATTTCAAGTAAAAGCTAAACGTAAACAGTAGGAGACACGATCTCGCGTGTCGTAACGTCACTGACGAGAATAATGCGATTTTGATCAAGTATTTTTGACGTATATGGATCTAATTTGACGACGTATCATCGGCAGGCATGCGGCCAGTTGCAATTGACAGTTGACCCGTACAAATGTGATAATGCGCGATTGGTGCGAGAGTGCAACCAGCTTCACTCGGATCTGATAGAAACTAAGGAAGCGCATCAGAAGCAGGTCAAGGATCTCAAGAGGCAGATATACAAGTTGGAATGTGAATGCAACGATCTGCAATTGACATCCTCGCGTAATATACATAAGATAAAGGAGCTGGAGGCAGAGTCAGCCGCCAAGTCTAAAAAGATATTGGAGCTCCAGGGCAAGTGCCTAAAGCCAACTGTCATTAATGTTGGTTTTGGTGAGTTGTTTTGTTATTCTGTTGCGAGTGTCGACGAGGCATCTGACGTTATCATTAATTTTTAACACAGTACATATATATATATATCTACGAAATTTTTTTTACAGCCGCTAAGAAGCGTCCCAGTTTTCCTCTTCGAAGACCAGTCTTGGAAGCTGAGCCGATGCCGAAGGCAAGAAGCAACGGTCCACTGCCCAAATTAAGTAGCGTGGATCCTAAGATAATAGATGTAATAAGCATGGCGGATCACAAAATGAATTGCTTGAGTCAGGAGGTAACGAAATTGCGAGCGGACCTTTTATTGCAAACTGATACCGTAGAGACCCTTGAGAAACAGGTATACTAAGCATCAATATTTATGCACGCATTTCTCGATTGTCTCTCGAACGTTCTCCAAGAAGAAACGTAAATATTGCGCACGCTAAAAATCTGTTCTGCATGCTAAGAGTTATTGACGCATAGTAACATTATTTTTAAGAATATAAATATGTATATTGTTTATTAGCACGTTATTATAAAACAAACAATTTTTTATAGCTGACCACAAAGGAGAGAGAAATAATTCGACTGAGAAAAATGCTGGAGGATGGTCACTCCTACGTTCCAGTTGGCAGGGACTGCACTTGCAGGAAAATAGAAAAGAAAGCTGGTGTTACCTACGGTGACGTTACGGAGATTAATGAAGTGAGGATTCTCCAACAGGCCAAATTGGAACTGGAACAGCAACTAAAAGGCAAGGAATTGAGAGAGATTCTTTATTTTCAACATAATTATTTTGCATATGAAAACATCTAATTTACGTACTCCGTTTTTTTTTAATGACGCAGAATCTCTAAATAAGCAACACGATGCCATGTCTCAGGCAATGAAACTAGCAGCGCGAAATGAGGAACTGGAGAAAGAATTAAGAGATATAGATCACGTTGCGTTAGCTGTAGAAGCCGACTGCAATTCTACGGTTAAAGAGAATAACAGAAGAGTTTGTAGGCTCCAGGTAACTACGGCGATTGCATTAATGTATGTTGTCCAGATATTTTCTTTGTTTTCATACTTTTATGCTTGTTTAGGGAAAGTTGGAGGACGTCATGATGCAGGTACATGTCTTAGAGCGCGAGTTAACCGTAGAACGTAGAGAGGTACAAGAGTTGAGAGCAGATCTAGAAGCATGTAGGCTTGAAAAACGTAATGTTCAACGTACTCTAGAATCTACATTGGACGAAAAGAAACAGATGTCTGACAGGATCAACCAACTAACGGTCATTGGTACGTTCAACTTTAATATCTTTTAACTAGTCTGGGCTACTTAGATCGAAGATGAAAGTTGAAAATAATATTGCAGAAAAAAGTTTAAATAATGAAATGGAAAGATTGAGTCAAGAAAACGAGTTCCAAAGACAAGATATTGATCAGTTGCAATTTACTAATAAAATATTAGAAGAATATATACATAAAAAGAATATTGAGCTAAGTAACGAAGGGAATGATCATATGCGAGCAAAAGAAAAGGGGGAAAAGAATGATCAGAATAATGGGATGAAAATGTCGAAGAAAAAAAATGGTATTAATATCAATAGTAAATCAATTTTTAAATGTACACAGCCCAGAAAAATGTTGAATACAAATTTCGATGGAGCATTTATTTCTAAAAAAAAAATTATCTAATAAGAAATATACTAAGAATCTTTTTTTTATCCTTTTTAGCATGTAAAAATAACAGTGAGAAATGTGATATGGATTATCAGACAGCGGCTAAAGATAGAGAAATTATAATAGATACAAATAACTTTGATATGCAAAAACGGATTGACGAAGGAAACTTGAAAATTGCATCTGTAAGTCGAAAAAGTTAACTTAATATATTTATATATATATTAATTGATTTTTTTTTTAAATATATTAAGAAAAGATGAATATCTTTTTGTTTGAGGACAAGCGTGGCCTAGTAGACAGCGCACTGGTCTATTGAGCCGTAGTCCCGGTAGAGCTAGAAAAATTTTATTCGCTTGTTCTGCTCTCGGAAAACAATGGCAAAAATATAATAGTCGTTCGGAATCGGCGTTGAACTGTGTAGGTCCCATATACAATGTGTAGTGCGCAACACATGTATATGAAGAGAAGTCACCACGCTCGGATAACGAGCAAAATACACACGACTGAGGATGATATAAATAAATATATATAATAATAAATATCTTTTCGTCTTAGCGCGATATTGTTATGTATATTTATTTATATCATCCTCAATCGTGTATTTATTGCTCGTTGTCCGAGCGTGGTGACTTCTCTTCATATACATGTGTTGCGCACGTAGATTATACCCATTGTATATAGGACCTACACAGTTCAACGCCGATTTCGAACGGCTATATTTTTTTAGAGAAGTGTTCGTGGCAAGACTACTCTAGGTGGTTTGCCATTGCCTTCGGAGAGGAGAATGAGCGAATAAGATTTTTTCGAAAATATATTTATCGTTATATTTTGCAGCTGCAACACACAATTCAGCGATTGGAAATGGAACGAGATCACTATAGGAAAGAATATATTAATTGTCGGGACGAGCAGCGCAGAACATTTGACAAAGATAACGTAAATATTAAATGCGTAAAGATACGCGTACAAAGAGTTATAATTTTATTGCTTGTAATAAATTGTAGGCTGATTTGTGGGCACAAGTTTGTGAATTAAAACGTGAGTTAATTGATAAGGAACAAGTTTTGAGCAAAATACATCAGGAGAAGGAAGAATTGTGTCATGAAAAGGAGGATCTAGAAGCACGATTGCAAACTTACAAGGGTCAACAGAGACAGATGTGTATTCCGTGCAGATCGTGCAGCTTGTGCAAACCCATCCGTATTTGTTCCTGTGCTTCTGGCTCGCCAATATCTATTGGAGACATCAGCACAACGAAGGTATTTAACGATTTGCAAATAAAACATATATTTTAATCCTTATTTCAATCTCAATTTACGCAGACAATGCTCGAACGTCTGGAACGAGAGCGGGATACGGCCAGAGCGGATGTTGAGCGACTGATAGAGGAACGCGATGCATTACGGGAGAGACTCAAGGTAAAGAGCAGAGATCGTATAAGTTAAATTTTACATTATCCTTATTTCTTGATTTTTTCTAATGTATATTTTAAATCTTAATATACTGAGTGTCAATCATACGAGTTTAACATCCACGCTATTTCATTAATTATATGTGTTTGACCATAAGTGTTTAACTGTAAGTGATTAGCATAATACTGACATATTAATTCTTGCTAACTCTGTGTGGGTATGGCAATGTGTTGTAAATGCATGGCTGGATGATACCGGGACGTAGATGATGTCGGATACGCACGTGTGCGAACAACTTCGTCTTAAGGAAAGTTTAGTCGAGGCGGAGAATCGCTTGAAACATATGGAAAAAGAACGGCAAGATCTGTTGGTCACTCAGGGCACGAGAAGAGCGGCGATAAACGGTCTCGAGGATCAGTTAGGCGACGTGCAAGAAGAACTGCGCCGTACAAAGCAGGAATTGATGGCACAACGGACGCAATATTTCCAACTACGGTAATATATTAAATTTTATTTGTAGAGGGTGCACGTGTAATCTTAATCTCCCAAACTTTTTATTGCAGAACGTTACAGGATCAAACGGATCAAGCGCTTGGAGACGCGCAGGGTCAACTATCGCGGGCAGAATCGGATTTGAACAAGGCTATGGATCGTAACAGAAGTATGGAGCAGCAACAGGTGCAGTTGAACGATCAAATCAAGGAGTTGAAGCAAGAAATAAATACATTGCGTTCGAGCATGACGCTCTTGGACCAAGAGAAAGATCGCCTATTGGTAAACGCAATATTTTAGCGATTTACTATTATAGCGTATTACACTATTTTGAATAATAGTTTACAAAATTGATTATATTTTGTTATTTTGGTAGATGGCATTGGACGAAAAGACAGAGAAGATCGCCGCGTTGGAACGAGAACTGATGCACAAGGATCAACAGACAGAGGGAGTGCAACAACAAATCCGCGATTTACAGCATAAAAATGAGTAAGTACATCTGCGTTTATTTACAACTTTTAAGCTTTCTAGAAAAATTGGCACATGTCTCTCATATCTTTTATAAGAAACTTTAGACTTTTTTGTAAGTTATATAAACGATATTTACACAATACTTGAGATATTATTACGTATTAAGAACACAATAAATAAAGCTTCGCTCAGATATGAGATAAAACTAAAAACAATTTGTATAACATTATATACAAAGTTAAATCAATCATCGTCGTTCTTTCAACCGAAGAGTTCGTTGCATCACACACTAGGTAAAAAAAGCATAAATGTAATTTGACGAAGCTTATAAATTATAAATGCCGCGCAGCGCCGCGATCACTGCGCAGCGATCTATGAGCTATTGAGCCATTCAGATCACTATTGATTTGATATTATCGTTGAGAAATTTTGCCAGACTTACTACGGGTGGCTGGCAATTGTTCGGCGAGATCAGATTATTGCTGTCCAGCTCCTCCAGAGCCTCACCAGAGCTCTGGACGATCTTCTTGTAACCAGGTCGGCACTCGCACCTGGCTCTCGGTCGCGATTCTCCCCCATGTCGCCACAACCGACTGTTTCTCGGTGTCCTCTGGGCGACCAGCCATTCTCCCGGGGTACACGGGCCCTGCGTGTATAACTTGTAACAGGTTTTTTTTATCCTGACCATGCCTGGCGTGCTCTCGCAGTCGTCGCTCTCATTCGTCAGGCACTTGCCGGCATCCCTCATGCCGTTGGTACATCCGCACACGCCGTTGTAACTGATCCCGTCGAGGGACGGTCTCACGTTGTAATCGTACAACACTATTTGCCCATTTGGACACGGTCCCCGCGTACCGACCTTGTAGCAGGTCTTCTCCTGAGGAAAGTACAGTCTACCACGTTTGCATGGCACGGGAATGCAGGTCGATGAGTTCATCAGCATATAGCCGCTCTCGCAGGGTCCCCTCGTATGCAGTCGATAGCAGAATCCGTCTTTGTACAGCACATGGCCTGATTTGCAAACGCATCTGGCTCGTGCGACGTCCTCCTGCGATGATCGAGCGTCCATTGTCACCACAAAGTGATGTCCTTGCGGACATGGATCGACGCCGCCTATAATAATTCACGCGTATTAGAAATTTATAAATATTTTACTAAGGACGAAGATTCAAAATTAAATTGAAGAAATTAGTCGGTACATGCTAGTCAAGGGTGTGTAATAATGCAATAAGAAGAAACAGTGGGATCTCTATCTTTATTTCAAATCGTCTTCAACTAATATTAATTACAAATTTTTTATAAAATTGATTTGTGAAATAATTTCAAAGTAAGAAAGTTATGTTAAAGCAGAAGATATTCAGAAAAGAAAAACAGTTTTGCTGAAGAATAAAAATTAAGCTAGGCACAGATCTGAAAATAATTATGTTGGACCATTTAAATAATTATATTGGACGTTCAAGCTGGCTGCTTGAATATTAAAACTTTTTGCAGCATCATGTTTGAGCGTTCTACATAATTATTTTGATAGTCCAACATAATTATTTTTAGACCTGTATCTGGCGTAATTTTTATATACTTAAAAGCTTTCTCTCTATGTGTAGTGTGTTTCTCGTTTTCATTTCTTTAAATCTCACTATTACATCTTTATATTTTAGATACAGGTTGTATTATACGATTACGTGAAATATCTCACCTAACTGATAGCACATCCCGCTCGGTTCGTGATAGTGAGGTAATTGAGGATGGCAGCCGCACGTTCCACCCGGCAGAAACAATTCTCCCGGCTCCGAGCAGGGACCCTTGGTATAGTGTTCGTGGCAACCACCGCCGTTTCCCAGCCAATGGTACCTGCCCAGTTCGCCGCTCGTCGAGCACGAACAGGTCGCTAGACCGTCTTCGCCTACGATAAGAAGCTCGCCGCGTGGACACGGGCCTTTGCTGAGCTTCGGGTAGCACTTGCCGTCCTTGGGCCAGTAGATTTCGCCTTGCTCGTTGCAGGTTTCGGGATCGCGACAGACTCCCCATCGTGGCTTCGTGCTGAAGAAAATCTGCTATGAGCACGGGTATTTTCGGTCGCAAGCGAAATTAAAGAAAGAGCGTTTTTCATTACCCTGGTTTATCCGACGCCTCGGACACGGGTGCGAAGAATTGACCCTTGGAGCAGGACGCTCTCGTGAATATTGAATGGCACAATGCGTCCCTGGGCGATTGTGCGGTTCCCGGGGGACACCTACATTCCGCAATTGTTCCGCCGCTACCGGCCGCCGGGCCTAGTTCCATGGTTTCCGGACACGGAGCGCCGATCTGCCCATAAATGCGAATTCTCAGAGGTGAATGATTCTATCAAACGAGCCTTTTAAAGCAACCGTGGTACGTCGTAGATTGGCCGCGCGCGAAAAAGGTATAACTCTCGAGAGGGAAAGGAAGTTTAACACCTGCCTGAAATATTTTGTAGCATTTTTTGTCGGCCGGCCAGTACAACAGTTGCCAACCACGTGGTTGCGCGGCACAGGGGTTGCTCGAGGGATCGGCCCACGGCGGCGGCATTATCGCGGTCCTCGCGCTGACCGCTGACAGAAGGTAGACGATGCACCCTAAGAGAATCCGCATCGCGCTGAAAATTACCGAGATGACATTAATTACATGAGTCTGCAAATCGCGGATCTTTCCGCGACGAAGGAAGTTAACAGCCGCCAAGCACATGGCACAATAAGAAGAAACGGCGGAATCTCTCTATCTTTATTTCAAATCAGCACACAATTAATTAATTTGGAAACCGTAAGACGGATTGTTGAAAGCGGACCGAGCGTGAGCGCGATGTCGTACCGCGAGCAGAGGTAGGACGATCGCGAGAGAAAAGAGTCACGGAGAGGCGAGCGCGATTTTCCCGAAACGGAACACGGCGAGCGAAAAAGACTCGAGTCTAATTATTCGCGATGCGCCAAGATTCTTCTCGATAATTTGACGGTATCCCGAACACGGATAGAAAACGCAAACAGAAGATGTTACCTTTCATCTTCGACGCGGTCGAATGCAAAAGCAAATTTCACCGGACTCGTGCCCGAGTCGCAAGTGGAGAGCGCTTCAACAGAATGTGTGGAAGTTCGAAACGGGAGTATCGCGATAGCGCGAAATGTCGATGCGTGTGTCGTCTCGCCGTGCGTGCGGGAAGGGGCAAAAGTGCGCGCGACAGCGAGGGCAAAATGACCATATACTTTCACTGTTTCACTATGGCAATGGCATTGTCCCTGGCAGGGCTCAGGATGACGCATCACGTGCGCGGAATAAGAATAATGCGCCACGTATAAATGCTTCCCGCGTCGCAGAAAGCAAAAGGTCTTTTCTCTTTTTTTTTCCTTTTTTCTCTCCCCGGTCTCGCTGACCGAGAATCACGCGAATATCTTGCGGTTTGAAATATAACGAAGTATAACGAAACACAATTCTGTATGATCAGAGCTGCAATCTATTCCACTTGTATTTAATCAAATTTATTTAAGCCAATTTGAACGGCATTCCGATGAGGCCTCTGTTATCTTTGTACAAGTCGCTGACTTGTTTACACGGTGAATTTAACGGCATATTACACGCGCTATTGACTATGCAAGAAACGCAGCATCTCGTATCTTTTTTTTTCTTCAAAGTCGAGGAAGTAATTAAACAGCATGAGGTCTTGTCAACGTTTCAGTGCTGTCGCCTGATCGAGCTTTCTTCCGCGACTTTCCACGGCGGCCGCCGAAGCCGGGAGTTTTATTTTTTCGCCGCGGCGAAGTTTTGTTAATCACCTTTTACCACCCAGCACCTAGAATTCGTCTCACGGTTGTCGTTCTAATTAACGCGACGATTCATCCGGCGTATGCCGAAATAATCCTCCTAGCGCGCTGTCGATCGAGATAAACGCAATCCGGTGTGCGATGTCGTATCTTTTAAAACTTTCCCGATAATTTGCACGACTTTTTACAAATCACATGTCGTTTGTAGAACGCAAAGGTTCGTGTCCTGGAAGTAAGATCGTGTGTTCCGCCTCTCGTAAATACGCGAATCAACGCCGCGCGGAAGGGGGGGGGGAGATATCTTTCCTTTTCCTATTCTCTAATTAACGCCGTTGAATCGCTTTAACGATCGAGCGTGAATAAATGGGCGAGATCGTTATCTACTTATGCGTTACGCTCGCGCATCGTCCGTGAGATTCCTCTGCCTCTGATCGATGCCCGCAGGTGCGAACGCGCGCCGTTACACAATCGTCTAATTAGCGATCATTCAGTGGGAGCGAGTTACATCAGAACTTTCTCGTTTACAAGATTTCGTTCTCTGTAACAAGCGCAAAGAGACGAAGTAGCGAAACATTTAATCTAGTCGCGATAAGCGCGTAGCCTTTTCCTCGAGAAAACTAGGCTGCGTTGACACCCCGAACAGATATAGGATGCCGAAATTGAGATACCTGGCTGAAAATTAAAGGTATGAGTTCCTTTGATAATTTCAACGATTGCAATAATAATTAAATAAAACACCGGAGTGAAATTGAAATTGTTTTGCAGATTCGACGATGTGGGAGGAAAATCGAGCTTTACATGTTAACGAACGTAGATAGCTGATTCTCGTTTACGCAAAATACCGATCGGATTCTGAACGTGTGGGAAGCACACCTCTGTAGACAATTTGCGTTGTGCACGTAGCCATATATAATCACGACGAGATTTGATGCGAAATTCTTGATACACAGGGTGCACGTGGCACCCCAGTATATTGTTCAATACGATTCTTCTCCGATATAAGTTTCGATGAGAGGAGGCATGCCTGAGATTCCCGAGTATCGCTCTCGATATCGAAAGCCGCTACCATCATGAATTCCTGTTATTCGATGTGTCCTTATTGCTGCCTGCCTCACGGCGATGACATTCCCTATAGGTAATTTATGTCAATAATTTATGCAACGCGGAGTATATTGCATAACATTGTACTTTTTTTGATTACACGTTCAGTTGGTAATGAAATTTCGTCGTACGTTGTGTGCCGCATGTGTGTGCGTGTTTGTCGATTAATAATACTATAATAATAACAATTCTATAATTCAATGAGAAATTTTTATTTTAAAGGAAAAGGTACAATTATAAGACAATTATTTATCTTTATGTTTCTTTTCTCTCATTACTAGATGAAATTTTTTTTTTATTTTCTTATATAATTGTCTACATTTTGCTTTTTTTTTTTAATAAGCTCTTTCTGAATTCTAATTATGACTTGATAAAAGTTAGTTCTTTTCCGTAACCTCGATTATTCGATAAATATATGATTTTTTTTAATTGAGACATCATAGTCCATACATTTTTTTAGAAATTAAAAAAAATTATAAAAATTGTTTTTCAAGAAAATGACACACAAATATCAAATTATTTCACGGAGAGTTTTTCTAGATCAAAGATTTTAATGTTACATAGCGACACAGCTTCATGTCTCCCTCGCAATGATTCACTCTCATTTTCTTTGTCTGTTTCAAATTAAGGCAAACAGAGGCCACAGAGGGTACCAAGTGGGATGACGAATCGAATGAAAATTTAAAACATTTTTTAGTTATTTCTTTTTTTAATTGATATTTTTTTCAAGTACATCCACCCACTTAAATAAAATATATTCCAGATTCTGTAAAATAATCTCTATTTGTGTAGCATAAATGTTTAATGTAGATATCAGTTGAAACGGAGATACGAAATTGATTCTAGCAGATGTCACGTTATTCGTTTATGTACGTTTTCAAGGTACCTACATATAATTCCCCCTCTTTAGTAAAATTATAATAAATGAAAGAAATTATAGTAATCTCCCGGGCCTGCGACACTTCTCTGTGACGCGTTTATTATATATTGTTCATTCGTCATGATTTTACTTTCTTCGTCAGAGATGTACTTTCTCCGCCTTCCGTGTCATTAAATTGTAATAACCAGTTATTACTCGAGTCACTCGTCTTACACGCGCGTGCACACACGCACGCACACACACACACGCGCACACGTGGCCGCCCGCGTTCGCGATTCGCGTTGTGCCACGAGGAATTCTTGGAATTTTTCGAATTGCTTTGATCATTAGGGATCGCGCTTATATAATTACGCGTGCTCGCGCCTCGGAAGCGCGCCGGCGGATTTATGTTCTCGCTGAAAAGAAAGTGTCCGCTATAATACGTTATAATCGATCTACGCCGTGCCGAAATCACGCAATGCAAACAACGCGATCACGTAACGTCAGTCACCCTTTTTGCTCGAAACAAACGCGCGAATTTCTTCGTTTAATCGCCCTTAGGTCCTCGACACGTTCTACTTGAATTTTGAGCCGATGGACATGGCAATTCTCCGTTCAATTCCTCTCTAATCTCTTTTAACTTTTGTTAGATAGAATGCTGCGGAATTCAAGGATGTCACGTCGCGGACGTCGCCGAGTCGTCCGACGATCGCAGCTTTGATACAGTGAAAGGATTCTCTATATCGAATGTCGATTCGTTTAACCTTTGGAAGAAGATCTATGCAATCACCACTTGCCATTCAATCCCGGACTGGACGTTGCGTTATTTATTATAAGCACAATATGTAACCACCTTCGTGTCAAACGATTTATGTCCATTTCTGTCAATGTAGATTTAATCTTGGTTTAAATCTAACTCTTACTTTTTATCTCTTTCTAATTTTTAGAACTAAAAAAGATAAAACCGAGATTAAAGTCAATCTACATCGGTAGAAATGGGCATCAGTCTCGTTGAAACGGAATCCTCCTTACCTTATCATCGACGTTTTCATGGTGTTGCTGTTCTCTTCAGCGACCACCGCGATATTGTACCCGTTGTCACGTCACTATTTCGCAACTTATCGTCTTTCTCAGTTCACCACTCGGCCCTCCGCATCCATCGTATCAGAGAGGCTCGCGAGTCAAGCCGCGTCTTAGCCGATCATCGTCGTCGGTCTTGTCGCCGCGGGAAGCTCGGCGAGACTGGCTCGCGCACGTCCCGGCCTCGCGGCTCTATGCTATTACCTAACTCGACCGAGTCGGGAGCCGAATTCGCCGAGGCGAGATGAACATCCTCCTTTGTTCGTCCAGCCCGCCGTGATTAATACCGATCTGCGCAATCTGCATCCGGGGGGAAAACCTTTTTGGCATACCTTTCGCGATGATAAAAGGTATTTTCCTCGTTTCTTTACCCCTCCGCACGCCTTTCGCGTTTCGTTGCCTTCATCGCACCCGGATCGGACGTGATTTACGTACGATTACCGGTGAATAAGCCCCAAGACTTCCTCGCAACGCGTGAATCGACGGAACGTAAATGGCACTTTGAACATTTTATTTTATGAAAATTTTCACTCATGTTCGCTCGCTTTTAGGTCAACGGTACGACGTTTGTATTTTTTGGAAGAAGGTAAAAGTTGGCTCATTATATTTGCGACGATCGCTGGATTTTTACGATGGAATATTCGGGATATGTGCGGAGGTGTGCATTCATTTCTGCACAACGCGACTCGCTTCTCTGCAGCTGCGAGGGAGGAGACAAATCAGTATTCCAATATGCGTGGGATTTCTGAGGTGTCTGAAACGCAGATCCAGTGAGATCATCCGCGATTTGATTTCATTTGTCGAACGAGACTTTGAGGTAAACTGCATCTCTCTCGATGCAGTTGCATAGAGAGTACCTGATCTTATGGATTACATTATTTAAATTGTATAAGAGAACTTTAAGTCTGACGAACGTTTTAGGGAAACTGTCGAGAAAACCGCAAATATCCACGATAAAGAAAAACCGGTTTCAACGAATTTATGCCTTTTTGCGCAATGTCGCATGATTACTTTGCCGCTTCAAGGTTTTTCAAAAAATGTCGCTGTTGCGACACCTCCACGCAACATCTCTGTTACACGCGGAGGACTTTCATCGTCACTTGGACCTCCCGAAACGCCGTCGCCGATCAACGGCGATCGCCGCCACGGCCTGCGACCGGTGCGTGGGTTTCTTTTATGAACTGTTGCATAATTTGGTGCCGGATCTGGAGCCGAACCCAGTAACGGGAAACGCATAACCGTCCCCGACATTCATTCAATCCCGATACGAAGAGGCGAGCGCGAGTGGATCATTGCCACCTTTCTCATGAAATTGTCACTGTTACGTCATTATCTTAAATTATCGCGGCCTTGAGAAATTACGAGATCGTCCCAAATTGAGTTTAATCGCATTCTGTCGAGACGTATAAGGACTTTCGGCATTTTTCAGTAAATATTTTACGGTAAACCTCCATATAAGATGCGGAATGGGATCCACGTTACATCGCATTGTTCGAGACTCAGAAGCCGTACAAAATGTGGAGATAATTCCTTATTATTGAAACAATTTAATGTTATAATATATAGAAATTATTTTTATCTCATCTCTCAAAACGAAAAAAACTTACACAACTTTTATTGAATTTATAGTGAACAAAATCTTTGTATTAACATGGAATGATTATAAAGCTCCAAAAATTAGAAATTTGGTAAAATTATCAACAAAATAAAAACCCAAAAGTTACAAATAATCTTACCATAAAAATTCAAAATAGCTGCCATTGTCATATAGTAATATTTAACAATTGCGCAAAATTGTCACAGTTTAAAAAGCACAATGTAGAGTAATTTATTGCATAATAGGGTTGCAGATATTACAGGAAATGATATACGAAGATCTACTGTATATAAAATAATATCCGATAGGAAAAAGAAAGAAAGAAAGAGAAGCATTCAAATGGCATGTTAAATAATTATAAATAATAATACAATTTTAGAAAAAAAAAGTTTGATTATAAAAATCTATTTATTTAATTGAATTCAAATCAAGGATAATTCGTTTTACATTTTTTCTTTTTAAAGAACGCTTTTCTTGTTTTTTTTTCTTTGTGCAACGCTCTATTTGTTAAACAGGACCGTGCGGAAATGAATAGTAATTTTAATCAAATCTACGCTAAACGATCGCGTCGTTCGCTCGGATAATCTCAAATGCCTTGGGATTACGGTTTCTTCTTTCACGCATCATCTCCTCGCCTCTTCTTACATAACTTCGGTTTCGAGGAAACGTGCAATGCCCTTTGCCTATATAACGGTAATCCTATACAAACTAGAAAATCTTCGAAAGGGCGCACCTATGCCTCTCCAAGTGATCTCCTGAGCTAACTATGAATAACAAAGGCGGCTAGCTCGTACATCTCCGTCAAGCTGCTCGTGGACTGCTTCTTTCTTCGTTGGAAAATTAAAGGAGATAAAGTTAAAACTTTAACTTCGTAATCTTTAAACAGTAACCATTTATCGCAATTTATAATAACACGTTGAAAATATCATTCTTAAATATTTATAATTTGTTTGTCTTCAGGTTCGAGATCAATGATTCTTATACTTCAGTGAAAAAGAAAACTTCAGTATTGAAAGGATTGAAATTTTAGATGTCATTCAGGAATCAATATAACGCTATACAAGCGTAGCATGCTATATCTTCCTTAGAACGGCTTCCTGTAACGGATTTAGTATCGTTTGCCGCTCAATTTTGACATGCACGGCTTGTGAGGCAATCATGGAAGAGAACAGTGAGAGATCCAGTGACCCTCCTCCTTCCTAGGGAGCGATGCATCGCTCTGACTCACCTTTCCACGAAAGGTTTCGTCGCTTTTGGTAAAGATGCTCGTTTTTTACGTAAATACAGATTTCATGTCGGATTAAACGGTTCCTCGATATGAAACTTGTGCCGTTATTACGACTAGAATACAGAGTGGAAAAGTTGCCGTTGTACTATCGTACATAGCTTTCACATTTAATGCACCGTGGCAAAAAGCGCATCGTGCCGACCATTAATATTTAAAGCGTGCAAATTTCGGTAAGGGACGACTCATTTATCGCCGTAAATAGCGATAAGCGAATCGTGCATCTTGCAATATGTGTGGAATGGGTTTAACTTCGTTGAGGCCTTGCAATTAAGCCAGTACGAAGTTGCCAAGTCGATTATTCCGATGTCGCGAGAGGGACATCCTTTGCATACATTAACAGGACGGTTTGTAGAGCACTTGCGATGCTTTCTATGGCACTTTTTCTTACGCGCTATCGTCGTGACTGTGGACTTTCCTTCTGGCGTCGAGGAAAGAGAGAGTGAGACGTAAACTCGAGAAATCAGGAGGGAATAAGGCGCGATAAATGATGATTGAACGACGAACGGTATTTGGAGCCAATTGTATTACGTAAGTTTTGCAACTTCAAAAGTTTGCATCTTGTCAAGTTGAGTAATTCGCGACGTTTCTCTGACTATATTTACAGTTTCAGAGTCCCTCGTACCGGAAATCTTCCGCGTCGAAAAGTACAAGCAGGGAAAAACTGGTAGCTCACTACCGGAATCGCATTTATACGGCTGGAAATTTTATCATCAGTATTGCTCACGGACGAAACATCGCCGCCTGGTAGAAGAGAAATTTTACGTCTTGTCGCAAAGCCCGTGGAAATAGAAATTATTTCTTCGAGCATCCGCGAATGCATTCTGCTGTAACATCCGTGACATAATTTCCATCGTCATTATCGCGATATGATAATCCGCCCCGAGGCGTGACGGACGTATCGCCAAGGGTACGCACTCGATCGAACCGCGATGAGAAAATTGATTATGCGAGTCTACGGCGTTACCCTTGGTATTAGCGAGGTAATGAGATAAATTTCTCGGTTAGTTGAAGACGCCGACACAACGATGGTTCTCATTTTTTTCTTACTTCTCTGATATTTGACTCTCGAAAATTTTTTATTAAATCCTGTGCTCAATTTTAAAACTTTACCATCAGTTATTAAAATTCGCATTCTTTTCTCTAATGTAAAATGCATACGTTTCTGCTTATTAATATACTTGACTAGTATAAATGATAAATAATTTTGTTTCAAGTAGAACCGCCGATTAGAAGGTTGTCGACTACCGTGGAAAACGATTTCCTCGATTCGCGCGCGTGCATGATGGAATCGATTTTCACTTTCATGCTCGGACCAGATCCTCCGCGGGAGGCGGCTGGTTGCTGCTGTGTTGCTGCTGCTGGTGCCGAGAGGAACGCCAGGAGAGGCGAGAGAAAGTCGTCCGGCGCTCGGATACTTTTCGCACGCGCCACGACCACGTTGCAGGTCTTGCGACGATTACGCAAACCGCGCACCGCGCGTAATCGGCGCGTGGATGATCGATGGTCTGCGGTCCACG
Source organism: Temnothorax americanus (assembly GCF_048541705.1). Taxonomy (NCBI): domain Eukaryota; kingdom Metazoa; phylum Arthropoda; class Insecta; order Hymenoptera; family Formicidae; genus Temnothorax; species Temnothorax americanus. The sequence goes on from NW_027509253.1 coordinate 1,956,695, forward strand.
CGTTTCTTCTCCTCCCGTCCGCGGAGGACTTCGACGAGCTGGAACCTCGACGATTGGTTTCCGCTATTGACTTTGATAGCACGTCGAAAGTTGGGAATGATTGGCTTTCGGTGGACACGCGTCAACATTTTCCGCGATGAAAGTTCTGCAGATCTCTTAATGTCCGATTCTTCCGAGAGAATTTTATCCAGACGATGTCGTTATTCAGTTCAGAATCATTTGTATACGTCGGCCGATTCACAAATGTACGACATATGCATAAATAGATCGATATTTCGTCAGTTGCGCCTTATTCGGCAATTTATTGACGGAGTTGCTGCAGGCACAATGAGAAATTCGATCTGTATAAACGACAATACAAAAATCCAATCACGTATAAGTACCTCATTTCGAGAGAGTTGTGCAAGTTGGGGGAAACGACGAACGCCTAATTCGTTCGTGGTGCCCTTGTCCTCTTTCGAGAACGTATCTTGCGCCATGAAGAACGAACACCTGATTCGCATAGACGATCGCAGAATTAAACATGATTGCTGTACGACATCGCAATACAAGATTATATTACAAAGATGATGACGCTATTAAATAGAATAATCATTATTATGATCATTATATATGCTATAATAGAATAATCGTATTACAATCATTATAATGCGATTGAGATAATTTATTATTTTTCTATTTAATGTCTATGTTCTTTAACGCGCAATGTTAATTGTTGCAGAATATGCGTCGATCAGAGTGCGGAGCAGGAGCGTCAGCTCAGGTCGCTGCAGCTGGAGATGGAGACACTGCAGCGGCAGTTCGAGGCCGCGTCGGTGGACCGCGAGAACGCGATTCAGGAGAACCGGAAGCTGCAGGACGACCTGGCGGCGGCGACCTGCGAGGTGCGAAACATGCAGCGCGAGCTGGAGACCTCGCGCGCCGAGTGCTATGACCTGAAGAGGCAGCTGCAGACTTATGTCAGCGAGGTCCGTCGCGCTGAGGAACTCCTAAATCGGAAGGTAGATCCGGAAAGTGATTTTATCAATAACGTTCACCACCAACGAAGCTGTTTCGCTTATTTTCCTCGATCCTACCAGGAGAACGAGAGAACGGAGATGCTGAACCATTTCCGAAGTCTCAGCCTGGAGGCGACGGTTCTGGAAAACAATAATCACAGCTTGGAGTCTGAGGCGGCGGAGGCTAGAGGCGCTCTTCAAACCGCGAGACATCAGATACTCGACCTGGAACGTCAATTGGCGGACAGGGACTGTCTGATAAAGGGTTATGAGACTCAGGTATTTCGCTCTCTTCGGAACAGATTCGAAGAAACGTGAAGAATCATTGATACTTTCACTCATCACATTACGACATCTCGTGTTGCGACGTTCAGCTGAAAATGATCTGACTTAAATCAGGGCCAACAAGGGATCTGATAAATTTTTGAGACGTACTCATCACGTCATTCTCACGTGTATAATTTATACGTGTGTATAATTTAATGATTTCTCCAGATAAGCAATCTGACGCAGAGCGTCGCTAGCATGGAGACGCAACTACGGCAACAGATCGAACAGAGAAACCGTGCCGAAGCCGATTTAATGGCGGTCAGGGACCTGTGCGTGAAGCTGGACCAACAAAAGGATACGCTTGTGGAGCAACTCGGTGACAAGGACACCGTGAAAGCGCATGTAAATTTACTTACTCTTTATTCTAGCCGTTTCTCCCGTTTGCACGTCACCCCGGTTTCTCCACCGCTTTGCTTTTTCTCGTGCAGTACGAGGCGCAATTATCAAGACTGAAAGCCGAGCAGAGCATTGTTCAGGATCAAATTGCTAGAGATCGCGTGACCGTGGAACGACTGGAGACCCTTCTGGACCAAGCGAGGCAGGAGTCCGTTAACGCGCAGGCTACCAATCAAGAGCTGCAAAATGAGATCTCTAGATTAAAACAGAAAGTCTCCGAGCTTCAAAGTAAACTGTACGTCCCATTGTCGTCCTTATTATTTTTATATTATATATCTTGCGCGTTTACATTTTTTTATGATTACAGTTCGTCGGAATCCGCGGAACTTCGACAGTATCAGAATCAAGCGGCGGAATACAGCAAGCAGATCAGCGAGCTCCGTAGACAAGTCACCAACGAGAGGTTTGACCGTGCTAGAAAGGAAGAAGAGAGTCGCAGGTATTTTATTATAATCGTTAAAAATGTTTATCTTTTCACTGTCGAGTCTCTCGTTTGTACTCTCTCGCGTATTGTCGCGTACCGTCCCATCGTGATCGTTTCTCAATTTAGAACTTCTGAAGAATCCGTGATTCCCCTCCAACAAAATCGCACGACCCTTCTTCCTCAGTCGGATATTAGGACCTCCAATGGCGAATGTGTCGCCTCTACGTCCAGGTCCAGGTAGAGTCGGGGTGATTGTGATCGCGCTTGAAAGTAGATTGTAACTTATTAACGAGTCAATTACAAATCCGTCAGGCAAGTAGATTGGCTGAGAAAACCGTACACCGCGATTCCGAAACACACATGCGTACGCGATTCCGGCCAAGTGGGATTAACGAGTCACGACGATCGACCCACGTCGTTTTCACACGAGTGTCGGTGTTCCTCCTTTAAAAAGCGTATTTCCTCCGCCAATTTCGTGTCATGCCCCAGCACGTTTTTCTCGCAACGCAAGTCTACCGACGACACAGATAAGACATCGAATTCTCCTTAACGGGGAAAAATATCGTAAACATTTAATTTAATAATGCTCTAAGAGCGCTCTCGAGGCTTTTGTAAGGACCTTTGCATTTAGAGATAACTTTTGTGCCATATACATATGCATTTATAGGAAATATATGAATTTTATTATTTACAACGATTGCTTTTTTGATGCGAGGTGATATTTACGCTATTGATAATATATTCTGATGAATTTCCCGACGCGAGAAAATGAAATAAATTGTATGTGTTTCGCGACTGACGCTTATCTTATCTGTTTATTTTTGCAGGTCGCTAAATTCATCTCCAGACAGTTTCAATGTAGATCTAAACGTAGTGATATAATATACTTGTGTTTGCACGCGCACGCGATGTCTGTTGATCTACTTATAAATATTTCCAACGGAACGGGGAATAAGGATAACAATGATAGAGCAGAGCCCCTGCAAAGCACGCAAATTGATTTAATATGTCAAGCCTCGGCAGTATGACTTAGATTATAAATATTTTTTAATGATGTAAATATGTGTGTATAATTGCAATATATATATATTAATATTGTCCATCTAAAATAGACAAAATACGAAATTAATAAATAATGTGCTGCCAAGAGACCAAGACTTTCGAGAAATGAAAAATTGACAATTTTTGTGATATAATCAAGATCGTTTATACATATATATGATAATTTATCTAATTACCAAATATCTCGAATTAAGTATATATAAGACAATCAAATTGTACAAATTATACTTATTGTTAGTTTAATTTCCTTTTAATTGAATTTCTATCACCAAGACTTAATCGAGAATATTTAAAAACTCAGGGCTTATATTTAAAAAAAGAAATGTAAACATTGAATATATACATATATATGATAGAAAATTGAGGAGAAAAAAAGAGAACAAAAAAGTCGATAATACTTCTAGCAGTTTAAGCTTCCTGCCTACTCGCCGCTTCTGTCCTTGTTTGATGACGTCAGAAGCGAGAAATCGCATGCCTTAATTCTTGCGGTTTTACGTTGAAAAAGATATATCCATAAAACGCGCAATTGTAATTGATTTAGGAGCCTTAATCAACATGACTTCATGACAGATTTTTAAAAAATTGAATTTCTGCAAGTCAAAAACAGTACGAGAAATTTGGAGCAAAATTAGTCATGCTAAGACAAATCTTTTAAAATAAATAGAAAAGATAATGCCATGGACATGCATTGAATAAGATTCCTTCGAAGAAGAGAACACTATTTATATATATATATATATATATATATATATATATATATATATATATATATGAAAATGTTTTAACTCGCAAAATATATTGGTAAGTGTGTGTTTATAAGTACAAATATATATATTCTTAAGTCTTTGTACACTCCGCTGACATTGCAATAAATTTTATATTTTCTACAATTTCCAATTAAATGTACCTGTGTTAAAATATGTTCTAATTATAGGATTTTGAATGAAAATAATAAAAAGCAGAGTGATAAATAAATGAATAAAGGTGAAATTTCATGGGCAGTGAAAAGCAGCAGCAGATTTTTCTGATTGGATAAAAAATAGAGATTTTCTCGAGTTTTTAGAACTTCTCTATTTTGTAGCCAATCAGTACGATCTGCTGCTACTTTTCACTGTCCATGAAATTTCACCTTAATAATTGTTATATTTAAGTGGCTATACTATACGTACGGGTAGATGATTGTAGACGAATAAGATTTGCGTTGTCCAATTTTCTTCTGCCTTTTCCTTTTGATAAATTTTTCCTGCCGCTTACGCATCCACGCGATACGACGGAGAGAAAAAACAACTCAAATAATCAGTCTATATATTTTTCCCATATTCTCCTTCGTATTTAGTAATTTATTATATCGTTCTTTTATTCCTTTACACAGATGTTTATTTATGATCTCGATGATCGTACGAAACGGTGAACATGTAAACTAGGTATAATTACAAATAATAAAAATAAAAAGCCTCACAAGATTTTCGTCCTCCTAAAAACGTTCAGCTATTAAACTTGTTTTTATATATTTATATATAAAATACATAATAGAGGCTCGCACAGGGTCCATTATCATATTTTTTTATGTCTATCCTTAAACGGCCGTTTTGTAATATAAGACGAAACCGTTTCTCAGTTGTTTTCTTCACCGAACCAGTTAAATAATTACAAAAATCCGTTTCTTGCAACTTCTATGTCTTGTCACAATCTATTATAATACAAGAATCATTTTACTTTGTTTTACTTCTCTTAAAGACGCATTAAACTTACAATCTTAAGAAATTTACACAGAGGTTTTAACATCATGAATGAAATACAGGCATTATGTACAAGTATGTATATATCTTCAATATGATCAGCTTACTCTTTCATGCAATGTAGTGGTGTCTCAAACAATTTAATAAATGATAAATGCAATCTACGCCGTTCGCGAAGTAGTGACGTCCGAGAACATAAAATACTTTGTCACTTTAACGCTTTAAACCGTTCGAAATAAAATAAAGATTCATTTTACATAAATTACATAGCCATTAGCCAAATAATGGACAAATCCTTTAATCATTTTTATTTGATGTGCGATTCAGAGAAAATTTGTATTTTTAATAGTATCTTCTTTTTTTCGCGGACACTCTGTAATATGAAAAGAATTCTACGATCTTCCAGAGCAAACGATGTTGGAGTATTACGTCAAAAGACAACTTTGTCATTATACGTTGTAATAATATTATATATTGCATTTCACACGATATTACGATAAATTTCGTCTATTGTTGCATAAATTTGTTATAATCATTCATGTTCAATTGAGATGTTCCAAGTACGATACGTTTGCATCAGCCGAGAGCCAATCACGTTCTACCATGAGAATGAAAAAGAAATATACTTCCAATTGCTGTCGCGGAGTATATTGGTAATAAAATTCTCGAGTTAAATATATAAGAATCAAAGGAAAAAAAGAATTCAATATTACAATCGTCATATAAAAATCTAAGATCTTAGGCCTTTTAAATCCAGATATAAAGAACGTTGGAAATTTACTTACTCATTCGTAACTCGTTAATTTGTCAATACTGCTGGTTTCGGGATCGCTTTTTGTAAGATATTTCTTTTGATTGGAAGTCACGCTAATGACAAAGTCATTTTATAAATTTGTCTAACGATATGCCGCATTACTCAGCGAGCGTAAAAAAATTGTCCTCTAAGTATCCTGACACATCGCAGAAAGTCGAATGGCTAGGAGTCATCGAGCTAAAACTGATCTAAACTAGACGTCGTTAGATTTATGCAGTGATATGAATGTTCTGCTGTAATGACGAACTCGCTAGCATGCCGATGCATGTACTGTTATATCTTACTAATTTCTGTCGATAGATTAGATTAGTTAATAATAAAACAAAGAGAGACGATAATATATATATAGCCATGTAATCGCAATATGCAATTATAAGCAAAACATAAATTCCTAACAAATACATTTCATAAAAAGATTTCGTTTTTCTTTCTTTATCCTAGGTCCTTGGTGATTTACGAAAAAAAACATACAATAATAATTAATATAATAGAATAATACAATATTAATTATAATATATTGATTATAATTAACTATAACGTCCATAAAGTATTTACTTCGTTCCTTTTTGTACACGTTTACTAAAAACACTTTTTCCACCTTTCTTGTTGAGAAAATAAATATTAATATTATAAATCTGAAATATCATCTCTCTCGCTCGCTCGTTCACATTCTCTTTCTCGCTCATTCACTCGCTCTCTATCTCTGTTTTTCGCTCTTTATCACACACGCACGCACACGCACTTTCTCTCTTTTTTTCTCTTGCAAACTCGTTATCACTTTTCCATATTTGACCTAACTGTCTTTGTATTGTATATTTCACTATAGTTACAGTTCATATCATAATCTAAATTGGCAAAATGATTTGCCTAGTAAGTTTATAGGCCTCTTTTTTTCTATATATGGAACATTTATCCTCGGTACCATTCTTCCCTAATTCCAGTCCTTCAAATTGCATGGGCACACATCACGCACGCACGTACATACATAGGCACGGACGCACGCACGCATGTACAGTCATCCATGTGCATGTAATCACTAACCCAAGTGACTATAAACTTATGCACTCGCTTTCTCCACGTGTAATTCGAAATAATGTAAGTTGATCGCTGCTCGCAAGATTAAAAGAGCTTTTAGAGGCCTGATTCAAGAGGTCACCTATGATGGCTACTGCTACTCTGGTCGTTCATATCGTAAAGGACTTGTGCGATTGTTCTCGATGATTCGACATTGCTTAACGCCACGCCTGCCAAGTGGGGCTCGTACGCTCTAAGATGCCTGCAAATAATTCGTGAATGAGCCAAGATTGCGACGCGGCAATTAAATAAAATGGAATAAAAACGTGGGAGCAGCGTGACTTACCTTCTACCGTGTGTTGAATATATGACTAGGTTTCTAAGAATGAGAGCTGCCGTTAGGCGAATACTTTTGGTCACTGGACCTTCGTTGTCATCCTGCAAGATAAAGACACACTCATTGACAATCGATCGTCCAAGCGCGCTCGTTTTCACACACAAGACAACTGATGACGGACAAACAAAATGAAATCACTGATTTTTCAGATGCTAAGAAAAAAAAAGGGTCTCGTGAAAAATGCATGGATGTGGTACGTAGTTTCAAAAATTGTATGATGTTGTTCTACAAATGTTATGGGAGTCGTGTTAATGTGTAAGAAGCGCTGCAATTTCTCGGCGAAGCTGCAGTTTCGTCTGTCCTAGATAATCGCGCATGTATTCGACATGTCACGTTATAGACGGCGACGAATCCATATTCTTGCACCTTAACCACGTTACAACTATACGACAAGGACGCACACATATACACAAACATATATATTCAAGCCTACGGGCTCTAGCAACATCTACTTAGTAAATGGGAGTCCGGCTTCTCTCTGCTGCTCTGTTGAATCGAGCACTGTGCCAACACCCTCCTAATGTGAGCATTGCAAGTTCGACGCATGTAAAAATAAAATTAAAAAAATGCTAGCTACGAAATGTAACGTCGAAACAAAAATTAAAAAAGACATGCTATAACAAGACGGAAGGGTAGAACAAATGAGGGGTTCGGGGTAGAATGACATGGTGTGCAAAAAACAGAGAGAATAAAAAAAGCACAGAGAGACGACAGCAGCGGCAGCGCACAGGAGCTGTAGCTGCGTCGTGATTTCCCTTTCAATTCTCAATACATTTTTACCTGTTCTGGTGGAGAATTTTGCCCAGGTCTGGGGGAAGAAGAGCTTGAGGTGGCTGCAGCGGGCTTGGTCGGCCTTTGCTGCTTCGCCAAGAGAGAGAACAAGAAATTTCGTTAAAATTAGCCAGTCAAAGATTTGCAGAATCGAAGACTGTCGGGTGATTTTTACGGAAATCGACTTTACATCAACAGAATATCAACATGGCAGGGAGAAAGATTGTAACATGTGTTTTTCGAGACGTGTATTACGTGTATCAAGTGTGTTATGAGATTATTAAATTGTATATCTATCTAGTTTGTGTATCTTTATTATCGGTTTGCTATCGCAGGGTTGCCTTATTCTAGATTTACGACCGTACGACGCATACAGAATACGTTTTGAACTCTGTTCTTTCGTTCAAATTCTATGATTTTACCTTTACTTGTAAATACTTGGAAATAAAAGTAAAGATAAAATCGTGTTTTATTAAATTGTAACTATTTAAAAAATATTACTCCTAATGTCTTTCGATTTTCTGATCTTGCCAATCTTTTATCTCTAATTAAGTACATCTGTATTGATTAAAGTTATGTCAAGACATTTAAATATGAATTTAACACATTGCACGCTACCTTCCCTGTTTAAAAACCAAGTGTTCGCGACTTCTCTCTCTCTTTGCCTTATGGATATTTAATAAACAAATCTTCTACTAAACGTTTAATATTTATTTACCCTTAATTTAATAACAAATAATTAAAAGTTTAACAATAAAAATATATTAAAAATATAAAATAAAACAAAAATAATTAATACTTTTGGCATGAAATATTTTTCAAAATCCGATTCTATCAGTATTTGACAATAAGCATACGTAAATCAATAATAAACGTCTCGAATGCTTAAATTCTGCAGGATCGGCGTACAATGTGTTAATATCAAATGCGTATAGAAAACGAACAGAACAGTAGAATTAAATTCTGTATTCTCGAGTAAGTTTTGGAATTACAAAATGACATCTTGAAAACTTACCATTAGCTCCTTAGGATTAACGAATTCCAGAGCATGCCGTTTAATAGCGTGGAATGCCGCGTTGGGTGCATATCCGGGATGATGCGGGGTCGGGGGCGTAGATGTGGAGACTTCGGTTTTACCCGTCGCTGTCAATTGTTTCCTCCTCATCGACATTGTCTACGAAGGTAAAAAGTTGCGAATATAAAACTCACGGTATCGAGCATCTATCCGATAATTTCCCTCAAGATCAATAAAAGCTCAACGACAGTGAAATGCAAGATTACTTACGTCCGCGTTGCAGTGCCTATCGTAGAGATGCGTCATTAACGAGAACTTGCGTCTCTTGAGAGCATCACAGCTCGCCCACAGACATAGTATTTCCTCGCCACCAGTCGGACAGTGGGCTTCGCAAACGTGAAGATAGACTTCGTGCGGTGTTTTAAATTGTCTAAAATTATTTAAGAGATAGTTTTCGTCAATTCGCAATGTCTCATAGACATAAAATATTTCGATAACTTCCATGAAATCGATTGATAAAATTGTAAATTTCGAAAATTTATCTTTGAACTTACCTAAGACAGCCCCGCCACTCACACAGGTAAGCGTTAGGATCGATTTTGATCGTGATGGTTTTGCTCTCCAGCAATGGCTGTGGCGTCTGGTGTTGCTGTTGCTGCTGGCTTGTGGAGGGTTTCGACTCCGGCTCGGTGGAGGTTGACGAACTCACCGTTTTCACGACCTTAGTGACGGGTGACGGTTTGACGGCGGACACACCGTGAGTAGCCGCCGCTTGATGCGGAGTTGTGGGCCTAGTCGGCGGCGGCGTGGACGCCGGAGTAGGCGTCACCACCCTGGACGGCACGCTGGTGGATAGCGGTGTTTGCTGGGCCATCGCCGGGATCGTCACGGTCACCGTGTTCGAGTTGGTCTGCGCCACCGAGCTGTTGACTATAATGGAGGCCTGCGGAATAGTGGCGGATGTGGGTACGAGGGGCGGCGGGATATTGCCGAGCGCCGGGCTCTGCAAAATCGGACGAGGAACCTGCGTCACGACCACTTGCTGTCCCTGCGGCGTCACTGCCACCATCTTCTGCGGGGTCGGTTGCGCGGCGGCCTGCGGTTGCAGTATGATAATTGTCTTGGTAGCAGTCCCCTGTTGCTGCGTCGTCTGCGCTACGAGAACGGTTTGCGCTTGTCCCTGTACTAGGGCCGTCTGTGGCTGTGCTAATACGTAGTTCTGACCAGGTACACCGCCCGACACTACGTATTGCAGCTGCCCACCCGCGCTCTGTTGTAGAAGCACCTGCGGTTGAGGCGGAGGCGGCCTGCCCTTCACCGTCGTGGTGGGAATAATTACTTGATTGCTCGTCGGGATCGCCTGCTGCACGACTATTTGCCTAGGCGTTGTCACTATGAGTTGTTGCTGCTGTTGCTGCGGTTGCGGCTGCGACACCTGATTGATGCTTGCGATCTGATTGATGAATATGTGAGGCTCTTCCTTGATGTGTATAGTCGGTGGTTCTTCTTTCATGATAATTGACGTTGGTTCCGTCTTTACATGAAGAGGAGGAGGAAGGGAAGCTGGAGTCGCCGTTGCCACCGCCACTGTTGCTGTCGCTGCCATTGGTACCGTAGCTGTTGCTGCCATAGCTACTGCCGCCGTCGCTGTCGCTGTCGTCGTAGCCGTCGCCGTCGCCGTCGCCGCCACTGTCATCGGTGCTGTTGCCATCGCTGACGCTTCATCCTTTATCGTATCCTTATTAACGTTCACTTGCTCTTCCAAGTCCATCTCGTCTTCTATGCAGTCCGCTGCCAAAGCGGCATAGAGATTCGCCGCGGTGGAGGAAACAGTCGCTTTCTCGCTGTCCTTGTCGTCGTCCTGCTCCTCGGATTTTATACTCGATACCGTGGATTCCGCCGTGGTCGAGTCGACCGCTGGATCGGGGGACATCGTGCCGTTGGAATACTTCGGCTTCTTAATATCCAGCTCGTCTAATTCGCTGGCCGATCTCTTGATTCCTCGCGGCGCCTCGATCAGGGTATCCTCGGACACTTCGTTCTGTATAACATTGCCGCTCTCTACCTCGGGCTTTATCTTCAGTTCGGTGGGAGATTCTTTTAATACCTTCTTGATGTGATTCTCCACCAGATCCATCTCTTTCTCGTTAATTGAGTTCTTACTGAGCACGCCGTTCAAAATCGGCTCCTTATCGACCTTTCTCTCGAGCAGGTCCACCAGCATCATGCTCTGTAGCGGTTTGTCCTTCGAACCCACGCTCGACGAGTCCTTGGACGAGCCGTCCTCCTGCGCGTCGATGTCCGTGTTGTTGCTCGCCGGCGCGCCGTTAAGTAGGATACCTTCGAAACTCGTCGGCATATTCTCCTCCTCGACCCTGAAGGAACAGTCCCTGCTACCGCCGATACCGCTGCTGGACGCCAAAGAGTTGTTGGTGGAATCCGAATCCTCGCCGATGGAAGTGCACGTCATGCGTTGATTTGTCTTGTTCGGTGTACCGGTGGCGACATTGACCGTTGTTGTCAAGGGCGGACGACAGACCTTCGCCGGTGAGGAAGATATGTGATTTTCAGTCGAGTTCACCACCGTGGTCGTGGACGTGATAATTTGGTTAGCATTGTCGTTATCGTTTACTTCAGTCTGGAACATACGAGATGCTCGATACAACAAGGTATCATACATGCAAAGCCTCGCCAAGTTGCGAACTTGTAAAAACAACGTACCTTCTCGCAATTATTAGTCACAATAAACTTGGCCCCGTTGAGCCTTTGTATCTTTTTGGCAGGAATGGGTGTGATTGCCGGTTTCTGCTTAGCGTTGACGGGAGTCTTTGGAAGTATCGTGGCCGGGGTGGCCGCGGGTGCAGCGGGCTGCATCACACCCGTCATCTGTTGCTGCAGTAACCTCTGTTGTTGTTGACGTTGGGCAACCTAGCGAATGTTCGTGATAATATTAACCGGCGAAACATAAATCAATACTTCCAAGTTTTTCCCCGCAATCGTATCACTTCTCGCGCGCTCATCAATTTTATTATACTTGTAACGGAATAAATGTCAAAAGAACAATCGAATTCATCAATCGAAAACCATGCTGTTGTTAGTACTTTATGTTACGAGTACTCTCATTTAAATTTCAAAATAACACTCTGTTAAATATCGCTAATATCTCCTTCATATCGTAATAGATTCGCCAAGAAGGGAGGGAGAAAGGATATTTTCTGGTCTCTGAATTCATATTTTAAAAGAACAAGGAAGTACATAACAAAGTCTGATTACATCAACCAACACTACATCATAAGCAGACATTTTGACAAGTAGTAGTAAAAAAAAACAAACATAAATGCATATATTTATTATACTTCTGCATAGATAGCATACCGTGATAATTTACTAAAAAAATTTACTAAAAAATAGAAACAAAGTATCTCGGTGAGATGTTCTGTAATATTCCTGTAATAGATAATAAATAAAGTTGCTAAAAATTGAAATTTATCTTGACTATAACAATATAATTGTAATTTACGCACGCATGTGATTAACTCAAATTACGCTGCCTACCACATATGTGATTAACTTTCTCATTACATATTCATATAACGTCATTAAAACATCAAGAAAACAAGATTCTCGAAATTTTGATTTGGTACTTTCTGAACAAAAAGAGAAGAACTCAAAAAGAAAAAAAAACTATACTTGTTAATATACAACAATGATACCTGGTTGCTGGTTATTAGCTGGTTGGCACTGATGCTGGATGCGATGCTAGCAGTAGTGTTTGTTACGCAGGCAGTAGGGGTAGACACACAAGTCGCAGCAGCACTGGGCATGCAGTCGCTGCTGACTGTTACCTTAGTAGCCAATAGGCTTTTTATTATGGAACTCGACGTAGTGCCACTTCGATTGTCTTCCTTAGCAACTACCTGGAGACATTGTAACTGTTGCTGCGGCTGCGGCTGCTGCTGTTGCTGCTGCGGCGTTTGGGAGCCGCTCGCTAGCAACGCTTGGCTCAGATGCGGATGCGACACTGATACCTAATCGACAAGGAGGCAACATACAAATTTCAACCACCACAGCGAATCATAGCTTCGGAAAGTATAGTTTAAGCGTTTACGTGAACACATGCTGCGATATATCTCGTATATTATAACGTGGCTTTTGTTTACGTAGTCGGAAGAAGCGTTTTGACAAGCGTAAATCACAGACAATACATGGATTCCTTGGAAATAATTCTGGCCGATATCTTTCCAAAACCGCAGCGAATAGAAAGTATAAAATATTTCATCCTACGTAAAATTTTTATATAATAGTAGATTCAGCAAATAATCTGAGATCTTTCGCAAGGAAAAAAAGAACTAAAATGAATGTTGCTCTTACAGTTACTCTACTTATCTATACGTCTACGGTACTCGGCGATCACAGAGCCAAGTCGAGGATTCACGAGGCATGCAAAGGGAACTCTCTCACCCGTGTGTTACAAGGATGTAGCTCTAGCTCGTGTTAAAAGGGAAAAAACCAATAGTAAGAATAGCGTTATGAAGCTACAACACAACGTGAAAGTGAGAACCAAGGTCATAAACGAGAATGGCATAGAGAATGGTATAGAGAGAGAGTTAGGATTCGGACCCACCTGACTTTTAGAATCAACCTTGGTCACTGGATTTTGGGACTGGCTCGAGGTGTTGTTGGACGGGGGTTTCGGCGGTGCGGACAATTGGGCCTTGAGGATGGGAGACGCGGGGGTAGAGGTCGTTTGCGTCCCGGACGACGCGGCGGGACTATCGACCTGGGGAGCGGCCGTGCTATCGGGTGCGGGACTTATATTCTTGACTGTACGCTGTTGAACGGGAAGCACCTTTACTGGAGTAGCGTTGACCGCCGGAATCGGGAGTGTATTAGTCGCGACAGCAGCGGTAGTTTGGCTCGGATAAGTGATCGGCGCGGGTGTGGCCCGTACACGGATGCCTTCGTAATACTGGGTGCCGGTATTTTCGCCCTTCAATGGATTCGGCCCCACGATATTGCCGAAAACGGATCTGCGCAGACAGTGTACAGCGTGTATTAAAAACATACGTATATTACGTGACACAACAAATAACACAGCGATGATTTATGTCTCATGAGATAATCACCTGACGCATCTGGGAAAATGCAGTGGTGCTATCACGCCTCGTCTACCGATTTTCGTGCAGCAGCCGAGGTACTTTTTATACAACTCCTCCTGTTCGATGCGTATACCGGGTGCGAGTTCAAACGTCGCTTTTACCCAACCTAGAGCAAACTGTTCATTCTCTTGAATAATTTGCTGATGCGCGTTTTGTTGTTGGATCGCATTAGCTGTCTCCACCGCTTCTACGTAAACAAGAAACAAAAATTCTGGTAAAAAAAGAACTATCTGCAGTTCCTAACAAAAGGCGAAGAAAGATTTCAATCACGTACTGTGCGTTGTCGACTTGGTCGAAGTCGCGGCGGGAGTCGTCGGTCGAGAAGACGCTGGACTGGCAGGTGCCGGGGTTGCAGTGATCGTAGCCGGCGTAGACGGAGTGGACGCGGACGCAGTCGTTGTGGCTGGTGTGGTAGGGGTGACGGGGACAGCGGTTTGCCCGGTGGTGTTCTGCTGCGCCGCTGCTGTGGACACCGTCTCGACCACTCGCATGAGAATACAAGCCTTCGGGCCGTAACTCTGCGCCTCCACGGTGACGAGGGCTACTAGCGTGTCAATGGCACCGCGTACCCGCGCGACGCTCGTGCATGGTCTCTCACCCAATGACGTTAAAGCGTACAGACATTCCAGGGTATACACTAAGAGGGCTACGTCACTCATAGCTAGAAATCTACAAGCAAACACAACGAAGTCTCGCGTTACAACGATGCAATGCATTGAAAATACTCGTAATTATGTAAGTTTTCATGAAATTATTAAATATTATAATTATTTGTGCGACAGTTTTCTTGTTCCAAATTAAAACATAAAACTTTGTTTTTAATGATATATCTTTTATACATATAATTCGAGTGACTTTATATGAAAAACTGTCGCAGGATGTTTACCCAAATATTAAGTACAATACTTTTCATTTGACTACTATATTTTACATTTTTCAATTAACGGACATTTGTATGTACAGTTGATCAGTTTCTGTCGAGCAACAACCAAAACGAAGAGACATATTTATATACACACTTACCTGCAGATGAGTTCATAAACATTATCTGCCAGACCAAACGTGACAATTTCTTCGTTACTGTCTTGCTGGCTGATCTTGTTGAGCACCTCCAGGCAGGATATAACGATAAACCTGTCCTGAGACTCGATCCCCTTGGCCACGCACGTTAAGACGACGTCTGTTATCCTCTCCCCGGCCTCCTTTAAAATAACTTCGTTCGCAACGTTCCCTAATATGTCGAAGCCGAGCTGATGCAGATTGCTCCACCTCGCTCTCACGCACAGCAGCACGAATCGCAGGAAACACCGGTTCCTGCCTAATATCGTCGCGTTCTCCGGCGTGAAGCTGAGGTTTCGTAGGATCGACGCGATTTGCAGCACGCGTTGCCCATACGGATCCTGCGTGCCTAACGTTCGACCGACGCAAAACAGATCCTTGTCCTCCTCCTCGAATTTGATGGAATTCTGGTTCTGGTCTTTCAAGTTCTCGTCCGAGTGCAAGACAAGCGAATCTAGCCTTGGGCAATTTGGAGGTACCTGTAATTCATACGACGAACGGTGTTCAGAGACTTCGAAAACCAGAAAAAGAGATCGATGAAGTTTCTTAGAGAGTTCACATATATAAAGATATGTATATTTTCTCACCATTTCGACGTCAATCGGCGGCATCGGTTCCTCGTTCTCCGTCGTCAACGCAGCAACGTCCTGCTTGTTCTGCTTCTCCTTCTCGAGAGTCTTCCGTCTAGAGAAAGTCGGCAGACTGCTGGGTGGCTTCTTCATGAAGGTTTTCTCGTTCGTGAGGTCTATCACATCCTGGGAATCGAGCACGTCCGACCAGAAGGAATTAATAGAGTAGTTACGAACACGTGAGTACACCTCGATGAAGAGTTGTCGCGTGCCAGGCGAGTCAAAAACGCCGGCGTGCGCCAGGAGGATGTTCACCAGACGGGGATACTTGTCGAGCCGCAGGGTGTGCTTGCCCTCGTTCGACAGGAGGGTGCAGACATTGATGGCGAAGTCCTGCTCGTTCGGCAGCGGCGACAGGAGCGACAGCGCGAGCTTGTCATAATTCGAGGACTTGTAGAGATCCGCCGAGAGTCCGTTGTAATCGCGCAGAGATTCTGAAAGCAAAAGTGAAAAAATGGACTTGGTATTCTATGCAGAGAAATTAATTTAATCTTAACTAATAACTCTACTTATTCGCGCGTCGTTTATAAAGCCAATCACTCCCCGAGAGACAGATTCTATGTGGGAGGAGAGAAAAAGAGGAATACACTTCTCTTAAGTAACTTTGTAAGTTCAATTTTCCTCTAATTATATAAAAATTCTCTGAAAATTCTTATAAGATTTCTTAAATAAAAACGTGTTTGATGCCTTAAAAAATTACGTGTGTGAACATAATATCGCAGTAAAACTTAGACAATTAAAAGTATCAGCTGGTTGTGATTATGACAATTACGCCAACGATCTCGCCAACGATCTTCGGAACGTAAGAAAAAAAATCAAAATATTCCGTGATGCGTCACATTACGTTAGCTGATTATTTCCTATGATCACTGTAATGTAATATTAGTGGATATCGTAGGATTATCTTGGAGAGTAGATGCGAAGATCGTGCAAACGTTTATCCACGTCGTGTTCACGTCAAAATCTGCCGACGGTTTTTAAGCGTGCACCGTACAATACATTTGCCGCGACCGTTCAATTAAAATAATTGAAATACACAGTTATTGTCCCGCTGCTGGCTAATTAAAATAATTAAAATCCGCTTCGTTTTTCAGAATGCACGTTTTGTCTCTCGCGGAGTCACGTGCGATTCGAATATATGCTTCATATACATATTCGTTTAAATACCTTCCGGCAACTGCATTGCGAACGTATATATCTGACGGGAAATATTGTAAAAAATATGTATATAAAGCAAGATATAACATACAATATTAAAAGAAACGAAACTATGCCTTTTCTTGTAAAAAGACGTCGATCTTTTTCAACGTAAAAAACGTAATTTTTGCAAGATTTGTTTTATTCCTCATAATTAGCACGCGTGTGAATTGACAAAACTATTTTTGTAGAAAAAAATTTGCAGCAAAAAAAATGTAAAAAGGAATGAAAGTGACAGAGCAGTTTCGCGCTTTCAATATTGAGCGGATTTGCTCGACGCCCTGGTTGTTCTTTCCTTCCCCTTTTTTTTCCCTCGAAACTAACGAAACCAGTTAATGACTCGGTCGTATCTTATCGGTGAGTCGTTACGTTGGGACGCGGATTTTTTTGCGGGTGTTTCTGTTCCAAGCGCGGTGATTAAAATATCCGTTTCTCCGTCGTTGTCGGAATTGTCACGCGGCCAATCCGATCCTGTCGCGCTTGACGATGGCTCATTGAGGCAGGTCATGGCTGTTTGATGCAACAAGAAAGCGGAGCTATGCATCGCGATACCGACGATCACGCACCGGATAACGTTCCGAGCCGTATACGACAAGTAGCCCCTCCTCCCTTCCTCCCGTCTTTGTGAAATCTCGGCGCTTTTTCGAATTTCAGAATATAATTGGCAGAATTCTGGCTACTTTTTCCCAAAAGAGTTTCCCGAGTTTCCAATATATATATATATATAACCTATATATATATATATATATATAGGTTTCAAAGAGAGCGATTGAAAGCGTTAGGAAATAAGGATCCAAAAGAGATGCGGAGTACCTCCTTCACGTTTCCGTTGTACAGAAATTGCTCGTAACTCATTTATTTCCATTAGGATCAATTTGAACCACGATACTTGTCGATCCTTTGAGATGCTGCCCAGGACTCTCAAAGAGACGCCGGATTTTTTAAAATAAACTTGTAGCACAATTCAAGTATATACAGAACTCTTTGTAGAACTCTTTGGGGAAGAGTCAGAACATGAAATTAAAATGTAGAAAATTATAGGTTGTTAACTTTAGAAATTTCTCTCTCCATTCGCGTTGTTTTATTATCTAGAAAGAGAGAGATTGTAAGTAATGTTCGAACGAGTAGAATTGTTGGTTCGAATAAAATTAATTTTTCGTTATCAATCCCTCAAATGGTTACATCTTGAAGTTTACATATTTTTAAATGTACATGACGAAAAATATATATAATATAAATATCTGCTAAAATATGATTAAAAAATATATAGAATAATAATAATTAAAGGCGGAAGGCCGGGTCGGTAGGGATTGATTTATCAGCCATCGTCGAAGTGTGCAAAACGCTTATCTGAGAAGTGGCGATATCTCAGGGCCGCGATATCGAGAATAGACAACTGCATGATCCGATTTCCGATTTCCATATAGCGGCTGGTTTATTCCGCCCGATGACGATCGTCTCGTCATTTTATTACCGCCGCCTTTAACGACGAGTAGCCGAGGACCCGATGTTGAGGAAGATAGAAATCACTCATCCATTAACGTTTCATGTTGCACGTCACGGACAATTATAACCGTGTGCACCGATAAGGTGATCGACTCCATTCCTCTGATGCACCGCAAGTAGGTTGTGCTCTCGGTCAAGGCAAACTTTCTACGAATGGCCGATACGTCCCACCAACGCGGAACACGTGCTCGCTGGTGAAACATCGTGAAACTATTCCGATGCCCAATTCTGATTTTCTTCAGGGAATTACGGGAATTTCTCAACGAGCGCAAGAACGACGCTCCACATACTTAATTCATCGTTCGTTGAAGTGCGCGCGCGGAATTTTCCCTCCTGCAAACTTCTTCGTAACTGTCTGACCGTCGAAAATAGAAGGCCAGGAATAAACGACAACCGCTCGTGTTTGTTCGTCACACGATTTACACGGCCTCATCCCTTATCTTAGATAATTCTTTTTAGGATTTTGGGATCAGGGATGAATCGTCTGTTATATTTATATATTTATCTATTAGCTTTGACGGTGATGAGATAAAAATATTCCTTTTTATGAGCGACAGAGTATCTCTATACCTTCTACCTTTTAAAAACAGAAGCTCGCACGATCGGGCACGACAATCAATTTTTTTTTTCTTTTTTTGAGATGTTAATTATCCGCGCCCGTATAATGACTCGGGAAGCGAATTAGTTTCCTTCGCCCGGGCGAAACTTCAGCGAAGAGCAACGAGAATTCCGAACGCGAGCGGAATATACGGGTTGTGTGTATGTACATACACGGCGCAACGTTATCGCGGATCGCAGTACCTAATCTTTTCAGCCGCAAAACCGCGATCAATATCGCGTCCCAGGAGAAGTGTCGAGTTTCGCCGGAAACGGGGAGGGACACACACAAACCGGGAACCGGTAAGCACGATGGCAGGACGATGAAAGGAGGAGAAACACGGAAAAGGAGAGGGGGGGCGAGGGCAGAGAAAGGAGAGAAGGTTTCCAAAGGAGCCAGGGGCTCGTTAATAAAATCATGGCTCGTCAACGATGCTGCGAAGTGGCGAGTATCGATTTCAAGTTGAACACCTTGTTTCCGTGGCGTAATAAAGGGAGTGTCGTGCTTTTATACGTAAGCGCGAGGAACAAAAGAGACAGCCTCCTCGCATGTGAAAACGCATTATTTTTCCCTTCCCGCCCTGGTGCCTCCGACGTATATATATTCTATAATAATAATTTATAAATATTTTATACGGTATTTTTCTCACCGTTGTACGACGGTTTTAACCATTGGATAAAAGTCTCTTTTCCAACTTGTAAATTATACCATCACCTCAGGCGTATAAACATTTTCCGAGTTGCTGCTATTTTTCGCCGTCAATGTCCCTATGTAGGTAGAAATTTATTCGAGCAATACGTGCTTCAGACATCAGTCGGTTTTATATTAAAAATAAACCGGCGTCTCTCTCTCTCTCTCTCTCTCTCTCTCTCTTACGCGAAAACGCTGAAATTTACGTCTATCTTGATAGACCGAAACGCGATTGATTCGCAATTGACGGCGTGCGCTTACAAGCGAACGACGTTAACGGAGCTATTTGTAGCCCGCCGTTATGATAAAAGCAATATGCGGTCGACGCACTGTCATCCCGCAGCGACACTGGTGTTTCCCAGCGTTTCAATCAATCCAGTTCTGCCGTCAGTATCAAACGGCTCTATGATTAAACACCGATAAATAAGGGATATAACGCGGCGCGCAGAGGCCTCCCCCGATCGATTCCCACTTGTCGACCAACCATCGGGAGACCGAGCGTTAACCGAGGTGTTACCACCGACACGCACCGTCGCGTTCGCGCCAATTAACAATTCCGAAAATTCGAACAATTAGAAACTTCGAAAGAGACGACATTTATAGAAACGGGTGAATCCCGTATGCGGAGATAATTGGACGCTCCTTAAAAATGCCCGTGAGCCGGAACAATTTTCGATGCGGAATATCCGCGGGGGTCGAGGGGGGAGGGGATAAAACGCGGTCCCCTCGCGTTAATTGGTGTCGCAGTCCGCTGACAAACGCGCTCGTAACGAGACGAACGTGCGGCGGAACGCGTCGATGGTACGCGGTGTGGCCGTCTGCCCCCCTCCCCGCCCCGGTGCCCACCGCAGACGTCATAGCGTCAATCGTCGCGGCACCTGTGCCCGCGACCACAGGTGGATCCATTCGGAGATCAGGAATCGTCTCGATCTCTGACTCATATTTATACGTATGCTCTGGCTTGTGCTCGTTAAATTGACAAAAATTATTTTGGCAACGTAATCAGAGCTGATACTATTTTCAGTTTCAATATCAAATTAATACGTTTCTCTCCTTCTTTGCCGTTGACTTTTAAACGCGACATTTACAACCGTTTCTTTCCACTTCGGACTCGCAAATGCATCGCATCGTCTTATGTACGAGAAAAATAACGTATTAACAGCATTAGTTTGATCGAAAACAATCTCGTTAATTCAATAATCAAGAGGTATTAATAAAACGAATAACATTTTATTGAGACAATAGCTCAAGTAGCGTGTTTCGTTAATGCTGTTATTGAATTAACAGGATTGCTTTTAATTAACAAAATTGTTTGCATCAGTATATCTCCTTTACAGAAGTGCTCCGTTATTTTATCAATCCTGCATTATTTTGTATCTCGTTAATACTATTTGAATCATTATAGGTGAAATCGAACTATATATGGCTCCAGGGATATGTTGCTCATGTGACCGTGCAATTTTTTTAGTAGAGCTTGGTGCTATTTTTTTATTCACTGTTCCTCTCAAGATAAATACCAAAAAATAGCACAGTCACACGAGCAACATACCCCTGGAGCCGTATAGCTCCGGTCTCCCCTATACACTACGTATTCTGTACGCTTTTAGTTGTTCAGGGCATATCAGGATAAATCTCGTGATTTCTATGACAGTCTAATCTCCTTGATGCCGAAATTTCGCAGATAACATCTGCAGATTGGCGGTAACGACGCCGAGAGCTCGGTATTCAAAAGAGTACAAAGAGGAGTCGACAGTTTCTTCCTTTCTAAACGGCCATCCCTAATCTAGCAGACGACGAAGCGCGCACACATATACACGCCGAGCACAGCCGGGTTCGCGGGTGAGCTCTCTCTCTCTCTCTCTCTCGCTGGAATCGCGGCGGAACATCACGCAAGCGCGGCATTATGCCGGGACGATCAAGAACCGATGACACTTATCCCCGCAAACGCTTATTGATTGTGACGCGCGCCCCGTAGTCTCTCGCTCTCTCGCGCCGTCCATCTCTCCCGCCATCTCTCCCTCCCTCCCGCGCCTTTTCATCCCTCCCGTCGACGCTTCTTCACCGTCACGCTTCTCGTGGCACGCACGTGACGGTAGACACCGTCAATCTTGGTGGTTAATTAAGATTTTAATCTAGATTTCGCGAAATCGCGCGCGCGACTCCTCTCGTTTTATCGTCCCCTTAACCGAGAATGATGATCCCTCGCGGGTAAAAGGACGGAAATTTAATTTAAAAAAATGCGAGATATGCGTATAAACGCGAATATACGCGCGTGTCACGCGATTCTCGACACGTTCGAGCGATGGTCGCGTGTGTCACGCAGAAGAGACAGAAACTTTACGGTGTGTGCGTCAATTGAGTTCTCCCTCGATTAGCATCAAAGAGTGCGTATAGCGTATACATCAATTCCCTGCCACTTACATTCTTCCCGGGATTCCCGGATAAATTAATAAATGCGCGATGTTGCGCAACGTCTCAACAGAAAATGGATAGGATCTAAGTAAGCGAATAAGTACGAATCGCTGACTCAGAATGTATCACGAAGTGACACATTGATCGTCAAACATCGTCCTCCATCGCGATGGACTTAACACACCGATCAAGAATGACAGCTTGAATGACTTGCATTTTCAGATCAGAGTTTTTTAATTGACGCGTCGATATATCGATAATTACGCGAACGATGACACTTTTGTGAAAATTGACATGCCAAAAAAGACCGTCAGTTTTCTCGACCTCAAAGATTACGATGAAAAGCACGCGCGCATCATCGCGCGATCTAACGCGCGCGTCGACGGAACGGACGCGTATGATTAGGCGGCATCAATGCGACAGGGGGTGAATCGGAATGGGATATACAAGAATAGCTTCCCGTTCGGGGCGCCTTTACTGCCCCAGTTCCGGCTGCTTCGCGCGGAGGAGGCGCAGTAACGGGAGAGGGGGCGTAAACGGGGCGCCGCGCCGGGACGCGACTTGCGCGCGGGAGCTCGCGGTGTCGAGGTCGTCGTCGTCGCCGCCGTCGCCGCAACCGTCGCGCGCGACTAAGACCCCGACGAGCGAATTAACAATCGTTACGTACACGTAGATATCGGTAAGCGTCATTTTCACACCCCCTCCCGACAAGCGAGAGAACCTCACGCGCCCCCGGGCGCTGCTGCGCGCTGCGGTAACGCTTTCCACCCCGCCTTCTCCTTCTACCCCCGCGTCCAACTTTCCCCGTCGTCCGTCCGGCGGGTAACCCCAGAGCTTCTGTGCGGGCGGCGTGTGCGCGTGTGCGCATGTGCGCCGAGTATAGACCCGCGCGTTCTGCCAGTCGACGGGCGAAACGCACCGGCGGCTCACATATATGCGGCTCTGCTCTATATATATTGTATACGGGCTGTCTCGGAAAAAACCGTGCGCACATCCCCCTGACGATTCTCGGGAATCGGTCTTTCCCTTGGTGGGAAAGAGACGTCGGAGCACCGATGTCTTTCTCGAGATGCAAACGAGCGAGAAAGAGGGGGGTTCTCGCGAGATATATGAACCCCGAAGAGCCATCAGACGACAAAACTAAACCCTCCAGCTAATCGGAAAATCTTAATCTAAACGTGTGTTTATAGATTATAGAATATTAGAGGATTTTAATATATTCAAAGGGAATCTAATAAATTATTACTTTTTTCCAAAGGAAAACCGACTCGAAGCCGGCGAAGGGGCGCAGAACGTCGGGCTGTCAGACACATTTGGGACACCCTGTATGGATGTTTGTCATTATTATAGCCCATTAAATTATCTCGCACACGCCGCTCGCGCGAGCCCTCCCACGGCCTCCCCCCTCGACCCCACGGTGCACACGAATGCACTCGCGGCTCCCAGCCGGGCCGCGGACTCGCATGTGCGCCCTGCTCCGCTATCTATCTCCCTATATCCCTCTCCGGCTCGATAGCCCGCCACCGCTGTGCTGCTCTCCGAGCGGTAGCACGTCAATAACCCGTTGCCGCCTTGGCCGCAGCACAGCGCGTGTATATACGTGTGTATAACGCGTGCGTCTCGCTCGAAGACGGCGCGACCCGCCACGGGGGCACGATGGAAGGGAGAGATGTCCCGATTTAATTTATCTCCCCCATGCAGAGCGTCACGATCGGCAATCCCGGTGATATCCGGACGTTGATCGGAAAAATCCTCCAGTCGATTCTCATATATGACGTTAAAAATTTATCTGACCTATACAATATTATTAGTGGATCTCTAGACGTTGAATTTACCGTCGTCAAATCACAGCTCTCTCTTACGGTACATTTGCAAACGAGCACGGTCGTGCAAAATTCCGACATTTCTCGTGATAAATGAAAATGGGTTCGAGAGGAAAAATCCGCGGTGCGGGAGCTCGCAAAGGGACTCGAAACGCGCGATATTTTTTACGCCCAGCGCTGCAGTGAATGATGCGGAACGAACGAAAAATTCTGACAGCCGGAAATTGCTAACGTAGCGAATTATTGAACCGTGACTCGCACGTATGTACAAACAGAGAAAAAAGTAGAGAGGCAGAGTGAGAGACAGAGAGAGAAAGGGAGAGAACGCTGCGTGCGCGCGCGACGCGACGATGAAAGAGCGACGAGGAGGAAAACAATGGAAAATGCATTCGAAAGTCGCCCAGCCGTGCGTATACGTGTACGCGAAATGTATCGAGACGTGTGCGCACCCGGCATAAATTGGCAAAAGCGATTTATCGAAACTGCGGACGCGTTCGGCGCATTCATATATTTCGCGACAAACGCAATAAAAGGACGATATACCGCGTTCCGCTCGGATATATCTACGCGGGATGATCTATCGTCGAAGGCAATTTCTTTGAGGTATTTCTACAAGTTTCAGGCAGCGAGGCGTTCGGCACCATGAATCACAACTCACCTGCGATGTTGTGCTGATGATGGTTGTAAGTGAGAGGAACGGAGTGCAGTGCTCTGGCCGACCATTTCCGGTGCCTGGAATCCTCATCGTCGTCGTCGGCCTGTTGACCGTCCTCGCCTAGGAAGTGGACCTTCTCGTACCTGTCCAGATACCTGGAACGCACGGCGTCAAGGTGCTTTAGTGTTTACGCAAGTCTATAAGACTGCATTTTAAAAAGTCGATCTTGGTATTAAATATAATAGACACATAATCGTAATTCTATTTTTTGACGACACTTAAAAATTAATCCTTTTCAAAGTTCAACGGACGATGCGAACGAAAACAAGGTGTTGATCGATCGCTTCTTCTAATTTAGAAACTGCGATACAAATAGGATAGTATTGTATCGTTCGAAGATTATGTCGCACGGGAAATGAATTGAGCAGATAGTCTCGGTGCGAAAACCAGCTAGATCAACTGGGTTCGACGGATTAACCGCAGCAGCTGAGAATTCACCTCGACTTCTCTTGGCACGTCGGAATCGATCGGCGCTTCCGGAGAACCGGTCGACCCGCGGCGATATCAACACGTGGCGCGAAGTTCCATCTGAAGAACGCACAATTCAGAACGGCGCGAAGGCCGATGAAAGAAGCTCTTCGAAGCGACCGAGAGACCGACCGACCGGCGGCCGTCGAAAGTGTGACGAACTCCGCGCGATGCTTGCGAACAGGGTAGATGCAAGAGATAGCGTGAGAGAGAGAGAGAGAGAGAGAGAGAGAGAGAGGAGGGGGAGAGTCATGAGACGTCGAACGGGGGGAAAGAGAGAGAAAGAACATTGAGTCGTGGGTGGGCGAAAGAAAATAGTGGGGGTAGGTGTAGCGGATCCATTCGTGCAACCAACGTACAGCGCGGAAGGTGCAGGCGGCGGAGAGCACGAGCACGAGCAGTCCAGAGTCCAGAGCCTGATTGGCCGTTGGCGGGTGCGGACTACCGAACACTGCTCCGACTACTGCAGCAGCAGCGGCGTGCTTCTGCTGCTCGCTGCCTGCTGCTGTTGCACGCGTGTGCGGCGTACAGCAACGTGACGTTGACTACTAACGCGAAATAGCAGGCCGCGGGGGTGTCTGGCCGGAGGCACGTGGTGCGAAAGGACCTGCTTCTCTCGAGAGAGGGTGAGCCCTCGATCGATGATCGCAGGGCAGGTCGAACGAAAGATGCTCAACGCCAATCTTGGTTGAATAAAGAAAAATATAATGAACGAACTCTTTTTTTTCTCTCTCTTCGCTGCACGTATCATTCGCGTTGTAATCGAAATGAGCAGCGATTACCTAATCCGGCTGATGGCGCAACTAAGCGCTTTACTATACGATATGACGATATGCTCCGAGATACAAGAAGAGATGACAAACATTGATATATACTTATACACAGGAGTACGGCGAGACAAGATATTTTGCGCGCATTTAAATTTCGAGCAGACAGTTCCGGCTCGGAATACCGGATGTTCAAAAGTCGTTCTTTTACCCCTTTATCGGTTTAACGTCACGGTTGATATAGGAAGAATGTTATATCATCGAAAATATATATATTAAGAGCTTCCAGTTAAAATCAATAAGGAGACAAGTTTGCAAGAAGATAATAAGTACACTTATTACGGACCATTGAACCCTTTCACCGCGACAGAGTCGGCAATACGATATCGCCGTACGGGGCAAATCACGAGTATACACTTTAGTACGAACAAAATCTATATCTATTACTTTTTGTATTATGATGTAATTTTTTTCTGTTCAAGTTAATTTAATCCGATAAACAAAAATTAATAGCGTAGAACATATATGAAATTAAGATAACACGTCTGTAGAAGTGTTAAAAAAATAATAATATTGACCAACAATTAATAATAATAATTACATATAATTATATATATAATTCCCGAGGCTCCTCTCTACTTCCACATACAGTTGATAGAAATAAAATGTAGTACGTGACATACAATTATATACATATAATCACACGTTACTTATTACATTTTATTTGTATCAACTGTACGTGCAAGTGATCTCGATGGACGGCCACTATAACAGTTATTCGTACCTAGAGATAGAGCTGCGGAAGGGCGTTAAGAGCGAAAGGGTTGAATCTATGAAACTGATCCGTGTAGAATTGTACAAAATTCAATCCGCGTGCAAGAAACGAAGACTTCCAAGGTCCGTTTGCGGCTCGCGGCGCAAATTCGGGCGCGAAAAACGCGGTAGCGCACCGGTAAGGAGACCCGGAGACTTGGTGGCGGCGTCCGCGCTTGTCAGCCACGCGCGCCGCTAACAAGATTGCAGGGCTCAGAGAGACAGAGAGAGAAAGAAAAAGAGAGAGAGAGAGAGAAAGTGTGTGTGAGTTAAGGGTGGGAGGGAGAGGAAAGCGAGACTCAGGAACCACGTGGTGGCTCTCGTCAGCGAGACCGGGGCATGAATGAACGAACGTACGTAGTACGCGATACGGAAAATGGTGGTGGGGCGTAGGGACCAATGCCGATACGCGCGGTGTGTTGGCCGTGCGGCAAAACGCTGCTACTCCCTGCCTCTTGCAGACGCTCGCGGACTGCCAGACGCAATGGAACATTGTAGCGAGCGCGACGTGACGCGTCGCGCCGCGCCGCCTCGAGTAGGCCGCCGACGCCGGTAAAGGGGCACGACTCTTCGGCGATCGGGGACCCGATCGGACGAGGAGCCGCGTCTTTCATCGGACCTCGCGAAGTACCTGCACCCGCGAATGATCGATCGGAGTCAGTGGTTCTCGTACGAGAGGAAAAATTCCAGACGACTCTAAATATTCACCTTGTTCCGTTCTGTTTGTAGCGATCTTGGATAGCTCTGACGGTTTCTCGCGAGGAGGAAGTGTTCTTAAAATGTATCGATGTGTTCGATAGTATCAGATTTGATAGGCTAAACTTACCGAAGATAAATTTGTTTAAGGCCGACTCCGCTGTTGATGCAACCGCCGGGCAGGTGAAATTGTTCGCACAACGACGCCCACTCGTTTCTGGTATTGACCTGTAATGAATAAGAAAAGGCGTGTGAGGATTATTCATAGACATGAGAATATCAGCGCATCGAGTTGCAGCTTGTGAAATTAATCGCGTTCGATGAAACGCTATTAATCGCTCTCTCCCCTTGGAGATATCTCGAGAATTCCCGGTAGCGGCGGCACGCGAGATAAAACGTAGCGTAGCGGGACATAAATTTCTGCGGACGACTGAAAAAATTAACGACGGTTCTCTCGGGTTACGTGGTAAGAGGAGGTCTATGCGCGAATACACAACAGCTCTCCGCGGAAGCCGCGCGATCCTAATTTCAATAATGGATCCCTTTCGTCGATTTGTACACATCGATTTCCTCGAAACTAAGAGTTTACATCGGCAATGCCCGAGTAATGAGCGAAAGACAATAATCGATCCAAAATTTTTCAGGAGAAAATAATCGAGAAAAAAAAAACAAGATTGCAAATGTTCGTCAAGAAATCCGTCATTAAAATTGAAATACACATTAACAAGTTTCTTTTAATTAAATTCGCGGCAGGGCGGAATCATCGAAAGGCGTGTTCACGAGTAAATCAAGATTCACATTTCGCGATAAAAATCAATGTTTACCGCATTCGTGTTTATTTCCGTGAATTACGCATGCGGAAGGAATCCACGCACACATTTCGCTGTTTCTCCTCTTTATACACTAAACACGCGATCATAAAGTTTACGGTTCGCCCGTTAATGGAAACATTGTAAGAGATAACAGTGCGAATTTCACACCGTTTTGAATCCTTATCCTTCAAATACACGTAAAGGGGTACCCTCGCTCTCAATTAATCGCTTAATGGATTCACGATGATCTCATTTATTCCGAATGCGACAAAGAACATGCCTAATTAATATGAATTTGTTTTTTAGAGATAAATCTAGTGCGCAAAATCAGTCGTTCGTCGTTCAACAAACGATAAATATCATTGAGGCGGCGATTATAATATTGAAAAACAGAACGACGATTTTGCACAAATGTCGAACGCGTCAAAATGTTAGCGGAAGAGAAAACGGATGCAAGAGTAAAAGCCTCATTTCCCGGCGATATGCGCGAATCCGGTACCAATTCTCCGAGCGCGCGGGACCTGGCACGTGGTTCTGCGAGCGTGACACGTGGCCACGCGACGTAGAATCGTCGGCGGCAGTCCTGCGCTTTCAAAGTGCGCTCTAAGCGGCGACGGAAGAGAAGGAAGAGGAGAGGAACAGAAGGAGGAGAAGGAGGAGAGAGCGGTTGGGGGCGGCGGGCGGCGCAGGAGTCGTGGTTCGTAAAATCAGCGACGGCCGAGCATACTGGGTCAGTGCTCCCTGGATCGGCGCCCGTGTCTTCGCTCTATTCTGGTCGCCGTCGTCGCCGTCGCGACGCCTAGTCGGAACGAATCGCGGGAACGTGGCGCCGCGCCGTGGACGACCGCAAGCGCCCGGTCGAGGAGCGCGCTGCTCGGTAATAGTTGACGAGAGACGGGACACGCGACCTGCGCCTATTTTAAGAAAGCGGATGCAAAATGTCAATAATGCAGTATTGCCACGAGGATATATTGAGCCTGCACGAGTTCCTGTCGAGACGAGAACTTTACGGTCGACGCCGAGCATCCGTGTTCCTACGACGCCACGCAACGAGAAGAATATTTGGGCTCGGATGTAGCTTACGTTATGCTAATTTGAAATGTCAAGCGGAGCGCAAGTAGAAGCCTGAAGCACGTTCAACTCCGCTTCTTCGGTGCATGGTTCGACTCGCAAAGAATGGGAGTAATCGATGAGTCATAGACTGTCCGTGAACGTGGGCGCACCAAACAAGAATCTTTCTAACTTGTCATCTTTCTGTGCGCGAAAGAAGTATATTATATGAAGCACGCCGAAGAGTTCTCATCTTACTATCACCGTTAAAATCCCGAAGAAATCGATCTCGGTGCTGCGAAACTTCACCAGCTGCACGAAACGGAGTGGAACGATCGAGCGCGTCGGATATGAACGCGGTCGATCGCCCGCCGTCGATCCGATCGTGAACCGATCTATCTCACTGTCCAAGGACCAGAGATCTCGAGCCTGCGCGCGCCAGGACGAAACGTGCAGACTGCAGATGCACGCGCTCGGAGACGGCGCGTCCTTTCCCGCCTAAGTTTGATCTACCGGGTGGACGCGTTTAGGCCGGTACCGTCGCCGTCGCCACGAGGTCGTGTAATCGCGCGACTTTGCTCGACCTTGATGCAGCAACGCGAACGACACGGCACACGGCGCGGCGCGGCGCGGCCGCGACGCGACGCGACGCGACGCATGCGCGGCGCGGTGCCGTTCCTCGGGAGCGTCGAACGACGTATCCCAGCACGTGGTTCGGCCGGGTACCGAGGCACACTGCATGATGAAAGTGTCTTCGGCACCACGTGGTCGTTGGGGTAGGACATGGTCCCTCTCGCTCCCTCCCTCTCTCTCTTTTGCATGCCCGCTCTCTCTCTCTCTCTCTCTCTCTCTCTCTCTCTCTCTCTCTCTCTCTCTCTCTCTCTCTCCCCCCCCGCCCCCTCCTCTCTCGCGGACTCGCTCGCTCGTTCGCTCGCGCTCTCTCCCCCCACTCCTTTTCGCCGAACACACGCTGCCGCAACACGCGCTGCGCCTATGACTCTCCCGCGTCTTCCGCTTCTTCCTCTAGCGCGCACCTACAGTGGGGTACGAGGGGGAGATTTGTAACGGCCGGCCGTCGATTTCGGCGACTTCGACCCTCGGGGGATGCGGCTCCGTCCGCGCGAATCAACGTCTCACCGATCGCGCGTCGGTCGCTCTTCCCCAGCTTTTACTCCAGTGAGATACTTTCATATTTTCCTTTTCCTTCTTTCCTATCAATCTCGCGAGGGAATTTAATCCGCGGGATCGACAAAGCGTCAAGCGAGATTAAGTTCAGGTAGGAGTTACTCCCGGAGGAACTCGAGCTCGTCTCGTCGCTCCAACTTGTTGAAGCGATTCGTCATCGCGTTAGGTCGCGGAGGAAGGAATTAATTCTGATACTCTTCTCTTACGTAATGAAATCTTCGCTCGGCAACAAAATTTATATGTGGCTCACCTCGCCCGTCGCCGACGATATAGCTTACTTATGCATAAACACAATGCGGCGCGAACCGCCGGCCGCGCGATTGTAAAGCGTGTGCCATTAGAATTCCGAACGGCGGCGTTTCCTTAAGTGACGTTGGTAATACTAATCGGCTTCTTGTTTAAGTAACATCTTTCGGAAATTTGGAAAGTTTGGAGGCTCATCTCCAATCGTGACAATGCTAATTCCTGACTGGTTTCGAAAAGAAGCCTAGATGACTAAGCGCGAAAAAATGTGAGATGCCAAAGACGTGCCTGTTTCACGTTTCCGTGAAATATATGGAAATTAGTAATATTTTTACTTCGATCGGAATCGTTTCGAATCTTAATAATCTTCCATGAAACTCATCTATATCTCCCTAACCAAAAATCTTAAGAAAAAGAAAGATACTTGCGAGGAGGGGAGGGAGAGGGTTACGTATTAAGAATATCAAGAATTCTTTGGACTTTTTGGGGAAAAAACTTTATCAATTATATTGACATTCTAAAAATGGGATGCCAATCTTTTCCAGGGATTAACAATTGTGACGTATCACCGCGGAAACCGCCGCTCGTCGATTATGCACACACTTTTGTAATAAAGCTTGTTGCTCGTAGCTGATTACGGCGAGAATCGCGACGGTATCGTCACTGGATATCGATGGGAGCGGAGGAACAATGGGCTGATTATCGCGATCGTATGCGCTAAATCGAGGCTTTCAGTCGCTTCGATAAGATCTCGCGGATTACGATATCCCACCTCTTTAACGGAATTAACACCCGATATCTACACGCGACATTATTAAATATTGTAAAAATTTGTTAATCTAATACACTTTCCGACGAGTAACATCGTTACGCCGAGGAAAATGCAGTCGTAATAATGTTTTTATTCTCTCATTACCTCTTCGCGAATTCTCAGTAAAGGAACAGAATCGATACAAATAGCTTTTAACGAAATGTCGTAATTAACAATTTTATACATTTGTCAATTCGAGAAGGCCGGCTGGAGCGCGTAACTCGAGAATTCCATCCTTTTCATTCCAACCTCCAACAGCAGGGTTTCATTGCGCGAAACTGGATTACCACTCTAGCGATGTAAATGGATTCTCCTTTAATGAGATCGGCACGATATCGTATAAATCGTTAATTACATTCACTCTGGAAGTGCATGTTCATTAACGCGTTTGTATATAAAACTCACCTTTTCACCTGTCAAGATTTCATAAAAAATATATGTTAATAAGTTGAATGCGTCGCGTATTTCGAGGCTAGCTATCCGTAAAAACTGCATGAAGACACGACGACGATGCTTCACGAATGCATTTATCAGTGTCGATTGCCTCTTTATCGCCGGCTCGCATTATTTTTTAAATAACGTTCTATTTTATTTCATTATGCATCTCGGCGGCGTCGCAGCGACGAGAATCCCGTTGGCATTCAAGGTGCTAATTTAGGAGAAGGCTGCCTATCCAGACGTTGCGACATAGTCACGTTAACGATCGCGGAACGAGAAGCGGTCGCGAATATGACGAATCGCTTCGAAAGAAGCGGCGCTCTGTCGCAAGACATCCGCGTCTCGTCAACGCGCCCGATCTTCGACGGCTGCTGCGCCCTGCGGAAGCGAACCGGAGTCGGTGGACTCGCTCGCGGCGGAAGAGTCGCGGCGCGTGTCACGTGGGTTCGCAGGCCCACGGCTGGCGGCGACTGACAGTTCCCAGTCAGCTGATCGTCCACACCAGGGACGGGGAGAGGGGACTCGAGGGGACAGCAGCGGTAGCAGCGGTAGTAGCAGCGGTAGTAGTAGTAGTAGCAGCAGCAGCAGCAGCAGCAGCAGCAGCAGTAGCAGCGGTAGAAAGAGGAGGAGGAAGGTGGTAGTAGTGGATAGGGTGGGAGGGGGGGGGGCGCGAAATCTAAAAGGGTAGGAGGGCGGAGGGGTTGGCGACGCGCAGTCTGCCGCCGCTGCCGACGTCGTCGTCGTCGTCATCGTCGGCGACGGCGGCGGCGGTGGCGGTGGCGGTGACGATAGCGGCGGCGGCGGCGGCGGCAGGATCAGCTGATCGGCGGAGGTGTGCTGGTGACTGACTGACTGTGAACTGTGAATGAACGCGCGGGGAACGGGCGAAGAAGTCTTCGCGTGCGTACTCACGTGCGGCGTGAGCGCACGACGGACGGCGGGGGGAGAAGACCCCGTGGCCGGGGGTCGAGGACGGGCGGGAGAGCGAGGGGTGTGCGGACACGGAGGAAGGAGGAGGAGGAGGAGGAGGAGGGCGCCGGGCGGCGAGAGAGCGCGGCGCGTGTCCGCCTGGCCGTGCGCCCGAGCACTCGCGAGGAAACACGAGAGCGTCTGATGGTTCCTCGCGCGTGCGGAAGCGCGTCGGGGAAGTCGCTCGGTCGGCCCGCCGCGCGGCCTGAAGTCAGTGTCCGTGCGATGCACGTGTCGCGCAACGCCCCGGCTCTTACGACGTACGCGGAACTTGCCTGGAAGAGCCTTCTCGCGAAAGCGGCGGTTTGTGTTCGGCGAGTTCGACGGCAACCCCGCAGATCGTCGATCGATACGAGTTGGCGACTCGTAGCTCGTAAAACTGATCCCGATACGCGTTGCGCAATTGGCTTGATAACGAGAGTCGTTACGGATTATCTTCGTCTACTTTTGCGACGTTATAACGATATATTTTCCACGAAGGCGTACCCGATTGACTCGACAGTGCCGTTATTTATCTCTCCGCATGAATAAGTGAAGAAATATTACGTTCGCCGTGCGAGAGAGAGAGAGAAAGAGAGAGAGACGCGGTTACGAAAAAGGGGACTCCCTCGGTTTAGCTTCCACTGAGGAGCGACGGATTTGCTCCGACAAAGAGCCTTCATTGTGCCGCGACGTGCTTGTGCGCCAGCCAGGTTTACATGCTTGAAATGCATCTTATGGTCCGCGTGCATCCTTCAGAGGTGCGGATGACGAACGATGCGCCGCGCGTGCATTCTCGTTCTCGCGCGAGAGAGCCGAGCCCCGAGCTCGCTCGGTTATTTCGTGCGGTCTTGGCACATTGAAAGTTCATATTTTTTATCTCGCTGAGAAATTACGCCATCAACATACGTGGGCCGATATATTCTAGGCATTCCTTTCTCCATCCCTCTCCTTCAACGATAACTTATAAAATTCCTTTGCAGTCACAAGTCATCGCGCGTTGACTGGCGCCTCTGTATCCGCAATTACGGTTTTCTGCGTTGGCAAACGCTGGCCTCGTATCAGCGAGCCGCGATAAAACGTCTCATTGTTGGTGTCGTGCGACGGGGTCGTCGGAGCGCCGAGTATCGATCTGGCCATAAAACGGGCAATCTTTTATCGCGCGCGTTGATGCATATCGCAATATCGCGAATGTCCCCGTAAATTCAAGCAGCGCAGAGGATCTCGCGTATTTTATCGTACGATTACGACATAATTTAAACTTTATAATTAAAAAAAACTCACGCTTGATGACCTGCGCGCGGTTGATCGCCGAATTTGCCTCGTTTATTAGTGCTCGCATAGATGCAGATGTGTCGCTCGCGCGCCGCAGTCTCGTTTCGTCGACGTAACATACGAGTTACTTAAACTAGACGGTCGATCGTTAAGACTCGGGGCGGAAATTCGCGGCGTATCTTTTACGGCGCGATTAGAAACACGGTCTTCGGCAAACGGTTTTTTTTATCCAAGTGTAACGCCGTACGGCGTACTTGAATTTGCTTTGAGTCATCCGGCGGCCTCGAGCGCGAAAATACACACGTTGGATGACCGGATTTTTTTTATGCGCGAATTTTTACGCCTGCGCGTGCGGCCGGATGTTGCGATATGGAACACGGCAAGGGGGAAAAGAAAGAGAGAATTTATTTCGCGCTTTAGGCAAAATTCTATTGGATCATTACGCGTCGCGCACGAATGCGCACGACAAAGAGAAAAGCGGGAACACACCGAAGGATATACGAGAAGATATAAAATGAAGAGATTTTTACGCGAATTTAAATTTTTTACAAAAACTGAGATTGTTGCAAATGTTATAACGGCGCTTCTGAGATATTCCGAATACATGTCGACATTAGTATTCTTTTACAGCTCGTATGACGCGCGGGGAGAAAAAGGCGTGGGCCGATAAATCGACTTACAAATTCATCCGGCGATCGAGCGGCCGATTCGCGGAACGATTCGATTTCGCCGTGATCGTCGATATGCGCGTCTTTGCATATTTATCGGCGGGTTCGTGTTATTTTCTAACGCCGCGCCGAGACACAAGTGGTACCGTAATAGAAAGGCGGACGTTTTCACGGCGACCATAAACCAATATACGTTTTACGTGTTTTCGCCTGGCGATCTTTTCGCCAATGCCGTCGATGCCGTCACCTTTCAATTAGAATTCTAACGCAGAGACGCGATAAAGGTTACACGTGCCGTTCGCGACGTCGCGTCGCGTACCGGTCGTTCAGCGGAAATCTGTACTCCACGTTAGCTTCGGCGTGTACCTATACAATCGCTCGCAGGAAATTCGCGATGCGAAACCGCTGTGTATTATTTGCGCGGAATGCAAATCACGATCCTCCGCGCGACTAGCACGTCTGTGAGCGCATCTCAAAAGCGTCCTAACATTTTTTCACGCGTTTATATCTATATTTCCTGCTGCCGCGACCAGGTACATTTCGCGTTCTGCCGCGTGTCACTCTATGATTTGGCCCACAATACGTATTATCTTCGAGCACGCGAACGCTATTTCGCGGCTCTCGGGAAAGCGGTCGCGCAAGCACGCGCAAACGGAGTCATATCGCTTAGTGGCGAGGTAACGTCGCAACTGCGATTTTGTCTCGCAATTGTCAATCGTGGGACTTAATTCCTCTCTTTTTGTAAATTATTGCGCGTAAACACCTCGTATCATGTGTATGTAGATACTTTTTAACGTATTAACCCATTGCACTCATCGCGGAAGTCGAGCGTCGCATTTCATTCCATCAGCAACCTCGAATGTCGAGTTACGTTTGGCATGGATATTTTAAAGAGTTTATCGTATTTTTTGATGTTTTTAATCTTCAAATACGACGACGTAGCACAATAAACTCCAGTGTTTTCAGAAATGAAAGGCCTTCTATTTAACCCTTCGTCCGCAAAGATTTTTTTAGCGCCTTTACGCCGCAAACCTGGGTCCTGATGTTTTTTTTAGTGTTAAAGGGTTAAAGGGCTGCGAAAAATCTGAAAAAATTCACGAAAGTGTTTCAAAGCTTCACTTTGAAATATCAATCATAAAATTATAAACAATTTAATTTTTTCACATACGTTGTATTCAAAAGTTGCAACTACATTTGATTTTCGCCCGGACATAAATGACCCAGGTTTGCGGGTGAAGGGTTAATTGTCGAGCTGCTGAAACTAAACGTTGAATTTATTGCAGGGTGCAAAAGATTGAAATATTTTCGCGACTTTTCTCAATGCAGTCAACAATGCTGTAACAACAAACGGAAAAAAATAACGTTCGCGGATCATCATCTCGTTGATGCGTTGATGCGGCCGTTCCTTATTGCCTCAATTATTCGCGTTGGTTCTCCTTTGTTAATGACAGGTTCGAATAAGACGGCCG
Source organism: Temnothorax americanus (assembly GCF_048541705.1). NCBI lineage: Eukaryota > Metazoa > Arthropoda > Insecta > Hymenoptera > Formicidae > Temnothorax > Temnothorax americanus. The sequence goes on from NW_027509253.1 coordinate 1,993,086, forward strand.
TTACGGCGAAGGAGCTGAGTAATACGTTATATCAGGCATCCGCATTATATCGCTAAGTGGCGTACCAGTGGCGCGTTACGTGTGAACGGCGACGTAAAAGCCGCCGCCGCGCCGGATGGAAAACGCAGAAACGCACAGTGCGAAACGTAACTCTGCATCTCGAGAGAAGAGAGAGAGTTGAAGAAAATTATGCTGCGTCTCTCTCTTTCGCGAAACGTACGGCCGTAGAATATAAATGAGCGATATCTTAAAGAATTTGGGGGTCGCGTCGCGTCGCGTCGCGTCTCTCTCTCTCTCTCTCTCTCTCTCTCTCTCTCTCTCACGAGGGCGGCCGTAACGTCGCGGAACAGAAGAGTTTAGTTAATTATAATTAGCGTTGATTGGACGCGGTTGTGTGGCTGAAACCGGCCCGCACGGTATTAGAAACGAGCGTGACTCGGTTCGCAAGAATCAAGACACAACGTCGCGTAATCGCGCGCGAGCAGGAAGATAATTAGATAATATTTCGATCCAAGTAACGCGGGAGAGGGCTCCCGCGGTTTTTATTTCTGGGACGAGCACACTCGCGAATCGACAGCTCGATATATCGCCGGGGCGTTAAAAAGGGCGAACGCAAAGAGGAATCGTATACGGGTAGGCTTTATTATTTACGTCGCGTAATTATCGCCGCGCCCGTCATAAAAATGTCCACTTTGACGACGGCTAATAAAGTTCCCGGGTTTATGCCGCGCTTCTCTCACTCGCTCTCTTCTTTCTCTCTTTGCCGCGACGCTACATAATATAACCGGACGTCAGATTTAACGCGCGCGCGCGCGCGCGGCTTCCAGTCGACACACCGGGGTCCGAGGCTACTTACGAGTCACCGTCGTCTCTCCGCTGTGCATTTAAACCTTTCTGAAGCATCTTTCTTCGGTAAATAAAGCATCTTTCTTCGTCAAACAAAAGCCGTCTAGCCGTCCCCTGCGAGCGATAAACGAAATCTCACCGAAGAGAAAGCACGAACAAAAAGGCTTAAAAAAAAACTGTCAATGATAAACTTATCGATAACATGACGTTTAAATATCTTACATTTTACAGTTACGAACATTTTGAATAAAAACATACGTTAACTTTCAGAAAAAAACTCTTTACAGGGTTTCTTTTTAAATCGCAAAAATTTCGCTCTATAGGAAAAAGTAGATACGTTTAGCATATGTATAATTGAATGTAAAATATGATACTAATTTCGAGACGTTACAACATCTCGCGACCCTATATGGATAGATCTTCTTAAATTTTAATGAATTACCGTAAATAGTATATTTATAGACTTTGCAATTACACCGATTATAAATTATGTAATTAAAAATGATAGGCAGATTTTTGCCCATAAGTATCGACTTGATATCTATGACAGGTTTTTCAGATAATTATGAATTTGAGGTCACAAAAAATGACAAAATTAAAAATATCGAATCTAATATGACGGAGCTGAATAATCGCAAAACGTGGGCTATTGCTTTCCATGAAGATTTCTGATGCAGCTGATTATGGATATAACTTGAAAATTATATCACTAAATTGACTCGTCGATTGTCAGATATGTCATATTCAGAATGTGTTACATTAGTTACCAATTGCATTCATGTATGAAAAATAGCTGATAAATTATATATGCAGAATGTTCCGTAAAGACTGCCGCAACGCTTAAGCTAGCAGATTTCTGAGATTATTTTGAAATATACCTACATTCTCATGTCACAAAATATCAAGGCTGTAAACAGTTTCATAAGCATTTAAAGTCAACGAACCAGGTCGCCTAAAATTCGTGCATTTAAATGGCGATACAATATATAGTGCTAAAAATGAAAACTACTTTTCTCGTAAATATCAGTACAAGCAATTTAAATTTTACAATACTTTGGTTAGCCATTATTTCAAAGTTTGTAACGTTCAGAACTACCGAATTTTCTGTTAATTACAAAAATACCTCTTCTATTGAATCGTCGCTATCGATTTCCTTGGATAACTTTGCAAAAATTCAAGACACATATAAATCAATTAAGCGTACACGCGGTATGCACGTAACGCCGAAGATCTCGATTCCTGTAGCGCTTGGAAGCTCTCGGTAGCTCTCAAAAGGTATGTCGCGCCACCGTTAATATTACCGTTGACGTTTACGACCAAAATGGCCGGGCGAGTCGCATCTCTCGGATATTTAAGTAAACGATTCGCGTGTCGCCACGCTGGGTCGGTGGTACATCTGCGAGAACATGCGGGTGCCACGTTGTTACGTATAGCCAGGTCCGTACACGGCTGTCGCGAAACACAATGGGTGCGCGCACTCTTTTTCCTGTCCCGGGCTTCGTGGCTCACGTTGCGTAACGTAAACTAATCTACGCGAGCGAGTTACCGCCGCGTCGTCGCCGGAGTTAAATTATTACGGTGTGCTCGTCGCCGCGCGCGCGCGACTATATACAGTCTATTAAAATCATCATTATACGAAGCGTACAAAATGCGACGAAATTACCCGCGAGACCCGTTCAATTTCACAAAATTACGCTCCTATAAAAACAATTGCAAAAGAAACTACAAACAATTTCTCTAGGGATTCAAAATGTTTATAGGATTAAAAATAGAGACCAAAAATCGCGCGCGACACCGTCGTTCCGGAACGGCGCCGGCGTGCTCGAACTGATAAAAATTCAATCGCGCCTGTAATCACACGTCATCGCGCGACACCACGTTTCGAAAGTATACGAGAGAAAGAGTTCCGCGAAATATGCGCGCGTCGCAAACGGCCGGCCGCGGCGCGGCGGCCGGGCCGGGGAGAGACGGCCCAGCGATGTACGGAGAGCAAAGAGGAAAAGGTGCAGTGACCTCCAAGTGCTGCAGCTCGTGCCCGAGTGATGGCTCGCCAACCGGTACCGTCGTCGGCCAAGGCCGTTAATACCAATGTCTCTTGCGCGACGGAGGCGGCGGGTAGCACGCGAAAGAGAAAAGGAGGAAGGATCGAGAGGATCTCGCGCGCGCGCGCGCGCGCCCGCGGATTTTAGGTGCCTCGTCGATGGGAATCGTCGCGTCGGAATTCGTAATTAACCCACGCGATTCGAGCGGCGTATCCTAATAGGAATCCGCGAAACGGACTTGCACGCGAAGAAAAATAATACTGTTAAATTCGCACAGAGTCGAATTAAATACTCTCAATTTGAGTTGTTTTTTTTTAACTATTCCTATAGGTCGCCACTGCTCCTAAAAATACGTCGTTAATTTAACTGAAACAGCGAAGTTACTGTTTTATGGTGAAATAATAAATTTCAATATTTATAAATAATAAAAGTAACAAAATGTTGCTCAATTCAAGGTATCGATTAAAATTTCAGCCTTCAATCGATATTGAACGGGAAACCGGTAATTCCTTCTCGGCTAAAGTCCATTATAAATATATATACTTGACAGAATATTTCCAGAAAAATGAAATGCGTTTTTTATTTGACCGTAAGATTAATCGTGGACTGGTCGAGAGGCGACGACGCGCTCGTTAACGACGTACCCTGTCGACCTCAACCAGATATTCCTGTATATGTGTTCCGCGTCGTTAACGAATTTGTACAACGAACGCACGATGTTGAACTTTCGCAGAACGAACGTTGGATTCGCAACGCTGATCCTTTTTTTGCGACGTACGTATCATCGGCAATAAAAAATGTGCAATAATTAAAGGTAAACAAAATGCGAAAGCAAACGGTAGCGGAGCGGACTGCCTCGTTGACGAAGTACACGAAACGATAGAGGGAAAGAAATCAAGAGAGAGGGAGAGAAAGAAAGGGGGAGAGCGAAAGAGATACCGTCGATCGTTAGGATCGTTTAACCGAGGCTGCTTCACGGTTGGCGCAACGAGTGTACTTTTATCGGCGAACGTAAAGCAAACCGCCGCGCCGAGTTCTTCCCCCGCGGCCGCGAGAAGTAAAAACGCGCCAAACACGGTCACGCGGCGAGACAGCGGCGGAGAGCGCAGCGTGTCGAGAGAGACGGTAAAAAACTGTAAAAAGCCACGCGAATGTACTCCGACCCTCGCGACAGGGGAAAATTCTATACGGTCCGTATTCGCGTCGCGTCGAAGCGCAGCTGTAACGCGACTCAGGTGCGTCAAGATCGATGCTAGATACAGGGTGAATCGCGAATCGTGGCGCGGCTTAGCAACGAAATGTTGATTTTTTTTCCAAGTTAAGTCATTCTATACGGGCATGTAAAAGATATTTCTCGAAACGTTCGAGATTCGTCTAAAAGCGCGACGCAATCGGCATACCGAGTACCGAGTGACCACCTGTATTCGAGCCGGGAGGTCGGGCTTTCGCGAGCAAGAGGAACGACGATCGCTCCCCGGCGCGGCGCGGCACGATTTCCTTGGCCGGTCTATCGTCCGTCTCGCTCCTTCCTCGACTAAAGCCCGTGTCACACTACGTATCGCGGACACGGATCGGATCGGGATTACGGATCGCGGATCGGATGTCAGCCAATCACGGATGAGCCGCTCGTCTATGATTGGCTAGATTACGATCCGCGATCCACAATCTCAATCCGATCCGTGTCCGCGATACGTATTATAGCGTGACACGGGCTTTACGGTGTGCGCGTGTCGCGCAACCGTCAGGCCATCTCTATTTATCTCGGCGGCGGGAGAGAAGCGACGTTGCCGGTGCCCGGCGCGCGGCGCGCCTCCGCGCGCGAACGCACGCTCTCTCGGAAGCGGAGCCCGAGCGGCGCGGCAACGTCGCACGAACGCGGCAACGCGGCAGAACGCGCCTCTCCTTACGACTTTCCTCTCTCGCTCTCTCTCATTCTTTCTTCCTTTCTCCCTTTTCTCACGCTCTGCCGCGGGTTCTCTCGCTCGCCTCCTCCTCGAGAGCTGCTGCTCGCGGTGCCTCGACCGCGCGCGGCCTCACGCGCGGCGCGCTCGTCGAGGTGTTGGTAGGTGTCGTTACCTACAATTAACGGGCGAGCGAAAAGAAATACGGTTGCCAGGCCGACGAATCGCGCGACCCTCCGCACGGGAGACGCGCCGCGCCGTGGAACATATGGGGGCCGGAGAAGAGGATGAGGTTGGGCAACGAGCTGCTCCAAAGTATCGGACAAAGGAAAGGCTGTCCCAAGGAGCAGGCTTATCGTTATTAGGGGAAATAGCATTCGGCATCGTTGAAAAAAAAAAAAAAGACTTTCCGGGAAAGCACAAATCGCCTAATGCGATTCTTAGGACGTACGCGTTCGTACGACTTCATTAATTTTCAAGTTAAATATTTAAAATATTTAAATATCACGTCGTTAATATACGTATAAAAAGCGCCTATGGCCTATAGGTGTTTCGCGAACACATTCCTCGCGATGCGCGGGCATCCGCTCGAAATAATTCAAAGGGGGCCGGGCGGGAACATCTCGGACTCGTCGCGATCATCGCGAGGCGAGATGGCACGTCGGCGCCGTCCACTCGAGGCGACGCATCGCGACGAAGGTGGACGAGACTATTTTTTTTCCGCGGGAAGAGTTAGGAATCCCCCGAGCGAGGGCAAGTGCATCGCCAATTTCGGCGCGGGGCGCGTGCGTGGGACAGACCGACCCCGCTCGCTCCGTCTCCCTCATTCTCTCGAGCGTGAGCGTGTCCCCGGCTGTGCGCCCATGTGTGCGGGGCACGAGGTCGCTTTCCTCGCTCGTTCGTTCGTTCGGTCGTCAGAGGCTCTGGCACGGGTCCCCTCCCTCGCGATGGCATCGGGATGCGGCGTTGCCGCTGCTGCATCGTCGCTCGGGCGCGCGGCCGCGGCGATGCCGGCGCCGGTATGCGTGTAGAGACCGTAGAGCAGAGAACTCTCTTGGTGGGGCGCGGCGTTGCCATATCGACCGTGCCCTCGTCACCGGAGAACGACGAGCGGACGACGAACGAACGAGCGAACAAACGAGCGAGCGTACCAACGAACGGACGGACGAACGAATAAACGAACGGGCGAGCGAACGAATGAACGAATGAACGAACGAACGAACAAACATTTTTCTCTATTCCCTGCCGCTATTTTCTCATCCTTCTTCTCTCTCTCCGAACTCCGCAAAAGGACCGCTCCGATTTTCGTCATCGCGAAACGGTGCACGGCGGACGCGAGGCGCCGCCGCGCCGCGGTGACGCGCACCTGACTGACTCAGCATTACCGACTTGAGATTCGCGCGCGATCCGTGGCGACGACCAGACCAATGCCAGACTCACGGGGCCGATACGACGCGCGCCCGACAGCGGCGGCGGAGGCAGCGAGGTGCTCTCGCCCTCGCCTGTACGGTCCACCACGGTGCGCGGCCCGGTCCTCGCCCTTGAGAAGGCTGGACCGCCCGAGCGCGGGCGAGAACCGTGAAAGAAAGCGCGTGCTCTCTCGCTCGCGACGTGCGTCTCTCCCGCACAGCACAATACCGCCCCTATACCTACGCGAGAACTCGAGCTCGTTCGAATCACCGTCGGAACCGGTATATCGGCCGTAGCCGATACCCCGGATAACGGGGGCGCGGCCGCGGCGGGGCGACAACCGGAGCACCTCGAACTCGCCGCTGCTCCGCGAGAGAGATACGTTTCCGTTTTTTTTTTTATCGCAATTTTTATAAAGCCGTAAATCTCCGCGGATCGCAGAGCTTTAACAAACCTGCTGTACAATTTTAACGGCGTTCCGATATTCACCGTCGGTAACCGAAAGTCTATATTTTTCTACATTTTGCGTCACGCGATAGATTTTCAGTACTGACGGTTGCTAAATAATCGGAATGCAGCCTTTAATTAATGACCGAATAACCAAACGCGTGTCGAATTCAATTTTGATCCGTACAATAATTTATAACGATAAAATAATGACCGAGATATCTTACTTTCGTTCTTATCGTTAGCCTGTGTCGCGGCCTCATATTCGTGCGATGTATCCTAGTGTGTTTGTTCTCTTTGATTTATTTACATTACTTTTAATTTAGTATGCCGAGGAAGACTCAACGAAGCCGAAACGTCTAACTCGATATCGATTATAATTGCGAATTGAGTTTTTTCCGTCGATGTAACGTCTCGTATTTATAGCTCGTATTATTGGCTCTCCTCTCGTAGAATTCATCGTTGCGATTCGTCGTTCGAATAAAATGGAAAAGTTCGCGCTCTGAAAAGGTCGAGAGGATATTTGACGGTCGCCGGAGAGGCTCCTGCACCCTTCCTTTTTGAAACCGAGATCGATTCGTTCGTTAGTCGCGCGGCGCGACGACACCTCCTCTCGCTCGGGAGAACGTAATTGCGATGCGAGACGAAGCGCGAGAGGAGAGGGGCAGGGTTTCGAGGAGAGGCCGCCGCGGCTGCCAGCTTCCCGAACCGCTCTAGGATTAGAAATGCGCGCGTCCGCTTCGTTAGTCGCGGGAGAGCGGATCCGTAATACCCTTTTTACACGTTAACACGCTTCGAGAGGAGGACGAATTTTATGAGGGCGCGCGCACAAGCGCCGCTTTTAACGCCGCTCGCGTTCGCTCGTCGCCCTCGCGCGCGCTTCTCGTCGTGGCGCGAGCAGGGATCGGTATTTTTAGGCGTTTCGTTTCAGAATTTTCGGAGCATATTTCGCACGCGCCAAGAGCGAGGAGATTTTGAAAGCTTCTGGTAATTTATGTAAAACGCTTCCACTTAACCGCGCGTTTGGCAATCCGCGCCGCGCCGTTTCCGATAATGACCGATAGAGAAATATAGCTACGGAGCTTACATTTCTGGCGAATCGTCTCATATGATCCGCGACGCCGCCTCGTGCGTCAACGACGTTAAATTTCGCGTGCCACGATCGTGCAAGACGGAATAATTTATGCTCCGCGGCGCGAGCGAGCGAGAGGCAGCAGCGCAATCTCGCTTTAATAACGTCGTACGTTCGATTACCGATACGATCCAATCTCCGCCTCTATATTTCGAAGACCTTGCGGAACGCACGAGCGAATTTCTCATGTAGCGGTGGTCGCTTTGCGAGACGACGGGGAGGACGGTAATGCGATTACGCGGGATTCGCTTCCTCGGTTCACCATCGGCGAGCGACGCGTTCGAAACCGGAGAACCGAGATAAAACCGCTCGGTCGGGACGGGCGACACGCGCAACTCGGTCGCGCTCGGTGTCACGCGTCAAAGAACGGAAAACCTTCGTTTTCGCTCGAGGAAACGACTGCAGATGCGCGCGACGAGACGCGCGCGTTCGACGGCGATGTCGAAACGAAGCTGCGAAAATCGCGCTAAAATTAAGTCCCGCTTCTTTCTACGCGGACTTTCAAACGGCGGCGTCTGGTCGCGGCCTCGCGCACCGAGACCGCAGAGTTTCCGATAAACGTCAAGGTTGTTCCTGCCAAGAAAGAGGCGTTTGTGCGAAAGAGGACGTCCGAACTTTCAACGCGTACCAGGACGAAAAAGCATCAGCCCTCCCGTCGTTCCCGTTAAACGTGCGCACATATCCCTACACGCTGCCTCGTAGAAACGAAGTTAGTTTAGCCGCGCGAACGTTGATCAGCTATAAGTACGCTTCTTCTTAAACCCCGTGGATCAATTGCGTCGAAAAACGAAATTAATATTCGCCGGGCCTTCTAAAAATCGTGAAAGAAAAACAAACTCCGCAACATAAAAAAATTATACGTGCGTTACCTTCGGCTAAACGTGTCTACACTTGCGCTTTATTTCAAAATTGAAAACCAAAGACGGAATTCTTTCGCAAGACACTTCAAAGTCGCTGCGGTGAAAGAGGGATAATTTTCACCGGGGAGCTCGCGCTGTTTAATTCATTCGGTCACGGAGAAACCGTCGGGCGCAGCTGACTCTGAGAGGTTTTCCAACGCGAAAAAAATCATCCGGCCATTTTTATACCGCTAATCCTTCGTCGTCTCGGTAACCGCCGCCGTCCGTAAAACGCTAATTACAGCTCGGCGCGGTCGTTTCCGCCGCACCGGTGAGGCAGGGCGCAGACAAAAGCAGCTTTAGAGAATCCGCGAAGCTTTCTCCCTCTCTCTCTCTCCTTCCTCTTTCTCTCTCACATTCTCTCCGGGCTTACCGAACTTTCCGCAAAGTACGGTGCCTCTGCGGAAGACGGCCGACCGAGTAGTCGGCACAGGTTTTGTCGCGCGATCCGAACCGTCCGCCGTGCGCGTCGCGGACAATAATTTCACTCCGGTAACGCAATAAGTACGCCGCTCCCGGTGAACCCGATGCTCCGAGCGCAAGACCCGAAGTCCACGTACAAAGGGAACGACTTTCGTCGTCGACGACGTGCCGTCGCAATCGCAACTGTATATACGAACGCGAAGGACGTCTCGCCGACCGTACGATCCCTCCGCCGAAGAGAATCTAATTATGATCGGTCGTTATCGCGGCGCTTCTCTCTTCGCGATTAGGCGTAATCGATCGGATCGCGCTCCGATCCGACCGATCGCGTTGATCGTCGCGGGATATTCGTGTCGCGTCTTTCGTGGCCATTTTTCAAGTCACGCCCTCAGTTTTCCTTCCTGCGATTTACCTCGATATTGCGATGAAAAAAAATCTTAGCGTTTTTTTTTCCGAGAATCACTCCGTGGATTTTTTTCTTATTAAGGTTTCGTTACATGGGCCGATTTACGGCCGCTCGTATAAAAGTCTCTCGCGGCGTTTAGAACGGACGTCACCGTTATACGCGGGAGTTGCCCCGAGTTGCCGAAGCTTCGCGGGGGGCAGCTCATCCGTCGCGAGAATTTCGAGATAAGGCCGTGACACACAGCGACCGATAGTCGCCGCGATGAAACTATTCGCGTTCGCGCGTCAAGCGAGGCATTCCGACCGGCGCGGCCGGGCCAGTTCGCACGTCGTACAGTTCAGCGACGAGCCTCGGAGCTTCGATCACACTTGTCGAGGGGAAGTAAGCCTTCGCGGCACCTCCACCTCCACCTCGAGTCGCTCGCTCCTCTACCTCCCATTCTCTATCCCCCTTCGTTCTCTTTCTCTGCTTTCCCTCGGGCCCCCCCCCACCCTTCCTTCTCCTTTTCCTCTCCCTCTTTCCCTTTGCCATCGGCTCACGATCCATCTCACCCGCCTGGTACGACGCCTCCCCTCCCCCACGAACGACCTTGACCCCACGTCGCATCCACGTCGTCCTAATGTTTTCATCTAGACGGTTATGCAGACCAATCGCTCGATCGGTCTCACGCACACGCAAACCGATAGTCTCAAATATATACATATATACGTCTAACTAACAATCCATACGCGTCTATTATACTATATACCATGTCGTATCCCAATCCTATATATGTATATATCGCAGTCTAAGGACTAAGGATATTGGACAATACTATCGAAATTCTCGATAATCGATGCTGGGAAACGTCGAAAGTCGATTATACCTTAGATGGGCTCAAATTTAAAGATTATCACGTTCGAGGACGGTCGCACATTGCGGTACGAACGTTACAATTATCGTATATACGGTTGACAAGCGGAGGAGTTGTTAACCTCCGATGACCGTACGCGTTGGTGACTCTTCCAAGTCCCCCCTCCCCAGACCCGTCGTCACTCCACCTCCCGTCGCACCGACCGCCGTGCCGCGCCGCGCCGGTTCTTCGATCATTGGCGCCACTACGTTCTTTCTCCGGAGAAATCCGCGCGCCGAAGGTTGAGGAGAACGGGCGTGAGAAGAAAGGAAGAAAGGAAGCGCGCCGAGTCTCGACACGCGCGAACGCGATCGGAGCGAAAGATTTCTCGCGTTATCGCGATATCGCGTCGAAAGCGATTAAAAAAAAAAAAAAAATCTCGCTCGAGAACGACTGGACGAGCCGGCGATAAAATGATTTGGCCGGGCCCCTCGTCTCGGAGACGAGAAACGCGAGCGTGACAGCGCGATAACCACTGGGGACGCACGACGCACCACGCGTGGTGCCACCGATAATCGATCGGTCGTAAACATCGCGGCGAAATCGCGCCGAGTCGCGCGCGCGCGTATCGGCTCGCCTCGGCTCTCTCGTTTCGCTCGTTTCGCGCGGCCACGCGCTCGTAAAAGAAAGGGACACGAGTCGCGCGACACGGGCGTGTTTCGCGACGTAACGCGTCGCCCGGATAATTAATGCGACGGGGAACGCGCTATCGAGCAGAAACATCCGCGAAATCGAATCGCGCGCACCATCCGTCGCGAGGCCCGTTTTCTTTTAGCGACGCTTTACATTACGTTTTACGTATTTCTTCCTTTCTTCCCTCTCTTTCCGCGTTGAAGATAAAAATTTGGATAGTCGGAAGGGAAAAAAGGGTAGAAAAACAAGATGCAAAAAGTGCGGGCGGATGAAACGGAAAACGGCGAAACGTAAAACTTGAGGAATCAGTGACGAGAAGAGTGAATATTTGGGATGCCTGGAATATTTCTTCCATAATTTTCCTGGAACGCGAAAGCTAACGCTAACACGTCCGTGCTTTCGTTCCGTAACTAATATTTCATAATCTTTCCTTTTCTCTCGTTTTCCTCATTCGCTTCGAGCTCAGTCGCGGCGAGCCGCGTCGGTTCGTTCCACTTCCAGGTAGTACACCGATTTGTCGCGTTTAAACGCGCGATAGGTGAAAGCGAGCGTTTTAATCCCGCCGTAAACGCGAGGACGCGGACGGTGCGATTGTCAGCAGCGAAGAGATTAAAGAGCCGCTCGTAGCTTTACGGCGCGCTCCCCTCATCGCGGAATCTGGGCCACGTCTCTGCCCGCGCTGTCCGCTCCGCCGATGGATGCCAAAATTCTCGTAAGTTATAGTTAGTCGCACTAATATAACGGTATACTATTCGTCGAGCGCGAGACGCGAGGAGATCGGCATTTCGGAAATCGCGTACCACTCGCTTGCGTAACGCCTGGAAAAAAAAAAAAAAAATACTCTCGATCGCTCGAAGATCGAAATTTACTCGAGAACGATTCTAGAGATAGAGATCCCGCGAGCGACGCGATCTTTGATTTTTTTTTCCAAGGAAAGTGACTAGGTACGTCGATCGACCGTTGTTCGCACATTTTTGCCAAATATACGTTGAATATACGCTTCGGGAATAGTTGAATCGTTTTTCACGCATAGCGGGTCAAAATGTACGTGTATGTATATGGAGGAGTAAAAGCCACGGTGGGGTAAGTCAACGTTTTAAAAATATTGACTCGTGCGCATAGATGCACAATCCACATACGATATATAAATTGCATCTATGCGCACGAGTCAATATTTTTAAAACGTTGACTTATTGTTAGACCATCGTGGCTTTTACTCCTCCATATATATATATGTGGGTCATTTGTTAAATATAAATTTAACGTGGAAGGATAGAATGGCAGCTCTCGAAACGAATATATATATACGTACACAATTTCTACCTTCCGCGGTAATTGTCGATATACATTATCCTCGGGCGCTCGCCGCGTTTTTACGTAACGTCGACTTTAGTTCCGGCAAAATCAATTGCAACCGGATGCTAATTAAAAGCGAGGCTGGCGAAAATTCATTTCGCGTCTCGTCCGTCTAGTCGTGGACCTTTCGATTCAAAACGAGAGATGGCGGCCACGGTGATTATTTTGCAAATAATTATTTATCGCCGGTATATCCACCGTATTCCTCAATCGTTAATTACAAACTGCGTTGCGATGCGCGCGCGACTTTATATTACACCCGCAACGGGGTTATTTTTCGCGCAACAATGCCGCGATGTTTTTACACGTCTTGTTAAGCGATACTTTGCAACGGGATGTTAAAAACATCGTTAATATTTATAATACGTAGATATACGTATACGCGATCTTTCTTTTTCTAAATATAATTAGGTGCGCCGGCTAATTGGATGGGCCACAATAATTAAAAAAAACTCCTTCGGTTTGATAAAATATAAATAAAGACACACACTCACCTTAATCCATCCTCCGTGAGCGGTCACCACCACGTACAGCAAATACAGATCTATATCCTTCCCATTTATCTTCGGAGACTTCTTGAAGAGAGTCCTGAAATCAGTAAAGAAGAAATCTTTGAAACAACTGGAAAGTCCGGTCTGGAAGCGAATTTTACGCCGTGTCGGATAATTAATTTTTCACGAATCGAAAAGCAGTCTTTCCCGTTTAGGATTTCGTAAAAAAATATCACGAGTAAAACAATCGTTCGTTAATTTGTGGCATTTTTCAATAGATTCTCTTTGCGAAAATAAATGTTTACGCTTAATTAATCTGCGTTAATTAAGAATCAAATATATAAATATATATATATATTTCTTTTTTTATTCGTCGATAGAACTTGTAACGGGAGAGACAAGTATTCGCACTCGTGGAATCTCGAATGCAAAATTTTTGTCGAATTCGAGAATCTCTCGAGAAAACGGCGCGTCGATGGAAAATGCAGTTTTCGAATCCGTCGAACGAAACGCGCGTCCGAATCGCAACGCGTGCCTTACGAAACAGCGATGCGTAACGCTGCGTTATTTCGGTTTTTCGCGTCGCAAAAAAGATCCGCGGGAGTTCGCGTAATCGCGATACGAGAATCCGGAGCTAAGTCGAATCGGCGGCAACAACGGGACGCCTCAAAGCGTATTTACGTTTCAACGCTGTATCGGATCTACTATACACGTATGCGTGTATATATACGTGTACGTACGAGCGTATACATATATATATGAGGGTACGATTCGCGCATACCGAACCGAGGTCCGCGTCTTTCCGCGAGGAGTTTTCCTCGGAGACGCGCGAGGCAAAAGCGTCACCGCGAAAACACACGCCCGCGGCCCGGTAAATGAGAAACCGTAGGAACCTTTGTCCTCAAAGCTCAACGAGTCGAGAGAACGGAGTCGAACCTAACCTCAACGGCGCTCGCTCGCTCGCTCGCTCGCTCGCCGCGTCGCGTCGCGTCGTCGGCGGCGGCTTCCGATCGTCGATCGGTCTCGGGCAATCGCGCGGATCGCGGTCGAGGGGGGGCAGGGGGGAAGCGATCTGGAGCTGAAGACAAACGCACTCCGAGACGGGAAGGAGGGGAGGGGAAGGGGGACGCGCTCGCGGGAGAGATCTCGCGCGACGAACGGAGAAAGAAGATCGAGAGAGAGAGAGAGAGAGAGAGAGAGAGAGAGAGAGAGAGAAAGAGGTGTACGTGTGTTTCGACTTACCCTCGGGTCTCGTGGAAGTGTCGGAGGTCCTTGAGGAAGTTCTCCCTCTCCTTCTCGTACGTGACGGGGTCCTTGTTGAGGATCTTGGCCATGTTCGCGGGTACAAAGTGCGCGCGAGTGCGGGCGTGCTAGTCGGGGTGGTGGTGCGCTCCGGGCTTACAGGGCACGCAGGGGCAGCGGGCAGAGAAGCGGAAGGAGGTGCGGCACATGGACGCGCACGGGGGCACATTTACGACGCGTGGAGCGTCCCGCTGCTGCTCTCGCGACGCACGGCGACGGCGGCGACGTGCGGTGGCGAAGGCGGAGGCGGAGGCGAGGACGAGGACGACCGCGGGTCGACACGGGGTCGCGACCCGCTCCCGACATCGGGTCGTCTTGTCCCGCACCGAAGTCGGCCGGTGGCCTCTTCGATACCGTCTGTCTCTCCCCCTATCTCTGTCTCTCTCTCTCTCTCCCTCTCTCTCTCACGCTCTTTCTCCTCCGCCTCTTTTCTCTCGCGCGCACACACGCGACGCGCACACACGCACACACACACACACGCGCACACTTTCCGTCCTTCTCCTCCTTTATTCGTCGTCCGCGACTCGCTCGCTCACTCGCTCACGCGCGCTCGCGCGCGCGAATCGAGACGGCGACGACGACGGCGGCGGCGGCTTTTCCCCGCCGTACCGCCGCCCCCGGACTGCCCGCTCGTCGCCGCGTAACGGCGTACGACGCTCCCGCGGGGCGTCCGCGCGCGCCGCGTGCACGAAAAATCGGGACGCGCCACCGGCGGGGGGAACGGAACGGGAAGATTCAGCAGCGGGCGTGCGAGCGACGACTCGCGCGTTCGCGCGCGTGGAGCGCGCGGCACGGCTCGGCTCGGCTTCCGATCCGATCAGCTCCGCTTCGCTCCGCTCCGCACTCTCGGCTCTCGAAGACCGCGACGAACGCGACGCCAATGACGACGACGGCGACGACGGCGACGACGAACGGCGAAGAGCCTCCTTTCCGATCGATTCACCTGTCACTTGTCGACGAATCTCACGGGGATCCGTCGCGCCACGGCACGCGGCACGCCAGCAGCCGCCTCGCGTTGCCCGGCCAGCTCGCGTAACGTCCGAATTCGGCCCGCGCCGCGCGAGTTTCTCCCTTGACGCAGGCGGCGGCGGTGAGAGCGTACTCGCGTAGCGCGTTTCACTGCGATGGCGAGGACGAGGAGGCGCTTGACGCTTGACGTGCGTCCGTATATCAAAATGGCGTCCCGTGCTGCCTGGCATCCATTGGCGAAGCCACCGCGCGGCCAATTTCCCGTATATATACGCTACCGCCCGATCCGCTACGACGGCGCGCCGCGACCGACGGGGCACGTATACACGCGCGACACCGCGGCGCGCACCGTTTCCGCTCTCACCACACCAGTGCCACACACGTCGGCGCAGTGCGCACTGTCGGCGGCGCGCGCGCGCGCGCGCGCGCTCACGCCCGCACGGAACACGGCACGGACAAAACCTCTACGTCTACGTCATTTTACGCGCGGCCACTCCGCGCGCGCTTGGTACAGAGGCCCCGACCCGCGACGACGGCGTCTGCCTCGCCTTGCCCGTGCCTGCGTCCCCACGGTGTTTTTCTACCCTCCGCGCGGCGTACCGTCCGCGTCCGTCCCCGACCGACGAAAATCCCGGATCGCACGGTACATTTTTACTTTCAAAATGGATGGGTTCCCCCACCGCCCACCGCCGCCGTTCGCCCGCCGTGCGCGCGCGGTTTGAATCAACGCCCGTGCCGGACGCTGGGCGCGCGACCTGCCTCGGCGCCGCCTGCCTCCATCTGTCGGCGGCCGAAAGAGGCGCGGCGGAGCTGAGGCGCGATTGGCGCGAAAGGCGGGCGGATTCGAACGTCGCGACGCGTTTCTTCATTCCTCCACTTTGAATTTGGAAATAAAAGACTGAAAATTTTATGAATTATATAAGATAAATAACGAGACACTTGAAAGATAAATTATATTATAAAAGTATATAAATGTACCTATATATAAATATTAAAATATTTAAAATTGAAAAATAAGATTAAATAACGCGAAGTAATGTAAATTAACTAGACAAACGTATACTACGTTTACGCGAGCGTTACTTCTGTGGTAACTTTATTGCGATAGTTTACTCCGCGTAAACAATGCTCGCGTAAACGTAGTAATAGATGTGATGAAGAAAGAGCGAATAAAATATTGTATTACGTATACACGGAAGTCCATCCCCGAAACCGCGAGGCAGAGAAATATAAATATCTATCACCAATTTATGAATTTCAAAACTTTGCGATACTCCGGCTGCGGTCCACTTGACGCTACAAATGTTCGAAGCGTTCTCTTCTTCTCTTTCTTTCTGCCCAGTTCAACAGTGGCCAGTGGCCAGTTAGCTTAACTAGTAGTTAACTCTCACTCTCTGTCTCTTTTTAACTCAAAGGTTAGATAGAGACGAAGAGTGAGAGTTAACTACTAGTTAAGCTAAACTGGCCACTGTTGAACTGGGCCTTTATTGAAAGAAAGCAGAAGAGGAATGCTTCGAAGCATTTGTAGCGTCGAGTGGACCGCAGGTTCCATCACTCTCCGCGCAAACGCCGTCGCTTCCGATGCGCTCGATCGCGATCGCCTCGAGGCCTCGATCACGGATACGGAAGTGGCCGCGTGCAACGATATTTACGAATTTTTCTCGTACGTGCCCGTCGAATTCGACCGGGCGTGACTTCGTAGATTCTCGACGATGACGTACAAACGCAAGAAGTATCACAGAGGCGATACGCATCTGAAAAAAGGTTGGCGAACGAAACGGAGAACGAAGGACCTGGACGAGGTGAGTTTACGCCCGTTTGCGCCGGCCGATTTTGTGTAACCGTAACCTCTTCGACGCGTGGCGTGGCCGGCCCGGACCCCGCGGACGTGTCTCGCGATCGTCGCTCGCCGATTAATCGCGTATCCGTTTCTAGATCGACGAGGATCTGAAGGAGGAAAACGTGAAGAAGCTGCTGAACCAGGAGGTCGATTTTGACAAGCCAGGAGCGGCGCAGCATTACTGCGTGCATTGCGCGTAAGTCCTAGTGCGATCTAACCTAACTTCTCGCGCAAAGCGATTAACGTGAAAACGACAAATTATTACAAGTTTGAGTTATTTTGTGCCGTGTGATAGTAAAGAGAGGAAGGTAACTCCTATACTTGATAACACGAGAATTGAAATGATTGAAGGAGTTAAAGCCACAGTGGTGTAAGTCAATATTTTGAGAACGTTGACTTACGCCACTGTGGCTTTTACCCCTCCAATTAAAATTTGGTACTCGAGGGATTGAATAAATAAACATTTATTATTACGTGCGTAGAAACCGTTTTACTTCCACTGTAACGTGAGAAAACTTTAACTTGCGCGTTTTCATCAGATATTCCGCGAAGAACGATATTATTACGATATACAGCGTGTATTTCCATAGAAGAAATAACGTTGTCTTTTTTTTAAAGTACGTTTACCCGATAATATACGTTAAATCACATACGAGTTGACGATGCGTTACTTGTAGTATGTCATTTTAAAATAACATTTTTTTGTCCATTTCTACTAATATAGATTAATTTTAAGAGTGATTAAAATTAATCTATATCGATAGAAATGGGCGAAAGAATGTTATTTCAAAATGACGTGCTATAAGTGACGCATCGTCAACTAAATGTGATTGAAGAACCGAGATTAAAGTTCATCTACGTTGATAAAAATAGACATTGGAGTAACGCAATCTTTTATGAAATATAAAGAACGATATTCACATTGTTATATAAAACTAAGAAATGCATGATTTGATTCTAGGAGGTATTTTATAACCAATGCCGCTTTGCACGCTCACTTCAACACCAAGGCGCACAAACGGCGAATGAAAGCGCTTGAATTGGAGCCGTATAGTATCGAAGACTCGGAAAGAGCGGCGGGCAAAGGAAGTTACGTTACGCCACAGAAGCGGAAGATCGACACCGTGACCCGGGAAGATCTCGATAAAAAGGACATGGATGCTGAGCCAAATGCTAAAGCGATGAAAATAAACGAATAGAGGTATCTCGTAATTCATTTCGAATGTGACGCGAGAGAGACGTTAAATTGGGACACGATGACTAACAATCTACGTAGATTCCCTTGCGCTTTAAAGCGTACGTACGGAATTTTGATGCGCGATGTTCGTCGAACGACTTTCCTCTCGAGCTTCGAGCGACGCTACGGTTCGGCACTGTACATTTCCGGCAATAAGGCTTACAAAGCGTTCGCGTATCTCTCTCCGTATCTGGACTTCGACGAAAGATTTGCCAATGTGGATAAACTGCGGAAGAATCTAGCATCGCGCGGGATGGACGTGGACATAGTTCGATTGAAGGAAGCTTGGAATTTTTATATAAAGATGGTCGCCGACAAATACGCGTTAGAGGACCACGATACGGAACTCGTCGATCGCCTGAAAATCCTGCGAAGCGCCGAGCATACTGCCGAGCAGAAGCAGGAGGTGCGCAAATTGCGTACGCAGTTAAGGATCATACGGCAAGATGTAAAGACGATGAAGCGAGCGATCTGGGATCTGGAAGAAGACGTAATAGAAAGGGTATTGAAGTTGCCGAACGAGTTGGATCCTAGAACGCCTGTTGGCGAATCGGTGATAATGAAGAGCGTCGGCAGCGCGACCGAGATGTCAGAGGAGAATAGGAGGAGTCACGTCGACATTGGCGCGAGCCTAGACCTGCTGGAGTACAAGAATCCTATTTGTTATTATTTGAGCAACGACGCGGCCTTGTTCGAGCTCGCTACGCTGGCGCACGCGGGCCGAGTTCTCGGTGGGAACGATATGGTCAGGATAATCGGTACGGATTTCAGCCGCAGTCTCCTCGTGGAAGCGTCCGGTTTGAATCACGAGGATCCTATGGCCGCATTCGTGATACAGGATCACAACGAGGTCGAGAGAGGCTCGCCGAATCGCATGCATCTGGTCGGCGGCGCAAGCTTGATCTCTTTCCTGGCGTTGCATACGAAGCAGCTGATAAATCCCAAGCATTTCCCGCTCAAGTACTTCGCCACCGGCCGACGGTACACGCCGCAAAATTCGCACGCCTCTGGTTTGTTCGCGGCGTGTCAGGCTTCTGTGGCGCATGCCTTTGTCGTGGCGAAGGACTCAAAGGGCGAAGATTACGGAATACTGTTCGAGGAACTTTTGGAGACCGTATGCAGGTTGTACGACGATCTGTGCGATCACTACCGCGTCGTTATGCGATCCGCGTCCGAATTGGAATCTTGTGAGGAAATGCGCGTATCTTTCGAGATGTGGTCGCCGTTTATGAATCGGTACATCGAAATCGGTCATCTATCAACGTACGGTGACTATTTAAGCAAACGATTACTGATTGCCTATCAAACGCCCACCGGCAGGGGCTTCCCCGCGGTAATATCGGGCACTGTTCTCTCCGTTCCGCGTCTTCTAGCTTGCCTGCTCGAACAGAATCCCGATAGGTTCGTGATTCCACCAAAGATTGCTGAATTTGTACTGTCAAACGATCGTGTTGTAAATTAGCGATAAAAGAAATTTCATCTATAGCTATAGCTATAGCTTTATTACGACATCTTATTTCGTAAAAAATAGGCAAACTTTTCAAGTCTCGCGGAAAGTCAATGCCGTAAAATACATTGGAGCGATCGATTGATAATTAGAATACGATTTGTAAACTCGACGAGATAATATTTTTAGAGCAGAATGTATCGGTAATGTATTATGCGTGGTAATGTATATTTAGGAAATATATACATAGTATACATAGTATTTGGTTTTTGTGTACAACGTAAGCGGTATTATCTGTTACTATCGGGTTGCTATTTTACGAGGTACCGATCGATGTAGTGCAAAACTTCGAAAGCTACCTCCACCATAATAAGTACGATAATCATCCACTCCAAACGAACGTGATGACGATCACTCAAATGCGACGATAAAATGCTCACCAGTTCCAAGCAATGATTTAATCTCTCGTTCATCACCTGCGTGTAAAAAATATATATCGTACAAAAAATATCAGTGTCGTACACAGAAGGCAACAAGATGTTATATTGAATGCTTACTCTCGTACGTTTGGCGATGCTAAAATATCCACATATTCGTTGATACAAGCTTTCCAAGTCGTCTCGTTCCCAGTAAAAATCAGGCGTATCCAACAGATCCGACGTTAGATTGATTCGATGTCTAAGGGCGAATAATTCGCCCTGTTTTCTCAACACCTCGTGCTGCGTCATTCGAATTTGCTTGCCAACTTTTAGATCCTCCGTAACGAATTCGATCGAGTCGACATAGCGGTTCAACGATGCTTCCCATATCCCTAACTTGACGGACTGCGCCATGGCGTTGGAGAACGTGTACTTATCCAAATTCCCAGCTTCCTGCGCCAGGATAATAGCGCCATCCTTCAAGTGGCTTTTTTTCCTATTGGATACCGAGAATTACTAAATTTATTTTGGAAAATATTCATTTGTCCAAGTACTTTACAATTTATTTCACCCAGTGAAGTTCATGAATGTAAAAGCATTTGGTAACGAAAACAAAATTAAAGGTACCCAGAATCGGCATAAGTATAATTCATTAACTCGCTCTCGGTATGAACCAGCTCTTCCATGTAACGATTTTGCTCATAACGTCTCAAAAATTGCAATAGGTTGCCGCATTCGAGATCAGAAATGTTCCACATAACAATGCTACCTTCTCGGAAGAAAAAGATCTCTCGTGGTTCGTGCCCTACTTCGTACTTGGCCACCGCATGTATAACGTCAGGCAAGGCTGCAAAAAAAAAAAGAAGATACAGAACAAATCGAATTAATTTTAATTAATTCTTTGACTTGGAAGCAGTAGGAAGGATTTTATTTATTTTAATGATGGAATAAAAGTTTTGATTGGTAAATACATTTAATTTCAACACATTTGTACACATGCGCGTGCGTATGCGTGCGCGTACATATATATTTGTGTACTTATAAATGTACGTATACAATTTCAATTTATACAAATTTCAGATTTATGATAGAAGACGGTATTGCTTTGAGAAAGGAATGACGTAACGTAGCTGCATAACGAGTATAATTTTTGCAATTCAATTCATTTTATGCATCAGTCGATTAAAAACGGGCTGTCGCAAGCACCTAGACCGCTCGCTACACCGCCTTCGTTATCAGTGGATAATTTAGTTCTTAACATGTGACCAGCTTGTTTGTTCAGTATAATATTCTTATCGTCTCCAATGATAACGCCGAATATGCCTAACTCCGAGACTAGCTCTTTCGTCTCTAAATTCATATATCCGTTTCCATATTTCACAACATAATTTCTGTGCACCGGTGGATAAATCCGATCCATAAGAATCCAAGCTACTCGAGTTTCTTTAGATTTCACAGATTCCAGAAAATCCTTGATATCTGTCCCGTACAAGTTATTACAACCGCCTTCTCTCTGTGGTTTCAACACGAAACGCTGAGGATTCGAGATACCCATTTCTACGGCGGCGTCCCCATATTTGTCAAAGTCCAGAGGATAAAGACCTGAAACGAAAAATCGTACATTTCATATTTTTATTCTGTATATAATCCATATAATTTCACTTTACATGCAATTAAATAATAAATATTATTACATGTATGTGCATTATTAATATTAGCAAACATTTTTCTGTAACTTATTCCAACGTATAAGAAAACAATCGCCTACCAGCGAATACTTCTTTGACTTTCGCCGCCGTCTTCTCATCCTTTAAGAAACGTGCAACCATGCCGGGCTTTGCGAGAGTTTGTTGAACCTTCTTCGTGCCGGCTAAGTGATATTGAATGCTCGGGCATTTGATTGCTAATGACCTCTCGATCAGCAACCTCGCGTCCCATTCTTTTTCAGTGCGATACTGACCGGGCTCGTAGCCGCATCTATAGTAAACTACCGCCACGACATAATTGTTCACCATTAGCTCCATATTGGAGCCCAGTCTCGCAGTGGCCGCTAATTGCGTCAGATTTCTACGAATTACTTTTATACTCGGATTCTGCTTTCGTATTTCATACTCGTGAAAACGTTGATCGCAAATATTGTACGTAACATCTTCGATAACAAATAAAATAACTGATCTGCAATCACGTGTTTTTGAATATGTGAAAATTGAAATACTCCACCGATGATAACATAAAATAATATATAACTGGTAAACAAGATTGAGTAAATAACGACAAATTGCAAGATTAGAAGTAAATTTATAGAAATTACAAACGTACTGTGAGTCGCCGTATAGATTCCATGCTTCTGTCAAACCCGAACACAGTGCTCGCAGAGCATTATTTTCAGGAAGATTTTTCAGCTCGGCCGTGTAGCCGAGCTCTTGCAGGACAAACTTATGTAGTTGCGTAGACGCGGGTCCTAGCCAACCGAATCCAGAGGCGATTGTATTTATCTCAACTTGCTTCCAGCAACAGTGAGACTCGAGCATTTCAGTGTCTTTCTTGGGACAACTTGTGTCCAACATAAGATCTGAGCGTAGCATGCCAAGGGATATTTTCTGTGCGGTCCCTTCCTTGCGAATAATCTCATAGATATTGAACAAGTTTTTAGTAAAGTCATCCACCTTTACAGTCTCTTGCAAGGTATCGTTTAAAAAGTCGTAATCGTGAGCTACTCTATGTACGAGTATATTCAAAATGATCTGGATATTGCAAGCGTTATGAAACTCCTCTCGGGGGAATGGCGACGGGAAAAGCGTGAACGGCGCGAATTGCAAGACATCTCCGTCGAAATTTTTTTTCGATCTCAAGCACATCCCATTCATGAGCGCCCAATCCTTCGCTTTGTCTACTAATTCCTCCAATTCTTCTTTTGGCAAATCCAGTGGGATAGGCAGTTTCATTGTCGCTTGCGTGTCTTCCTTCATCCTTCCAAATTAAATTATGCTTCAGAAGTTTGGTAATTATGAAGGAGAGGGGCTTTCTCACCGATTTGGCTGAAACTTGACAATTTTGTGTATTTTGGTGCGTAAAACATGAATCTATGAGTTAAAATTGTCGCTCTCAATTAGGAAAAAAGTTATTAACTAAAATTGACAGTGGCATAGTTAGGATGTCTGTCATACCGATGCGATACGATATATATGATGCAGACGTACGTGATCATGATTCATGCGTATTGACGTAAAAGTGCATGAAATTACAGTAATATAGTACAGTACAAGGACAATCTGTCCTATAATAGTCTGGCACCTTACTTTAATTATGTACTATTTGACTTTGTATTTATTATACGTTGCATTTATATAGACTTTTCAATATACCAATTATTTTCTGCTTTAAAAAAAAAAGCATAAACTCTATTTCTATTATCTTTTTTAACCATATATGGTTATATCAATTATTTTCTGCTTTAAAAAAAGCATAAACTCTATTTCTATTATCTTTTTTAATCATACAGTTAAAAAAGATAATAGAAATAGAGTTTATGCTTTTTTTAAAGCAGAAAATAATTGGTATATCGAAAAGTCTATATAAATACAAAGTATAATAAACACAAAGTCAAATAATAGCACACTATTAAAGTAAGCCGCTTAGGCGCCAGACTATTATAGGACAGATTGCCCTTGTACCGCACTATTGCTGTAAATTCATGAACTTTTACGTCACTGCGCAACCGTCAATTTTAGTACTTAAAATAATACTTTTTTCCTAATTGAGAGAGACAATTTTAACTTATAGATTCATGTTTTACGCACCAAAATACACAAAATTGTCAAGTTTCAGCCAAATCGGTGAGAAAGCCCCTCCTCTCCTTCATAATTACCAAAAGTTTCTAATTTCTAGGTACGGAGTACGCTGTTATTTTACTTTGTTTTTTTTTTTCCAATTAAAGCATCCGAATCGATTTTTAATATCTCCTGAAGCTTTGTTAAGTTGTATAAATAAACAATGTTTATTTTGACTTGCAATTATGCACAAAGATAAGATATTCTTCACAACGAAAAACGAGTACGAGGATTCGTAATGAAAATTATAACAATCACTTCACTGTATTTGATAGTTCTTAATTTATTGTATTTGAAATAATGAACTTCGCGTAATTATGTATATCAAAATAAAAAGAACATCAAATATATCGATTTACCTCGAGGCAAAAATTTAACACGAAATTCTCGTGTAATCACGAGCTTACCAGCCGACAACTAAGTAGCACTGACGATTCCAATCAACTGTCTGCTCTTTATACGCACGAGCATGATTGAGCGACGAATCAAACGGGAGAACGGGACAGTGATAAACTCGAAGAGGTCGATACACTCGGTGTAGCTCAAAAACTTACGTTCGCTTCGAGCAATCTCACGAAATCTCTCGCAATCTCACGCAATCTCACGCAATCGCTTACTCAACTCTTGTTATCGATATTATTTCACAAGAAAAGAAGAAAAGAAGAAACGTCGAGAAACCCCAGTTAGATTAAAGATACTTACGATCGATCGATGTAGATATTTTACTGGGAATATATAACTGTTGATCCAACAGGCCGTAAGCTAAAGCTTCCAAATTATATTCCTCAGCGGTGGCTAAGGCTTTCGCGCTCCATGCCTGACAAAGAAAAATTCTTTCACACATATTCCTCTCATTTTTTCTCGTTTACGAGGCAATCGCGCGAGGCAACGCCCCTGATTCCTCATACAACAAACTTACATTAGACTTTAGAACCTTGTCGCTTATCGCGACTCTGTTTCTCCTGGACGGTCCCTTTTTTATTTGAAACGTGGATATGTTGTCCACGACCTCGCGTTCGTTCTCTTTTGCGTTAATTCGTTCCGAGCGGATTGCAGAATCGTGAAAAGGTTTCCTGTGAATAACGCGCGTGTAATGCGTGGGAGGAAACCAGGTGTTTATCACCGCCGTCCTTCCGTGCAAGATCCCCGGGCTCGACGCGACCCTTCGTAATCCGTCAATGTCGATCTTACCTCGGCAGCTCGCTATCACAAGCCTCTGAATCATTGCGAGACTCATTTTATCAGATTTTCATTAATAAAAGTATACCTATTGCGGTGCAAATACCTCTCGGGTCTTTGGACAAAACTGGAAGGAAACTCGTGTGTTTATATGTACATTTATAACGCGCGCACGAGCATCATCGTCATGCAACACTTTGTTCACTATTCGATAACGTTCTTCAAGCCGATATTACTACTGTCAGTCATTATTGTCATTTAAAATATACGTATCGTTTACGTCATACACCGCACGTACCGCACGTTTCGCTGTGAACGAATTTGAGGTTATGTCGCGGACAAACGCCAGACGCCAGGTTGCCAGGTTATGGTCGTCCTTCCGGTCTCATCGTCGCGGTAGTGGCGCGTGGCGCTGCCCGACGCCCAAACGCCCAACCCTCTCTTACGTCTTGCACGTGGAAATTATTGGAGATCGGAGTACTGGTTCAGCGCTGATCAGTTTTGCTCGGTATAAATTGGTTATCTCGACCAGTACGAAGGATCAATCATGGTAAGTGCTTCGGGCAACGTTGTTTTAACAATTTTAGAGATTTAATTCTGCCGTGGCGACGATATATTCGTGTCGTACGCGTCGCGTCGGGTCGCCGATTTAGGTTAGGCGATCCGAAGCCGAACGGGACCCGCTCTGAACTTGTCCACGCAAAGTGTTATTAATGTACCGCGCGAATACTTTGTATATTGTGTCCGTAAAGGGATTGATGTTCTTTTTTTTTTTTTATATCAGGCGACGACCAAGGTCGACAATCCCGAGAAACCGGGACAGGAGGTCACTCCCATTCATCGAATCCGTATCACCCTCACGTCGCGCAACGTTCGGTCCCTCGAGAAAGGTGAGTCGGACTCAAACGTACCATTTATTTTGCCAATGAAATTTATTCAGCTAATTATTTGACAATTAAATGCTAATAACTTATTATTATTTTTGTCTCAGTGTGCGCGGAACTGATCAATGGAGCAAAGAAGCAAAAATTGAAGGTCAAAGGACCTGTTCGCATGCCAACGAAGATTCTGCGAATAACGACCCGCAAAACACCTTGCGGCGAGGGTTCGAAGACCTGGGATCGCTTCCAGATGCGAATTCACAAGAGAGTGATCGATTTGTATTCGCCGTCGGAGATTGTGAAACAAATCACGAGCATCTCCATCGAGCCTGGCGTAGAGGTGGAAGTGACGATTGCTAATGAATAAACAATGTCGTTAAAACTGCGGTTTTAATAAAGAATACAGTTTTTAATAAAAACTTGAAACGTATATCGATACATCTGCAAATACCTACATTAATATGACCAAAAAAGGCTCAAAACACATTTTAACATTAAGAACCGCGTTCTTTCCGTTTCTGTTTTAATTCGCAATTATTTTTTAAATAACACTCAATTCATTACGAACGGATAATTGGAACAATGCAATGGAGTTCTCTTTGTCAAAAATAAAAACCTCTGCCTTCAGATCGTTTATTGTATACCAAGTCAGTAGAAAATCTCGTTTCTATATAAATTACAATTAATTTTTTACACCTTTCACGTTCGTATTTATTGAAACATGACGCTGGCATGTCCAGCAAGACGGTAGAATATTTTATTAAATTCTACCTGCAATTGAGAAACACATGCGAATATCTGTCGGCTAATCGAATGTGTACTTAATTATTTTCACAAATATATATATATTTATTTATATATATATATATGTAAATGTATATATCTTCAATTTTCTTCCTCGGACATATCTTCTTTGTCGTCCTCGTCGATCGCTTTGCCATTCTGTTCAATACCTTTGCTGTTCCGCTCGGTACTTTCACCACCGCTAAAATCACCCTCCATTCCTTCCAGCTCATCCTCGTCGTCACCGGCAACCTCCGCATTTTCGAGTTCCGCTCGTTCCATCTGTCGCGCCAATTCCGCCTCGTCCGTCGCGGTAACGACTTTCGGCTAATATCACAGACAAGAAACGACGGTATAGTTCCCTTATTACGCGAATGAATTAGATTAATATGCGTCGTCCGTGAAACTTACTGCCATTTGAACATTGAATACACCACCGAGCGACGTTATCTTACTCTGTATGACTTCGATGGCGTCGCCTAACGCCTTTAAGCCGTCACTTTTTTCCGGGGTGGACGTCGTCATGACTGAAATAATCATATATTATATAAGATGAAACATCGTGATCATAGTACGATCGATTCGAAAGATAAATGTAAAACGTACCGTATAACGGAGGAGCAATTAAATTAATTTTTATGGGAAGTTCGTCGGTGGAAAGAGCTAAGCCAGCCTTCAGCGCGGTCTTCACAGCGTCGATTCCTTCGTAGCCGTAACACGCCACTTCCACGTCCGCTCTAATTTTCACCGCTTGCGAGGTGAGTTTTCGCTTGATGTTATTCAGTAACACCTCCTTCGTGTTTTCATCCAGACCGCATTCGGCCAAAATGGAGGGATCCCTAAAATTGTTCACATTCACAGATATATCTCTAGATAAACTAGAATACATTTTGCGCTTGTAATTGAATTTTGCTTACAATACTGATTGTTTGAAAAAATCATAAGCCGACGCCTTCTGCTTCTTGTACTTTTCCTCAAAGTGCCAGGCCGTTTTCTGATAGAGTTCCTCCAGCTGATCGTCATTGTCGTAGTGCAAAAGTTCCGCCACGTGTCTTAAAATTGAATTAACAGCTTTAGCCTTGGCGTATCTCTCGGTACACTTCTCCACATCCTCGGCGGACACGCGACGCTTGCTCAGATCGATGTAACCTGGAATCCACGATACATATACCTTTCGTCACTTCGACATTGACGATTTATGTAAACCGGTGAAAGACGTCCGCAATGAAAACTACCTTTCTCCTTGTCCACGCGAATAACAACGACCGGCTCGGTTTTGCCTACTCGGATAAGTTTGTTAATAGACCTGATACGTCTCCTGGAGAGTTCGGAGAGCAGGATCATGCCTTCGATGTTGTTGTACTCCAACAAGTGCACGTACGCGCCCATCTCGGCTATACTGCGTACATTCACCATCACCACGTCCTCCACCTCCGGATACTTTTCCTTGTAAAATCGACACGACAGCACCATGTTTCACTGAAAAAAAAAACAGGCGAGATCGTACAATACGGGCGGCGTTAAGAACAACACCCTAGTGATACGAGGAAACGGTATTTGGCAAAAATATATATGTAACTGATCATTTATTTTTTCGCGAGAAATACTCAAGTTTCCAGTCGAGCTCGTTGATTGGAGAAACGAGGGTGATAGGTTAACTTGTAGGTTAGTATTCTGAAATGTTGGTAAAAGAAACACCGATATCGTTCCGATCGTTACCTAAATAATTATTCTCGCGCAAAGATAAATCCTGCCTATATCTGTACGAACGGATTGAGTTTAGAATTGCGAAAAACCTCACGTAATTTGTTGACTCCTTTTTATGAAGAGACGTCGCCCAGCGTGGTAACATTGATCGTCGATCTGTTCTCATTTGCACCTTTTACACTTTTTTCTATTGAAAACGAAACGAGAACGGATGTGCGAAGAAATGGATGAGAAAATATCCGATTTTTTAAGCCAAAAGTTATTTATGACATGACTTCAAATATTTATGTGAAACATAATTTTTTTATTCTCAAATTATTTAAAAGCCATGAAAAAAATTATTTGTATTTTCGTGCATTTTGCACAAAAATGAAACTCCACGCATGGTGAAAATTTTTCTCATAGATTTCTTTACGTTCCTTAAAATTATTTTTCAAAATTCCTAATATTTATACGAATTGGAACATTTTCGGAAATCTGAAAAAGTTTACATTTTTTCTAAAATTGTTTACATATTAATTATATGTATAAATTTTGAAATATTAAAAAATTTCTATATTCTATATAATTTTTGAAGAAAACTTCTAAAATTTAAAGATGAAAAATAAGTAGTTTAAAATAATTTTCTAGAAATATTTACAAAAATTTAAAATATGAAAAATTCTTTTATGTATAATTCTTCTATAAAAAATTTTAAAAATTTTCTAGCTTTGAGAAATTTAAATCGAGATTAAAATTAATGTATAATTTAAATTGGTAGAGAGAAATAGACATAAGAATTTAAAAAAGATAAAAATTAAGTTAAACCGCGAGATTAAAAATTAATCCGCATTCATAGAAACAGACGTAAGTTAATCGACGATCGATAGAATTGCTGAAAATGTCCAATTATCGAATTTATTATCCCCAACCTAATCTTTTTTTTTTTTCTTTATACGTTAAACAACATTAAAGAATTAATAATTCCATGTTAAAATAGCATAGTTTATTACTCGACAAATTAATCGCTAATTGGCGATTGGCGATTGGTCCTACGAGTGGCAATCCGTCTGGACGGATCTTAATGGTCCGTTTACACGGGATATATTAGGCTCGGCGGATGCACCCGGGTGAAGTTTCCGAACGCAGCCCAAGTATCATACGAATGCATTGAACTATAACCATACTGGAAGGAGCACTCCACTGTTCTCAAGCGATCCGAGCTGTGTGAGTGAGATAGTTGAACGGGTACCGTGCTATCCTTGTCTGACTAACTGAAGCAATCACGTGACTCGAAATACTATCCACTCTGAAAACATTCACCTTCGTAAGCATTTTAAACACACCGAAATCACAGATTTCTGTGCCGAAATTCTATTTTTGTCAAAAAAGGAGACTTTTAATAAATGATAATTTTCAGAATCAAATACACATATAAAGAGGAAGAAAAGATCTCATCTATTTTTATGTATTACGTATATTAATAATTTCTAAAAAAAATAAGTAAATAATAAAATTGTAATAATTAAACATTATTGTAATGTTGCAAGAGTAGGATCATTCACAACGTTGAGAATTCAAGTTGTTATATTGTTTAATTTTCAGTTTGCAATACATGGTTAAATCTGAAGTACATTGGCCGATATATGTAATTCATGATCTTATATTTTATATTTAAAACCATCTTATTATGTGTGACTATCTTGAGATGCTATGTTGAAATATTCCGATATGTTAAAATAATTTGAAGATGATTTTAAGTATAAAATCAGACTATAAATATTGGTCTAGGAATATATATAGTAAATAATATATTAGGTGTATAAGTTAAAATTTTTTCAAAAAACGTTATACATGTGACAGAAAAGTCTAAATTTAGAAGACGCTCATATATATAACATAATACTTAAATCTCTTTGAACAGAAAAGTAAAGAAAACTTTCTCTCTCTCTCTCTCTCTCTCTCTCTATATATATATATATATATATATATATATATATATATACACATATTAATTAATATACTATCGCTATTCGCATAAACAAAACTTTGTACGTACCATTAGTCAGTCAGTTGCTAATAGATTAAAACACATTTTGTTTTTATGACTATCAAAAAATATGTTAAATAAAAAGTTCGTCCGATTATAATATGCCGAAAATAATTGTACAAACAATTAAAGTATATTGCAATCTTTTAGCAAGTGATTATACATTAATTAAACATTTATGTATATAAACTCTGTACATACATATACGTTTTAACAAAACGCACAATAAAAACAAATACGTTTCAAGTTTCAACACATTGATACATCTTTTAGTAAAACGATGTACACAAACAAAATATTTGACAATATCTATGAAACTTAAATACATAGATATATATTATGGATAAATAAAATATAAAGAAATGTAAATAAAACATATACGAAACTCAAATAAAACTGAAAAGAAATTAAACAGAAATAATTGTTTTAAAGTAAATTAATTATACATGGTAGAATAAAATTGTCTTGTGCAACTTTGCCCTACTTGTACCACGTTTTTTAAAATGGCGCTCTGTTGCTTTTTTGCAATAAGTTAAAATACGAAGTTTGATATATTTCCATGCTATTATTTTAACTATTTGAGTCTCGTGAAGATCTTCGTCTCCTGTATTGTCTATTATAGGATGTTCAGGTGTAAACATTGTTTTTATGTTTGGCAATAACGTTTGTATAGTATTCATCACAATGTTTTGTTTAAAATTTGTTTCTTGCATACCACGAAACATTAATTCTGTTTTAAATGCTCTCTCTACAGTTTCCACAATTTTAAAAACTGCACTTGACGGATAACACAGTTTTCCGCGATTTACAAAATGTGTAAATGAGTTATATTTCATAATATCTACTGTATAATTATGAATATTATCACACATTGCCACTTCCTTTTCAATTAAAATTTTTGCACAATGATGGCAATTTATTTCCTTTAATAATGTACGAACTATAGTACCAGCTATATAATACAAAATATTTTCTTGTATACATGAAAGCTTTATATCATTTGCTAGATTTAAAAATGCTTCTGATTCCTCTGAATTTTGGTTTGTATCATAATCATGTGTAACACGGGTCGGTTTTCGAAATTGCAATATGGAGCACGTTTCGGAAGTATCACCTAAACAATTGGCGTTCACACTAGCACGAACAGCATTATTAAACAAAAGTTGCCGCAAAGCCCATTTAAACTGTAAGACATTAGGATTGTCGTTCCATCCACCACGTCTTCTTATGCATGAAAAAAATAATTCTATGTGATCCTGAGAACACTTGTATGTCAACAAATATTTCAAAGGTTCCTCTTTTCTGTTCAGTAAATCACATGCTAAATTATAATAACTTTCAGTATTCATTTTAAATCCTACTGCAAAAGTACGTCGCGAATGGAGAAAAATATTTTTGTCATCTATTTTTATACTTGAAATGAATGTCATGCTATCATCGAAAATTTGCTTAATTATTTGTAAGTTATTTATCATCATTGGTGACTTAAAACCTGTACCAAAACTGTTTCGTGAATTCATTATGTCGAATAATCTATCAATAATACGGATGAACTTGGTTGTTGCTTCACTACCTTGAAAATCTTTATGTCCGCTTATTCTGAGAAAGTCAGTGGAATCAGCAACAGAGTTACTTAATACTTGTGCTGCTAGACGTACATTCATTTTATTATCTTTAAAATAAATATGCTTATGACTTAACTTATTAGCAAGTTTCAAATCTGCTACTTCTTGAAGCGCGTGTAATTTTTCTATATAATTGAATGAGATTGAACCAAGGTCTGATATCATATTTGACTCTGCAAAGGCATTTCGTGCAAGTTTAAGCATATGACATGGATCTAATATGCAGTAAATGTTTGACTTATTAAGTGGATGTTCAAAATAACTTTTCATGTTATCACCAGAAATGTTACACCCAAGTAATTCGAAAGTTGAAAGATTGGTTCTAGTCCCATCACATGTTATGGAACGTACTGTTACACCTACTTCATACAGTTTGACAATAGCAGATTTAATTAACTGTGTTTGAATGTTTGCATTAATTTTATTAATATAAAAATATGCTATTGGACATTTAAATTTATCAGTGTACGAGACAATTTGGAAAACTAAAGCTTCTGTAGCCATATCTGTAGAATTATCACTTAAGATACCACCGAAATCAACAAAACCCACGTTTTTATCATCATTAGGATCAGGTACAATTTGTGACCGTATAGCCATCGAATCAAATATTAAAGCAACATCTTTCAAGAAATGTTTCTTTGGCACTTCTGTTTGTAAATATTCAAAAACCTCTGTTAAAAAGCCAACATTACATTTGTAATTGCTCAACCACTTACGTAACATTGATGGATGAGGAAGAAATAGTGTTTCTCGAAGAAACTCATACGCTTTAGGACTATAAAAATGTAGTGTTAAAGCGAATTGTTTCATGTGTGGTGTATACCGCCTCCGTGATTTTTCAACATTTTGATTCCTATACTCATTTAAAATAAGCTCTAATTTTAAACCATCAAAATTGCTCATTAATACCTGTTCGAGATCCGAATTATGCATATTATTTGTTTTCAATGTGTCTATAAGATTACGCATTGTAGTAATGGTTAGCTCTCGACGACGTAAACGTTGTTGTAATATATGCACTTTCCTCTGTAATTGCGTATTCTTTTCTAATATCCTTTGTTTCTTAGGAGAAACTTGAGTACTTATATCCACAGATGCCCGTTTTATTGCCTGGAATAAAATTTCAACTTTTATAAAGTGAAAGAAATATTAAGATAATGAAAATTATTATTTATGTGTACCGTTTCACATATTTGTCCTTGTGACATAGTCTTCTCTGCTTCACGTGTAAAATTCTGAAATATAGTATTAGTATATAATTTTTACTTATAAAATTAAATATAATAAAATAAATATATTATATTTTCAAAGTATTATAACACACATCGAATATATTATTTTCGTCTCTTGCATCTTCAGATCCTGAGTAAAAAATTGAAGGAATTGCATCTTCTTTTAATATATTCTTTCCTGTTGGTGTGGATGGTTGAAAGGAGTTTTCACAAAAATGCGTACAACAAATATATATATTACGTTGTAATGTGATTAAGTCTGGTGGAATTGCTTGCAACCATTTGTTATATTGAAGAGTATCCTTACGTGGAAATCTACAAAAAGGCGAACTGTAATATGACCCATAATATACATTATGTGTAAAACTTATAAATTATACTACAAACAATAAATTTAATAAACCAGAGTACAAATTTATTCTAAAAGACGTCTCCAAAATGTATAAAAAAGTTTCATGTTTTTTAGACGTTATTTCGACATTTTTTAAATATCATTTAGAAATTTGTATTATCTGAACATTATATAAACTTTATTACCTGTGTAATGACACATACGGATTCTTATCTACTGTATTAAAACAAGTTTTTATGCAGCATTTTTTCCCCATTTTGGATCGCGCGCTGCACATCTCACACGCACTGCACAACGCATGTAAGTGATGTAAATACACACACATATATACGAATATGTATGTGTACACATGTACATACGACGAGTCGAGACCAGAAATGCCAGGATTGAACACTCGTGCGTCGCACGACACGAATAGATACAGCGTCTTTGTGTACGTGTCGAGGCGAATGTTTTCAGTCATGGTAGTTTACGTTAGAAAGAGACAACACGGTACCCGTTCAACTATCCCTCTCGGATCGTGAGGAACCGTGGTGGGGGTATGGCAGTGCTCCTTCCAGTATGGTTATAGTTCAATGTACGAATGATACGAATGTCACGATCAGGTTAGAGGATGGCAGCAACAATTATGATGATCAACAACGGCGGTGTCAGCGTGACGATGACAGTATTGACGGTGGCACGCGTTGTCACGAGCCGCGCGTAGTCGCGGACGGGAGTGCCCGGTTTGTCGCGCGCGCGCGCGCGCGCGCA
The DNA here is from genome assembly GCF_048541705.1 of Temnothorax americanus. Taxonomy (NCBI): domain Eukaryota; kingdom Metazoa; phylum Arthropoda; class Insecta; order Hymenoptera; family Formicidae; genus Temnothorax; species Temnothorax americanus. Next base: position 2,027,552 of record NW_027509253.1, read on the forward strand.
CGTGCGAGAACGGGGACGTGAGAGACCGCCGGAGAGGCGAGAGAGCGTCATTGCGGCCCGAGAAGGGAGGCGTCGACCCTTCGTTAACCCTTTTCCCTGGGAGAGAGGAGGAAAGAAAAAAAAATGCCGTTGGTCGTGAGGAATTGCCCGCATCTGGCCAACCGCGGCGATCTCGCCTTCATCGAGGCGGTGATGGCCCGGGACGAGCGCTTCGCCAAGTGCAGCGACTGCGACACCCCGGGGCCCAATCTCTGGCTCTGCCTGTTCCCCGACTGCCGCTGGGTCGGCTGCGCGGAGACCCACCTCGATCACAGCACCATCCACAACCAGAACTTCCCGACCCACTGCGCCCACATGAACCTGTCCACCAACAGGATCTGGTGCTACGCCTGCAAGAGCGAGGCGATCACCAAGCGCGTGCCGTCGCCCCCCTTGTCGCCGACGCAAATCGAGTTCAGGACTATCGGCAACAAGTACGCCGGGGACGCTCCCGGCAGCGTCGAGTCCAAGCTGGACGGCTTGGACAGGCTGATGCTCGACAAGTAAGCCAAGTTTCGTACAAACTTCCAATGCTAAAATGATTGCCCACTCATTTCCGTGCTTTCTTATTCTGAAATGAACTGTATCGTTGAATTAAAAACAGTCCAAATCTCTAGAACTCTGTGATTGATGATCTCAGAGTGATTATCGATTATTGATTTTGTTCATATTTTCATTAGCAGGGAGCATTCGTTTTGAGTAACTACGATATATTATCCAGGCGAATGTGAATTGAGTTTAGAATTTTGTAAAAAAAGAAACACTTAATGTGTCTTTTTTTTGTCAACAGGTTTTATGGAGATTGGGCGATAAACAGAATAAATGCTGAGAAAGGAAATTCATTTAACGAACGATGCGGGGATTCTCCCGACAGTACGGATTCGGACGAGAGCAAGGACTTTTCTGGGAAGCCAAGGGGTCTGGTGGGCTTGCAGAACATTGGCAATACGTGTTACATGAATGCGGCGCTGCAAGCCTTGTCCAATGTGTCTCCCTTGACGCAGTTTTTCTTGGATTGCGGCCATATGGTCAGCTACGTGTCGAAAGACAGGAAACCCGGATTGAGCCTGAACTATCTGAATCTCGTTCGGGATATGTGGAACAAGAAAACCCGAGGATACGTTGTGCCGCATGGTATCCTTTCGGGCATCAGGACGGTTCATCCGATGTTTCGAGGGTACCATCAACATGACACGCAGGAATTTCTCAGATGTTTCATGGATCAGCTGCACGAGGAGCTGAAAGAGCACGTCGAAGACGACAGGGACGTTCAGCTGCGACTAAAGGGGCTGGGAGACCAGTCCTCGGAGGACGAAGACGAGACCGAGATCGACGGTAATGCCTCCAGTCAGTCCGACGCCGAATACGAGACCTGCGACTCGGGCGTGAGCGAGCAGAGTTCTCTGAGCGACGAGGGCGAGCGCGGCACTAAGAGGCGTTACTCGCGCGTGTCGCAGACGGAGAAGCTGCGGAACAAGTTCACCAACAGGAGTACGAAGAAGTCGAATGTCGAGCCGACGTCGTTGCCGTTCGCCCCGGTGCAGCGCTCGCCGCAAAACTCGCCGGCCAAACATCGCACCAAGAAGCAAATGAAGACGCGCAGCATAATCAGCGACACGTTCGACGGCAAGCTCTTGAGCAGCGTGCAGTGCCTGACGTGCGATCGGATTTCCACCCGAGTGGAGACCTTCCAAGATCTGTCCTTGCCGATCCCGAGCCGGGATCACATCGACATGCTGCATCAGGGATCGCTGACGCCGCAGAAAGCCGGGCCGTGCTCGGACGTGGTCTACGTGACCAATCAGTCGGGCTGGCTATCGTGGTTCCTGCAGTGGATGCGCTCGTGGTTCTGGGGACCAGTGGTCAGTTTGCACGACTGCCTATCAGCATTTTTTAGCGCCGACGAGCTCAAGGGCGATAACATGTACAGCTGCGAGAAGTGCAATAAGCTGCGCAACGGCATCAAGTTCTCCAAGGTCCTGGAACTACCCGAGATACTGTGCGTTCATTTGAAGAGGTTTCGCCACGAGTTGATGTTCAGCTCGAAGATCGCCAACTACGTATCGTTCCCCCTCGAGGGTCTCGACATGAGGCCTTATTTGCACAAGGAGTGCGTGTCCAAAGTCACCACTTACAATTTGATATCGGTCATTTGCCACCACGGCACGGCCGGCGGTGGCCACTACACCTGTTACGCGTTAAATCCCATCGCCAACAAGTGGTACGAGTTCGACGACCAGTGCGTCACCGAGGTGTCGCCGGAAACGGTGAAGCACTGCGAGGCGTACGTCTTGTTCTACAAAAAATGGTCACCGGAAATATTGCAGTTGCGCGACAAAACTATGGAGCTGATGGAGATATCGTCCCGCGAGGTGTCCGATCTGAACTTCTTCGTGTCCCGGCAGTGGATCAATCGCTTCAACACGTTCTCCGAGCCTGGTCCGATCGATAACTCCGACTTCCTGTGTCCTCACGGAGGTGTAATCCCTGTTAGGGCGCAATTCGTCGACAAGATCAGCATGCCTATACCGCAAGCGGTTTGGGAATACCTGTATAATGCGTAAGCTTCTATGATGATATTATTTCTGTTTATATTGTGCTTTTATATTTATGTATCTCAAATTTTTATTTCTTTTCTCAGATTTGGAGGAGGCCCAGCCTGCACGCATCTGTACGAGTGTCCGACTTGCGAAGAAAAGTACGAATCCTTGCAGAAACGTAGACAGTACGAGATGGAACTGTTCCAACGGTTGAATACTGACAATCCCACGGCCATTTACGCGTTGGCCATGGCATGGCTGAGACAGTGGCAGAGCTTCGTCCGAGGCAAGGAGACGCAGCCACCTGGACCAATCGATAATAATTCCATCGTTGTAAATAAAAATGGGCAAAATAGTCTTAAAGTTGGTAAGTCTTCCTCCATCTCGACAAATAAGCAAGTCTTCTTTCATCTCGAAACGGTTGTCAAGTCGTAATTGTCAGATTGTTAAAAAGGATTATAATGTTTTATTTTATTTCTCTTTAACACTTATTCTCCCTTTTTTCGTAGGCTCGGATTACGGTCAGATCCCCGAAGAGTTGTGGCAATTCTTCCTGACTACGTACGGCGGTGGACCAGAGCTAATGCTGCACTCGTGTCAACGACCGGCGCCCGCTCAGCCTAACGTTTCTATACATTCCGCGTCGAATCCAAATTTGATAGATCCGAATCTTAAATGCAATCGCGTAGAAGCTAAGGCCAACAAACTTTGTACGACCAGGAGCTCGGAGACGATTTCGCAACAGGACAGCGCGATCGACAGCCTAATTTCGAGCAGCGACTCCCATCAGACGCAGAGGGACGTGAGCGAGTGAGTAATTCGCGTGCGAATTGCAATTTTGCAGCCTCGTTCACCGCGGCGAACATTTCCATTGGTTTCCTTTAAGTTTAGTCTCTAAGTAATCAAATTATTCTACTTTCGAAATTCCACGCATTCGAAGTTTCACGCTCAGATCGAGAGACGGCTTAGCACTTCCTTATTAGATTATTACAGACGAGACGATCTCGATACCTTTGGAAATGAAACAATTTTTTTTTCTTCCGAGATTTGACGATGAAAAGACAATCGGAATACTTTTTATACCGGTAGCGATTTTTGTACGAAATTTGTGAAGCCGAATCGTGTGCGTTTATGTGCTAAATCTGAAAGTAATCAAATCATAAGGAAGAAATATATATGCGTATATATATGATCGAATGACTGCGTTTTGTCGTAATTGTAGCGTGATATATCTTGACGGTAATTACATTTTTTTCATAATATATATAGCGACATATTAATCTCGCTTGAAAAAAAAACTGAGAACAGAACGCTTGTCTCTTAGTTCTCTATGGGAAAGAGCCCCCATTAGGGAATGCTACACTCTCGAACATGTAACACGCTCTTCTTTTATTTCCAAATCGTCGGTTTGGAAAATCGAATGACACTGATTGTTTTAGGTCCATTGTTCTGACGCTGTAAAGTCACGATTCAGCGATGCTCGTTCAGCGGCGTGGAATTTCACCGTACAGTTTCATCGATGGGAATATTGTATATGATGGGTCAACGTAGTTATAGTACAAAAGAATTTTTGCTATACATATATAGATGACTGTATTATTTAAATACAAATCTTAGCTCGTACTTTTTCTTTCGCCCAAAGTCTAGGCCGTAACATCCGCGCATGACCTCGATAGATGTATCACATATTTTCGATGTTTGTACATTTGCCAACGTGTGCGTGTGTGTATCATTCTTGCACATAAATACCAGAGATGGCTTTCTTTTTTCTCGTTCCCTTTCGCGAACTTATGTATGTACATAACGTCGTTGCTTTTTCTCCGTTGGTGGTAGCCTCTCATCCGGAAAGAAAGAAATAAAAGATATGGAAGACTGACAAATATCGATTTTATTTAAAGAGAAACTTTCAGTTAATTGTACGATTTAGCGGCAACCGAGTCACGAGATTGAACGCAATCGTGCAAAGAACCACGATATTTTTTACGTTTCGTTTTTAAACGGAGGAAATCTTGTTGTTGTTATTTAGTAAATTAATTGCTGTACACGTATCTTTCATAATATTCACCAGAGCCAACGAGGATTTCTCGTAAGCGTACGATTCGTTGATTTCTTTCGCCGTTTTTAAACATGAAACAGTTGAGCTTGGCAATTATTTGTATAAGCGACGAAACGTGCTTCTTAAGGCTCCTGTTTCCTACAGCCGCGTTAAATTACGACATCAGAAAGATAAATCATTGGAATCTCTTCTATATGTCGAGATAAATTAGCTTTTCGCGTGCCATTACGTTAAGCATAACAGAAATCTTATCTTACTTTATACTTTTGCCTACTTCTGGCAAAATTCTGACATAATGTTCAAGTATTTATTAACCATCGTCTGTATTACGTATAAAAGGGAGAGGATTGTTATGGTTTAGAATATTTGAGGATTAATTTAAGGTATTGAGAATATTTGTGTTCATGACATCTATATGTTAAATTACAACATATATTCTCTATATGCTTTTGTGATAAATATTTTAAATTTTATACGTCACGATTTCTTGCAATTCCTAAACAAATAATTCCAGAATTATTTAATGACTTGGCTGCATCAGAATTATAAAGCGTTACATTAATCTAGAAGCAGGAGATTAGTAAAAACGTTGAGCTATATAAGCACTTAGTGATTATAAATACTTGGACATTTTGTATTAAAAGTGCACACGTTTTCTCTCTTTCTCTCTAGTACTTAAGAAGCGTGTTCTATCGCATATAGGCCGTTAATTGCGTAGTTTAATTACTTTATATGCTCGTAGAAAGAAAAGTGAAAAGAATTGCGAGCTCCTCGTGTAAGCTCAGTTGTGTCTTCGTGGATCCTATCTTGTTACCGAGGATATTTATCCTTATATAGCAACCGTTCATTTTAATACCACAATTGCATATTGCGAGGAAAAGTAAAGAGAAAACGCAATGCAATGCGAGCTCCACCCGCAGGGACGCAAACAATTCTAAAGAATTGTTAAGGCCAATTTTGTCTGTAATTATTATCCAGAGCGAAGTGCATAAGGTGAATAATAAATAAGTTGGTTTCTTTATTTATCGAAACATCCGGACTATGTCATTTCCAAGCGAAGCGTGCATGCGTTTCTTCGTGGTCTAAAGTATCCTAATTTATTCCTTATAGCTATGGAATTTTAATCAGTTCATCGTGGCTTAATCAAAACTCGCAAATTAGAAATTCGCAATTGCAAAAAACGTCAATTGAATCACGATTGATCAGATATACTACAATTTTGAACCTTTGAACCGCAATATCGCAAAGGATTTCTTCCCACGATAATACGAATAAAGTGATCCAAGCGTTTCTTCGAAGAGACAACTGTATCTCTCTGTCGTCGCGGTCATCAACCCCAAATTCCAACGTCGTGTCTCGCGTCAGCTTCTCTCACGAGAAGCGGGCGATCTGTTTCCATCTTGGAAAGGGGAAAACGGGATGCGAGCGGATCTACAATCGCCTCCGCGATTAATTCGAGCGAAGTCGCGCATGATGATCCGCGTATTTGCGCGTGGCTGAAGGGTCGGCGGGTCTTATCCCACCCCCGTTTGCGAGGGGGTGCCTCGCGGATACACGGCGCGGGAAGCACGCGCGAGATGACGATAACGTCTCTCTCTTTCGCGGAGAGCATCGATCGAATCCTGCGCATTCGGGGGAGGCTGGCCATATTACCCCCGCGGATCTCCCCGATCCCTTGAAACGCCGCCGTGGTCCCCGGTGCTGGTCGATGCCGCGGATCGACGGATTCGCCTCCGCGATTCTGGCTTCGCAGGCCGCGGTGTAGATCGTACGGGCATCGTCGTCGTCATGCGGCTCCACAATCCGGGTAGTTAGGTAGTCTCGCGTCTCCCCCGTCGTCGTCGTCGTCGTCTCTCGACCACTTCTCCGCCTTATTATTTTCTTTCTTTCTTTCCTCCTCGCGTCTTCATGAAGCCTCGCTTTCGACCGGGGCCGTTTTTAGTTTAGTCTCTCATTTCCGCGCTGCGCGAGGCTCGAATCGTCGGGGAGTCGAGGAGCCGGGATCTCCCAGGAGAAACATCCGAGGCGGGCGCCAGATTCGCCATTTGGTAAGCACGATTGTCTCATTGATAATGCCAGAGTACGAACTAATCTGTAACATTAAGGACTCTGAGACTTCTATGTAATGAGAGAGAGAAGCCCTCCCCCCCCCCCTCCACGCTCGATCTACCCACAAACGCATCCCCCTTGCACGTCCCCCTCGTTCCCCTCGTTACTAATTTAACACATTTTACTCACCACTGGCATATATTCTCTGTATTTGCAACACCTGCAAGACCCGGACGATAAAAATTTGGATAGCCCGAAGTAATGTCCGACACCCCATTTACCTCGCTGGGGAATGCTATACTTCACCCCCTACACCTCTTCAGTCACTGTACCCAGTTTACGTGCCGGGCCGCGTCTGTAAGGAATTAAACATATCCGCCGTAGAAGCAACAGATAGGGAGAAATGGCGAATTTCCGGGGATTTTATATACCCACCTTCGGCGCAACGGTCAACGTCGCTTGGGAGACCTTGAAGGCCATGTGGCCGGAGAACAGTCCGTGCATGGAGCTGATCCGCGGCGGCGGCGGCGTCGGCGGTGGCGGTATGGGCCAGGGCCATCCCCAAGGCCAGCAGCCCGGCCATGCCCAGTTCAAGTCCTTCGACGAGGGTCACGACAATACCGAGATGATGACCATGAACGGGGATCGGGCGTATCGAGATCAGAACAATGTCGGGATCGCCGAGGACTCCTTCAGCTACCAGAGGAGCGGGTAAGGATCGCATCGCGTTTCCCAGTCGGAACTCACTTCCTGTCTCCTACCTCAGGTTTAATTCATCATCCACATCTCGCTCCGATTTCAGGGACAAAGTTAGAACCGGGAGCGTAAGCAGCGGTGAATTCAGCGAGTACGACGAGGGTGGCGGAGAGTTCGGCGGGCCAGGTGTCAAGATCAACGAGTGGCAAGCCGCTTGGAACGTTACAAATGCCATTCAGGTACATATGCAGGATCAAGGACGGAGTTTCCGGTAGCTCTATGCGAAATTCTTTTCACTAACGTGGAAAGAAAAAATAAAATTGTATCAGAAAAATACAATTTTACAATAATTTCCTACAGCTTCTGCCTTTGAATGGAAGACAATATAGAATCCATTTATATATATAGAAGCTGAGAAACGTTATTGCGATGTTGTAACATTTAGTTGTGAAAAGTCTCGTCGCAAAAGGAAATTACAATATTATACAATTGTATTTATCCGTGAATCATCCGTTTTCGCGCGAATTTTTCAGGGAATGTTCATCGTCTCTCTGCCGTTCGCCGTTCTACGTGGCGGTTACTGGGCGATCGCCGCGATGATCGGGATCGCGCATATCTGCTGCTACACCGGCAAGATCCTGGTCGAGTGCCTGTACGAGCTGGACACGGTGACGGGGCAACGTGTGCGGGTACGAGATTCGTACGTGGCCATCGCCAAGGTATGCTTCGGGCCGACGTGGGGCGCCCGCGCCGTCAACATCGCGCAGATCATCGAGCTGCTGATGACCTGCATTCTGTACGTGGTCGTATGCGGCGACTTAATGATCGGCACCTTTCCCGAGGGCGCGATCGACACCCGCAGCTGGATGATGCTGATCGGCATATTTCTGCTGCCGCTAGGCTTCCTCAAATCCCTGCAGCACGTATCCGTGTTGAGTTTCTGGTGCACAATGTCTCACCTCTTCATCAACGCGATCATCATCGGTTACTGTCTCCTGGAGATTGGTGACTGGGGCTGGTCGAAGGTGAAGTGGACGATCGACATAAAGAACTTCCCGATCTCGCTCGGCGTTATTGTCTTCAGCTATACGTCGCAGATCTTCCTGCCGACCCTCGAGGGCAATCTCATCGATCGCTCCAAGTTCGACTGGATGTTGAACTGGAGCCACATCGCCGCGGCCGCGTTCAAGTCGCTCTTCGGCTGGATCTGCTTCCTGACCTTTCAGAACGACACGCAGCAGGTGATCACGAACAACCTGCACTCGGCCGGCTTCAAGGGCCTGGTGAACCTGTGCCTGGTCGTCAAAGCGGTGCTCTCGTACCCGCTGCCGTATTACGCGGCCTGCGAGCTCCTCGAGCGCGCCTTCTTCCGCGGCCGGCCGAAGACGCTTTTCCCGACCATCTGGACGGTGGATCGCGAGCTCAAGGTCTGGGGCCTGGCCTGGCGGGTCGGCGTGATCGTGTTTACCATTCTGATGGCAATCTTCATACCGCACTTCAGCATCCTGATGGGCTTCATCGGCTCCTTTACCGGCACCATGCTCTCCTTCATCTGGCCCTGCTACTTCCATCTGAAACTGAAGAGGAACTCGATGGAGTGGAGCGCCGTAGCGTACGATTGCTTCGTCATCTTCCTCGGTATTCTCTTCGGCGTGATCGGCGTCTACGATTCCGGCTCCGCGCTGATCGATGCCTTCGAGATCGGCCTGCCCTTCTAAGCGATCTCGCGCCAGCTAGGTCCTTTTGTTGTTCTTGTCTCGCACCAAAATGATATTGCCGAAACGTTCTCGAGCCGCCGAAATATTTGACTCTCGAATTTCAACATGTTGCTCGGTACTCGTGCAATAATTGCTGATGCATGCGGGAGACTACATAAAATTCAAAACAGAAGAACAGATAATTGAGAATTTTGTGCTTTGGAAAAAATTTTAAATTTTTTTGAATAACATTCTGATTAATAATCAACGGAACTTTTTTTTTTTACAAAGTGTACTAGTACCAAATTTAAAAAAAATATGTATATCATTGCGAAGTCCTTTTTAACTATGAACGCAATTCTAAAAATTTCGCAATTATAAAATTATAAGAAATGTCTCTGAATTCGAAACATGTCAGTCGAGGATCAAATATTTCACGTGCTCGAAGGTGATTAATTAGTGTGAGAATTTTGCATCGCGTGTAACTCTATACCTATTTCCTATCACACATCATTTTAACGTCTTATTTTCACGAAATGGCGCAGTTATCTTTCTTGAAAACGATCTTTAATTGATCAACCCATTAAAGTGTAAAAGCGTCTTCCCATTCGTGTAAAAATCGATCGCACGATCTGTGCTTTCGTAATGGCACGTTTTAGTTTTTCACGTCGCAGATTCGCATTTAAATCATTACGAATTAATAATTTCAGAGCAACAACACACCAATTTTCCCAGTTATGATAGCTTCGAGCGAGCTGACGTTTAGAGACGTGAAAAATCAAAATTAGACGAGAACGTACTATTTTCTAAACCCAACTGTAGCGTTCTCTTTTTTCAGAAGGAAGATTATTGGGCTCCTTAGAGCCGTTAAAAATTCCGTTGTACGTTTCATGTTTCGGCCAGGATCGCGACGTTTCTATAAAGCGAGGAATTTATCCAGTCGTCAAGTCTTCCAATCCCCGATTTATGCATTTGCATTTCGGGAGCCTTTAGATAAAATGAGAGATCAAACGCGCATTGAACGTGTGACAATAAAGCACGATAAGTAACGATGTCTTCCACGATGCAGCAGCAAGCAGAGCGCAGCCTAACTAGTAGTTGACTACTGTTACAGTTTTCTGGATTTTATAATTGTATCGCTGCGGAGTTACATACCCGTGTAATAATTTTTATGCGACGCGTCGAATTGTGAATCGCGACGACGGGACGGACGGCACGACTTTGTCATGCTACGTTAGCGACAGCCTTTTAGCCAATGATGAGTCTGCCAAATAACTTTTTGGATTAAAGTAGTCCGCCGTGCGCCCCGTCCCGTCGCCGGAATAAACGAGACGCAAGACGATGCGTGAACAGTTATGTACAACCGAGTACAATTAGTTATATAATCCAACGTCTTCCAAGATCGTATAGATCGTTAGTTTAAGGAGTATAGACAATGTAGTCGTTCCGTGAAACTGCAGAATGCCGCGATGGCTCGAGAAGTATTTTATATACGGGATACGTCTCGTAAAATTTATATTCTGTACGGACAATTAGCAACGTGCTACATTTTTTTGTTTTTTCAAGATCCAGAAATGAGTCTATTATAATTTTTGCACCCTTGACATTCATGGATCCTCAAGATAACAAATGTTTAATGGCGTGGATGCTTGATTTTACAGATTTTTAGATTCACAGATTATAGACTCTTTGAATTATTGAATTGGTTTTTGATTTCGTTTTCGATAAGCTTTTGGATATGTAAATCTTTTAAAAGTACTCTTTCTAAAAATCCTTGAGATCTTGCTTCTTTTTTTCCTTTCTCAAAGCCACACGAGCGTTCTGCAGACATGGGAAATTCGCAGACTAACTAAAACGCGTTAATAATCGTGAAACGAGTCTTCCAATAATGTCTTCCAGAACGATAATATTGATAACAATATCGCTATATGATAATGATGTAATACTATTTATTGAGCAAAGAATCTTTGTCGGATGATATTAAGCGTTATATTGAGAATTGTAGACGTTAAGAGTTAACTCATAAGTTACGGTCATGCGTAATTGATGTTTCATATCAATGAATATATCAATGACACATAATGTAAGTAAAGTCACGCTGTTCACGAAATCAATTTAGATCGTTAACGAGGGATCATCTTACTCCATTGTATCAACAATAATGATCAAAAGTGGTTGAATGAGAATTGCGTTGGTATCTCCTCTTCGTGATTATCGAACGACGATAGATCGGTAATGTTTGTCGTGTAAAATTTAATTGTGCTTTTTGATATATCGTGCGAAACGAGAGAAAGAGCCTCCCAATAATGTCTTCCAGAATCTCTCTTATCGGCCTGAGAAAAATAGAATGCTGCAACATAAAATCCGTTGTATAATCCAGAGAAATAGTTGTTCCAACTAGATAATGCTAATCACGATGAGATACTTCCGAGAACTGATGATGTTCTGACGAAAGCAAGCACGTATAGGCTTCCAAAGCTCTTTTGCAGAAATATTCATATATTTCGCAGCGTTTTCGCGAAGAGCAAACCTCATCGGTGTGTTGTGTAGGCAGAATATACCTATAAACGTTATAAAATGATGTAAAGCGGCCTCCGTACCTATTGTGAAAAAAAAAAAAATGAAAATACATTATCCGTATGAGTACGCGGAGTGATAATATATTAACAAAATTTTACGGGGGTATTTTACTTCACCCGGTATAATATAATACACATATTATTTCTTTACTGCAGAATCACACCTGCAAGAATTTGTTTTCAACACAGAATTAAATTTTGTTTTGAATTGCTCTTGCTTACTCAGATGCATATATTTGTAGCAGGAAAAGTAGAAGGATAAATTGAGTGGATATTTCATTAGTCAATACATATATATGTAATTAGATTTATTAACAATGCTTTATTACTATTTTTCACAATAGAATAATCTCAGAAATGCTATGACTGAAAGTAACAGAATTACGGAGGCTTGAAATTCCAAACATTATGGATATGGCAACGTCACTTTTCCTAACAAAGAAAATAAAAAGTTTATATATTAGACAACAGTTAGGTTCAAAAGAAGTGCTCTTGAGAAAATCTAAAATTCTCACTTATGCTTTATCGTCGTTTCCGACGAGCCTAATTACTATCTCTAATATGATATATGAAGTATAAAAAATTAATAATCGAATATGTGCATATATTCTACATGATTTTACTCCTTCGATGAAATTCAACTAGATCAATTCAGATATGATTTTCAGTCGCATGAGCCTCCAGGAGTTACCTAATAGTATGTCAACGAATCATACAAGCAACGAACGAAACAAAGATTAAAAAACAAATATTAATTGAATATATAAATAAAAAAATAGAGATATATATATATATATATAATATATAAATAAATTCAAATAACATTGTCGATCCGTAAAAGTTGCTTTTGCTCTAATGTTAGGTATAATCATTGTTAAATCTAGTTAGAATTTGTTAATCTCACAGCTGTTCTTGATCTGAAACGTCCCGTTTTTTTTTATTGCTTTTGCTAAAATATTCTTTGATTGTCACTTGAACAGGAGTGAATTTTTCTTTCGGGTTACATTTCATATAAAAATTCGGAGATGTCATAAACAGTAACTTTGCTATTTTTTTTCTGTTATAAAAGCGCTATGTTTCTGTTAACGTAAAATTGTGCACATTATATGTATATATAAATGTCCCTTTGCTGTGCCACCCGTTAATGATACCTGAGATAAATGAGATTATTTCAAGACGAAAATTCTAATACCAAAATGCCGAGGCTATAATATATAGTTTTTAAATAAGAAGTCTTCAAAGTTGGCCAATCAAGTTGTCCGAAATTCGCACGTTCAGTCATGTCACATTGCACAGTAGTGAAGATATTTTCAAGCGCATCAATTCATTTATTCTTTTCTCTAGAATTAATGTTCTTGAAAACACTTTCATTACTGCAATGTGACATGCCTGAGCGTGCAAATTTTATTGGCCAACTTTGAAGACTTCTCATTTAAAAACTATTATAGGCATTTTGATATTAAAATTTTTGTCTTAAAATGATCTTGGGTATCTGCCATTAACAGGTAACACTGCAGGTCTGGAACATCCTGTATATACGCATACATACATATATATACACACGTGCTACATATAGCATATACGTAGCATTTACATAGTACTCGAAATTTAGAGCAATCTTAAGAGAATCAGAGAAATAAAATCAAACATATAATATAACAGAGTATTTATATATATATGTATATATATAAAATTCTGAAACAAAAAAATAGAATTACATACGATATATTATCACTCGGCAAACTTGCAGTCATCCACGTAACATTCTCGAATGCTTGTTCCAAAAATAAGAATTCGTTGGGAACTATTCGAATAACTTGATTTTCTCAACTCGTATATTGCCATAAAAATTAACTTTTGAAATATATATCACGCATTTCAACAAATATTTATAAAAGCTTTGTCTCCTATCAGACGTTGTCTATCGGTAACTTACAGTTACATCATAACACTTCATACATTTTTACTTCACATTTCTGTTATTTTTTTTATTTTTGGTCACTCAAAGCTACCTTTTCTTCTTCTACGTGTAAATCCTCTCTTAGAGATTCTATCTTATCGACTACAATGCTATTTGCAACGTCAATCTCTCTATCATTATTATCTGTGCGTTCTTGAGTTTTATTAATACATTTTGTTGAATCCCGTTTATCGTAAGTGTTAATCTTTTCGTCCGTAATAGCAGTTTCATCTTCTATGGCCAAATTTTCTTCTTCTTTTAAGGCTTCATCCTCGCTTCTCAGTTTATCACTTTGTTCTGCTATACAATATACATCGGTTGAAGATGGAATCGCAACACCGTTTACTTCTTTTTCTTCTGGAGAGCTTTTCGCGTCGTGCTCAACATCGTTTTCTTGCTCACTCATATCTTTAGTTTGTTTATTATCACAGTTATCGCTTAAGATTTCTTTAGTTTGCTCTGAATTATGGTGTTCATTTTCCAGTACAGTTTCCTTGGTATCTTTATTAGCATCACATGGTGAGTGTTCCACATATTTAGTCTCATTTTTATCATCATCTTTTACCGATGATGCAGTTAAATTTGTTTCAGTAGTTTCGCGCTCGAATGTCACAATCGCTCGAACCATTGGCGACTCATCCAATTTGTCTCCCAGCTTTCCATTTTCTTCATACGTTTCAATCTCTGTATCGATCCTAGACGCGGGTAAATCTAAATTCTGCAAAACAACCTCACCTTCTTTGTCTGCATGTACCTCGCTCTTTTCATTTATATGTGAATTCAAATTGTCATTCTGATTATCCTTATTTTCTATTTCTACATTATTCGCATCAGATTCTCCAGAAGAAATTATATTGCTTTCTTTCTCGTTCGCAGTCGTCACAATCTTATCATCTTCCAGTGACTCCGTAGTGGTCTCCTCAGGTTTTTCAAGTTCAGACTGACGAGACTTTTGCGACTCTTCGAGTTCTTTTCGCGGTAATTCCGTCTCCTGATACTTCTGCAGGCTTTCGTCTTCCTTTCTAATCTCTTTCTTACGAAAGTAAGGAGACTTATCGCTGAAGTCCTTTTTTTTCGGTGGAAGCTGCGACTTTCGCGAATTAGAGGACTTGTGTAGATTTTCACGATAGAAACCTTTAGTTCTGTCCTCAAACGACTTTAGACGTGAAAAGGACTCAGTATCGGGGGAAGTTACTTCAACGTCTGAATGACTGCTGTACGTTATGCGACTCCTTTGTCGCGGTCCGACTCGTCCTGTTCCAGCGATACTCGGCGAGTTTACTGAAACGATAATATTAAAAAATGATTTCTCAAATACCTTTTATATATACATTCGGGAACGTATTATTGTGTCACTTTTAAATTGTACCTTTGACACTCATTACTAGGCCTTTTGTCATATTTCCTTGATTCAGCGTAACTTTTATACTTTTGTCGGTAGCGACGACAGTTCTCTTTTCGGGACCGGAAGGATTTTTAACGTGCCCATCCTGATGATACACGTTGGAAGAATTTTCATAATTATTATGAAAATGTCTCGAATTTCCCCGATAGGAACGATGACCGCCGCGATTATGACTTGCATAATCATTTCCTGCAGAAAGCAATTGTACGCATATATGTATATCCAATGAACGAAAACATAATCTAAAATCCCTCGATTTGTATTCCTGCTTGTATATAATAAGCGTCTATTGGTTCTCACCATTAACGTGGTATCTTCTATCAAAGTCTTTATAGTCCTTTTTTACACAATCCCCTAATTTAGCCTCAGATCTCGCCACTTCGTCCACGATGTGTGCCTGCAGTTATATCTATATGTAATCCATCGTATTTACACGGTCACGGTGGCGACGCACGATTCCTTCTTACGCAGCCTCTCACCTTGTCGTTGTCCCATTCTCTACGCCAATTACCCTCCGCAGTTCTCTGTCTGCTAATGCGATCCTCATCAATACGATTTCTTTCAGCTCTCCAAGCGTCATAATCCGGCTGATGCTCATCCCTGTGTGACCCTCTATTCGTTCTATAATCCTTTTCGAGAAGTAGATCATTTCAAAAAACGAAAATGCGTCTAGGTTTACTTAAGAACACTTTGTTTTAAGCTTTACACGTACTCTTTGCATCCCATCCTTCCCACCAGGCCTCTTCCTAAACATGCCCCGTGAATATTTTTGCCCTCTATTTGACACGTCCTTCGCGCTCTCTCCTCTTTCGCTCTCCTCTCTCTCAGCATCGGCAAGGAAGTTATACTTGGGATCAGGTGGAGGCCCCTGTCCCTAAGAAAAGGCAGCATCAACGAGAATTTTCAGTTTATTGAAAATCAAAGTTTAAACAGGCCTGAGCTTCCAAACGGGAAAGCTTTTATTAAAAGATTGCCAAATCAAGATCCCCTATTCCTTTTAATATAAATTTCTTTGCGCACCTGAGCAAACGTATGACCTTTCCGTCCTTCGCCACTCGCGGGCTGATATTGCTGAGAATGCTCGTGGTGTTCCTTGGCAGGTTTTGCCTTGTTACTCGTTCTAGGTGGATTAGAAAATTCTGGCGGTTCCTTCCTCTCCGGCCAATCTGTAGACGGCACCATTTGCACCAGCGCATTCAGTTTGGCTGCATTTTTCTTATCCTCCTCCACTTCCTGCACAACGAAGCTCGTTATTTTCTCGCGTATAGGACAATTATCCATCCAATCACGGAGACTCTTACCTCGTGCCTCCTTCTGATTTCCTCATTCTGTTGCCTTATCTTGCTAATTTTTTCCTCGAGCGCGTTCGCTGCCATCTGCAATTTGAAGAAAGCCCAGGTCACTAATAATCCGTTTCTACCAATGCAGATTAACTTTGTGTGATCTTGGCTCAACTTACCTTTTATCTTTCTCTAATTCTAAGAACTAGAAAAAGATGAAAAGAGTAAGTTAAACCGTGATTAAAGTTAAATCTACATTGGTAGAAATGGACATAAGGCGGCGAATTGGATTAGAAATACATAAACGTCGGACACCTATCTCTCTCCCGAGAGATATCGCGAGAAGGACAATTAAACGCGCGGCATTCGTGTCACGTCGCTCTGCGTGCCGCGAAAGGAATGTCACTTCCGAATTCCCCGTCCTCTAAATAACCCACCCACACCGATCGCGCAGACCCGTTTCGTTGATCCCGTTAAAGGGTCAACCGTGCGAGTTTGTATTCCACGCTAGTCCAATCGACGCAAAACGCAGAGTGTCCGAAACGCAAAAACCCAGGCGGTCTATCGTTTTTTCTTCTCTCCGTCGCGAACGAATCGGCGGCGGTGGGCGGCGGTGCGCGGAGATTCGCGGCACGTCAAACGACGAGAATCGCCGGAAATCTTGTTGCGCGAACTCCATTAATCTTATAAATAAAACTTGTCGTTCGCGGCACGACAGCGTTTCGGTACACTCGGGATACCGTTGAGACGAATTTTCGCTGCGCTCCGAATTCTAACCGCGGAACGGCCGATCGGTGACACCGCACCGATTCCCGCGGTTGATTAATGATTGACCCAAAGAGAAACCCGCAGGGGCAGATGAGCCTCGTCCACGAGATGCGTCGCAACTTGCCGCAATTGCGACAATAACGTACGGCGATTGGACGTGTCGTGAGAACGTCGCTGGACCGAACGGTGAGACTGGAGCAGACTGGAGCAGCCGGAGCAGCGCTCAGAACACTTCGGAACTCTCGGAAGTCAGACCATCACACCGCCGTCCGCCACACTTCACGTCAGACGCAAGCTCCGACTCCGACTCCGACGGTTATTTATACAATTTGGAGCGCGCTCTGGTAGAATTGAAGCGATACCGGCACCCTTGCCCGGTAGATTTAAATGACTTTCTTTATGTCCAAAACGAGTGGCACCATTATAATTGACTGAATTAAAATAAGAAAATATTTGATTGGCTGGTCCAGTGGAAAAACTCCAGGCACCGGGGGCTGCTGTTGTGGGTGACTGGAGTCAATCGCAACGTGGTCCGAACGAAACGCTCCCTCCTAACCTCTATCCTAACCTAACCTCTCTTTTCGCACGTCTTGACTCGTCTCGTTTATTTTTTATTTTACTATACGCACTGTCGTTAATTTTCCGGCTGTAAATCTTCTTTTTCACATATGTACTCTATATTCAATTCGGTTCGACGTGATTCACTCGGTTTTATCGCCATGAGTGTTGCGACATCGATGTACGGTAATCGCGAAACTTGACACTTGCACTGCTCCGATCGCGTGGATGTGGATTGACGAACGCCGTCGCTGGTTACGGAGATTGTTTAAATAATCTTGATTTTTCATGAATCGCTTTTGTCATGACGAGCGAGGATAACGTGTGGAGAGAACTAGCAAGAATCCCTGCCGATCCCCCCGACACGAGAGACAAGTGTCAACAATGCAGGCAAGTGTCGAGAGATCCTGAACGCTCTATTCTTCTTATCTGAATTCCGCGCACCGTTCATCTTTCTCCTTTTTCTTTCCACTTTGGAGAGAAGAAAGGTGAACGATGCGAGAAGTTCAGCTGAAAATAACCAGACCTGTAAGATCAGTACGAGAATTTTTCAAATCTAATCACACGTATGCTTTTGTAGGAGACCCGTGCAAGTATGCTGGTGTCCGGGTTTGCCGAAGCAGCGTCTCGATCCAGCGTCGAGGATAATAATTTTGCAGCATCCGGCAGAGGCAAAGCGCTGTCTGCGCACCGTGCCGATGCTCGCATTGGCATTAGAATCGAGAAAGTGCTTAATTTTCAGGTGAACGAGGCGCAATTATATCAGCTTGATCACCGTCGTCCGTGTACTAAATTGAATAAGATATTAACAAAGTCAATCCTGTTTCCCATTTCTTTAAAGGGGAAAAAAGTTTCCGTTGCCTAAGCACGAAGGCCTGGCGGAGATATTAAATGACAAGAATACTATTTTGCTATATCCATCACCTGGTGCTGTTGCGTTGGATACGCTGGATCCAGTTGGGATCAATGAGCAAAAGGCATATAACTTGGTTCTGCTGGATGGAACGTGGCCGCAAGCGAAAGTAAATTGCTACTACGGTGACGTCCATAAATTTCTCCCATTAATAGTATATATAATTACTAATTTACACTTTTAGAAGTGATACAATGTGCTAAAAGATAATTATCTTTGTGCCGAAAGATATTATATTGTAATAAGACAATACAATATAGATTACCTGATTTTTCAATATTTATTGTTATCATGTGCAGGCGATATATCACTCGAGCCCAGCTCTGTATTTTCTACGAGCTTGCAAGCTGATCGGTGTACCCACTAGTGAATACGTGATCAGGACGCAGCCGACGGAGGGATGTCTCTCGACGCTGGAGACAGGCGCGAGTGCGCTCTCGATTCTAGAAGGGGATCCCGAACTGAGAGAGAAGATGCTGGGTCCACTACATTATTTATGTAGGCAAGTACATAAGTTCCCCCCCCCCTTTAGTTATTAAAGCCATTATTTAGATAAAGTTCTTCGAATAAACTATAATTTTGTATAATTGAAGAAGAAATGAAAAAAAAAAAAAAATAGTAATCAATTACGATCAATACATCTAAAAATTACATCATACATGCAAGAAGTGTGAAACTCTTCCTTCTTTTAGGTTTCAATTAGAAAATGGTGCGGTAACACACCAGAGCAAGGAGTTTCTTGTCAAACAGAAAGCTTATCCAAAGTTAATTGGGAAAAGACTCGCTAAACAATTACGTATATTACCGGATAGTACCTCATAATATTAAGATGTACTGAAAGTATATCGAGATATACATTTGAAAATGAGATAATTTAAAAATAAATATCTTTCATGAACTTTTCATATAAAGAGCGTTGACATGAAAAAGAAATACTGCGTAAAGTTAGCACATGAAAGTTTCAATAAATTTATATTTACAATTTATAGAATGAGCCTTTAAGAGATACTCTATTCTAGCGGCTCGAAAAAATTACTTTTAGGATTTTTAAAAATAACAGCGGATCTTTTTGAAGATTTATAATATATCCTGTAAATATTAATTTCCGTGTTTGGAAGAATACGGTTTGATAATATGACGTGTCATTTTTCATAAAATTGTAAAAAATGTAAAAAAAAAATACTATTTATCCAATGAAATATATTTGGAATATTAAACTTAATTTTATTAAAAAAAATAAAGTGAAATGTTATAAACAACCTATCCTTCTCGATACCCGGGCTAGCTAGGAATTACTATTTTCTTTCGATAAGTAGGTCATTTGACTAATTTTCAAAATATCCGACATACAAGCTTTGAAAATGTTTTGAGAAAAACGTGATCGTTTTATAAGTTTATTTTTAAGTAAAATTTGTGCACTACCAGATACAGCTAATCTACTATTTCAAAATCGTGCTTTCGGTTTCTTCAAATAATTCCAGTTTACTTGATCCCTTTTTGCTATTTGAATCTCTGGAGTAAAAAGAGCCCTTAAAAAATGTACCTATTTCTATTATCTTGATATCATTCTTTGTATCGTAAAATTTTATTTTCATAATTTTGTTTTATGTTTGAGATACTCTTTAATACAATAAGAAATCAACATTAAAACATTTTAATATTTTACAAATATTGAACAAACACAATCAAACGTTTATTAATACAATTAATCATTCGTCAATACATCGAATTCAAATTCTACTTCGCCACTTTGTGGCACAAAGGTGAACGACCACGAAAGTGTGCTTCCTTTCGTAACATTGAATACTTTACGAAATAGATGTACGCCTTGTCTCGTGTATGGATCCCAGGATATACGCTCGCCAGGTACTATCTCCTCAATTGGGCCACAAGATATTGACAGATCCGAGTCCAATTGCCAGTCCACCCATATAGTGACGCCATTGCAGCAGCCACTGCTATAAAACGAAAAACATGGATATTGTTATTATAATATTAAAAAAATTAAAATCTGTTTTCTCTGACGCTTAAACGTTATTTTCCTCTGTAAGCGTAGTATCTACTTAGCGCTCAATAACAGACACTTACTCTAAAATCGGAATCTCTCCCGTTATCCTCTTGCGTTCGTCAAAATTTACGTTCCGTGTTAAATCAAGCTTTATGATATCAAAGGACGAAGATAACGCCTTGCAAGGATACTCCCAAAGTGGTTGCGCTTCTACGGAATTGTCACTTTTCTCGCTAGACGCCTGAAAATTAGAATGCAATTTCCCTTTAGTATTTCGAATGATATAAAACAAGAATAAAGCTACTAAAACGGAACCAACTTGAATAAGTCTGTCGAAAGAGGAGAGATCAAAACCCTCGCAAGCGCCAAGAGGAGCACGTATTTTCTGCAAATCCTTGAACTCGACAGCAGCGGCCTTGATCGTCGCCGCGACCGGCAGTCTCGCAATACTCGACGGATATCTGGAGGCGAGATACCAGAATCGTAGATTTTCCCAAGGTACAATGGAGCTCAGGAAATATGGCTCGCCAAAAATGAAATCAATTTCGCTTGCCTCCGGCAGATCATCGACCGACTCGACGATCTTTACTCGATCGGAGAGCCCGTTTGTCTGCACAAACATCTCCATGGTTCTACGCGATAGGAAATTCTGCTCCAATAGGAACACCTTTGCGCCCAACCTTGCAATCGCGAGAGCCAACAGACAACCATCCGAGACGCATAGGCAAACGCTGTTCGGAGTGATCTTCCTCCGCAAAGCCTGTAGGTATCTCTGATTACGAACTGTGTCGTTTAATTGACCAATACGCGTCCGTGAGTATGCAATATGCGCCCAGCAATTGCACTCAGGTCTCTGACAATCTGGAATCTCATTTCTGTGAAAGAGATTTTCCTTTTTACTTAATTTATATTAAACAAAAAGAACAATTTTAATTATACTTTAGCAAGCGTTAAAAAATGGCTTGCTAAAGCATAATTAAAATTGTTATTTAAAAAAGAATTGATTAATAATAATTCAGGAGGTAAAAAGATAATAAAACTGTATAAATTATGTATATAAAATGTGCAGGGTGACTAAGTAAAATATTACAAAAAGAGACTTACAGAGGTCCATTCAGTAATTTAAACCAGAAAGAATATTCATCGTGATAACCGATAACATTGACTTCAACGCCATATGTGATAGGTACTTCTTCTGGAAGGTAATAGACAGCTTGCATCCAGTGATCCCGCCAAGGTATTGTATCCGTCATCCTTTTCAAAGACGAGGCATCTTTCTTCATGTCATCAGGTACGTCTGGATGTTCCCATACAGGTGCACAACTCAGTAATACCTGAAAATGTTACGTGGTATAAAATTCATAAAGATGATTGGAAAAATAATATAGACGTTTACCTGATTATCTGTATCCATGTTCAAGTCCCACCACATAAAAATTGCATGTGCGGTCCCGCTTGCTATCGGTTGTGTTAATAATGATACTTTTTCGTTGTTCAATAAAGGCTTCTTGCCGGACCAGTCAAACCTAAAGTGCATTTTCAAATATCAATTTATTAAAAAATTATTATTAATAATTATCATTATTAATTATACAGATTTTTAAATTAGCAATTTGAATAAGCTAAAGATTAGAAGGTTCTGAAAGGCTGCGGTCCGATTCATGCTCACAGCACTGTAAGGATTATTCTGTCTTCGTTGCACATTGAATATCAAACGAAGATACAGCAATGCTTTCAGCGTTATGAGCGTGAATCGGACCGCAGCCATAGAAATCTCTCTGGCTCTCCTAGTTAGGATGTACGTGCGACTGATAATCATTGTGAAACATTATTGTTGCGAATGTTCGAAGAGAAAGACCAAAAGAAATCTTCAGATTGGACCAAGATTTACCTAGAATTATGAAGCTGTGGTGGCCGCGCGTACACCTACCAAAGATAGGCGGGCATATACATGCGTACCCCCAAAAAGCCAATATTGACTAATTGATTGATTGATAAAAATGAACAAAAGAAAAATAGCTTTAAGAATCGAAATAACAAATCCATTCTTGGACTTTAAAAAACAAACATATACGTTTATTATTTAATATTCTCTCTTTAGAGAGAGAAATGAAAGATCATTACCTGAAAATAGGCTGTGCTGGCAGCAAAGGTACAAAAGTATCGCGAGGAAGACGTGACAGTTGCATGTCGTGTACAGCTGCAGCACCAGAGCACGCTTGGATAGTCGGTGGAGCGTCAACCAACATTTCTCCGTTCTTAATAGACTTCACTCGATTCCAAGCACAGACTTTGGTGCTCTCGACTACTTGCGCCCATACTGTTCCTCTGTGCGGCACGACTATGCTGTCTTCCTAATGTAAAAAAAGCAAAGCGTAAGCATATCTTTGAACGAGCAGGATCACATGTAAGTTTGGCGTTACCTCGAGAAGAACTTCGTGTGCGTGACGAAACGTTGATAGTGCTCCTTCACCAATCAACTCGGTGTCGAATACTTCAGTGACTAGAATATTCGCGCGTTTTGGCATGTCACCACCTTCGCCCACTATCATCTTCGTAGAACGCTTACGGATCAACTTAATTCTATCCTCGAAGCCGTTCTCCTTTATTATTTGTGCGGCGCAATTCGCCATTGGTTTGAAAGCCTAAACAAGATCATCCTGCGTAAGCAGAACTTTGAAAAAAGATTTCGAGATTCTCTTCCCTTACCTCGCATGCCGTTATAGCGTCTGCTCCGCATTTGGCAGCCATCATCGACAGCAAGCCTGTCCCAGTGCCTATGTCAAGAACGTTAGCCTCTTCACCGGCCTGGTGCTTTTTCTCAATAGCAGCTTTGAGGGCAATGTAATACTTCTCATTCTAGTGAACAAAATGTGAAATATTTTCATTCCGTTAGAGTTAAAGAATTATTATTAAATAAAAAATATGCTGATAATATATGATACTGACTCGTTCATGGTCATGCAGCATGTCTGCAAAAGCGGATCTAGCTACTTCTTGATGATAATCGTAATATTGATCTTTTTCCTCCCACGAGGCAACGCCAGTGAGAGGATTCAAACATTGCGTAAAAATACTCATGTTTCGATTAGAAAATGCTCTTATTGCAGTGACGAAACTGGCTCTCAACATTCAATATCGAAATATATGCTATCGCTTTATTTCAACTCTTTATACCTGCAAAAAGTCACAGTTTATTAACACTGCGGATCCCAAAGTGCTTTATACGTCGAATACTGAATCTCTCTCAATCGTTACTCTGCTCTCTACTCTAACGGACTTGTACTTGGATAAATTTCTGTATAAACATCTTTATAAGAAGTATAACTTTCTTCGCTGAAATTGTAGCTTTTATGAAATCTTACTGGTAATACATAGGACGAGCTGCTGTGGATAACAATGATAATGTGTTTAAACTGCCGCGTACGTCTTGGACTTTCAGCAATTTATGAGCTATCAGTACGACGTCATTTTCCCTCTGTTCCAGCATTCCAAAAACTTTAAAAATACGAGATTTTTCCTGCAAAAGTATAAGATCATGAGACAACTGAATCAGGCAGAATACCAAGCCATTTTATTGCTACAGGCACAAACTCATATTATTTGAGAACGGTCACTTTTAACATTTTTAAACATTAACGTTTGTAAATAATAATATAAGCAAAATCATCAATAAGGTGAAAAATCACTTCCTTTTCGATTGTAAACTATATCCTGTATATATACAGTGTATTTTATACTAGAGGTCTGTTTATAACTAAATTAACACAAACTTTATGTATTTAAAGTGGAAACAGATATATATTTGAAATTTGATGAGAGCAAGAAGGCAAGTTCTACGGTGCAGTGGAGCAATAAAAAAACAAATCTAAAGCCCATACCAGACCACACATTAGAGATTGAAGATTGCAAATTTTAATTCAATCCCTGGTGGAAAAATGTCTCAGAATTTTTCATATTATTAATCATTTCTATGAAAATTTTAAGATTTTCTCAGATCTTTCATATGAATTGGGACATTTTTCAGATTTTCTCAATACATCTTTGTAGAAATTCCACGCAAATGCTGGAATATTCCCAAAATTCTTATCCAACTATTTCTGAAAGTATCTGAGAAATTTGACATGTTTTTTTTTCTCAGAATTTTTCATAAATCAAAAATATGAGAAATTCTCAGAAAATTTGTGAGAAAAAAATATGAACAATTTTTTCACCAGGAATCCGTTTCGTTCCGGCCGGTCGAATTCTAATCTCCGATTCGCAATCCTCCGTCCTCAATATGCAGTCTGATACGGGCTAAATTGCTGTTATACACAGTCACGCTGTAAGGAAAATTCAAGGGGGGTTAGAAACATCGGAGTATTTCGTTCACGAGACAGGCCTTCTAGAAGTGAATCGCTTTACCCATATAAACAGACACTTTCCCTTGCCGTCGTTGAGGTAGAGAGCGTCCACGGGAAGTCCCTCCAGGTTGAGGTTGACACTCGCCTCGCGGTCCGACGAGATGCTCCGTAAACGCGCGATTCGCGCGGTGCCGGGCACGATCTCGCCGATCGTTTGCACGCTCTTCACGCAATTCTCCCTGTAATCGGGCGAGGACGCGTATCGAGGAATGTCCTCGATCAAGAGCGGGACATGCGGGACATCGCACGGTAAACGGTTCTCACGAGCGGCCAAGCACGCCGGCCAGGGGGACGATTCCAGACGCGCCTGTTCCATGCCCCCAGAACGCCCCAACACCACAATCAGCCCGCCATACCACTGACGAAATATTATTAAAGACCGGCGGCGGTCAGCTGGTAGCTGGGTCTGTATATACGAAGCGACGAAGCGAGCTGGGTTGCGTTCCAAAATTCACTCTGGGTAACTAAAATCTATAGTTTACGTCACGTACACTATAGCATTTTAGTTAACTAGAGTGAATTTTGGAACGCAGCCCTGTGCGATCCGCGCGTACCAAGCGGTAAACAAAATCACGTGTTTGAAAGCGCGGCAATCCTTTTACATTTCAATTTCTCGGCGCGCTAATATCCACTTCTATCTAATGTAGATTCCATTATATAATTAATGGGAGTTTGCGTGATTGCTAAAATTTAAATTAGTTCATAATATATAATACTTAATCTTATAATTTATTATTATATTGTTATTTCTCTCGTGATATTTTGTAAACATATATGTAGATATAGGGGACCCAATAATATTCAATTTTAATTTGAAACTGCAGTTTTATTATTGCCTAATTATGCAACAATAAATCATAAATTATTGCATGAATTTAAAAATTAATTATTTATAGACATTTATAGTTGATAATATCATTATTCTTTAATTATTCCTGGGCCCCTCTAATTAATGATAACTACGATAATTTGCTCAGGATAATTTGCTCATATAATAATATTAGGATTTTTATTTCATAATAAGAACGCTATAATGAAATAATATTCTATTCTATTATATAAACTGTCGAAAACGGCTAATTGTAAGACTTATTACGAGGCTTAATTATTAAACGAGGAAGGAGCATCCTTTTCGTACAAATTCAAATGCTCTTCCTCTTTTTTATTACGTCTAATGTGTATAATAATGTTATATATACAACGTTGCTCGTTATATAATAAACTGTCATCGTTTACATTAATGTGACCGAGTAAACATTATCTATTTGAGATGTATCAAACTATATATGTACACCATCAGTGGCATTCACGGGAAATATATATCGCTCATTTACTACAACGACGGAGCTAAAAAATGGTCAATTTTGTGTTGTTTGCAAAAGAATGATAAGAATCAACTGAATGAAAAGAGCTGTACATATTTCCCATACACGCTCCAATGAACTTCAACTATTAGAAACATTATGAGTAGCAAGATATATTTAAATGCGTCACAATCTTTGAGATTTAACGAAGATGTCAAACAATCTTTTGAAGTTTTTTGCATAATCTTTAAAGATCTGATTAATCATCAAAATATTCGCAACAGAGGCTGCATCGATCACGAACGTATCTAATTTTTCTTTTATTACGCAATAGTCACGTACTCTGAAGCGAGCTGCGATGTTAGGACACGAAGTTTCTGTCCATCCTGAGTCACGAATTCAATTGTTTGTTCACCATTCACGAATTCAGTCTGCTCGATATTCCCTAGCTGATTGATGGTCGCGACTGCCGTGGCGTCGGTATTCTCGTCCTATAAAAAGTAGTGTTCAAGTATTTTATTAACACATCATCAAATATAGCTATATAATATAATTTTAATTATCAATGTACACATATGTATAAAAAAATATACAAAAATATACAAAAAAATATACAAACATATGATGCTAAAAATAAAGAGGTAAAGAATTTGCATTTTGGGGAATTTGTGAAGTTAAAACAAAGAATTGATAAAATTTATAGAGAAAGCTTATTGTATATTTAAAAAATAAAGGATACGCGAAAAAAAAGATGAAGATTCTGTTGAAATTCCGTTATTATTGGCATTAAACTGAAAATTACTTCAAGCGCTTGAACAATTGCTTCCGCGTCAGCTTGAATTGCCGACAACGCCTCGATATTCTTGTGTGTATTCGGACGCACTATGATTCCAGTTTCCTCCATAGTGTCTTCGTCGACGTGAATATTCAAGGCTTGAAGTTGTTGTGTCGCGAACATTCCAGGATGAAGTCTGATAATTTGGTTGTCGTTAAACTGGCTGACAAAATGACCCTGCGACAAAAGCTGTCGAGCCTCTTGAATGGTTAACGGAATCGGATTTCCGTGTTCATCTGTGATCTAAAACAGATATCATGGAAGGGAAATTTTAATTATAAAGAACAGTTATGTCATTTAAGAAGATTCTAATCATAGCTATTCAATCTTCGAAGTTAATAACAAGATATATAGGTATTCGATTAGAACTTGGGCTGAATGGAAGAAAATTGTTAAATTAAGCCAAGGCTCGACTTGGGCTGTAGCGCCATTGCAGATAAAGAAGTAATAAAAATAAATAGGGTCCATCTTTCTTACCTGCAATTGCAAATCTGGTTCCGTCAATTCGATCTCTGACTGGTCGTCATTGCTGCTGGCTGCATTACTCATAATTCTATCGCCAATAATTTCATCGTTCTCCATATCCAAACGCGACAAGGAATTCACACTCGCCACTATTTCGTCTTTGTTCTTGTTGGCGTCAACTAAATTTCCATAATCAAAATAATAATTTATCAATTAATCCAATGATAAGTTGATAATTAATTATATATGATCAGCAAGTTTATTAATAATTGCTCGCATACTCATATGGAATGTTCGCTCATTAGAATCGCTAGGATCCTGATAAGATACATAAATAATCTGTTGGATCCCATCGTTAGATGTCTCGTCAGTGGCTATTATTTGATTACCGTACGTCCGTTCGTCAACCTGCCGAACTGAATTCGGCAGAATCTGCCACACTTGGCCGATCGGAGATCCTGCCGACTTGTTTGTAGGTGGCATCTTATCCTCCCTGTGCACCTACAGAAATTAAAATTGATAGTTATTACTGATTAGTAACGAAAAATTTAAAGAGTGAAATTACTCAAGTACCTTTTTGTGCTTTGTCAAATTTGAACAATCGGCGAAAGCTTTGTTACACACATCGCAGGAATAAGGCTTCTCACCTACAAAATGTGAAATCATTGCTTTATTACACGGAAATTAAAATAATACAAAACGAAAGCACCCGTCCCCATTTTTATGTTTACTACATTCTTTCATTTTTAATTCTAGGACACGGTTCATCGTTTTAGTTACCAGTGTGCAAACGAATATGTTTCTTCAGCGCCCACTGTTCCGTAAAGCTACGTTTGCATGTATTGCATTGAAACGGACGTTCCCCCTTATGCCGGCGCACGTGACATTTCCATGTATCTTTGTGCAAGAAAGTCTTCGCGCAAAACTCGCATTTCCACGGCCGCTCGCCGGTATGCCGTTTTACATGTAGTTTGAACTGTGACGACGTGGTGAACTTCCGGCCACAGAAATCGCAACTGTATGGCTTTTCACCAGTGTGAATGCGTATATGCTCTTGCAAATTGCCATTCTGCGAGAAGCTCTTGCCGCACTCTTTGCATTTGAATGGCTTTTGACCACTGTGCCATCTAAAACGGAGCCATACAATTTTCAAGATATTATATTCATTTTACGCCGATAGCTAATTAAATCTTAATTCAAAAATTCAAATTAAAAAAATTAAACACACTTTTATTTATAAGTTCCGGAAAACTTAAGAATGCATAATCTATATTTCCTTTCTCAAGACCTTAGAATGTCTGTACATAAAAAATAAGTGATGTGTTACCTGTAATGCAAAGTGAGACTAGTCTTGTGCGCAAATTGTTGCTTGCAAAGTTCACAGTTATATTTTTTCTGACCGGTGTGGGTGGACTGATGATTAATCAGATTTGCCTTCGTCTTGAAACTGGCGTTACAGGATTTACAAACGTGCGGCCGATTATCCGAGTGCACCAGCTGATGTCGCTGGAGCAACTGTTTATGCTTGAAGCTTTTGTTGCATTTGTTGCAGACGAAACGACGACCGTTGTTATGTTCGGCTTCCTTGTGATACAAGACGGAACTCGGATGGTTTAGGACCTTACCGCAGATATCGCAAGGGTAGTTGTACTTTGTTTTCTGCAATATTACATAAACATTTAACAAGCTCCAGAAATATTATGTGTAATTTTAGCAAAAGAATCGTAAAATTATCATATAAAAATATTTAAGATTTACAATATCTTTTCAGCAATTTTTTTAAATTAATATTACAGTCATTTCGTTAGAACTTATGATGAAACACGAACCCCGTGCGTTGTCATGTGCGTCTTCAAATCCGATTCATTTATGAAACTCTTTTTACAAGTGTTACAAGTAAATTTCTGCTGCTCGTGCACCACTCTCATATGCAATTCGTATTCTTGTTTTAATCCAAATTGCTTGTTGCATTTTTCGCACGTATAAATCGCTTTTCTGGAATCTTTCGCTATCTCGGGTGTCACCGTGGAAGTGGTCTGCTCTACGTTGTGCGTCTCATGCGACTTCTGTGACTTCTGTACCTCGACATTTTCTTCGGTGGGATTTGAATTGTGTTTAGTCGTTTCTTGATGCAATGTCAGACTCTCTTTACTTTCAAATAGCTTCTTGCATTGTGTGCATTCATGCTTGATACCCATATGGAAACTCCTAAGCAGTATTGTATTAATTGTTTAAAAACTGAATATATATCTAAAAAAAATCTTGATTTTTAACAAAAAATTTTGAGAATTTAGAAATATAAGTACAATTCACATATATATAATCAAATATTACAATTCACATATATAAAATAAAAAATGACAAACTAAAATATGAGAGACATCTAATTTGCAAGAAAAAAAATTTTCTCATATCCAAGATCTTTGTACAGGAAACGTACAATCATCTATAGAAAATTATATTACTTGTGTACTATATATTTGCTACGTTGTAGGAAACCCCTGCCGCAAAGTTGGCACGTGAACTTATTTTTTCGACGGCGCCATTTTGATTTTGATCGTCCACGGTTTACAGTCACCACCTCACCCAAGTCTGTACCCTCTTCCGTTTCGAGATGTCCTATCACTTCTGCAAAATATGCATGACACGCACGTGGAGAAAATAAATTTTTTTTTAATTTCTTATTTGATATCTTGATCGTTACGTATACCTTCTTGACCATCCTCCTGATTAGAAGATTTTAACAGATCTGCTGGACCGTCAAATATTTGAGAATTATTGTCTTCCTCATCGATCACACCTTCCTCCTTGAATATCCTTTCCAATTCTTTTCCCTGCACTGCTTCTAGGTACCTGTGCAAATTTACTAACAATTATATAAGTTATTGTAGTATGGATTTTGTTTAAAGATACGCGCGAGGATGGGACGGAAAATTATTCGCGCGATTTAATATAAATCTTCTTCTTTTTTATCTCTACGACGACCAGCGATCGACTGCGCCGGTATCGCGAAACCGCGACGATTGCGCGACGCGTACATATGTTAACGTACCTTTTGGGAACTTTGCGCTTTCTCCTGCGTCTACCATCGCCATCCACTTCTTCTTCCTCTTCCTGCTT
The DNA here is from genome assembly GCF_048541705.1 of Temnothorax americanus. Classification (NCBI taxonomy): domain Eukaryota; kingdom Metazoa; phylum Arthropoda; class Insecta; order Hymenoptera; family Formicidae; genus Temnothorax; species Temnothorax americanus. The sequence continues at coordinate 2,058,227 of NW_027509253.1, forward strand.
ATCCTCTTCACCTTGACTCCCAGCTTCTGCAGGATTCTCTTTTGTCGCCTTATAAAAAATATATACAAATATGTACGTATATAAAAAGTTACAAAATAATAAATGTTGCAATAATTTATTATTACAAACCACAGAATCATCCTCCGCATTTACTTTAGGAGGACGTCCACGCTTCCTTTTCGGCTTAGTCAAGCCTTCCATCTGCAAACTCATTTCATGCTCCACCGCATACATAGATCCATCTGGCATAACTGTATCATAAGTAGCATTAAAAGTTACATGAAATATAACAGTTTCACAAGGTGACGAATATGCAAAGGAAGAATGGCATTACTCTTAATAATTATTTGCTGTTCGTACTGCTCATCTTCATTGTACTGAGCCGTACTATCCATTTCTGTTCCATCCGCTTCGAACTCCGCATTTTCCTTTTTGCCGCGGAAGCGTTCTGCCTTGCGCTGCTTCTCCACTTGATGTTTCCAGAGTTCACGTATCTTGCGCTGGCCAGCCACCAACAGCTCGAAGAATTGCGCCGTCGCCTCCAGTTGGATGTTGCAACCCGGGCAAATTGTCCGTGGTAGTTTTCCATCGTCGTGAATCTTGAATTTGATTTGCAGTTTATACAAACGTATCATTAAATCAAATATAATTTGTGCAAAATAGTTCATATCCTGTACTATAAATCACTCAATGTTCAGATGCAAAATTGTGAGACGATGTGTATCAATAAAAAAAACTGTTCATCTCTGAATATATTCAAGTAGCAATCTGGAGAGGCAATACATACTTAATATTCCGAGTACAAACAGCTATCATAAAAAATAATCATATGCTTTGTCCGGTAAAAGGAATAAAAGAGAGAAAGAGAGTGACAGAGTGACAGGGGGGGGGGGAAAGGGGGGCGAAAGTTCAGACGAAAAAGCTAACAAATAATCAAAGCGACGCATTAAAATGATGGAACATTTGATCAGTGCAGTAGCCGCACGGGACGGGAGATGGGAGAGCCGCACGAAAATCGTAGTAGGAAATCAAGTTGCAGTCCGTTTGACCGGCGTTTTGAAAGCGCCAGCGCCTCACCTTGAGCGGCAGGTAACGATTCACGAGCGAGGAGAGATCCGGCTCGCCCGTCTCGCTGACGAACAGATGCTCGTTGCCGTTGCTCGCCGCGCACAATCGACAAATCGTCGAGTCGTACAGATGCACGTCTACCATAGTCCCGACGATACGCGCGAGACGATGCCGATGTCGCGAATGAAATTGTCCCCGAGGAAAAAAAAACGATGCGTGATCAAGAACGAAGGGAGTATCGCGAATTTATGTGAGGTCGACGCGGTGTCAAAGTACGTTGTGCGTTACCATGATTTTGCATACGAAACGTCGCATAAAGGCGCAAAGAAGTCGGGGAGTGTCACGGCGGAGGTTAGGTCGACCTCCTTCGCCTTCCTCCTTTTTTGGTTCTCGTTCTCGCCACAGTCGCCACTCGCCAGTGCTGCCTAGTAACGTTTCCAGTGGCAGTCCCGGCGACAAATGAAATTCCCTAACGAGTTGTCGCTGGTGATAACCGTTCGAGGTTACCTACCGCTTACGACATATAAAGAAAAAAAAAGTAATGCGAAGAACCGTCAAAATTGGTCAAAATCTTCTGGTGCTCGTTTCGAAACATTTTTAATAGGTTGTCCGTTATATAATTTTTCTTGTCACTACGAGAGCGTACTGAGGGAATGTCCTGGTCCTGCAACACGTGCCAAGTGAAATTTTCGTTCTTCGTGAAAGACGTAAGTGTCCGATGCTTCGTTTCAATTTCAATGGGTTAATCCAGCCTTAGTGGGAAACGTCGCTGAAGAGGAATCTGTCTTGTTTATTTATTTTTATTTTTGCTACTCGCTCAGATCGGTTGCCCGGGCTGCGGCTATTCTTGCTGTAGAAAATGCCTCAAGTACAAATGCAATATTCCTGATGTAGGGAGAAGGAAAGTTTGCGGACGTTGTCACACCAAGCTAAGCGAAATGAAGAAATCGAGTCCCACGGATAGCGCCGTGGACGGTGCTGTTACGCCTAACGCGAGCGATGAACCACTCGCGCCAATCGACATCACTGTGAAGTGAGACGAATTGATTTTCCGCTGGATACTCACGAGCAGTTTGATCGTTACACTTGAGATACGTCCAAGAATATGATGTTTTTTAACGTTGAATATTTTATTGCAGGCTGAATTTGCTGGAGAATCCGGTAAAGCCTCCAATAGTGATATACAAACATACGAATCGCTGGGACAAACTCAAGGTGGGATTAGAGCCGGCTGATCAACAGATCGTGGACAGGCTACGAAAGCTGAAAGACGAGGAACGGAACGTTCCATTGCCTACTGTCGAGGAGATAAAGCAAAGACTGGCGTTGTTGAAGGATCAAAGTCCAGAGGCCGGTGGAAGTAATGTCATAGATGTATGTATGTGAATGAAATGTGCGAACGTAGTTGCGTTAGATGGATTTTCAAGGCCATTGCGCGTAACAAAGTTTTAGTCGTGATCGTAAGGCCGTAAGAAAATAGACCACGCACACTCGATTATTCTCCTCGAGCTCTAAGAATAATCGAGCGTACGTGGTCTATTCTCTTACGGCCTTACGATTATGACTAAAACTTTGTTACGCGCAATGGCCTTTAGTGCCCATCTGCAACAGGTGTTTTAAGCCCTGAGCCCTAAGAAATTGACCACGCACAGTCAATTATTCTGCTCAAATTCAACTGCGATTGATTGAACAATTTCTTAAGGCTTAGGGCTTAAAACACCTATTGTAGATGGGCACTTATGGACCAATTATTACAGATACATCGGGTGGATACTAGAACGGATCAGGAAAAGGCGGATGATTTGATACAGGAGTACCTTGCGCAAATAGAACTACCTTCCACTAGCGATCTTTGTAAGGATTTTGAGAGACTCGACTTCTTACGGGATGACGGCGGTAAAACTGTAAGTGAATTAAAATTGTAAAACTCGAAATATAAAATCATAACCATCGATCTTGTTTCTAACAGCGTTTTGATCAAGGCTTGGAGGAAAAGATTAATACTTACAAGATCTTTGACAGGACAAACGACAATGATGTAGAGTTAATTAACAAAGTTTCAACTATGGAAGAAGCTTCGTCAATAGAGGTAGGTATTCGTGAGTAACTGATAAATGCATACTTTCAGCGCGCTTTTCGTTTCTATTTCATTTTACAGTTAATATGAATTTGTTTTCCCTGAAAATAGATTTTTATGCGTTCCGTGCAATAAATTATAATAATATATAATTATATATTGAATTTAATAAGTAATTGTATTCAGTTTCTATGTGAAATTTATGTTGAAAAAATTAGACTTCTCCAAACGTGGAAGACGAAGATGAAGATGAAGACGAGGAAGAAAATGAGTGCGTCATGTGTTTCCGGAATGCGAATAAATTGGATCTGTATAGATGCACGGGTTGTACAGGCGATCTCTACTGTCCCGCGTGTTTCGAGAGTGCCCACGATGAAAGTGAAATGATTGACGAGCATAAGGCAGTTCGCTTTATCAAGAAAAATAAGAGAGATAAATTGTCTTCTGCAAAGATGAGCCTTATACAGAAACTATTGACGTCAGATAGTCAGAAGAACAATCACTGATGATTCATTACTGCGCATTATAAGAAAACATTCTTCAGAGACGACTATGATTTTGCACTCATTTACAGCGTTAATTTAATCACACTTGGATATTGTACGCACATGAGACTAAAATCGGAGAAACGCTCCAAACAAACATATAAAATAATTTAAAGATTTCTCTAATCGCTTAATATGCAGGTGATTCTCTCAGTCTCTGGGAATTAAAATTACGCTTTACCGCTCGCTTTTGGCTGTGTCGTTTCGTAGTTGTGGTAATTCTTATTAATTTATTAGTTTCATCAACTTCTTGTTTTTAGTATTATACAACAGAGATATATATATATAATGCACGCTCGTGTACGAGTAGTCAGGCGTAGATGATACCGCGTTTACGCTTGTCATAAGAACGTCCTTTATAATTCTACAGAATAAAGTTATTTTGGCTAGTTTGTAAGTTTTCAAGTCTCTCCAATTTCTACGAGTTTTGTCTCCAACTTTATTTTTCAATCCGTAATTCCAAGTGGTTTTTTTTTTTTTTTTATTTTATTTTATTGAAAATCACACTTGGATATGTGATAAGCTGTAACATTTTCGTTCTATCGTTTGTAGTTTTATAGCAATGGTCAACCAGAGATTCCGGAGATTCGTCTCAGACTTGACACAATTATCGCGCATAATTCTTGCCAATGTTTGTAACCAATTTTATTATCATTTCATCAGTTTATATTATAAATTTTTATTTTATCAACGTTGTATAGAATTAATTTCATGACATAAATATTATGGTAAATTCTACAAATACCGAAAAAGTATTATTAAAGACGATCGGTCTTCCAGAATTTGACTGTTAAAATTTGAACAATCGTAAATACATATTTTACGAAACTTCAGGATAATAATAAAATCATAAAATTAATATCATAAATATAACATTAAGATTTAATGAATTCCCTAATATTTAATAAAATTATATTTAATTAAATATTATGTTACGAATTGTTTAAATTTTAATTAACAGCTACGCGACTTCCACAAAGGTTGTCGGTTTTCAAATAGCGTCTCGTCGATTTTACTAGATACGCGCTCGATATACCTAGGGTGATCTTTCCTCAATCGAGAATCGAGATTCATCCATCGAAGATTGGCGACTACGTTCGTACGGTTCTGACATCTGCGCCGTGAAACACGTATGCGGCCGTTGTATCGCGCGCTATAGGGTGAGCCATAAGTCGAGCGATTGAGCGACTGACCGCACGTCCGTGGCTACTGGCTACGTCGACCGCCGACGCTCGCCTCCGACTCATGCACGATTGAAAAAGAGGAACCGGGAACGATCGACCGCTCCGACAAGCCGCGGACACGAGGCCCGAGGCTCGCGCGCCCTCCAAATCCTGGCGGTCGCTCGGGTCGCTCCGCGATCTCGTGACTCACCCCGTATACATATGTACAATACGTGCGTACGCGTGATGTGATACGTCGCGCCGCTGCATCAAAGGCATCGAAGCCGCGCGCGTAACGAAACATCGCGAATATTTAAAGGGGTCCGCCGTACGTCGCCGACGGGCAACGAGCACCGTGTACAACCGTGTACGTACGTGCGCGCACGACGGAGATATCTGGATGTGACACGCGCATAGACACGGATTCACGGAATTACCCCGTACGCAGCCGTCACCGCCGCTGCCGCTGCCCGCGAGCCAGAGGGGCAGAGATCCTTTAAACGCACGTTTGTATGCGCACGTCCGAGCCGCGAGCGAGACGCTGCGAACACCGCTCGGACCCCCGTTGCATGGTAAGCGGTCGGATTTTAGGTTAGAATCCGCAACCTCGTAACCTCCTCTCGCAACCTTGCCTTCTGCGCGCGCGACGAGCGACCGGGTCTCTCTCGCCTCGTTCGTCGCCGATCGCGCGATTCTCTCGCGTCCCTCGCGAGCGACGCACCCTCGGTCGAGTTCCCGGAGGGGCTCGACGCGCGGGCGACCTCGTTTCCGCCTCTCGGTTTCGCTCGGTCACTCGGACCGGACGTCTCGACGGACCGTTCGTGTTCGTTCGGTCGCCTTTCGAGGTTAGATCTCTAGGACGATCTTTCTTCGCCGACCCCGCGATCGGGCGCCGATGACGTTGAGGGTGCGCCCCGCGTCGTGGCTTCTGTGCTCGGCGAGTGATTTCGCAAGTCTGTGATTCGTAGAGATCCAAAAGGTAGACGACGTACGGAGGCTCCTTTCGCGAGGAGTCACTTCTCTGCCCAAAACCGAGTCCTTCGCTACGTTGCGCAGAGCTGCGAGGACTCCAATACTATCGTTTCGCGAAGCCTTCACGATGCCCTTGTTCGAGTCCTTCGCAATGCAACCGATTCCGATGGACTTTCATAGCGTATACTGGTCGCAGGGATACGAATAACTCGACATTCGTGTATCTCCGTCTCTCGTCTCTCTGTATACGTATACGTATCTCTCGCTCTGCTCTATTTTGGCTGTGTAGGGACATACCGTTTCCAAGCTTATCGGAACGCTCACTTTTTATCACGTTTAACGCAAACAATGGTCATAATAGCATCTTTCAGATATCATAAACACGCTTGAGGATATTCTCTATCAGCGTAATAACGAAGAACGTCTGTTTCTTTTTTTTTTTTTGGATATGTTCCACAAGGTGCATACATTCTAAGAAAACATGCCTCTGTTTGGAAAGTCCCAGAAGAGTCCGGCGGAGGTGGTGAAGGCTCTCAAGGAGGCGGTAAACGCGTTGGAGCGCGGCGACAAGAAGGTAGAGAAGGTACGTTGTTGCGGATATACGGTCGGTTTCTACGATGAAATACATCCCCTTTCAGGCGCAAGAAGATGTAAGCAAGAATCTTGTGCACATCAAAAACATGCTGTACGGCACGGCCGAGACAGAGCCGCAGGCAGACATCGTGGTGGCGCAATTGGCCCAGGAATTGTACAACAGCAATCTGCTGCTCCTGCTTGTGCAAAATTTGAGTCGCATCGACTTCGAGGTACGCCCTCAATATACGTGAAACGATCCGAACGAATCGTACGAATATTTTTTGTGGCTAAGAGAAATGTATGTATGTGAAATTATTACTTAATATTTATTAGAACCCCGCGGCGTTAGAGTGCTCGCTTAGGATGTAAGAGAAGAGTTCTAGTTTTAAAGCGATGTATATTTAATATTGTCCAAATTGTTTTAACGTCTTACACAATAATTTAATAATTAACAGCTTTATTTGGAGCGAATCATTGACAATTTGTTGAATTTAATCTTTCTGTTCCTAATTAAGGGAAAGAAGGATGTCGCACAGGTCTTCAATAACATTCTGCGGAGGCAGATCGGAACTAGATCGCCCACCGTAGAATACATATGTACCAAACCTGAAATTCTTTTTACACTTATGTCTGGGTGAGTCTCTTTCTCCTTTATGCGATGTTATGCGGGATAATAAAAATATGTATTATTGGGGATGTGCATCTTGTCTCGCAGTTACGAACATCAAGACATCGCACTCAACTGTGGCACAATGTTGCGAGAATGCGCGAGATACGAAGCTCTGGCCAAGATCATGATCTACTCGGATGACTTTTACAACTTCTTCAGATATGTCGAGGTCTCCACGTTCGATATCGCGTCTGACGCTTTCTCTACGTTTAAAGTACGTCATGCTCTACAATACGAATATAAGAAGCATGTAAAATATATATATTTTTTTAATTCGTCTATAAATATAGATATTATTTACGATTAATTTATTAAAAAGATTTAAATATCCGCGAAAGAAGTTGCTATTATTAATTATCTATTTATTAATCGTTACTATATTATTAATATCGTTAATATTGAAATTAATGTTGTCCATTCTAATCAACCGACTCATAATTTTGTCCAGGAATTACTTACGAGGCACAAAATACTCAGCGCCGAATTCTTAGAGATACATTATGATAAAGTTTTCTCGCACTATCAGAGGTTACTCAATTCAGAAAACTATGTAACACGACGACAGAGTTTAAAACTGCTGGGCGAGCTATTGCTCGATAGACACAATTTTACAGTAAGTATCTGGTTTTGCACGAGTGTGATATCTTTACAATTTATAAAGCCAAAGGGAGATTCTCTTTATATGTATCGCCAAGTCAAATCATTTCTGCGTTACGCACGTAAGCGTAAGCGTCACTGGAAATAGCGCCCAAATAATATATACTATGTTTCTGTTTCATAAATAATATAAACAGCACATTTCTAGAAAAAGAGGATATATTTTGCCGGCATAAATCCCTCGATTATAAACGGTCAATATATAAAATATTCATATACAAAGAAATTGTTAGAAATACAGCAACATTTTATGTGAACAAAAAATTTTAAGATATATGATTTGCACTTATACTATTTTGTCAAAGGTATTGTTAGTAGAATAATTGGTCAAGTTGCTTAATCCATCGACAATTAGAAATACATTGCAACATAATAAAAACTAACAGCGATACAATAGTGGAACATTCTTGATAACTTAATGACTCAAAATCTTAGTGCCCCTTTCGTTACATTCGTGCTGTTGGCAAGTGGTAGTAACCCTACCATTGGAATTGGTTCTCGTGTTAAAACTGTTACGTTGCAGGTTATGACACGATATATATCAAATCCAGATAATTTGAAATTAATGATGAACATGCTGAAGGAGAAATCTCGTAATATACAGTTTGAGGCTTTCCACGTTTTCAAGGTACACACGGCAGCACTCGATATAAGTAAATTTGAATCTTTAACTCGCAAGTTCGGGTTACTATTAAATTCCTGTATCTTTGAGATTCTCAATACGCATACGAGATTCTCGATCGCATCGCAGCACAAGATTCGTCTCTTCTCTTTAAATAATCGTTCCAATAGACGCGTAAGGAACGATCCTATCGAGAAGGAATGTAGGATTAATTGTACGGTCCCTTCCGATTGTGTCCAGGTATTTGTGGCGAATCCCAACAAACCAAAACCCATTCTGGACATATTGCTCCGCAATCAGGAGAAGCTGATCGAGTTCCTGACGCGCTTCCACACGGATCGTTCCGAGGACGAGCAGTTCAACGACGAGAAGGCGTATCTGATTAAGCAGATCAAAGAACTTAAGTCTGTACATGATAATTAAGTCAAGGAAAATACAATTATCGCTACCGCTACGACTAACTACCACTACAATCATTATTACTAGAGTCTACTGCAGCTGTTGCTAATTACGGTTTTATCACTATTATATAGTTATAATTTATCATCATCACTGTCATATTGTCACCATTATTACGATCATCATCATTGTCATCGTCATCCCGGCATTATTATTATTATTATTAATTTTATTTGTGAGTAAATAATTCACTGTAAATAAAAATTACATTTATATCTTATTGTACTATACGCAGATCGAGTTGTCATCGTTGCCAGCGTTCTGCCACGTTTTTAGGAATGAGTCGGTTATTAAAGCAGAATGAAAACCTTTATTGTTTTTGATTTTTGCGGCTTTAGTCGCGAAATTGTCAGCTCTTCATTTTATTTCATCGTATTTAAGAACTGTCGCAGATATGTATTATAAAGAAATGGACATTTTTTCCAAGCATTTATTTCTATAGTTTCTCATGTTTTCAGATTATCTCTTTAAAAATTCAGATTTATAGTTTAACATTCTTACATATTTACGATTTGACTCTAATAAGGGTCGGTCAATAATTCAGAACAATATTATATACAAACAGAGAATTTTTTTAATTTAACGAATATATATAAATTTACCAACCTTAACATTACGTGCATGTTCTTTTAACAATAGCTGTAACGGCAAAACTTATGTCGGTGAATAAGCGCGGTTTCTGCACGTTATTTCGGTCAGGTTCACAATTGGGATACAATTTCTCCAAGTCCTTTAATTTTTGCAATCTTGCCACTACGGTGTCCTTCAGGACTTTTTGTTGAATATTTTTCATCAGCCAATTTATTTGCGGACACATTGCTAAAGTCTGAAAAACATTGGGGGAAAAAAAAATACATAAAAACAGGAAGAAGGTAAAAATTATCTAGGGATAAAAAATTAAGAACAAAAATATTTATGGTACACAAGATGATAAAAGTTAAAAAAAATTCTTAGCCTTATTTAGCAAGCTGTACCTTCGAGTAATCTTCATCCTGGCTAAGCAGCCATATTAAAGTGGCGCAATGCAGAAATACCTCCTTGTCTTTCAATGACCCGCTCAGAAGCTTCACTAACGCCAATGCATACTCTTTCTAATCGACACGAAATATTTTCTTAAATGGTGTATTGATCATAACATCAAAAGGAAGTAAAATTTATCGACTTTTTCTAAATCTACCTTGAGAACGTATTTTCTTGTGTAGGAGTACTTCGTTAGGGTGATCAGAATGCTGCACGCTCGCAGGCAGACCTTCATCCACGGTAGTGATCTGTTGTTCTGCGCTATCGTATTGTAAATGTCATCGGCCAGATTCAGCTCGCAGAGAATGACGCAAACGGTCGGTGACAATATCGTTATAGTATCTGTGTGTGGTGGTGAGCATAAATTATTTGCATAAATTATTTATTATTTGTATCGTAAAAAGAGAACGCCAGAAAATTATCCGTTACTTAAGGAAATAATACAACGTAAGAGAGAGTTGTGAAGACAAAATTTTAACTCTTCCTAACATCTCTTGAAAATATGACTGTCGCTAATAACAATTAATCATGCAGTATTATTCAAGTGAAAATCATCTACCTAAGCTATTCAAGCAGGTGAGCAGCATCCCGACGCTGTTGCAGCTGCGCAACACGCTGATCATCTCCTGCCAGTAGTCGCTGCCCGGGAGCGCGAGTTTCGTGGTAACGTCCTGATCCCCCGGGATAGCTTCTCCGCATTCGTCTCGGATTTTCGTGGCGATCAAAGCAACCTCGTCTTGTCGCCGGCACCGCTCTTCGCGCTCCATTCTCTTCCGCCTGTAACGGCGCTGTATCGTGATCGCTGCCTGGCGCAGAGACAGATAACGCAGCCTCTCTCGTCTACCGGCAACATAGGCTCGCCAGTAGATCTGAATGATGAACGCGGCATACTTGCTGGTTTCGTATCTTCGCGTTGCGATTCTCATTCTGTAATACGACTGAATGACTATCGCGGCCTGGCGCGAAGCGACGAATCGTTTCCTCGCCGTTAAAGCTCTCCAGCGTGTCTGTACGACAACGGCCGCGCGAGTCAGCTGATATTCCCTCATGGCACGAGCGGCTTTCTTCACACGCCACCTTCTTTGCATCCTCAACACGTAAGTCTTGCACCGTTGGTACTCGTTCCTCGTTCTGACCATTCGCCACCAGGATTGCAGAGTGACGCACGCCTTTTTCTTCGTCAAATATCGCTGACGGTCCACGCGAGCCAGGGCACGCCGACGCCAGTGGGTCTGCAAAAGAACGGCGCTCTTGCGGAGCCGCAGGTATCGCCTTCGTTCCTCACGGGCTACCGTAACGTTGCGCCACCAATTCTGTATCCGTATCGTGGCGCATCTCATCTCCAAGTAATGTCGTCGGACAACCCTCGTTGAATTGGCACGACGGTACCACGATTGTATCAGCAAAGTTGCTCGCCGCTGCTTCAAGTAATCCCTCCTGATCGTTCTCGCCCGCCAATTCTTCTGTATAATACATGCCGCTTCTCGCAGTTGCAGAAATTCCAAGCGTTGACGTTTCATAAGTTTGATTCCGCGCCACCAACGTTGCAATTTCAAGCAGCAAGACCTCCGAAGTCTATATCTGCGCGAGCACGTCGCGGCTCTCCACCACGCTTGTATCTTCAAGCAGGCGATTTCTTGCTTGCGCGCTCGGTACGTTCTCCACGTTCTCTGAATGAGAACAGCACTCTCCCGATACTGGAGGAACTTACGTCTGTCGATCACGCTTATCCACCATCTCTCGATGCTACGCGCGGCAGCTCTCGTCAGCAAAAAATCATTGCGCGCTTTTCGCACCAACAAATGTTGCCTCCACCAAGCCTGAATGATACAAGCATTCTCTCTGATGTGGAGGAAGCATTCGCGCTGTTCCCGCATGACTTTTACAGATCTCCACCAGGTCTGCATTCTCACGGCGGCATCTTTACGCACGAGATACTCAAAACGTTGTAATTTCATCGCTCGCGTTGCTCTCCAACGGTTCTGAATCATCAACGCAGCATTTCTCAGGTTGCGATACCAACTTCGTTGCGCTCGCATCAGCAAGGTAGCTCTCCATCTCTTCTGCAACGTGACCACTGCTTTGTGCCTCTTTCTTAGCTCTCGCAACTTCTTCGTGTTTCCTCGTACCTGCCTCCACCACCTCTGAAGCTGTATCGCGGCTGTTCGAATGCGCAAGTATCTTTTGCGTTCCTCAAGATTACAGTCAATTTCGATCACGGGCGAGGACAGCGCTATTTTGCGCTTCCACACGCGTTGGATTATTATCGCGGCGAGATTTCTACGTTCGCGCAAGAAGTTCCTCACGTAAATGTACCAGAGTTGCGCCCGCCACCATCTCTGAATCACGCGTGCCGCCCGATCGAACCGCGGCGCCTGGTACCTGTGGATAATCTGCCAGAGAAACGACAGAGTCTTCTCGCAGTGGCCATCGGCAATGCTCTTCGCGTCTATGTTGCCCTCAAGAACGTAGCCAGCCTGGCGCAAAGCACCCAACGCCAGAGCCACGTTGTGCACCTTCTGTAGACGAGATATCGCCGGTACCCGGCAATGTTGGGTCAATCCTCGAGCGCCGGTGATGAGCTCCATCGCGCGACACAGTCGCACGCCGTCACGTAAATCGTGCCGTATATTCACCACCGCGTAATCGTACTCCTCGATGTAAGTCTGCCGATAAGTGAGCACGTAGTCATGGCCGCGCAGCAGTCTGGTCACGTCGCCGATGCCGCTTAGGAGCTCGCGCGAGAAACTCAGCAAGATCTCGCGGCTCTCCTTATATTGGGCGCGTTTGTGAAACAGGCACGGATCGTGGCCGATCAGTTTATGCTGCTTAGCGTAGTCCAGAAAATATACGAGAAACAGAAATTTTCTCAGAATAAACTGATTCAGCTGCGTGACGAACTTTTGGCTCGGGTCAGTTTTATGGTAGCCGGGCATTTTCATCAGTCGTGGATCCGAAAAGAATCTCGTTAATAAGAAGCGAGTCAGGCCAACGATGTCGTTGTTCGAGCGTAGCGAAATACTCTCGCTGTATACAGTTTCCAAGCCGATACGTAGCCATAGAGGATTGTAACTCAGGAATAAGCTCAATATGAGCTTCTGCAAGCCTGTAATAAAGTCATTCGATTTAGAACATTATAATGCGTGCATAAGATTTATCTATTACAGAAAGCTTTCTTTGATCATAAAGAAAATTAAGGATTGGAAAAAAATGAGGATTAGATAGTTTAAAATTTCAAGAATATACGAGCGTATAAAGAAAAAACTTTCAACGTACCGATATCACGATGAAGATTACGATCCGATCTAATACACAAAGTTCCTTTGACGATGAACAGGTTGGTGCGTGAAAGTACTTGCGTGACTTCGTCGCGTTTGAACATGGCACTTGCAGCTTTTCGTAATGTATTTAATCTCGTATTCGTGTGATACCTGAAAAAAATTACCAATTAAAATAATTGCCGTTGGCTGGCGATTGTGTGAGATTAACTTTATGTAATTTTTAGAAGCAGACTTTTCTATTAAATATTAATTATTGACATATGATGCGCACCTAGCCGATACAGCCTCCTTGGTTTCTGCCAATACAGTATTCTTCTGCGCCTTGCACGTTTGCCATACCTTGCCGATGTCCGCCACGGCAGTTTCAATGTCAACGGACAAGTCCTCCGGCGAAGATAGCAGAGCATTCAACCACTTTGTGAACGCTAACTCTTGCTGCAGCAGCCATGGCTGGTCAAAATGCACTATACTGTAGCAATAAGATGATCAATGTGTTTAAAATCATCAGAATCAACTTTTCATTCTTTAAATTCAATAAAAAATTTGTATCAACGCAAATATTCTTTCGCAAGTCAATTTACGAATACAAAAAATTAAAATTTTCTATAGAAACGATGTTGGAGAACAAAAAGTTATACAAAAAATATAAATTATGGGATTTTCGATTTATATACAATATTAACGTAAAATTTTCTCTCTGTGTGAATTACAGAGAGCTCAGCTAACTTTTTGAGAAATGGATCCTCCGTCGTAGATGGTGCAAAAGGATCCAATTCACATGTGCCATAGATAAAGTATTCCTCTTTGTTGCGCATTTTGAAACTCGAATCTCTGATGGACGACGAACTATGCCACTTCGTACTTAGCAATGTACCGAGGGACAACTTGTTTATCTTGATCGCTGGTATATTCTTCATATTCCTCTCTGTAATTATAACATACAAATTAGAATTGATATTATTAAAAATATAATTTTTTTTTAAAGCAAAGCTCACTTGCAGCAGACACGCTTAGCTGTAGCTTCTTTTTATTTCCACCGTCACCCGAGGCATTGTTTTTTGTAACTCTGCCGGTTTTCGCGCTGCTCAGCTTCGATATTGACATAGATACCATCTTGGAGTGGAAATGCTTCTTCGGTGGAGAAATCTCGATGTACACATCCCCCATCTTTTTGGCCGCTTCGACATTCCTAGGCATGACTTCAAAACTGAAGTATTCGCAATTGGTTGTTTGGCTATTTGGATTTATGTCCACCGTGAAATACTTCGCGCATTCATTAGGTTCTTTCGATATAATTCGACGTTGAAATTGAATCGGCGACGACGAAATTAAATTCTCGATATCGTTCACGAGGTTGCAGCCGTCGGGCTTGATCGGCGACAAGTTGTGCAAGCCCGCTGGTTGTAATACAGGTGCTTCATCGGCGGCAGCCTTCGTATCGTAAATTGCGGACGTCTCAAAGAATTGACCGCGACTGATATTAAACGTTCTGTGCTTATCTACAATCTGCAAAGACGGTGATTCCGTCGACTCCCTTCTCACCGGTTCGGGAGAACTCGAAATTACATCCGCAGACGTGAATGTAAATTTATTCAAAAGTATGGAAAAATCGGATTGTGCCTTGTCTTTATCACACTCCTTATTTCCATCAACTTCCTCATTGTGCTCGTACAGTACACCGCAAGGTCCCTCTTCTTTAACGTATGTGGCTCTGCGTATATCTTGCGGTCCACTCGAAGGAAGCAAGACTTGCCGCAGAACACTACCGTCGTTCCACACATTTGTATTATGCTCACACAAGATGTTTTCCAGTTTATCATGCCCATTACGATACGTTCCGTTGATTCCATCGTCCTTTGCCAGCGACGTATAAGTCTTCACCTCATTATTTCTATTTAAGATATTTTCCTTATCCAGATTGTTCTCATATTTAGATTCACATCGTTTTACTTGCGCACCAAGATTGTCAACCAGAGACCGACTCATAGCGGGAACTTTCAGCGTGTTATTTCGATGAAATTGTTTGTTTAGCGTTGATGTAGAGAGACTTGACGAGTTTGATAATGAAAAAGTCGGTTTTAGCCTCCTTCTCGCCTTGTTGCCTTTCTTATCGTCCTTAGCAGTCATTGCTATAATAATGTCATATTTAATTCGTCTACTGTCAGTTAGTTGCAATACATCTCGCCACCTTCCAGCTTTTTTGGGAGACCACTTGATATATATCGTACCATTACTGTTCCCTTGAATCTCTAGTTCGGACACGCTCAGGACAATCTGACGATCTGTAGATGGCAACTTTGTTACAGAAACCTAAAAAATATCATTAAATGAAGTAAGTTAAATGAAAAGTCAAATAAGGAGAGTATTTAAAAAACATTCTGTTGCACAATTATAGGCTGCGTTCCGATATTCACTGTCCAGTACTGAAAATCTATAGTGTACGTTACGTAAACTATAGATTTTCAGTTCTCACAGTGAATATCGGAACACAGCCCGAGACGCGATTCCACACAAAGAATCGAGATATTTAATTTGAAGAATTTCTCGTACGTTTAACGTCTTGTCGCCAACGTTTCTCACATCCAAGTGACATTCTATATTGGTGTTTATCTTAGTCTCCAGTTCGATCCTTGTTGCTGGCTGAAATGGGGCAAGAAGCATGCTGCAACGAAGCTTGCCTCCCGGTTTTCCAGCTTCGGGCGCGGCATTGGATGGGTCCATCCCGTATAAATTTCTCGATAAACTGTAATTCAGATATCAAAACCTGGTGAGCTCTCTGTTTCGCTGTACGACGGAGTTGAAATGTGTCAAGACTTGAACGAAAGGCGCATCGTCAATTTTATCACAGTTTCTTACGTCGTAAATTGCACGTTTTCAGCTTAGGCACTCGCCGCTCTCTCTCGAGTTAAATCCACGCATAGAAAACGACGACCTATCAACAGTAAAACACACCTATCTATCAACACTTAAGTAACGGACTTCGCCGATTTAATTTGAACGAGCACCATGCTTTTTAGGTCTTCGCACAAACAGGGCTGTCAACCTAACCTAACCTTCGGGCGGTCTGTGGCCAAAAATGGAATCGACTGATTGGCTGCGGAAACGTCCCGTTGCGCGATTGACTTTAGCCACTCGCAGCCCCCGATGCCTGGAGATCTTCCGCTGGATCGGCCAATCGGATATTTCTATTTTAAATCGACCAATCGACGACGTGGTCCGCAGGTTTTTTGTATCTAGGGAGTTATTACGTAAATCTTGAACAGATTTACTAGATTTCGACCAACGAAATCGCCAGGAACTCTAGCGAATTCTCTCAATTTTCGCATTTTCACCTCGTTCGAAGATACTAGGTAACAGGTCCCCTGATTGGCCGGTCGGTCCTTACCGTACACACATACAATTGCAATACGTTGTTCACTATGATCGTTTCACTTCGAAGTCTTCGAACCCCGTGTTTATGTTTAAACAATTTGGTGTGTGTACGTGTGTACCGCGAGGCGAGCGACTTGGGGCTTGAGGCTTGGGGCTCGATTCGAGGCGAGTGCGGCGAATTAATTCCGCCAGTACAGGAGTCCCCGGTCGTGTTTTATTATTAATAGAAATTCGGCGACGCGCTCGTCCAATGTGTCGGTCACGGCGGTGAAACCCGAGGCCGACGAACGACGACGACGACGACGACGAGGACAATCCGTAAGTACTGTGTGCATCGTGCGATTTCTCTCATCGTTTACGCATTTCTCGCGTTTCGTTCCATTATCCGTGTCGTACCTTGGATTTACCCAGTTCCTCCACGATTTACGGCTCTTCCACGGGTCCTAAAGCACCAGGAGTCGAGCACCGCGAGGTCTCGTGTGAGGAGCCGTTGACAACGGCTGCGCTCTACGGCGGAGAACCTCGATCGGTTTAGACTTCGCACCGTCGTACGATGGCCGATTCTAGCGACCTGGATCGGCAAATAGAACAGCTGAAGAAGTGCGAGATCATAAAGGAGGCCGAGGTCAAGGCCCTGTGCGCGAAGGCGCGTGAAATCCTGATCGAGGAGAGCAATGTACAGCGTGTTGACTCACCTGTGACAGTAACTATCTCTCTGTTTCTTGTAAACGGCAATCGGATCGTCAGAATCCGAACGTTTAAGTACATTTTAAAGCCTACGCGCGCGACGCGTTTTCCTTTAGGTTTGTGGAGATATCCATGGACAGTTTTATGATTTGAAGGAGCTATTCAAAGTAGGCGGAGATGTGCCAGAAACAAATTACCTTTTTATGGGAGATTTTGTAGACCGAGGTTTTTATAGCGTCGAAACGTTTCTTCTTCTACTTGCGTTAAAGGTACGTCACAACACGTAAAACAACGTAGGCTTGATCATCGCTTAAAATATTTGGATAGGGATTAAGGAAATAGCTGCGTTTTATTATACGTAAATATATACTTGATATATATACTAAAATTTATGTAAAGTAAATATGTATATATACGTACTTTACATAAATTTTAGTCTAATTTTTTTCATATTTGAATAAAAATTTGTTAAAAAGAAATTAAATCCAAAACAGAGCTAACAGAGTCGCTAACTGTGGTATAATTTTATATTTTGTGTCTTGTCACGTAGGTCCGTTACCCCGACAGAATCACGTTGATAAGAGGAAATCACGAATCACGACAGATAACGCAAGTTTATGGCTTTTATGACGAGTGCTTACGCAAATACGGCAGTATAACAGTATGGCGATATTGCACGGAGATATTTGACTATTTATCGTTATCTGCCATTATCGACGGCAAGATCTTTTGCGTTCACGGTGGATTATCCCCTAGTATTCAGACATTAGATCAAATCCGGACTATTGACAGAAAGCAAGAAGTGAGTTTTTTTATTACTTTCTGTTCACCATATATAGTTTTTTTGTAACAACAGTCGAATGGAACTAAATGTCTTTACTTTTGCAGTAACCTATTGAAGTAACAGTTAATATATTTATTTCATTACGTCAGTCTCTCCCTCCCCCTCATGTTGTTGGATACGGTTTAAAGTTTCCAAACTGATTTTATTACAATTGCTATCTTTATGGAAAGAGATTGTAAGCTTCTTACCCAGACTCTGTGAAAAATTGGATTCGCTTTTCCTTTAACTTATTTACCGTTACTGCTCGGAGGTTTCCGTCCTTGAAGGAACTGCACGATATTGGGATTTGTTTATTCTTAGTTTTCGTGAGATATATGTTTTGATCAGAGAGGAATATTTTTCCACCTAGATCTTTCGCTTGATCGACAGATTGCTCTAACACTGAGTTTTATCCAACGCACCCTTACAGTTTTAATATTAAAAATTAAATTTTAATATTTTTATAAAGGTGATAAAATTTCAAAGTATTAAATTATTTCTGGCTCAACGATGCAGGTTCCTCACGATGGGCCGATGTGCGATTTGCTATGGTCAGATCCCGAGGATACCCAAGGGTGGGGCGTGTCGCCGCGCGGTGCCGGTTATCTCTTCGGTAGCGATGTGGTAGCGCAGTTCAACTCTGCCAACGATATCGATATGATATGTCGAGCCCATCAGTTAGTAATGGAAGGCTACAAGTGGCATTTTAACGAGACTGTATTGACCGTCTGGTCTGCGCCAAATTATTGTTACAGGCACGTAGCATTTGCACTCATAGTCTTTTTCTCTGGTAAAACTGTACATTGTATGATTATTCAATTACTTGTTTGTCAATGTATATCTACATGTATACAGTGATTTGTAAAACTGATCAAGTATAGTACACAATTGTCTATGATTAGCTGATTCGAAGAAGGCAATTGGCGAACATGGCCTTTCGATATCAACGTAACATACAAACAAATGTAATTGCGAACCCTTAGATATTTAAATCTATATTGTTTTATTAATTGCAGATGTGGCAACGTAGCCGCAATATTGGAACTGAATGAACATCTGCAGAGAGACTTTACGATATTTGAAGCGGCGCCGCAGGAAAGCCGCGGAATACCCAGCAAGAAGCCACAAGCGGATTACTTTTTATAAACGAGCCGTTATAGAGTACAAAAAAGAAACCATCAGAATCGCGTCAGATCCATTTGAGGAATTTGCTTCTTCTCTTTCTTTTTTTTTCTCTCTCTCTCTCTCTCTCAGATCAGGTTACGTTGATTGTGAAGATGAGCAACTAAAGAGCGACTGTGAAGAAGATAATTTGCTATTATTTTTTACGGCGACATGATTTTTATGATTACGTTGGATCGTTTATCGCACATTTGGACGGAATTGCGACGGTATGCTTGTAAGGAACTGATGTAAAATAAAATAAAACTCCGATTTAAGCTGACGTGACGTGTAATCTCGTACAATTTAAATTAAAAAAAAATTTTAATTATGTGGAAAATATTTGAAAGTATCGGCGGAGAATCGCAATAAATTGTTCATTAAATAAATAATTTTGTTTCTAATAATTTACACCGAGTTACTAAATCCTCAATCGCGTTTGTCGACGAATAAATTCTCGCTCAAGATTTTAGAAATGTCGCACGTCGAGCGCGAAAAATACGAGAGCGGACCATTTCGGCGATCGCCAATCGCGTTCGTCGACGCGGCACCGGCGGCCCGAGCCCGCGGCCAATCGCGTTTCGCTGCCGGTTGCGCGAGGGTGCAGTCCCACGTAGAGAAAAAAGCGGAAAAAATTCTAACCTAAAATTTACAATTTCTTTTAATTATCTTTGTTTATCATGTCCGTTTATCATAGACAGATATTATCTTATAATATTATTTGTATAAAGTGTGTAATTAATATAAAATAATTTTTTATATGTCCGGCGTTCGAACAGATCGCGCGCCCACAGAGATACGAGATCCTATCCGGGCTCGCCCGGCGTGGCTTTAGGAACGCGCCGACCGCGCAACCCCACCCATCGCGCCGTGACAAATGCAACTTTTACTTCCGGCTGCGTACACGGCCATCGCGCTTGGTTTCGTCGACTTCGTTTCTTCTCTCCGCTGGTGTCCACGCACTCCACGCGCCTTTCGAGTGTCGATCTAGCAGCATCTCTCCACGTCCGACGTTCTGCCCCACGACCGTCGCACCTGCGCTCCGCAGTTCTATATCATCCGAGGGATCTCTTTTGTTTGTCGTATGTCCATCCAGAATCTCAACACATTCGGTGAGTAGCGAAATCGCGCATTATCTCGTCCGCCTTCCCTCCCCCCTCCCTCCCTCCTCCGCCCAACCGCGGAGTCCTTCCCCGCGTCAGATTCCTCTCTTTCTCTTTCTCCGTCTGCCTCGTCGTCTTCGCTGCCCCGTGCGCGTCGCCCTTCGCGTACGAGGGCGATAAAACGGCACACCGTGTCGCCTACCGTTGCGCGGGTGCGAGTAGGAGGGAAGCTCCCTTCGTGCCGATCGAAAATGGCCGACGGCGTTGCTCGCGCGCGCGAGAGCCCTCCTCCTTGCGTCATCCTGCGCAATCCGCCCTGGCTACGCGCCGTGAGATCGCTCCGTCTCCTCATGTCCCCCTGTTTGCCTGTTCGCAGACCCCTTTGCAGATGCAATCAAGGGTTCGGACGACGATGTCCAGGACGGTCTCGTTCATATAAGGATCCAGCAGCGGAATGGTCGCAAAACCTTAACAACGGTGCAAGGACTCTCCTCGGAATATGACTTGAAGAAAATCGTGAGAGCATGTAAAAAGGTGAGTGTGCCCGTGCTCGACGCTTACCCTCCTCCCATAGTGGGAGTGAGAGAGAGAGAGAGAGAAAGAGGGAGGGGGGAAGGTAGGATCCCTACCGATCCTTTCTCCTGCCCTCTCTGGCATGGCCTCCGCTTCCTCCTCCCTGCTGTTTCTCCCACCACCGGCCGGTCAGGCAGAACTCTAAAAATAGGTCTGATGCAAACAACCGCGGCGATACACGGCTGGACAGATGTAGTTTTGCAAGTTCTAGGAATGTATAGCAACGGAGCGCATCTACAAGTGGTTTTACATATAGCGAATATAGGGAATAAAGTCTTCGTTTCCGATGACTTGGCTCTTTGTATAAACTGCTTCGTTCACCTCTGGATGAATCATTGACGATATTGAAAAATGTCTGGCGTCACTCACTTTTAACGCCATTTGCTCCTAAACAAAGCGATAAGAAACGTTCTATATAAATGTCGAAGATTATATTTTTACACAGCGATAGATAATTCTGGATTCTAATTGCTGGGTTCTAATTAGTCTAATTACTTAATACAATTGCGTTGCTGGAAATCAAACTTTGATCAATTGTCGCAAAATTGTTGGTCGACGAGAGATGCGGCTTTATATATAAAATTATATATTTTTTTTTTATTAGAAATCATCATATATGATAAATTATAATATTATATGTCATATATAATATTTTCAGACATCGAGTTGTTGATGTTAATTTTTATATACAAGTGTTCAAAAAATTTAAAAAGTAACTACATCGTGGGGTTCATTACTGATACTTGAAGGTATCGAAACTGCGACGGAGAAGCTGTATCTGTTCGGAATTATCTTACTTTGATAACTGTATCTGGAAAGTTTTGCGAACGCATTCTTTCGGGAGATAGAAAGACCCAACACGCTCCACGGAAGTGAATTGTCTAGATAAAGGTTCCTTCTCGAGGAATGCCTGTTTGATTTATCTTTGTTTTTTTAATTTTTTTCACAGGAGTTTGCCTGCAATGGGACAGTAATAGAGCACCCGGAGTACGGGGAGGTGCTGCAGCTGCAGGGGGACCAACGAGAGAATATATGCCAGTGGCTGACAAAATCTGGTCTGGCAAAACCTGACCAGCTGAAGGTCCATGGTTTTTAATCGACTAACAACAGCAGCAACAATTACCATCCATGCCACGACCTACAACAACAGCAGACAGCTCCGCCGCCCCTCATCAGCGCTACACGATCGTCTCAAATTGAATCTGTATATCACTCACTAAACTCCTCGTGGGATATCCCGATTATACTGTCACGTCAACATATAAATATAAATATATATATTATTCATATATATATATATATATATATATATATATATATATATATATACACACGTACACACACACACGCGCGCGCATATATATTTCAATAATAAAAAAAAAGAAAGAAAAATGAAACGAGGAGGAAAGTAAACGATAGAAACTAAAGGCGAATAAAAGAAAGGAGGAAGAAAAGAGGTATAGCGAAGAAAAAAAAGGGAGGATATATAGGCGTATAACCGGCGATATATACCTATAGGCAATATATCTATTCTAATCAGAATTTTTTCTCGAGATAAAAAGCAATACGTCACACTGTAAGCCTTATGTTAGGTGATAGCGGCTGTTGAGGTAGGAATTCTCCTGCCTTGCAGCAGTGGATAAGACACATCTGATTTTGATAAACATCGAGGAGGAGGAAGAGCAGGAAGAGGAGGAGGAGGAAAAGGAAAAGGAGAGGCACAGATGAACGAGCGGTAATTAGCATCGCCGGATGGATGTTCGTTCTTGCGTTAGGTAGTATGTATCTGGGCGCGATAGACGTGTTCCGAGAAGGCAGCAAAGCTGTAGGTTGATCGATTCGGCTCTCCCTCCTCGTCTTCGCACTCTTCTCTACATCCCCCTCGTCTCGTAGGGAAAAACGATAAGGATCGTTTTTTTTCCTTTTTTCCTTTTTTTTTTTTTTTACGTTTGTGTCGAAAATTTAAGAGCGTTCCGCGCTCGTCTACGATTGTGATGATTTGTTGAGTATTTGTAGGGCCGATTTTGATTCTTCCTTTCGCGTAGAGAGCAATCCCTCCTTCGCTCTTGCTTTCCCACCCCTCCCCCCTTTTAAGGCAGTAATAATTAAATGACGAATTTTTGTTTTGAAATAATGATGCGAGTTAATAAAATGTGGCTGTTCTAGATAAATAAATAACGAGTAAATGAATGGGATATGATACGATCATGTCCCCCTTCCCTTCCTTTTCGTCGTTTCAGATCTATAAACTCAAAAATTGCTGTTAAATTTTGTTGACCGCGTACGAAACACGTTGGATATGTTACTTATTAAATATATTCACTTTCTTATATATATATATATATATATATATATATATATATATATATATATATATCCAATGTAAATGTAGCGGTATGAACAACGGGAACACGTTTTTCTTTCGTTACGAAACTTTTCACGTGTTCATATATGTAAAGACCGAAGATAAATGATAAATGGAAGTTGAGGAGTCTGTAGATATACATCGAAATTGATATCTGTCGCCATGTGATCACCAGTGATCACCGAGTATACGAGCGTTCGTTAAACGACGAGTGTAGTTTCATAAAAAAGACATTAGATAAGCTATCGTTGTGTTTATCGATTACGTTTGTGCCGTGCTCGTTACAATTGCCGCTTCGTAGTATTCTGGTTTCTTCGAATTAATTTAGCGGCAGACGATAGCGAGCGAGATTGTACGAAGCTTCTTGTCTATCTGGTTACGTAAATTACATAACAAATATTTTGCTATTTATTCGTGGAACGCATAGAAAATAGTTCGCGATACGCGTGCTTATTAAAAAAAAAAAAATTAAAATTGCGAGCTTTGCTTTTCTAGCGAAAATAGATAGAATCAAGGGAGGACGAGGAGATGGAAGAGAAATAAGAATCCATTTCTCTCGGCCGTTTTAGAATCCAAGGAGAAACGGAATTTCCCTTCGAATAATCGAGTATTGTTTCCTGAACCCATTTTTTCTCGCTTTAAAAGTTGTTTTTTTTTTTTATTCGTTCCCCAAGGACCAATATTTTAAATGGAAGAATGAAAATTTATCGGAAAATAACGGAAGGGAACGGATACAGAGGTCGATAAAAAGGGACAACGAGATAAATATCCTGGCGCGTCCCGCTCTTAATTTTTTGGGGGGCGAAGGGGGGTCCATGGATATTCGAGCGTCGAATTTCCGTTTGCCTACCCGTCGTCTCGACTGGTCTCGACCACCGACGCGTTTTCCTCCGCGGATTCGAAAGTGGCGCGCGCGCGCGCGCCCCCCTCGCCGCGGCGGGGCTGCGCGGCGCGCCGCGCCGGCCCTCCCGCCCCCCTCCTCACCCCCCAGAATGCATCGCGCGCCACGGCATGTGCCTTTCCGCCATTTTGTAGTTTGCTCGAGAGACCGTGTTGAGTTCGATTCTTCCACCTCGGTAAGGAAACACCGTCGTGGGAAACGGCCGCGCGTTGATCCGCACGGCGCGGTGGGCCGCGGTACGCACAGGGCGGATCGTAACGCGCGCGTCGCGCGGCGTCGCGAATTCGCGTGAGAAACGTGGCGAATCTCGCCGCCGCCTGTCGTCTCGCCAGCCGTCGTGGTGCTGCTGCTGCTGCTGCTGCTGCGTCGCGTATTTCGTCGCGCGCGCACGCGAGCGTGTGCGTGCGTGCGAGCGAGCGAGCGAGCGAGCGAGCGAGCGGACGGGCGAGCGGGCGGGCGGGCGAACGGGCGAGTGAGCGAGCGATCGGGAACCCCGGATCGAGTCGGCCCAACGTCCGATCGTCGAGGCCAGCACGAGCGAATTCGCAAAAAAACGCGCACACGAGACGCCCCGCGCGCACGACGAGCCAAGTGCGAGCAACCAAGTGCTTTGAGTGCTCTCTCTGATCGAGAAACCGATCTGCGCGAGGCCGTTCGGGAGATAGAAAGAGAGAGAGAGAGAGAGAGAGGAGCGAGCGAGTGAGCGAACGAACGAGCGAACGGGCGAGCGAGCGAACGAACGGGCAGGCACCTCGTAGCGCTAGATTCAGGGCACATGGGATCATCCGGGCCCGTCTCGAGATGAACGGTGATTTCGGTAACGACCATCTGTCCCATTCATCCAACCACGCAACCACCATGCAACATCATCATCATCATGATCATCCATCATCGTCGTCGTCGTCTTCGTCGTCGTCATCGTCGGTGTTACACGCGCTCGTGATCGGGGAGTGTAGTCTTGTCATCGCGCCGCCTTCATCCACCTTCTCGCCACCGTCAACCACCTCCTTATGTTGGTGTGTCTTTCCGCGCCGCATGCTTTAACTCCGCGCCGTAACGTCCGAGACACGTTGTTATCGGTCGCTACCCGTCCTTCATCTTTTCGTCCACGTTGCCCGTCGTCATCGTCCTTCGTCATCCACATCCGTCGTGTGTACGTCGTCGTCGTCCTCGTGTCCGGTCGGAGAGAGAGAGAGAGAGAGAGAGCGGAGGCTCGCCGCCGCCGCCGCCGCCGCCGCTGCCGCCGCCACCGTGTCGTGTCCACGACCGCGCTATATTTGGCCGATAACGCGCCGCGCGCTCCGCAACATATTGCGCGGCCCTCCGCGCGCGGATCCTCGCCTGGCGCGCCGCGAGCCTCTCCGGGCGGCCGTCGTCGTGGCACGCAGCCCGACGCCCCGTCGCCGCGGCTCGCCGGAGGCCCCGTTGTCGAGCATCCGCCGCGCCGAGATCCGGCCCCGTGTCTCGTGTCGCACCACGTCGCCGTGCGTCCGACCGCGGCGTGAAACTTTTCTCGGCGCCGCTCCCCACGTTGTCGTCCCGTGCAAGCTCCCCGCGCGCGCGTCGCCACAGGTCGTACTCCGGTTGCGGTGGGATACCCGGCAGTTCGCTCGGGTACTTGTGGTCGTACAGTGCTGCATACGGAGACACGGTTCGAGTCGAATGGTTCTCTCCCGATCGTTTGTTCTGTCGTGGGACACCTGTGTGGTCGTTGTCACGATAGTTTGCAAGAACATGAAGGGTCAATGTTGTACAAAGCATCCTAGCCTAAGCACAAATAAATTACTGTAGCCTAATTATGTGGTATATATAAATTTTTATATTGCATATATATCATATAAAAATATGTCGGCTGAGCATCGTTCTATCGAAAATGACTAGAAACGTTCGGTATAATGCAACTGATATTTTGTCGGATCGTAGTAGATTTCTTATCTGTTCTTGGAATAGATATATTTGGTATTTAGACATTCTTTATAGAGTTACGATTGAGCGTCAGATTAATCGTTGAATCGTAAGCCTGATTGTATAAGAAAGTCATGTATGATGTAATAACTAGAACTAGACGTTTCGTTGCGGAGAGATTTGATGCGATAACTGGCACATGTAACTTATAACCAAATTAGGTTAGAATTTTAGATGTGCTGTTTTGTAAAATCAAGTAGGATTTCAACTATGTTGTACTAATTTGAAATATTGTGGCAAAATAGACAGTGGAATTTTCGTTGATGTAAATTATCGTTTTGCAAAATATTCCATTGCGTATAAATTTCATTTATTAGAACAATGAGCGACGATTGTAACACATGTGTGAACTTTGTTAACGGTATAAAGGTGAAAATTACAGACATTCTTCTCGTTTGCAGGGTACGTTTACATGAATGGGGACATCGGGAAGCTGCCACCAGGGGCGGTCTACCCAGCCACCCCTGAACCTCTGGGTCCACAGATTGCGGGCGCAATTGGTGGTGGTGTGCCTAATATAGACTACGGAGTCATGAACGGTGCGCCGAGCGGCAGTGAATTGATTCTTGACGCTGGTGTCGGCAGTCTAGAACCATCGCCCCAACACGCTATAAGCATGCACGGAGGTGCGGTTGGATACAGCCCAGTGGACGTCGCCGCATTGGGTGACGCTTCTGCCGCTCCACCATCTGTACCAATGACGGATCTAAATGTCCCTGGTATACCTTTGGAGCAGCTCAAGCAGATGCTCTCCTCTCAGCTCGAGTATTATTTCTCCAGGTAACGAAAGCCTGAAATCTAAAATTTTCCGTTTACAATTGCGCGAAATATTGCACAATGATGATTTTGCAAATACATACATTTGCATCGATTACATGTGTTAGTTTTATTGTTTCCTGAAATGTGTTACAATGTGTTGATACATTGCAAGGTTTTTCACCGCAATCGTATTCGCAACCTTTGACTCTTCGATCGCTCTTTTATAAACACAGCATACATATAAACGAGATACGTATGGTGTGGCTTGGGATCGAACTTGTGATCCGCTGAAATAGATTATGAGTTGACCGCTCTCGCACGCGGAGCCACGCGTCTCATCCGAGTTTATTTTGATTTTCTTCTTGTAATGTCCTTAACTATTTCCTTAAAAAAACTACGTATGACCTTTGATCATACGTATTGTGTTATTATATAATAATTTTAACGATTTAAGTAAAAGAAAACTACCATTTGAAAAGTGTTACGGTACGTCTGGTGGCTAAACTTTTAGCTGAGTAAAAAATAAGAAAGGAATTTTTAATGAAATTTTAGTAATTTTAAAGTAATTTTATACATATATGTATGTATCGCACGTGAAAAATATGATTCTAAAGCCAGAAATTTTCAGGAAAATTATTCATATAGTTTTCTTTGCAACTAAAATGAGAGTTCAAAAAGCTATATACTAATTATATATCTGAACAAAACTTAATTCTTTTACACATATACAATATACTTCATTATTATGTATGTTTTGATCTAGTCTTTGGATGAACAAATTTCCTAAAATACTTTTGCCCAAAAATACAGTTGCCTTTCATTGATTAGTTGCATTTTTTCTCATTACGAAATGCTCAATTAACATACAAATTACATAAGCACATGCACGTATAAGAATATATGTAACAATATTATAGGATAATGTGAATGAACCTAATGAATATAATGTTTTGCTTTCCAGAGAGAATTTAGCCAACGATACCTATTTGTTGTCGCAAATGGATAATGATCAGTATGTGCCGATATGGACAGTAGCGAATTTTAACCAAGTGAAAAAACTGACGAAAGATATTAAACTTATAACAGAGGTGCTGAGAGAGTCTCCCAATGTTCAAGTTGACGAAGAGGGACAGAAAGTGAGGCCCAATCACAAACGATGTATTGTGATACTTCGTGAGATACCGGACAGCACACCGTTAGAAGATGTGAAGGTTTGTTCTAATTTATCTATTCTACGATTGTCATAAAGGGTCAAGTTCGGCTCTTTGATATCTTGATTTTTCGGCGTAGAATTTATTTTCTGGAGAGGGTTGCCCGAGGTTTATTTCGTGCGAGTTTGCTCACAATAGTTCGTGGTATGTGACGTTCGAGTCTGACGAGGATGCTCAAAAGGCCTACCGGTTTTTACGTGAAGAGGTTCGAGAATTTCAGGTAGGTCGCAAGCTTATATATTTTCGTTTGAACGAGTGATAATGCGAAGTAAATATTTACCAATGATTTTGATGATTCATCAGGTTTACAGCTATATTTAGCTTTAATTATAGCTGTAATTGGATATTTATTGCTACAGCTACAAATGATAGCTGATAGATCTGAGTCCATAATTACTATTCCGATTGTTAAAATCCAGGGAAAGCCGATAATGGCGAGAATCAAAGCTAAACCAATGAACAGGCTACCGATGCCGACGGTAGCCGGTGTAAGTGGTATAAAGAACGGCTACAGAACTCCACCCCCTCCTCCTGTCTATGATCCGAGCAGCTACACGGCTGGACAGCAACGTTTTCTCTATACCAATGGCACGACCATGCCTCAGACAACTATGCCGGCGTACGCGAACCAGGTCGTTTATGTAAGTATACAAGTCACAAGTTCTTTTGCGCAACAACTCACGTGCGCGAGCTTTTCTATCATTTTGAATAATTCATCGCGCCCTGTGTCGGGAGAGAGGCTCATATAAATAAAAAATTTTTCTTTATTTTTTTTTCAGCAACCGTTTTATCCGGCCGGTATGATGCCTTGGGGACCAACTAGTCCCGCTTATTTTGAGATGTCCAATGTCTTTACGATGAACGGAATCACGCCGCACAACACGTTCACGCGTTCGAACACAAGATATAATCCTCGAAATAGGTATGGATTTGCAATTTTATTTTCTTTTTTTCTAGATATTATGTTGGTTGAATGAATATCTCGGTATCTGAAAGCATCTTTTTTTTTTTTATACGTATACAGAAATAGACAAAGAAACGGCTCCGATCGAAGCTGCTTAATAGACCCGGCCAATCCCAGCAACAACAGTAACAACCATCACCACTATCACCATCATCATCACCACCATCATCATCAGCCGTCGTCTATGCCACCGCTGAGTAATCGTAGTTCTCATTCTCCTATGACCGGTGGTGGCAACAATAGTGTGTCCCTGAGCTCTTCTACGTCCACTTGCCACGCCTCGAGTTTGCCTCCTTCGAAGCCGCTCGCCTCTTCGTCCTCTTCTTCCTACCAGTCCGGCACAAAGTTCCATTCTTCGTCGTCCGCCGTGTCGTCTGTTGAACACGTAAAGGGAGCTTCCTCCTCGTTGTCCTCCGCGCAGGATCAGGACACAACGGCAGCGGTCGAGACCTCCACACCCTCTTCCTCGGCGCCTTCGTTTGCCCGCCATCGTATCCATCGCAGGACCAAAGATCAGGACACGAAGGTAGCAAGCGGGAACAACCATTCGCTGCCGGCGATTAAGGAATCCCTGCCAGCGAGCGGAGGCAGCGGCAGCAACAGCAACTGTGGCAGCCGCAGTAGCGGCGTGCAGTTTGACCTCGAGGCTGCCGCATTCCCACCCCTGCCCGGCCTCGACACCGACCACGGCAAAACGTCGACCGACGTAGGTAGCGGTGGCAGCGCCGGCACTGTCGGCATGGAATCTTCGTCGCAGAATCGATTGTCCGATGTTGTCAAGGGTACCGCCAAGCTCAAGGCCGTTATCAAGGACAAGGAAAGTGGTGGTAACCAGCCTCAGTTGCAGCAACAGCAACAGCCCGCAGCGCCTGCGCCAGCAGCGGTGAACACCGCCAGTAGATCCGCTAGTCCTGGAGCGAGTACCGGAGCAGAGGCGCAGGGAAGCGCTGCCGCATCGACGAATTCTGCGAACGCCACGCATATCCTTAATCCGCCGACGGCCAACGAGAATACGTCGTCGGCCGACGCTGCCGCGCTCAGCACCGTCGCGCTCACTCCCCCGTCATCTCCTGATAAGTGAGTGGGATTTTTAATTATACGCTCGCTCGCGGTGTAACGGTGTTTCGGGCAGTTGCGGAGAGTTGCGTTGGTTCGCGAAATTAACTTGTGCTGGATCGAATAGCGGACTGTTTGTCAATCTGCGTTGCAGATGTGTTAAGATTTTTAGGGGAAAAAAAAAGGAACAGATCCTCCAATGGATCTTTGATACCATTTTATCCGACGACATAATGCATAGTTCGTCGTGAAGTGTGGAAAAATGCCTCGGTCACACAAATCGCGTTTTTTTTTTTTTTTTTTTCCCCAAGATTTTCTAACGATGTTGCATCCTTTGCTTGTTCAATACGTATGAAAAAATCAAGGAACTCTAATGGAATTGATTTATTATTATTATTATTTTTTTAAGTAAAATTGTTATTTAGCTTTCGATTATGAAAGCGACAAACGGCTGTTTTGTTTCAAAGTACGACGAAACTTTCCGCTCTCCCAATACACATACATACGTGTACATAGATGGAAATGCGCGCTAATGCGCAAAGAGAGGGAGAGAGAGAGAGAGAGAGAGAGAGAGAGAGAGAGAGAGAGAGAGAGAGAGAGAGAGAGAGAGAGTGAAAAGTTCTTGGTCCTTGAATCATTAACCTTTTATAGGACTGTTTTATTCTAATTTTATTTGTAATTCATTTTAGTTTTATCCTCTTTTGAACTAATTTCTTTATTTCTCTTTGTAATGATTTTTCTTTGGCTGAAAGATATTTACGTGATTAACGAGGTTTCGAACTTGAAAACCAGTGAACTGTATTGCCGTGTTGTCGAATCCTTGTTTGAAAATAACGTTTGTTGCTTTTTTTTTTCCTTTTTTTCCTTTTTTTTAGTAGATAAGTGTGCTTATTCGATTTAGATTGGTATATAGTCACGTAGTTAAAAATTTTTGTTAAAATTAAAGGGAATATCGCGCGAGACCTTGATTGTACGCAAAGTTAAGTTTAACATCTTGTTCGAGCGAACGAGCAATTTTTTTTTGCTTATGCAACCGAAAGGAAGTGAGCTTTTCGTTGGCTTTTTTTTAGTCCTGTAAATGGTTATGACGGTTTTACTACTTTGCTCTTTTTGCGAGAAAGATATGTGTACAGAGTCTTAAACATTTATATTTGTACTAATACCTAATCACTGATCACTAATTATATTGACGTATAGAAAGCAAACGCGAATCGGGGTCATGTGGTAGATTCCGTTCGGACGAGGAATTCAGCTGGTCTCCGTAAACGGGTTCCTGGACGCCTTGTTGGATTTTTATATCCTTGGATCGGTGGACCGTTGTATCGTCGGATTTTCGGATTCTCCAATTCGATGTTGGATTTTTTCGTCTACCGCTCGCTGTATCTTTGGATCCTTAGACTCTCTCGGAGATCTTTAATTTCATTCGTAAAGACTCGTCGACTCGACAACGCAAAGATCTGAGGATCCAAGGATACGCATCACGATGTACGAGCTTTGCGTAGGGCCTACGTAATAGGATATATCGTAATATTTGCTTTCAGGAATGCCGAGTTATGTTTCATTGTGGTTGTTGTATTGTTGTTGGCTGCATTATGTGCTATGTTTGTTTTGTAACGACGGACACGTGTTTATTTTTTCCTTCGAGCCGGGGAGGAGGGAGATCTTTTCTTTTTCTCATCGAAAAGATATATACACACTATATACAGCTATATATATATAGAAGCTGAAGCTTTCTTTCCATCGCCATAGTTAATCTCGAGTAAAAGAACGTTACTAACTGTTAATGTCCTTCGAGTTACCGCAGTAGCCTTATCCGCCTGCATTCTCGCCACTTTTTATTCCCAACGCGTATGTTTATGGGGAAAAATTTATATGAGAACCAAGAATCTTAAGAACCGACTTGAGATTCAAAACGTAGAACGTACAGATTTGGGTCCCGCACAGATTTTTATAGGTTTCCGAGACTCGGACGCAATTCTTTCCGGTCGTTCTCTAGCGAGAATGCCGATACGAAGGTGTTTTTCGTCGGGTCTCTTTGAATCCTGAAAAGAAGACGGTAACATCCTTGAATCTTCAAGTTGTTAGATCTTCAGCTTCGCGCAAGTCTCTCACCGTTATCTCTCTCTCTTACCGTTTATATTAATAAATTAATTAGATGTACTCGCAATTATGATTTGCCATTTCTTCTTATCGATAATCTCATCGTTATCATCGTGCCTTTTCGATTCTAAAGTTTTAGAAACTTTTTTTCCGTTTATATAAGGTCTCTAAATATTCTTTTTTTTTTTGTAAGGATTCTATAAGCATGCTCTATATGCATCCGGTATATAAATAAGGGTTTAAGTTTGCGGTATCATGGATTCTTTTAGATGCTTAGTTCTTGAGTATGTAGATTCTTTTATCTCTGGATCATTGAATCACTGGATACTATTCCGGATAGACTCTGCTTCGGTCGTCCGGCTCTACTCGATCCTGAGATTTAATAGACTTCACGTTTTAGTTATTAGATATTCAGACTTCTGTGTTCTTCGAGCCTTCGAGCTGAATATACAGTATATACCCAATTCTTGGATGTTATTGTTAGACATCTTTTATCTCCAGCTCTTTATTAACGTCTTTATTAACTTTCGCAAAGTCGGCTGTGCGAATTTTCTCAAGACACTTCAGAGTCCATCCCGAAGATGTCAAGGCTCAAGGGTTTTGGTACAAGCCTAAAAGATGCTCGAGTACTTGTGAATCCCGGATTGCTTAAAGCAAGAACACTTGAAGTTTTCTAAGAGTATCTAATGCAAGGACCCCGTTGAGGATCCAAGAATCTGAGCGTTCAATGATCGAGGGACCTAAGAACTATCTCTTTACGAGTACAGCACGCCGCATACCGCCGATTGAAATCAACATTAAACAGCCATTGCTAGCGCACTATACGAACGCTATATGTGGGTGCGGGAATGTATGCGGTGTTATTGTGGTGTGAGATAATTCTATTCTCTCTTGCCTCTACTATTTTGTAGCAGAAAAACAATAAAACGCGTTGAATAGGGATATACAATAAACAATATTATTTTTTCAGGGTTCTTTAATATATTACGATTATTATTTGATTATTACATTATTGCTATTGTCATTATTATTATTATAAATTTTTAATATTATTAATATTAATATTATTATTATTATTAATTATTAATTATTAATTATTATCTGTTCGGTTTCAAGTTACTCTTAAAGGCATTTTGATGATGAAGTTTCTCTAGCTCATATTATTCTAACGTTACTAGTTAAGTTACAATTCTCGTTACGTGACTGCAAAATAAATAATAAAAGAAACGGAAGAAACGAGAACACGCGGTCTCTCAGCATGCATGGTATCTGATGGACCTTTGGTAACGACTACATTTGCATTGTCAGCGATGAACTAGAAGTTAATAAACAATGTGTACACTGATGTTTGTTAATCGATGTCTTGCGATATTGCGAAAAAATCCTTCTCTTTTGCATATCCCTCGATCGTTGCAGGCGGTTCTCGCGAAATTAATTTTCACTTTTCGTCCCATTATCTATTCTTAAAAGACACCATTAGTTACAAATACAATCGCACTCTTTAACAATGTTCTCGTCGCCAGATTCTTTTGGGTATGCGGATTTGAATTCTGGGGATTATGGATAATTAAGTCGATTATAAACTTTAACTTTTACCTTCCTCTCTTGGGGCAATTAAGTTTCTTTTGAATTTTTCGAAATTTCTTGAAGCATTTCCGAATCATTGGCTCGAGAATCGCCTACACGAACCGATTTTCTCATTGTGCACGAACGAAGTTGATATGCGGTGCGGGATTAACAGTCACCAGCGTGCGCGTTTAGTATTTGATGGTGCACGCAATAGAGAGAGAGAGAGAGAGAGTTCACATTACAGCACATTTATAGCTTTAGTCGCAATGAGCGTTGATTCTAATTTCTGATCTTGAGCTACGTTTCAGATTCGCATTCGTAAATCGATGCCTGTATAAATTTTGTTACAATTACGCACGCAATGCTTCCGCGATGTGCGAGGACGTGCAACGGTCCCGGTGTGTCCAAGGATTCAAGTATATAAAGATCTAAAGACCTCGCGATATCTTTCGCGATAAGGGATACCTTGGGTACCCGAATTCTTAAGGACGCACATTCCCGAAAGTTCTTAAAGTCCCATATTCGTATATCCAAGGCTGACGAGAGAATATAGGAATATCTATCCCTGAGAATCTAAAGGATCCGGAACGAGGGTACCTCTAGAATCTCAGGATAGCTAAGTAAGCATGTGTGTTGTTAGTCTTTTACTATTGACAATGGCACCGCTGACAGATCTATAAAGACTGACGACTCAAACATGGTGAACGGTGTGGACGACGCTGTAGTTGCGAATACGCACCTGCCGGCAGTGGCTACGTCGACGTTAACGACGGCTACGACGACGACAACGGCAACGATGGCGACGTCAGCCGCAGCGACCACGGACGATGCCGAGACGATGACCAGGTGCGACTGTAGCAACGTCGTCGTCGTCCCTCCTCCTACTGCCTCTTCACAGAACTCCCAAACGCAAACTGGAGTGGCCTCTGCCTTCCCTATAGTGAGTATCTCGCGATCTCTTGAAAGAAATTTGTTAAAAGTTGAAAATGCGCTTCGGACTCTTGAAGATCCCTAAGGGAATTCAGGCACAGAGTAAAGAATATAAATGGTATGAGTTAGAAAATATGAGGAAGAAGATATAAAAGTTATATGATTTAAAATGAGGAGTTTCAAAACGACAGATGAAAAATTGATTAACATTAAGAATCCATAAAGATTTCAAGAATGTAGATTAAAGATCTAAAATCTCATTATATCTAGAAATTTATGTATACTTTATGTATACATTTATATATAAAAATATATTTAAATATATTTATAATATAAATGCATCTATACATGAAAATTTAGATTACGAATTTGTTAAATTAAGATAAGAGGTTCTAAATAAATAGTTAAATAAAGATTCTAAAAGTACAAATGATAATCTTAAAATCCTTAGGATATGTTCGTGAATGATATTTATAAAATCTGATTTCTATATTTTAAATCTTTCTGTGAGATTTTTTATTTAGAACCTCGTATTTATGGCGATTTTTATGCTCTACAGAATAATGAATATTCTTAAATAACGCGCGTTAATAAATATTTCATGTTCTTTGCAGGATCTTACGAGGCCAAGCTATGCCCAAGTAGCGCAACATTGCCGTGAGCTACCTTGTACAAAACACAAAACAGACGAGAGGGATAGAAATGTTTAAAAGCTGCACGTAAGTATTTTTTTCTTTAAACAATCTCCATAGATTCTTATTTAAAGAAGCTATGCACGCGGAAAAAAACGCGAAAAAATAAGCTTAATCTTATGAATAATTTAATATTGTAAATGTTAGTTTCTAGTAAGAATCTCTTAAGATTATCTTATGTCCATTTCTTCCAATAAAGATTAACTTTAATCTCGGTTTAACTTATTTTTTATCTTTTTCTAGTTTTAACAATTAGAAAAAGAATAAAAAGTAGGTTAAATCTAGATTAAAGTTAATCTGCATCGATAGAAATGGACATTAGTATGCTAAAAAAGTCGATAATATTAATTTGCAATTAGAGAGTTTCGAAGGAATTAGGTATAGTTAAAAGTACATGCAATATGACGCATCTTGCAAAAGATATCAAGTTTTTTTAATAATCCATGTGTATAGTTTGTATCTAAAGAAATCTCTTTACAATGATATTTTTTTCATAACCATCCTGTATT
This sequence comes from Temnothorax americanus, assembly GCF_048541705.1. Classification (NCBI taxonomy): domain Eukaryota; kingdom Metazoa; phylum Arthropoda; class Insecta; order Hymenoptera; family Formicidae; genus Temnothorax; species Temnothorax americanus. Next base: position 2,094,077 of record NW_027509253.1, read on the forward strand.
CTCAGATCCTTAAAAAATACGGCCTGGATCCCTTCCCGGATTTTCGAGAATCCTTATATATTTAAAAATATTTTCTCAAATCCGATCCTCGACGTAAGATGTAATCGGTTGAAAGTGTCATTTCTTCATAAAAGAGAAACGTATAGAAAGGTGTATATTCTATTCCTTTATGTGCCTTGAAGGTGACGACGATGAAGGAAGACACCTTAAGCGGCGGAAGCAGCTTAGATATAACGAAGCAAGAAGCCAAAATCTACAGATTACCACGCGTCAACGGGGTAATTAAACGATAATTAGCTGTGCTATATGTGCTATGACGTCATCGCCATCTTCTCGGGGTCAGATCGGATCGGATTGAGAATCAGGATATCGGAGCTCGCCGCTGCTTTCACCTACCTATCTATCTCGCCGATACTCCCTTCTCAGACCGACGCCGTCACGTGCTGCAGGCGTGAGGAAGAGAGAACTTTTTACATTGTACAGTGACGTCTCGCCTACGATCAACGATCGGTCGATCGACGAATCGATCGAGGAAGAGAGAGAGTAAGAGAGAGAGAGAGAGAGAGAGAGAGAGAGAGAGAGAGAAATGAATGAGTAATAGTGTAAATGTGTGAAAATGTGTAAGACTCGCTGCGCACTATTATAGCGGTGCATTCGCAGGCACTACTATTATACAGGGTGATCGGAGAGTCCCGCGGGGCAAATTTGTCGCCGCGATTTGATGATGTTGATGGTTTTGCTGATATATTTTGCTTATAATCGGCACAATTGTTTTATTCGCTTTATTGCAATTTGCGGAACGCAATGATTCGATTGTAGTTTATTCATGATTGGAGTATGTTTAAAGGATTTAAAGTCTTGAAAAATATAAAAATTCGTTATAGGATTTAAGAATGATGATCTAAATGCACGCGTTAAGCGGACGAAAAGAACAGCCAGCCTGGCAGCGGAGGCCTGAAAACTCGAAACGAACTTGACGTTCGGTTACCGGCACGCCAGTGAGAATTATTAGGCTGGCGAAAAGAGAGATCGACAAGAGAAGCAACTGGGGATCAGAACATGTAAAAAAGTTAAGAATCTGAGATTTCACACGCGTATAAATAAAAATCGAGATCTGCATTGAATGAAAATTATTCAGTTGATCAAATTTCGATTTCTGAAGTATATACCTTCTTGAAGTCGCAGATTTTCGACTTTTTTGTTTTTTTTGTTTCTCAAGTCGCGCTCTTCGAGCTTTTATTACCGATATTTATACTCTTATGAGTTTCAATATAGACGATATAACACAGTTTTGAGTGTACCTAATAATGTTTGATAAGCTTTAGTTTTAAGACTTCGTTAGTAATTGGTAAGGATTCTTAATTAATAACAAATATAATATAGATCTCTAAAGAATTTACGAATCTAAAAATTCGAGTTATACGAGATGTAAATGATTGTCTAGAATTATGCTTCGGATAAACGCGGAAGTGTATTACGACGTGGCGGCATTTTTTTTTCTTTAAAATGGTTTTTCTCTCGACAGCACCAAGCGCACGGCTGCGCGACTTTCCGATCACCCGGTACATCGCGCAAGAAAAGAGTATTGTTATATATCGTTTTTTGGTTCTGTGATTGAGGTACATATTTGTTAGCTTGTAAAAAGACGCGTTAAAGAGATAAGATTATATTACTCTTTTAAAGGGAAAAACCCCTTCCCCCGCCCCTCCTTCGCGTGCAGAGCCGTAATGTTATAACCGGGAAAAAACACACATGTCTATTAGATATATATAATTATATATATTTGTGCCAAAAAAAGAACATTGCTTGACGAAATCTCCCGAAACGTGCAACGAAGTGGACGCCGAAATCAACTGAGATTCTCGCCAAGTGAAAAGCGGTGTGGAATCCCCCCCAAAAAATTCCGCTCTCTTCCACGTTCCTCATCTAAAAAAAAAAAAAAAGAGTTAAAAGTAATAAGAGGGGAACGAAGAGATTGTATTTTATAAACGGAGAAGAAGTTATGACAATGTGTACGAGATTATGCGTGGTTTAAAGGACGTTACCGATGATGAATGATGATGATTAGGAGGAGGTGAGGGAGGAGGACGATCGAAGCGTACGAATTTGTATTTCTATGCGGTTGAAGCGTGTGAGAAGCTTATTGCGGAGAGAAAATCGGCGGTGATACCGGATCTGTAAAGTTAACACAGGACGAAGAGTGAGTTCGCACAATTGAGGAATGATCTTGGAAGATATTGCTGGCGCATCTGTCATAAGAAATACTTTGCGTTTTACAATGTAACCGTAATTACAATAATTAGCGTTTCAATCAGCGGCAATGATGCGCTATACCGTGTTGCGTATCGTAATACGCAAGACGTAAGTGACAAAAAAAAGATCAAAATTCTTAGAGAGTGTATATTATAATGTGCTTGACGAAGTCTCTCGAGATGCGCGACGAAGCGAATACACGGAATTAAGCATTAGTATCCCGTCTTTAAGCACCGCACATCGGTTTGCATTAGATATTTTTACGTGTACATATGTATTATATAATTTCTCTTGCCTTGATTATTCCTCAATTTGTTCAGATCCACTTTAAATGCGCTGACGTTTAAAAAGTGGATTTAAATTTACTTCCGCTACTCGAATCCTGCAATTCAAGATTCTCGAGACCAAGATTTTTCGGATCTCCCCCGAGGATCTTCCTCTGAAGTTTCGCACTTTGAAGCCTCGTCATGGATTCCGTCTTGATTCCATCCTTGTTCCATCACCGTCATCACCACCACGGTTTCCTCGCTTTTCTTGTCCCATTTCCGGACAACGCGAATCTGAGAAACTCCCTCCTAATTTTCTTTCTGACAACTTTCGGGCTCGCGTGTTGCTTTGAGACAGTCCCATTCTCTTCTCTTCTCGATTTTTCGTTTCTTTTTTTATTTTTTTCTTCCTTAGCAATTCTACGCCAGCTCTCCCTCGGTCGCCAGAGATCCGTGCCCAATTTTCTACCCATCTCGACAACGCAAATCTCTTGAAGGATGTGTGCCGCAGTTTTATCGACAACTTCCTGGACCTGTGCGTTGTTTCGTGAGATGGGCCGATATTCCAATCCTCGTTCTCATCGCGATTCCATCCCTATAGTTTCTCAGCTTTTCAATCCCATCGTCCGATTGTGATTCCGTTTACTCTTCCGTCTTGTTCGCCACAGTGATGCTTGCGAGCGAGCATCGGTTCAAATCACGGTGGTCATCGTCGATTCCGGGGACTATCGGGAGCGACGACTTCCGATTTGCGTGAAACTCGACTTCCCCGCTTTTTAACTAACCGCCCATTATACTCTTCGCTGCGTCGCGATCAAACTTTTTTTTTTTGTTAGACTATTCTTTTTATTCGACCGTCATGAGGTGCACTGAGACGTTTAGGAATCTTAGGGTCACGTTTTTATTCGGCCAAGAGAGAGAGAGAATGAACAAGAAATGTGCGCGAGAGAACATGCTAATTCGAAGTAGCTAGTGTTGCGAAAATCGGGACGACTAATTGAGCACGCATTTAAGTGCCTCAAAGTATGTTGTATATTATTGATTATCTATTACCACTATTAATATTAATTAGTACTATTGATTGCTCTATTATATTATTATCATCATTATTTTATTATTATTATAAGCAGGAGCTTTTGGCTTTAGGTGTTACGATGATGCATATGTACCTACACACATAACACACACAGACACAAACACACTTTAAAGGAAAAAAAACGAGAAAAGGAATGCGAGAAAGAGAAAGAAATTATTAACAAATATATATATATATATATATGCATAAAATATATATCTTATATGTGTATATACAGGGTGTTTCTCAGGGACCCATGGGACAAACTTGATCATATAATATTGCCAGATGTTATGCGTAATGCTGTCGTACGACCGATTGCCTACCTCACAAGCGGTGAACAAGAATGCGTAGCTGCTCAAGGACGCGTCGGAAGACACGGGTTTTTTAACAAAAAAAAAATGATTTTCTTGGTGAGACCACGCTCTAAACTTTGTCCCACATGGGTCCTAAAATCATATATATATATATATATATATATATATATATATATATATATATATATGCACACTGTATATTTATTATATATTTGTTGATGATTATATATATATATATATATATACACGTATGCGAGTTTGAATTGACGATGTGTAACGAAAAAAAAGGCATATAAAGACGAAAAGAACGAAAAATCGATCTCCTGCGAATAAGGTGCAACAAGGATGACGTTGTGTCGACGTACATCGTACATAAGTACTGCTATACTTTGAGCTTACGATGCTGCCGTTTCACTTTATACAACACATACAACACAGGGCGTTTTCAAAATAGGATTGTCAGCTGTTTCTGTTAATATTGAGTTGAATAAATCAAATAAACGATATGTCGGACAAATGTCGACTCTCAGAGGATCGTATATCGTGCCGGCAAGACATTCCCCTGGATTCTTGTGATTTCTTACGGGACTAACGAGGTTGATCGCGCACATTGGAAAATATTCATATATATATGCGTTGATGTTATATTGTTGGACGCTTCAAAAATTCTCAAATTTAATTCGTGTACTTTCGAGTCATTTAAGAATCAGAGATCATTAAAGATCAAGGAAACTCGTAGGCGGTGACTAAGCGCTGGAATTTCCAAGATCCATCACTTCCGTGAAAGATACGTCAAATATAGTCTGATAATAATGAAAACTACGTGTGCTGTCTGTTATGAATACTGTGATGACCAGCAAAACGCTATAAATTCTAAAGACGCTTCAACAGGAGCTCGTCGGAAGGCCCAAGTATACGAGCAACGTCCAGGATTAATCAATTTCAATCAGAAACTGCTAATAATTAAAGGAAAAAAAAATCAAATCGCCCGGGATTTCCCGAGGTCGCCTAAGAACCGGGAGATGATCTTTCGCCGCGCGATTCTCTGGAAATCGCTTAACATGATATCTGTCGTCGTCCGTTGCGTATTTCTGCGAGAAAGAGAGAGAGAGAGAGAGAGAGGAGCGAGAGAGGCGTATACATATACATATATACATATATGTATATCCCAATTTCCTGGGAGGCCAGAGAGAAAATGATCGATCGTCGATCGTCGATGAACATGGACGCGCCGGACTGGGGCAATGCGGATCGTTTCAATTCGCACACGTTGTGCTCTGGGCGAGTCCTAAAGCGCGTTTCGTTAAGGATATAATGTACGAGAGGCGATATACAAATTATATATATATATAAAATTTGTATATCGTGTATATATACACATACACACACATATATATTTTTTTTTTACGAACCGCGCGTGGTTCTCTCCGGGAATGCGGTTTTGCTTCACCGCCGCTCCAACGATGTAGTAAAATATATTCAATGTATATATATTATATATACGCATATGTATACTACTACTACTACTACATACACACATATACACAGACACACGGATAGACTAAGGCATCAATTATTATACATACGTTTGATGTATGTGTGCGTAATGTAATGTCGCGATGTGCGTTTCACGATCCTATATTGCGATTTGCATCGCTGACTCTCGTGTACGCGGATTCGTAAAGGACGAAGAAGAGAGAAGAGAGGAAAAGAAAAAAATAGCGTAATCGCGCGCGCCTTTGTCACACATTACACATACACGCGAGCGACTCTTAACGACTCTGTCAAACGACCTCGTTTCGATTTCCTTTTCTTGGATTAACACGGGTTCTTTGGTTCTCATTTTTTTTCCGTTTATCCTTTTCCTCCTCTATATTCTCACGTACACGCGTCTCGTTTTGTTGCTTTCCGATATTTGTTATACGTGCACGTGGAGGCAAAAAGCGCGGTGTAATTGTATAGCTGGCTGATGTAAATTAGACCGAGGGGATCTAATGACGTGTGCTACGGATATTAATCGCGAGAGACAAACAGATGGTGCGAAAAAAATAATAGCTCGTATATAATTGACAGCGTTTCTTGAATCTTAAACGAGTTAGAATAAAGAAACAACGAGAGAGAGAGGGAGAGGAGAAAATTAAGTAAGATATTGCGAAAGTACTTTGACCGTTAATTTAACCGCGCATTACGGCTAATTGTGTGCTATTTATGTGATTTTTATAGATCCACGCTGAATTACGAGTTTTTAGTCCTAGTAAAACTGAGCTTTCAGATCCAGGTCGCCGCCTGGGTCTGCCGAGACCCGGATATCTTTTTTAGGTGAAATCCTCGAAAATTCCGAGAAAATTGGCGTGTCGCCATAATAATGAGGGTTTTTCGAAAAAAAAAAAAAATTGCACCGCGTGAGAGTGATAATGAAACGTACCTCGATCTCGTAATTTGTCCATCGGGATCGAGCGCGTCGCGGCGAAACTCTCTCTAACGATCGTGTCGATTAATTATCAAACGGAAAAAGGAAAATACAATAGCAACGTTTCGTTGACGCATCAGGATAAGCTGTGATTATATAAAAATGAAAGGAAAAAAAATAACGGAAACAGAACCGAGCAGGAGCAGGACGCAACAGGATGTGTATTCCTAGAAAGTCTGATTTTGTAAACTATTCTACGAGGAAAACACTCGTGTATTATATATATATATATGATATGCGATATATATGATATGATATATGATATGATCTATGACGTTTGTTTATTACTATGTAAAGTGACAGATTTCGAAATTAAACATTAATTACTGTTAATCGCAGCGTTTTGAATTTACTCTTTTTCTTTTCTTCACCCGGGGAGGATCGTAGGAAAGAGCGAGAGCGGAAGAATATCAAATCTGCGAGGGCGCAGGCACAATGGACATCGCGAGTTTTACGAAACGTGAAAAAACATTCGTATTTCCTCACCTCTAAACTCCTCAGATCGTGTTAATATTTAAACAAAATAATTGACACGTCAATTACAGAGCTAGCGCGATAAAAAAATAAGTTAACATTCGTTGAAACAACATTATACATTTGTCTAACAACAACCTTTTGTGCTCGCACTCGCGAGTCTCTCGGCGACGTGACACTCGATTTTCTCACACACAATTTCTTGCTATAAGACAAGGGGGAATTTACTTCTTGCGGAAAATACTCGGCATGCCGGGCGATCCGGTTTTCTGTTGAAAGATCTTGCTCATCTTCTGGCGCATGTCCTCGACACCTTGACCGACATTCACCGTCGCCATCGACAGGGACAGCCCGGAGCTCGTCGAGAGTGTCCTGGAGTAAAGATAACTTTTTACAGACGTTTAAACATTGTACGTACAGGATATATAATGTTTCTAGAAAAGTATTCAACGGTCCAAAAATATCGAAATTTAGAAATCTACCAAATCTATGAATTATCGCAACTGTAGATTACAATTAGTAACCAAATATAAAATTTCTTATATTTCTTTATCTGTATGTTTCATAATTATTAATTCATCATTTATTATAAATACGATCAGATATAATTATGCATAGTTATTTTTGTTCATTACCTATCTATTGGCTTTGGCAAGTCCTGCCTGGACTCCGCTTCTCTAAGCAAGGAACGCACCGCGTCTTTTTGCTGAGGTAGGCATTGATTTACCAACGTCTCGAGATGCCTCAGTCCCGGCAGTACTACTCCGGAAACGCATTGACTACTTAACGGACAGTAAACCAGCACAGAATACGCCTCCACCAGGACGTTTACTAATTCGATCTTGCGGCTCTGTTGAAGCGCGAATGAGGCAATCGTCGATAAGTGCGTCGCTATTACTGCAATTAACAATAATTCAGTATGACGAGATACATGTGTAATAATAATGCACACAGAAACATTAAAAAACCAATTTCTTATCAAAGTTGAAATTGAGAGTTTATATTCCGTTCTTTATGTATTCAAGAGTTTATCTTTCGAGTTACATAAAGGATGTATATTATACAGGATAACGTACTGTCTTCTATGTAATTCTGCGGACAAGTGGGAGCGACGACCGCGAACGTGGATACTAACGAAGTTGCCAAAATTGGAGAGAGTTCCTGAGGATCCTTCGCGATCGTTTCCAACGTTAAACGTGCTTTATCACGTGCTTCCCTCACCTTGCACTCGGTTATTATGCGGCCTAGGGTAGAGATTGCAGCGCAACGCACGCCACTAATGATATTTATTCGATTATTGCATAATGTAAAATGAGAGATATCAATATCGCGCGAAATATTGACTGATCGTATATATTTTAAGGTAAATAATTTTATACGAGTCATGCGTCTGTGGGGGTCTTGGAATCTACATTGTCAGGCAGGTAGATAGAAATTTATAACTTGAATTTATAGTTATACAGACATTTAAGGAATTCGGAGCAATTACGGTTTTTTATAAAGAAAAACCAGTGACGCTAAGGATTCATGATATTCAGATACATGCATGCATAAGTAGAGAATGGTCTCTCACACTTCAGGATCACTGGCGAGTGTTACGATGGCTGGTACGATCTTGGCGTTTGCTAGTCGATCCGAAATGTGTGCGATAATGCAACCGAATAGGGTTGCTGTTGCGCATCTTACAGAGGATCTCTGATGCATTACACCTGTAAAGAAGAAGAAACTTAAAATTGTTACTATAGATATAAATCTGAAATATTTTGCAGAACGTTATAATAAGAATATGTATATTGATCCTACGAAAATATAAATATTCGCTGTTTCTTTCGATATGTATATTTTTAATTGGAGAAAGAAATTCTTTTTCATAAAATAATTGTAGTTTAAACGAGAAATAATATTTTTCCACACCTCTTATAATAGTTTTATTTATTACATGACTAAGCAACTATTTCTTCCACAAACTGTTAATAGTAATAATACGAAAAGAGATGTGATACGAACCTTCCCATAAACTAGCAAGAACGCATTCTTGCGTTTGTTCACGAACGCATAAAATACTGGCAGCGATTTGCAACCAAGATATACTAGTGCCGCTCATCGACAAAATCACGAGAAATTGTTTGAAGTAGTTTGCGAGCTCCGTGGAATCGAGAGTACTCAGAATTACTAAGTAACTCGGGATCAACGGAAGACTCATAGTTTTCTTGTCTGCCGATAGTGCCGTCAATTGCTTCTCAAGTTCTGATACTTCCGTGGAAAATACTGTCTGTATCTGAAATAAAATTTATTCACAAAATAAGCATTCTTAAACATTCTAAGAAACTAAGAATTTTTGAAAGAAGTTCGAGAATAAAAACGTTTCTATATATATCTAATCCTAAAAAGAGGATCTCGAGAATTTTAAATTAACTTACTCGTTACGATCCTATTTCTCTTATTATTAAATTAACTCAAAATTCAACAATTGATTCACTCTACAGTTATTAAATATTTTAGTAATACTTTTAGACATAGAATTTTGTATTTACCCTCGATTGAGTGATATGTTTCCCAAAGCCCACACACAAGGAATAAATGTACGTAAGAAGGGTTTTTAAAACGTTTTCCTGAGTTGCATCCACAGACTTCACCATATCCAAGACATCAATTAGTCTGCAAGAGAGAAAAATTTTGAAATCAATATTTTGGGATAGAAACAATCGAACTTTTAAAGATTTGTATTGAAAGTTTTAGTTTTTTTTATAACTGTAACTTGTTTTAGAAACATTCACAATAACTATTATAATTAAACAATATCAAAAATAAAATTTTAATAATACATAATACGCTATTATTTTAATATAATTATTATAATAATAAAACAATATTCACAATTTCTTTGTAAACCACTCTAATTCCGGCCAGGATGCGTCCTTCCAAGATTCAGAAAAGAAGGTGTTGAGAAGAACACTGACGTCAACAGAATCCTCGTAGAATATCCTCGGGTCGGTGATATTGGAGTGACACAACGCCAGAAATTTCTCGGCTGCACCACAAAGTTTCTAGAAAACTTTTGTGCTTTTGTTTTTGTGCGAGCTTATACCTAAGCTTTATACAAAATCTACTAGAAGATTTTGAATAGCACAATTAATATTAAATACTTGACTTTCAATATATTTTACTCACACATCAACATAGATCCTAAATTTTTTGGGTTTTCTAAATTTTTCGTTTTTATTCCCAAATCATTAAATTTAATTTTAACTTTTATGTCAAACTTAATGTAATTTTAACTTTTTAAATTTCTAAACTTCTAAATCTTTAAATATTTAAATGTAGTTTCTTTTCTTTCTCTCAATTATTCGTGTGTTTCACCTTGTAATTACTCAAATATACATTCCTCTATTTGTCATTTACTTCCTCTAATAACTCACACAAATCTGGCGACGTATCATCCTTGATACAAGCACGCACCGCATCAACATTGGCGACACACAAGACCGTATAAGGTAAGATGCACTGCAAAATACTGATCGATGGCGTCAATTTTTCCTCGTTGACGTAGTCTTTGTTCGGCGTAGTCTGAGAGTGCACCGGCTTTAGCTGATTCTTAACTTTCAAGATTATGCGCGGTAACAGGTTTAGATGCAGCCTCCTCAGGGATAATGCCCATTGTGCCAAAACCGGTAACAATATCGACGATGCCGTTTCAACGACCATCGACGATGTGTCATGGAGTGCCGTTAACACCAGTTCTTCACACTGAAATTTATATATATAATGATATATCAATGTACGTATCAAAAATATAAGATTATAAAAATGATAAGGAAAGAAATAACACATAAAGATATAAAAAAATATATAAAATAATAAGACATTTACCTGGAAGTATTTATCAGGATCGTCCATCAAAGCTATAAGTAACGCGAGGCTTCTCACTACACTAGTTCGTACAACAGGGTCCTTGTCTTCCAATAACATCTGCTGCAACATTGACAGCATCAGCGAGTTTCTAATGGCAGCTGATGTGTAGGATGCCAATACGGAGCAACATTCAACAGCTAGTAATCTTCTCTCTGGATACTTGTGTTGACTCTGCTCCCAACAAATCGTTAGAATCTCTTCCGTTTCAAGCGGTTCTTCGGCAAGCTTCGCCATTACGACTAAACCTGACACACACACACGCACACACAAAAAGAAAGCGATCTTTAATACATTCAAATGCAATGTGCAGTACATAAGTAACAACAAGTACAATTTTTCCTTTGCAAAAAAAATAAATCTTGTATCTAAATCTATTAATCCAAATCATTAAACTGTACATTTTTTTTACTAACCGGCCAATATCATTTGTCGTTCGTCCTCTTGCGGTCTCTTCTTCAAATTAAACAGAAGCTGCAGCAACTTCTCCCTCTCGCTAGAATTGGAATGGAGATGGATTGCACTAAGGATCAGAGGAATGATTTCTTCGCGCCTATTGAGGATAATGTTAGGCACTACACGCGGCAGAGTATACGCTAAAATATCAACTAATGTATCCCGGGTGATTCCGTGCTTCAACGATTCTTTCACCGAGGACATTAATGATCCCGAAACATTCGCCATGCAGCGCGCCGCTATTTCCGACTTGAATTTAGCCGGCAAATCTCTGTAATGTTTACAAATGCACAATTAAGGCATCTTAGATTCTCAAAAATCTTTATGTAATAAGATCTTCGCATATCCTTAAACAATTATTTCAAGTACTTCAGTTGCTTTGTAACTTGAAAGAAAGTTCGTGCTAATTTTACATTATTTCTCAAGTTTATCCAACTTTGATTAGTTGAATAAAAAATCGCATTCTAAAAATTAAATATGTATAATAGTATAAATAACCTGGAGGATGCGGTTGGTAGGACAGAAGATTTCTCTGTAACATTTATTCTAGGTAACTGCAACCTGGTCCATTCTTTGTCTCCTGGATCCGTCTCGTCGAGGCTAACTACCGCGGAAGCACTATCGTCTTCCTCCGGTTCCTGAGTAGTAGTCGATATGTCTCTCGGTAACGGCTCGAGTAGTTCAAACTTGTCAGGAGTGGTAGAATTGGAATTGATGGTACGAATAGTCCCGCAGCTACCTGACTATACATAAAACAGTAATTCTTTGCACAATATATGTATAATGCTCTATAATCATTATATTAATCATATGATTTGTCTGCGTAAGTGTTTAGATCAACTGCAAGATTACTTTCCATGAGAGAACGCTAATTAATTAACTCACCTTTATCGGATTTTCTACAACGTTCTCCTTGTTTGATAAAATAACTTCCCGGAGAGCAGTTTTTTCCTGCTCCAACACTGCGATCTGCTGCTGTAACCTTTCAATCTGTTCCTCCTGTAAAAAATATAGAGCTCTTAAAAATTCACAGATTTTTAACGATCAAGAATTCAATCGTTTTGAAGCTACATTAAAGTAACGAACCGTTTCCCGAGATTCATCCTTCTGCTCCTCAACATCCTCGACGACAAAGTCCGTTTGCACGGCAACGCTCGCAGATGGGGGCTTGTCATATCCGTTGGCTCTCATGTGTTCCCGATATATCTGCAATAATTCCGTGGGTTTGGGAATATTCAACCCCACCTCTTGCCAATCCTCGAAATCCTGCTCCTCGCACTCGTCACTGAAAGTGATCGAGGTGAGCTTGTACGATCTTGTCATTAGATATTCGTTGATGAGAAAATTTAGCGCTCGCTGCTCGTGCGGTTTGATGGGCGATTCGGCAGTCGGATTCTTTTCAGAGCTCTTGTCCGGTGCCTTCAGTGTACCTTCCAATTCTATGAAATTTCAATCGTATGTCATTGATTAAAAGTGCATTGCGAGCCGAAAGATGTTTCGTCATTCGAGCAAAGACGTTACCTGTCACTACGGTTAAATTGGCGCGCAGCGAAGAAATATTTTCTCTGGCTTTGCGCAACTCAAACTCGAGAATGGCCACTCTCTCATCGACGCCACCTCCGTCCTCCGAATATCGAGTCATGTCCAACGAGTCCAAGGTGGCCTGACTAGAAGATCTGGCTAACGTTTCATTTATATGTAATGCTTCATTTATAATCTCTGCTATAATATATGTTTATCGTTAAGCAAAAATTATAATAAGATATAATACTTTATACCGTAAAATTTTTTATTCATTGATTTTATATCAACCACATTACATTTATAATTATATCTGTTTATCGTTGAGCAAAAATTAATGAGATACAATATTTTATTTATATAATAATATTTTTATTCATTGATTTTATATTAACTATTAGCTGTAACTTTTTATATATCTGTGAAAAGACTTTATAAGATATCTATTACTTCTATCGTGTTAACGACCAACGACACATACGCATTGGAGTATACGGCTCCGGCTTGATATTGGAGTTCTCGAAATTGTTTGGATTTGAGAAAAATTCCCTGAGGACGGGCAGCTCCTTGCCAGCCTCGCATAATTCGGCGTGCAATTCCAGGGCCGTTAAGAGCAGTTTCTCGTTGAGGAGCTTCGTGGCCATCTCCTCGTAGGATATCGACGTCCTTGACGCCCCATATCCTGAAACAAACGGGTGGACGTAAAGAATAAGAAACCCCGATTGTCGATTACTTCTCGCAATTAGCTCCACAATCGGCGGTCCGTCGTGGTGTAAGGTTACCTTTGTTGTTCGCGGACAGAGACTCCTTTATTTTCTCGACGACGCTCGCCATGATGCCAAAACGCGCTCAGGTATTCCTAAGGAATGACATTTCCACTCCACGTGAGACGATATTGGTCCGTCTCGTCTTGCGTATACGCTGCCTCAATGTTAAACACAACACATATGTAACGGGAAATGATTATTTATAGCGCGAATACAATGACAACTCATCTGACGGTCGGGGTATGGAATTGGCGTTTTGTAGATGGGCGACTACGTGACACGTCGAGGGTCTCTTGGGATTCCTGAAATTCCCTATTAAGCGGCCAATTAAAATTCAAGCCGATTGTCCATCTGGCGATTTTTGAGCGGCATTTTAGAAATAACTGTTCAGCTCTTTTTGATATTTATTTCAGGCGAAATATAAATTATATTTCTCATAAAATTTTATCGATATATTAAATGATTTTTATTATAATGCGCATAAAGTAATATAAAAATTATAGATACTATATTAAAAAAAAAATATATATATCAAACTAGTAGTACGTATATACGTAATAGCTTCTATATTTTTACTCTCGCTCTTATACATTTTCAATTATGCGATATTAAGAATTCGTTAAAATTAGTCGAAGAAAAATTTCTGACATAATAACATAAGTAACAATATCGAGAAGTTACTTTATTAAATTGCAATATTGTTTTCATCTCACATTACATGTACTCATAACTCGTTATTATCATTATTAACGTTTACAAATTCGAGAAACGTTTCCGTAAACGTCACGGCGATGCCTTTATCGGTCCTCGTCGTTCTTATGTGTCTAGAAATCCATTTAACGTTAGAAAAGCACGCATCAATATCTTCTAGGAGTGACTCCGGGACGTCACGCTCTTTCGTCTGAGATCTGCGGGGGGGACGTCGCGAAATTCAAGGGAAACCGTCGTCGTCTTCCTCGGCCATCTCCTTGGCCAGCTCCAGATCCTGCTGTTCCCTCTCTCTGCGCTCCTCCGCAGACTCCAAGTCCTTCCCGTAAGACTTAGGCGGGTAGCGCATTGCCTTGACGCTCTGATTATGCAGGTCCAGGCAGAACGTGATTCTCTGATGAAACGCCAGCAGCGGCTCCTTGGTGCAGTAGATGTCCGTGGTCTCCTTACTGCGCATATAGCCGTTCTCCGGGTCCAGGGTAGCCTCGATCACGCCGTCGCGGATCGCCTTGGCCACGATGAACTCCGCGTCCACGCTGGAGTCCAGTCCCAGCTTGCGGGCGATGTCGGTCGGTGATATGCGCGAATACGAGAGCCCGATCGAGCGGATCGCGGTCTTGATGACGTTGTGCCGCAACCGTAGGATCAGCGTGAACGTGTGATCGGCGCGGAACTGCGGTCCAAAGTTCTCCAGGACCTCGCCGAAGCGCTGCAGGTTGCCCAGGCGCACCGCCTGGGTCAGCTGGAAGTACGGGGCGAGGGCCCGGCGTAGAGCGGCCTGCCGGAATATCTGCCTCTCCGGGATGTCGCCGAGAAGAAGCTCCACCGCGACCGCCAGCTTCTGTACCGTCTGCCTAAAACCGACCGCCGTGGTCTGCGGCGCCTTGCGCATCGCCTGCACCAAATACTTGTGCGCCGCCGAGTACTCCAGCCTGGCGGCCTTTATCCTGCCGAGGTAGTAGAGGAAACGCGCCCACTCGTTGTTGCTGGCCGACTCGGGGAAGGTCGACTTGAGCACCAGCTTGTCCGCTTGATCGTAGAGATTGTAGTGCAGGTAGTTGCGCAACAGGCAATTGATCAGCACCGCCTGGCCCTCGAAGTCGTTGCGCAGGGTCGCGGTACGTAGACGTAGGTGCAGGAAACCCCGGATCTTGTCGAGCTGATCCGTCAGCTCGTACGCGCGCGAGTGATAGAAGTAGCACTTCGCGGCGATCAGGTCGATGGTCCTGCGGTTCTGCGCGCCGATCTTCTGCACCAGCTGCTCCGAGCACTGCACCGCCTCGTTGTACTTGCCGGTGTCGATCAGCCGGATCAGCACCAGCAGATGGATGTAGCCGTCGATCTCGGGGAGCAGGGACGACGAGGAGCTGCGGAACTTCTGGGTGACCGTCTGGCAGTCGTCCACGTCCATCGGCTCCTCCACCCAGGCGAGGAGGGCGTCGCGCTCGGCGACGGACTTGGCGTAGAAGCCGGTGACGAGGCCGCGCAGGACGACCGGGTTGAGACGACGGCGGGTGTTGGGCAGGGTGCGAAGGGCGCGGAGCACGAAGCGCGGCTCCTTGTTCTGCACCGCCTTCTCGATCTGCCGCGTGTGCTCGCGGATGTCGCACACGGTCTGCATATCGGTGTCCCTGCGCTCACCCGCCCCGTCGCCGTCGCCGTTCTGCGCGCCGTCGGTCGCGCCCGCCGGATTCACGTCAACGTCCATCGCCTCGACGTTTCTGCCGCTCGGCACGCCCATGATCACGCTGTCCGCTGGTGATCGTTGACTTCCCACTCTACGCCGACAGCTCTCTCGTTCGCGGTGCTCGGGACGGAAGGATGGGGTTCCGGACGACCGTTCAGATACTCATTGTCCACCCGATCCACCTCGTATTTGTGTGCTGATTTGTGCAACTCACCGTACGGCGAATGCTCGATTCGAGGTTAGGACGGCCGCACGCTCATTGGATTGGTGTGACAATGCGCGCGAACTATAAAGAGCCGCGGCGGTAGAAATAAGATAAAGTGCGATATTATTTTTTAAATGTTGAAATTTGGCAAATTTCATAGTTAGTCGGAGATTTTTCGAGTGTCAACGTTATATTTAACTATTACTCTCTTTTGTGAATGTTAATGTAAACAATTTACTTGTGCTATGGATGCATTGGAGTCCCGCGTCACATGTCCCACGTCCCACGATCTACCTGCACCCTGCACTGCGTCTGAATTGTCTCGACTGTCTGGAGTACTCCGATAACCGCGGCGAGTTAGGTTAGGGCGCCCGGCGATTAGGATTAGGCAAGTAAAATAATCGGCAGGTGACGATGGCCGCTTCGCGTGTGGAAGAGCTAATTAATTATTTTAAGTCGCACAACAAAATCCGGGAGCAGCAGAGCCACTCGGCGAAGGTGCACAGCGTGGGATGGAGCTGCGACGGCAAATACCTGGCCTCGGGCTCCTTCGACAAGTCCGTTTGCATATTCTCGCTATGCCCGGATCGCTTGGTTAGTAAACGTAACCTGTAACGAATCCCTTTTCTTCGTAAAATCGATAATTATAGTATAGAGAACTGCATGTGTGAATACTAATGTACGGTAACCGGCCTCAGGATGTTTATTCGGACATCACCAGCTGCTTCTTTTTATTTTTTAAATAATTTTTTTTGGTTTGTAGAAAAGATGATATTTTCTTCTCAGGGGAGGCATGTGATTATGATAAATTCAGCTGTATTGCTTTCCCTTTTCTTGGGGTAGCTATCCCTTCAGAAAAATCTTAAATGGCAAGTAAAGAATCAAACGACATATCGTTTCGAATGTTTTTTAATTTTCTTCATAAATATGTTCATTCGAATTTGAATGCCTTTCGAAAAATTGCAATTGTTTTAAATACTAAAAATTTACACTTTAGAGAACAATTTTCTAAATATTCGAAATGCCTTGCATCAACCTCCATATGTTATTAAGTTGTTTCAATATTAACGCAATTCTAATCGCAGATTTAATTACACGGTCCTCAACGTAAGTCTTTTTGTTTTTTATTTAGAAGCAGGAGACGACTTTTAGAGGACACGGCGGCAGCGTGGACCAGTTGTGCTGGCACGCCTTCTCCCCAGAATTATTATCCACGGCAAGTGGCGACAAGACGGTACGCATCTGGGATACGAGGACGCAGAAATGCACGGCGAACATCAGCACCAGAGGGGAAAACATCAACATATCGTGGTCGCCGGACGGTAACACGATTGCCGTGGGAAACAAGGAAGACCTGGTGACGTTCATCGACGCCCGGGTGATGAAAATACGCGCGGAGGAGCAGTTCAACTTCGAGGTGAACGAGATCTCGTGGAACAAGGACTCGGACACGTTTTACCTGACCAACGGCCAGGGCTGCGTGCACATACTCAGCTATCCGGAGCTGGAGCTGTTGCACGTGATCAAGGCGCATCCCGGCACGTGCATCTGCATCGAGTTCGATCCGACCGGCCAGTATTTCGCTATCGGATCCGCGGACGCGCTGGTCTCCCTGTGGGACGCCGACGAGTTGTGTTGCCTGAGGACATTCTCGCGGCTGGAGTGGCCGGTCAGGACCATCTCCTTCTCGTATGATGGGCAGCTCCTAGCAGCGGCCTCCGAGGACTTGGTCATAGACATCGGTGAGGTGCAGACCGGCGAGAAGATCGCCGACGTCCCGGTAGAGGCAGCGACATTCACTGTCGCGTGGCACCCGAAACAGTATCTCTTAGCTTACGCGTGTGACGATAAGGACTCGTACGACCGGAAACGCGATGCCGGTAGTTTAAAGGTATACGGTTTCGCGAATGATTGAATGACTTTTTGTACCTTTTTGTTCTGGGTTCGTACTGTTCTCGCGGGCGCGCGCGCGAAATATCGTCTTGTTTTATATTTTATAAATATAAAAAAAAATATATAAATAAACTTGAGAAATATTCCACAAACACATTATCTCGTAATTGTGAGATCACGATGAGCTACATAAAAACTGGACCGTGTTCCAAAAATTGAGAACGATTATAAATACGAATATAAAAAATGGAAAATGTATAAACGCGAATATTATAAATCTGATGAACTCGATAAGATGTAATGATGTAATTGATTTAATGAGATACGTTAGGCTACGTGTTTCTGTTGAACCTTATCGTATACTTTATATTATCGATCACACTCGGTATCGATTTATTGATCAAGACAGAGTTATATCAAATAATCAAGCGTGAACTTTTTTGTTGACCGTTCGGTCGGCATGGTTACCGTGTTTGGCTCAGGTTTACCCGAGACCATGTGAGTCACGTTTTGTTTTATCCGTACGGTCATCAGCGGGAACTTCGTGTTCCTCGTTGGGTCTCGCCCTGCCTTCTCCGACGATATTCGTCTCGCTATGGCGAATCGGGATGAAACAAACACCGTCTGCGTATGCCGGTACGTTCCCGACGAAGATGCGCGAGAGACGAGAGGCAGCTTCAATGACACCCGTAATATTCACGAGATCGACGAGGAGGAGAGCGAGACCGAAGAAACGACGGCTTTAGAGCGGCCAAGCGAGCCAAGTCCTTCCGCTACGGATGAAGAAGGCGATAAGGAGGAAGTTGTACGGAAGATTAAGGAGACGTCGGACGACGAATCCGTGTACACAGGCGAGTCCTTCTGCTCCGACGAGTCCTGCGACGAATCCGACGTCACGAATGTCACGTCAAGTTCGCTGAACTCTTCTTCTCTGATCCGCGTCACTGATCTTCAGCTCAGCCAGAGTTTGGAGGAACGGGACATCGGGGTCAGCGAGTCGAGGTGGACCGACGATCAGGATGAATCTTGCTCGCTCGGTAACGATCCGTCTCGCGCTACCACGGCGGATAGGGACAGGTTTGCCAGATCGAGGAGGTGCGGACGATGGAACATGAGCTTCACCGACGAGGAGATGCGCAAGATCGGGTGGGAGAACGAGTTGCTGCTGAGGAAGATCATGGCGCAACAGAAACCTCGGCACAAGAATCTCGGCGAGGATAACGTTCAGTCTAGGGCCAGCAGTTCCGCGATAAACAGGAAGAAGTTGCAAAAGAAGATAGAAAATGATAATGTGGTATATAATTTTCGATATCGCAGAAACGTAATAAAAGATAGATGTGTGTATATATATATTTTCGTACATCTCTTTTTTTCTACTTTTGTAAGTAAATAAAATAAAATAGCGAAGCGTATAACGCGAAAAACTTCATTTGCAGCTGCTCCAACGAAGGATACAACAGGCGAAGTCGTGCGTTTACGCGAATACATCGAGAATGGGTTGCAGATTGACATTTTTGTAAAGTTTTTATAATATTGAAAAGGATTTTGTCATTCCCCATTAGAAAATGGAGTCAATAACATCAGCCAAGATTCAATAAACTGATATTTGTAGGGAAATAATGGGTGATGTATAAATCATGGAGTTGTGCTTTATCGTTTTTCTAGTAATACGTATATAAATATCAGTGAGATTCTGAAAGAACTCGCGGCGTGGACTTTAACTCCGATAATCTATGAAAAAAAGTTTCTATCTTTTCGAATATAAAACATTACTGTGCTCTTTTTTTGTGACTTCTTTATTAAAACACAACGATTACCAGTCTTGAAGAATAGGTACACATTTCTTTCACTTCGTATTTTGTGTATACGGCGCAAATCTTGTAAACTCGTCTCTTGAAAATTTGCTTGAAGATATCCTCTACAAGTCAAGACTATAAAAAAATCACAGTTCTCACTCATCTCAAATAACTTAATTATCACTCATGGTTAATATCAAAATCGGGAACTCTCAAATATTGTGATAGTTCTCTTTTCCTTCTTTCTTTTTTCCTTGTACATACATACACGGGCGATATCATGAGAGAAGATAAAGGAGTGTATTTTGTGACAAGGAGCAAATTATAAATTTCCGTATAAGCAATGTACAACACATTGTTCCTTTAAATTAATATGTGCTGTGATTACAATATGAAACTGTATTCCCTTTTTCACTTTTTATATTCGATTTTGTAATTCCACATGTACTATTTCTATTTCATTTCACTGTAACTGATCGGTCATGTTCACTCTTTTTTAGCAAACCAAAACAAAAGGAAAAAACAAACAAACAAACAAAAAAAAGAAAATATTCGATTATCCTGCATCGAAGTATCTTTGCAAATAATTTAAAAATATCAAATTTCTTTAAATAACGAAATAGAAAGTAAGAAGTAACATATAGATTTTGGTTTAAGAGACTGTACGAAAATAATTCGTTTGAGAGACTATTCACCTGCGTTACTATCGTACAACGTAATAGCAACAATTATATCACAAAGTACGCTCAGCGCAGTAGCAACAAAACAACAATTTTCGACTTCTCAAATCTGTTATCGCGACAATTATTTTACCGTCATTAAGACCGTTGGTTATCTTTTTCTCGACTTTCGCCAAAAAATCATGAAACAAGATATCACAAGATAAAACCTCTTCGAAGTTCCAAGTCATTAATCCTCGCGTTTCGTTCTCCACGATTCCGTCGACGATGGCGTCCATATTGTGCTGAGCGAACGAAACGGATCGAATCCCGATCTTTCCTGGAATAACAATTGAAGATTAAATTACGGGCTTTACGGTAAAGATCAGAGTTCTTTTTTACATTCGTTGGTCACGTACTTGCGTATCCGTCTCGGACTGTAACGTTTGCGATATCATGGGAGGTGCGGCCGCACCCCAAGGTGCCGCAGCCCATACACCCCCTGTGTTGATTCCCCATACGCCACGTTCCTCTCCGACCGCTGCCCTGGTGTGCAATGGTTCCCAGTTTGTATCAACTGTCCAATTATCTGTAAGTATACACATTAAAATCGTGTTGTTTTTTTAATTAAAAAAAAAAAAACTTCTATTCTGAAACTAATTCTGATTACACTTAAATTTATATAATTTAAAATAAGAACAGTTTCGATATCCTTTCTGAATAGCTGAGCTTAATACCTTTTAAGTCCGACAAAACAGGTTTCTCCGGGGTTTTCGGCGACTCCAACTGAAATCCGTTCGTACTCTCTGATAATAAATTTATTATTGGACTAGTGTCTTCCCACAATTGGCACCGCGTGTCTTCTTCGGGGGTCTCCAATTCTACTAAAGGCTCGTCGGTCTCTGGAAGATCGTCGTATGGCACCAGCTCGCGTTCAAACTGCTGATAATTTGATTGAGAATTTTAATTTAATTAATTGAGAATTACATGACAATTTAAAGATTAAGTTAATTCGAACAGTGACTTACTGGATGTTCTGTGAAGGTATTGATGAAATAGCTGTTCGAATGTTGCGATTCCGGCTGCAAAATTAAAGGCTCTGGCTCGAGTGATTTATTTTTGTTTACAGTTGTATTACAGAGAGGGGCTGGATTCGACATCAAATTGTATTCCTTTGGTGTTTGCGGCGACTCTTGTGACGATTGTGGCTTAGCGCATTGAACGTCTTTGACATCGGTATTGAATACCGTGAACAGATTTGACGTACTCGTTTGACTCTTGTGATTCGTGTGATTTAAATTGGAGAACGGTGAGACGATCTCCGGACTTCGCGCCACTACATCGCTGAACTTAGCTCTGTTCTCGCCCCAACAGGAAGGTGGTGGTGGCAAAGGACTGGGCATTACTCCTATGCTGCGCGTTACATCCTCTTTTTGACTTATGTTTCCGTTCACAGGAAGAGCTGCAACAATAACGAATAAAAACTGTTATTTTTATATATATGCAGGAAATACTTCTAGTACTTTTATACGTACATTATTAAGTGCTATTATAATAAATGTAACCAAAATTAATAAGTTAAAGAAAAAAGGGAAACATTTTACGCGATTCATTTAACAGATTAATAGGTTTAATTTAAAATGAAATTTTTTACATGCTATTACCGTATTAAAATTCAAGAAAACAGGTTTTTACTTATTCCGCGCTAATGCATTTCAATATCGTATATGAGTACATACATTTAACATGTGTTTTGTCAGCTACACGACGTTTCTGCACCGTTTTCTCCTTTCGCGGCGGATTCTTATTTTGACGTGACTTGAAGGATGACTCGACGGTATGCGAGGTATGAATATGATGCTTTGTGCCGGACCTAGTAGTGTTCGTCTTCCATCTATTTGGATTATTCTGCTTCTCCTTATCGTACTCATCGTCATCACAGTCGCCTTCGTAGTTATCCTTATAATCTATGCATGGCACAGGAGGAATAGACTGAGGTTTGCTCTTCTTAGATATCGGCTTCCTTTGTAGCTTCTCTTGTTTCCCGCACGGATGATCAGAACTCTGAAAATAAATTACGAAAGAAAAATCTTTTTATAGATATCTCGGAAGCCTATATCTATTCACGTAATCGATTAACAATCGATATATTAATTCTGAGACAAGAGTTCCATTATTATTTAACAATAATCTTTTTGCAAAAACCTATCTAATTTTCAGCATTAAATTATTTTTAAAATTAACACTAATATTGGATCTTTGAAAAAAATAAAGTATAATCGTGGAATTAAAATTACTTATATATGTCTTTCAATGAGTTGACGTAAATGGGACTTACTTTACACGATGTCGTTTCATCGTGAGTCGAACTCTCCGTCGTCGTGGACGACGTCTCTTCTTCCGAAAGATGAACGGTCTTTTGAGTGCTCGCCTGTTCGAGCTTTTTCAATGAAACGTGATTATTATGGTTACTATTGTTGTTTCCACTGCTGTTTGTCTGTTTATTGCGCTTGTTGTCAGACTTGTTAACCCGATTGTTATTCATTATCGTCGTGTCCATTTGAACCTCGTGGTCATTCAACTTTGACTCCTCTTTGACACTCGACTGCGTCGTTGACTGCGTCTTTCCTTTTCTGTTCGACGTCGGACTCGACTTTGTAATTGCGTTGACATTGTACTTCTTCTCTTGAATCAATTGAATGTCCGTAAGTGCATCGTTCGTCATGCAATTGTCCGACTGGGCCTCTTGAACGTTGTTTTGTTTCTTATTATTCTTTTTCTTCGACGCGTACGTACTTGTCATATTCGCGACGTTAAGATTATTAATAACATTAGACGATTCCTCGCTTCGCTTGAAGGACAGCAAATCTTTGGACTCGATATCCAATTTAAATTTACGTTCTTCCTCGGCGGACCAGTCCGGGATTTTCAATCCCTTCTGCGCGTCCTTGTCCTTGCACTTTTTCACGTTCATTAATGACCAGTCTGGAAACGCTTCGTCTTTCTTCGTCTTGGTTTTCTCGTCGCTTGTCGTCGAGATTTTCTCGTTTTTGTTAACGATACAACCACTGCCACTATTACCTCCTTGCGTCGTGTTGTGCGTCGAGATATGCGACAGCAGCCGCAGATCCAGAGGCGGTTGCACCGGATTCTCCTTCGAGTAATTGGCCAGGCCTTCCCGTAGTATTCGGTCCGCTTCGAGGAACGAGACCACGGCGACGCACAACATCAATACCGATGAGAGGATGATAGCGGCCTTCTGCACCGCGCCTTCCCACGACGGTCTGGCAAGCACCGACGCGCATAAATTTAACGAGTGCGCCGGCAAAGTTGCCAGCAGATTAAGTATCACCACGCCGTTCTCAACGTTCTCGCCGGCATCCGGTCCCATGCTCGTCATCACCAGCAGCTTCCGTTCCACGCGCGACAACGTGAAGTCCGGGGTGAACGCTATCTCGATTCTCTTGGTAGCGTTCGGACTCAATTTGAAAGGCGTGCAATCGAGCACCTTGAAGCCGTAACCCTCGCAATGCCAGTCGTTGATGTAGAAGCCGTAAATCTCGATCGGCAGCTCTCCCGTATTTCTAGCCGTGAAAGATCGCTTTACGGTGAGAGTCGTAACGAGCTTGTTGCGATCTCCTGGGAAAGGAAAGCGTTATTATAAGGAAAATCTCCTCCTCTCGATTGCGACGATTAAGGCGAAATTAGAATCGTCGAGAAATATGCACGGTGCAAAAGAGTGTTGATTTAAAATATGCCTTACGAGTGTAACAACAAAACAGTAAATTAAACACGTTAAGAAGATGTTGTATCTTTTCTTTCGAGATTATGAGACAAAGATTGAGAAAACGTACATACGTTCACAATCTTTAAGATGCTTATCCGTTAGTTCGAATAACAGAGGCGTAATCGATCCCGGCTTGCGATGACCGAATCTAAATTGTGCGCTCGCGCCTCGGCCGCTCATACGCAAGACTTCTAAAATAGTCATATTATTTCTGGAAAACCAGTAAAATGTGCGTCAATAAATAGGGCACCTGCACATTCTTCTTTTTTTTCTCTCTCTCTCGCAGTCTCAACTTACCTAATATATAAAAAACCAGACGACGCCAAAGTGGAAAAGGGTGTGTATGCCACGCGAATTGTTCGCGTTTCCGAAGGGTTTAAATATAAAGGAAGCGATTGAGGCGCTATCGTTACACCCCATTGTTTCTCAAACAATTCTCGCTCATCCGCATTCTCTTCTAGTTTGAACTCCTCCGGGATAGTGGACGAAAATTCCGCATAAACAGGCTTAAATCTGTGCAATATCAATTTTTTTATTATTAATTTTTGGCCTGAATAAAAATGACTTGCAAAACGATTGTCAACCAAATAATAATCGATTACGTACTTCATTGGCAAAGAGTGATAAAGACGCGCTCCTTGAGGATAGTTCCAATCCATAACCAGCTGAATTATCAGCGGGCTCGCACTCGGATTGTGCAACTTGATCGCTCTGTACGACGTGTTTCCGACTTGAGTCAATGGGAACATCAGGACACTCTTGTTCCTTATGCTACTGGAGCCGGCCAACAGGCTCGGCCAGTACGGTTTGATGTTCACATAAAATTTGTGACTGCGCACTTCGGTCGTGTCCAAGCGCATCGTGATGTTTTCCCACGAACCATCCGCGGTGGAGTTGATGAAGCGCACGTGTCGCGTGTTCAGAAAATTCAAATCGGAGTCGCGCGTATGCGAGGGAAGGCTCATCGTGTTCAACCACTGACTACCCGCTGTAAAAGTGAAACGTAGCTACACGACTGAACTGATGTAACTAATGTAACAATTGTATAATAATAAAAGTGAAAATGCGAAACGTATTCCAAGTTTACGAATAGCGAAGTACGGATGAACAATGTGTCACTTACTGTTGGTATCCAGTGATAAACCTAAATAACACTGCTGCTTGCAGGTCACTGAGGGATCGATTTGTATTGAGCCGACATTATTCTCGCCCTTGGATATGACCGGCATCGTAGCTTCCTCCAACGGGATGTACTTTATTCTGTCGTCCTTGTTTATGGGTGCGATATGCGTCACCTCCATCGGTCTTGAGAACGTAGAATGCACCTTCACTTGTTGCACACAGATCGATCCCTGTTGGTTGAGAGATCACATAAAGTTACACGAATGTGCGTCACGTTGAGGAGTACTGGTTCTGGAAAGATGGATTACCACTCACAGGGAAGCAATCAGTAAAAATAAGCTTCTTCAAGGAAATCTTGCCGTGCGCAACCCGCATATACACCGGCAAAGTAAATCGCTCGTAGGTCGTTCGCACGAAAACATCGCCAACAATCGTGTCCTCCTCAACCATTGGAGTCTTCACTTTAATCTTAAAGATTGCCAGAAACTCCGGTTTTATGTATTGCTGAAATAAAAATTATGCATATGTATTTATAAGTAAATCTATAGCGTTACATGTGTAACGTATAAAATGCAAATTTATCGTGCAATACTCACATTTCCAGAATGGCTGCATACGGTTATATTTCGAAATTCCTTATCCAGCAAATCCGCGGGTCCATTTTGACATCCCATCAATTCTAAAACTGCACCAGGCATATTCACACCCCAGCTGTGTAGCTCCACATTGACGGGGTTCTGATTCTCTAGCGCAAAAATTGCCTCGTTCTCGGTACCGCTCCCCACAGTACCAAAATTCATTGTTCCCATATCGTCTTCCTCGCCCGGCATAACTTTTTTCAGTTTCCCGTCATAACTCAACACCGGAACTTCGGTCACCGATACGTTTGAATGTATCAATATCGACGACTCCATCTTCACGTTATCACCTTTCCTTTCTTTGGCAAGTTGTAAAGAAAATATATTGACCTTCTGTTCAGGTTTTATTACTCTAGGAATAAAATCTTTTATCTGGAAATATACATCAATTTTTTTTATTTTAAAGAGTAATCGAGAAATAGTTGAGAAATAAAAAGGAAAAAAAAGTTACGTTGGGTGTCCGTTAAAGAAAAATAACGATTCTTACCGTAAAAAGCGATTTCGCGTTCGAACACATCGTGACATTCGTAATAGCTAATGGTAATTTAAATTTATTCACCACGCTAAAATTCCGGGCTTGATTGGATTGCGGAGAACAATAATGAGTAATCGATGTGTTTACTTCTAATCCACCCTGCAACACTTGGGCTACCCAGGGAATTGCTAATTTCTGACTAGAACCACCTGGACCTATTGCTTTTATTATTAATTTGCCTTTGAAGTGTTGCAAATCCAAACCGGTTTTCCCTAAAAACATTAATATGGAAGTATTCTGAATAGTAGCTCAAAACATCTTTTTATAGTAGGTAATGCGTTATCTCTTACAATCGTAAACCAGCATTCCAATGGCGATTGGTATATCTGTCTCTCCTGGAATTATTGCTGGCTCAAAATGTAGTTTTAATGCTTTCGATACAGGTGTATTTATAATATTCTACGAAAAACATTTTGTTTGTTTAGTAATATCTTGAAATTGATAGATATCAACTTTCTCTTCTAAAACGACTCGAAAAGATTTGAACAATTCTTGCACAACTTACCACAATTTTAATTGCTTTTTTCGCGGAATTTTTTAAAGCAATAGGGAGGCGAATAGGCGGCTGCAACGAGCCACCCATACCTAAATTAATTATTCCAGAACTTCCACCCCAATGAAGACCAGCTCCACTTTTGACTTCTACTTCGACTGCTACCACAAGGATCTCAGCAGTGTTATTCACTTTAAATCTGTAACATATCCCAATTGTATATACTAAAATATGCCTAATATTTTAAGAATACAGCCTACTCTATATTTCATATACCCACCTAACGTATGCTGTATGATTCTTTTCTGCGTAAGCATTAAAAGTTAGTCTGATGATAGGCTTCGTTTGATAAGGTAAAATTTCCCATAATTCACGAGAGCCTTCCGGCTCGCCCGATGGTAATTCTAATTGAAATTCTCCGCCACTACTGTATACTTCCATCACCTTTGTTTATGCAATACAAATAGAGAAAAATTAATTACATAATATGACTGATACTTATATAATCGATACACGCATATAAATAATTCTTTTTATAGATAGTATTATCTATTAATATTTACATACTTGTAAAGCTTCTGGATGTGGATTGTGCATATATATAAGAGGTGTAAAAGATGCATTTAATGGTAACTTGACATCAACTACAGGTCTGAGTCTATAAGGACTACTGACACTTATTCCTTTGACCTGCACAGATTAAAAAATACTTTATTGCAGATATATATATATTTAATATATTAATATTATAACTGTGATATATAAATTCTTTATTACCTGATACTTTAGTGTCCCATCTGAAGTATGTATAAAAAGGTGCGTATCAATGTCACCTTCGTCTCGACCAAGAAACACGACATTAAATGTTGTGTTCCCCAGTGGTGGAATTACCTGGCACAAAAAGAGATGTTAATATTAGATAATTATCCACAATTTTTAAGAAATGTATGAGTAAATTAAATATTTAAGGATCATAAATTAACGTTAGACATATCTATATCTTTAAATTAATCTACTTCTTGTTTTGATTACTGTCATACCACTCGGTAAACTTACTTTGTTTTGAAAAAACGATGAATGGAAATGACGTGTATTTCCCGATATCGATGAAAGATGTATAGTTTTATTGTGATCTTTGTTAAACACGATCACAGTTTCTTGGTGAGGAATACCAAGTTGTCTGAAAGATTACACTGTGTTAAAATTTAACTTCTATGATCACCACCGAATCGAGATTGCGTTAAACAATACCTTTCTTTGAAGTCCAAGATACTTGGCTCGAAAAAAATGTGAGAGAACGAATCTTCCATTTTATCTTCGTCCGATGCAGCATCCCTTAAAAACACGACGATGCGGTTTAACAATTAATCAATTCATCCCGGATGCGCGGCAGTTCCAATAATGGAAATTGAAAATAGGAAAGGTATAAGAACAATTAGTTTTAAGTGAATTGGTTTGGTACACTGTTAATAAAGCAATATTTCCCAGCTTTTCACGTTAGAATGACACGATGAAACAATTATCCAGCGGATGATTTCAAATGATGCATTTGTTTTAACGCATCGATCCCTCAATTAAAAACACAAGACAAAGTATTACATAATAATTACAATTTCTCTAAAGTATATATTTAATGTTTACTCGTTTAATATAAGTGATGTTTACATAATGTACATATTGACAAAGAGTTTATCTGAATCAAGTATCCCCTTTATTGCCTTTTTTTAGAACATATGACACGAAAAAGTTTGAATTATCTTATCTTCGGTTTGCTGACGGTTTTGCAAATCAAGCCCCAAGCTTAGCGAATCTTGTTATGATTCATAAATCAAGCGAAAAGTATGACAATAAGATAACTCCGATGGCCGCAAATAAAATGTGTAGCTAGACGCAGGGTACCCTGCGCAGTTCTAAGACGAGTATCAGAAAGAAAGATTATGACGAAATACCTTTCCTACTTCCACTCACCGTTATATCTTAATGAGTATTATGCTTACCCAGCCCCGTGTACCGTATTAGCAAAATCCTACAAATAAAAACAAAAATTCCAATATAACATCTCTGCCGTACATGTCACGCTGTTTTAATAATAACTGATTGTTCGAGGAACAAATTAATCGTTAGATTTACAACTCATTTCCACACTGTTCTTCACAAACGGATAAAAGCAATTACTCTCTGGCTGCGTTCGCTTCGGGCGCTTTCGTGCTGAAAGCGTCAGTCCATCTTTATTGCTCGTTACATGTTGAAAAAAGAGGGAGCGATGCTTTCAGCGCAAAAGCATCCAAAGCGAACGCAGCCTTTATGGTACCGATTACCTTAAAATACAAGTATCCTTGCATTAGATATTCTTCTTGTAAATATATTAGTTGATACATTTGATAAATAATAATTATACATACGTCGCACGTAGCAAGTTTACTAACCTTATGCATAGATATTGGCATATTATCCAAAAGATATTGAACGTCGTTGTCATCCTGAACAAAGGCTACAAAATAACGAAATTCATATTTTAAACATTACCGCGTTACGTCATGTATAAAAATAATATAAATACGCATGCTACATTAAATATATAGATATAAAAATATACGTTCAAGTTTTGCACAGCTTATTCAAGCTCCAAATACAATTAAAATATACAAAGCTGACAAGGCGCGACGCGTATATTATATAAAAAATGCAAAGAGGTGACACCCACACAATAATGACAACTGCTAATTAATACTCCCGCTAATACAATTATGTAAAATTAAGGAAATAAGAAATTTACGAAAGCTGCAAGTATACGAAGAAAAACAAAAAAATCGCGAATATAAATCCGCAATTATGATCCGCAGGTGACATTCAAGCGCGTCGCTCGTGTTTTTCGTTTAAAATTAATCTGGGCATCGCGACAAACGTTGTCCCGCGGCGGAGGCCGGAGGTGAAGTTTCGTGACGCGGGTTGCGTCGCGCGCAACGTAAACACGGATCCTGACGAGCAGCAGCGCTGCCGAGGTTATATCATTCCTCGATCGCGTGCGGATTTCTCTGAGAAATTCGGGGAATTTCGAAAGGTGGGAGTCGGCCGTGAGGAAAAGGGAGAGAAACGGAGCAAAGCGTCTCGCCGCTCGCCGCCGCGTCGGGACGCGGATCGCGCGTGACGGCGTGAAGCTCGCGGCTCGCGGCGTGACCTTCGTCGTCGCGCGACGGGTATATCGGCGATGGTATCTCGCGCGGGGGGGGTATCGCTGAAAGCTTTAGGCACCGGTGGACGTGGTGGTGGGCCTTATCGCGCCTCACCGTGGGTCCCGCGCTCGCGTGCGTGCACGCGCGCGCAACGCGGCCGATTGTTATTGTTGGATGCAAATCGGCTGCATCGAAATAGTCATGCGGGGAAGAAACGGAGTGAGGGAGAGAGACAGAGAGACAGCGAGCGAGCGTGCGAGAAAGAAAGAGAGAGAGAGAGACACGCACATACAGAGAGAGAAACTCACCATTGTTATGGCCGTGCAGCGACGGCCGGATTTGCGACGTCGCGTCCAGTAGCGTCAACAGGAACAGGCAATAGAACACCTTTGACACGGGCATAATATAACGCCGCGACCGTTGCCGGCGCACTGCTGTCGCGTCCGCTTCTGCTGCCGTTGCTGTTGCACGCTATTTTGTCTTTGGCGGACATGAGAGTCCGCCTTCGGCCATACTCCGGTACTATCGAAGCGCGCGATATCGATTCCGCTGGCGCGCCGCAGCGCGCCGCGCGAAGCCGCCGCCGGGCGGCGCCACCGGCGCCGCGGCTGTTTTCGAAGATCCGAAGATTCCCCCCTTGCGATTTTTGAGATCCTGCCACCACCGCTATGCTCTTCCCAATCGAAATGTTGACGCGATTGAAGAACGACGGTCGTTCTCTCTGTTTCTCTTTTTCGAGAGTGATTTCGCCCGTTGCTTTTTGTAAAAAAACGTTTTTAATTGTTGGATTGTCGCAAAAGGAATAATATATTGCGCACGATGTCGATAAC
Organism: Temnothorax americanus; assembly: GCF_048541705.1. NCBI lineage: Eukaryota > Metazoa > Arthropoda > Insecta > Hymenoptera > Formicidae > Temnothorax > Temnothorax americanus. Next base: position 2,125,111 of record NW_027509253.1, read on the forward strand.
ATAATCGAGATTTCCAGTATCGAATATCGATTGTCGACAATGTCGACCATTCTCGAGCTGAGCCGCCTCATGGTAGAAATACATGTATGTATACATGTATTTCTACCATGAGCCGCCTGAGCCAGGGCCAGGAGGCGCACACCTGGCACGGCTGGCGGCTGGCACACGAGCACGCGGTCGTGCACAATGGCACAATTCCAACCTGTAACGTAAACAATTTAGATATTTTTTAGACCAGAGTGTGGATCTGGTTGAAAGGGGGAAATAAAAACGCTCAGAATCATTTATACAACTTTATTGCGAAGGCAGGCAGGTGCAGGATAATATAATATAATAAATTGAAAAAGAAAGTTTTGAGTCTAGATGTAAATGTGCCATATAACTCCTTACAGATTGAAGCGTTCTAAACTTTTTATTAAAAAGATAAGAATAGTTAAATAAAAAAATTATATTGTATAATATATAAAAATAAATGTGCTGTATAATTTGATCGCTTCAACCTCACCATTCGATGAGACGCATTGTTGTAAGCTTTATGATCGCGCCTCGTACTTAATCGAGATCGACATTATTTTACTCGAAATTGCAACATATATCTTGCTACGAAACCTGTGATTGATTTGTGTAAAAATGGGTAAACCACATTACGGTAAGAATTCTAATGGCTTGATATAAAGGCAATGATTCAGTTCAATTTACGTAATTAGCGTTTGCGTCGCTTAGGTCAAAGAAATGACAAAGGGCAGAAGAAGTTGTCTTGGATGTATCGAAGGAAGGCTAAATTGAGAAGGGCGAAAAATTATGAAACAAAAGTAATCGATCCCGCAGACGCATGCGGTCAGAATTCTCGAATAATTGTGAGGAATTTACCTTTTAAGGTATGTACATCTGAATATCTCATCCAATATAAAATAGAAGTAACATGAACGTATTTTAATTTCATTAGGAAGAATAGTATCTACGTGTACCTGCTAATACATTTTATTCTTTTGCATCTGGATTAATTTATTATGTAATAATTATATTTTCTCAGGCGACGGAAGAAGATGTGAGAAGATTTTATGAGACATTTGGTGAAATCAGAGAAATAAACCTTCTGAAGCGTCCAGATGGAAACCCAGTAGGATGTGGTTTCATATGGTTCAAACGTGTCGAAGATGCTTCAAAAGCGATATTTAACACCAATAAAAAGGAATTTCTTGGTAGGTATTTATACAGTTATATTTTGGTTGTTTTAAAAAATGTGATTTTGACATAACAATGCGGTGCTCTTTTAGGAAGGAATATAAGCAGTGACTGGGCTATATCAAAATCCAAATTCTGCGAAAAACTTGAGAAGAATCTTGCTGGGAATCGGGAAACTGATAATGACGAAAGACATTCTTCTCAGGATGCTGAGAAAGAAGACGATGACAATAGTAATGCTCAGAAAGAAGACGACGACAGTAGTCATGCTAGGAAAAAGATTGCAACAGAGAAGGATAATTTGAAGAAGCAAAAGAGACGAAAATTGAACAAGATGAAAAAACAGAAAAAACGAGCTAGGATTGTGATAAGAAATCTAGCTTTCCAGGTATTTGTTATGCGTTATCGATGCATTAAAGATGTTTCTTTTTTAATAGTTTCAGTTTCATTTGGCAATCTTCTTTAATTTTTTTATAGGTTACAGAAAATGATTTGAGGGAACATTTTTCTCAATATGGTGAAATAGAAGAGATAAAGATTTTAACCAAATCCGATGGTAAACAGACTGGAGTTGCGTTCTTACAATACAACATTGTGCAAAATGCTGCAAAGGCTATACATTATGCAAATATGCAACTTCTTTTAAACAGGCCTATGATAGTCGATTGGGCTGTTCCTAAAACAAAATTTTCTGAAAACAGTGAAGACGTGAAACCAGAAATCAAAACTGAGCCTGTTGACGACGATGAAGTACACGATGCTACAGAAATAAAAGCATCTCACAGCAGTGAGAATGAAGTTAATGACCCGGATGCTGAATCAGATAGGTATCTAAAAGTTTTAATTGTGTTATAATGTAAATGGATATTATCTAATATATATCTCAAAATATTTGTGTTTCAACTTTGTTTTCTTTTTTTTAAATACTTTTATAATTTAATTCTAGAGAAGTTTCAATACTTACGGACAGTATAAAAGTCGAGGACGAAACTGATGAAGAGGAAAAGATGCGTGAAGCAGAGGATACTGACGATGGAGATGAAAGTGATGACAGTAATGATGATAATGACGTTGATGATAAATCGATTATTAAGAAGGAAGAAGATAGTGACGAGGAAGAGACTCGTTCCGAATCTGCGAAACGTCCAAATCGAGTGTCTAATGATGTTAGTGAAGGAAAAACAGTTTTTCTAAAGAATGTACCGTTCTCTGTTAAAAATGAGGAACTTAAAAAGTGCATGGAGCAATTTGGACCTGTCTATTATGCTCTCGTGTGCATTGATCCTCTGACCGAGTATTCTAGAGGCACCGCATTTGTTAAATTTCAGGTAAGAGTCGCTAATTTATCTTTGGATATTCTAAATCTTTTTACGGCTTAGTCTTGTTTATCAATATTATGATTATATGAGAAACGTTTTATTGTAGCATGTTGAAGATGCCGAAAAATGTTTGTCAGCTGGCACTGAGTTACGTTTGCGTGGTCAAATAATCGATACCCACAAAGCATTACACAGAAAAGAAGTTGAAGATAAAAAGAATTTGAAGGAAAACAGGATTAAAGACTCTAGGAATTTGTATCTCATTAAGGAAGGAGGTAATGATTTGACTGCAAAATATTATTGTGTTACGTATGGCAATTTTAACATCGCCGTTGTTGATTTGCAGTTGTGCTGGCCAAAAGTCCAGCTGCGGCGGAAGTATCGGTATCCGATATGGAAAAACGTCTGAAATTAGAGAAATGGAAATCACAGATGTTGCGTAACTTAAATATGTTCGTATCGCGGGTGCGGCTAGCTGTTCATAACTTACCTCCCAATTTTGATGATGCAAAACTTAGACAGTTGTTTAAAAATCACAGCGGTTCTAAAGCTATAATTAAAGAGGTAATTTTATTCAAAATAATAAAAGTGTCGCTTCTCTAATTGTATGTGAAATTATATATAGGCGTTAATTTTATTTAAAATTTTTAGGCGCGAGTTATGCGTGATTTGAAAAATGTTGACGCGACTGGGAAAGGAAAGTCGAAGGAGTATGGTTTTGTTACGTTTACCACTCATGAAGACGCGCTTAAAGCTTTGAGAAGTATAAATAACAATCCAAATATATTCTCCAAAAGCAGAGTAAGATTTATAAATTTATTTTGATTATTAATTATTTTTTACTTTTTATATATATATTTATGAGTTTTTAAATTTGATATAGAGACCTATAGTCGGATTTTCGATAGAGAATCGTATCTTGGTAAACGCGAAGGAGAGAAGAGTTCAGAAAAGTCGCGAGAACAATCCCTTGTGGCCTGGAAATAAAAATAAGAGGAAGAATGAAGACGCTAAGAAGGAAGTTTCAGCTAAACGGGTTAAAGTCAGGAAATTAAATGATCCAGATGATAAACCGTATGCGGGCACGACCGGTAAATTAGGCCAGGATAAATTTAGATCGAATTTCAATCTCAAATCACAAGCCGAATTACATACGCGGGCTGTGAAGAAGCAGAAGAAAATGAGTAAAACGATTAAGCAATTGGACATTGTGAAGAAAGAGAAGGCAAAGAATAAACAAGACAATATGCCAGTAAGATATATATTAATTTCTTATGCATTTCATCGTATCTTATATTTAATTTTAATTTTTCAAACTTTAATTCTATCGAACTTGTTAATTTATTTATTCATTTCTTTTTCTTTATAACACATTTTTAATGTCATTTTTTTTTAGGTAAAACAAACAAAGAAATTTGATGCGGATGATGCAAACTTCAATAAGCTTCTAAATAATTATAGAAATAAGTTGAAAGGAATTAATTTGAAAAAATCGAAATGGTACGAATCCTCGAGTGGATCTTAATATGCAGTAAAATGAAATGAATTTAATAATATTTAAGAATGATACGAATATATATGATTATTTAGCATATATTCGTATTATTGTATGTATTGTCGTTTCTGTAATATACAAGTTAAAAGAATGATTAGAATTCTTCCCTTTACTGTTAACTAATCATTAACTTTTCAATTCCTATTATTTTTTGACCCACATTACATCATCTTATTGAAATGGAATAATTATGAGATTTACATGTATTTTATGTCTTCCTCTTTTTCAAGTGTATTTGAAGTTGTATTCGCAGATACCTGTCTGTTACCACAATATTACCCCTTCTTGTATTCGCTCTCCCACTTTCGAGCGGTTTTCTGTCAAACATCTTTCAATATTAAAGACTTCAGCGCGATGCATGGCAAAGACGGTCTCAGTCAGATCGTAGTTTTTTTCGTGTATACAACGTGTCGTGAAAGAGGTAAGATCTTTACAAATCAATTTCAAACTCTACAAACTGTCTATAATGGATAAACGTATAATTGTATGTAGGTTGGTTATATGCGGTCACATATTTAATCCAGCAAATTCGTAAACGCAAAATCGAGACTTGCTTAATGATTTTTGTGATTATTTGATCTTAATCTTAATGATAAAAGGCTCTTTTGCTTAAGAAAAGTAAAAATTGTCATAATATCGTAAGAAAAAAAATTGTTAAATAGAAAAGGAAAAAAATTTTAAAATATTGAAAAAAATTGGAAAAAATTCAATTTTTAAGTTAGTTATGTAATTAAAACCGGTTTTTTATATTATATATTCTTTTATTGTGACAAATTTCTAAAGAAACTTACATTTAACAGTTTTAGTTTTTTAAAATTAATTTTCTAATTTTCTAGTATATAATAAGTTTGGTCTTTTTATAATTCTTTATATAATTTATATAATTAATTTTAATTAGAAATATATATCATTTTAGTAGAATATTATTGCTTTAAAATGTCATTTTATTTAATAAAAATTTTACGTTAACAAACGTAAGTTTTTCTTTACATTTTTCTAAAGAAATATAATATAATATTTGATACGTGTGTATGTGTATATGTGTTTGTCGTAAAATTAAAATATTACATTGTTATAAAATATAGGTAATGCATGAAATGTATATGGTATTAAAAAAAAAGTTGCAATTTACGATGTGCCTGTTACATACTTTTTTAAATGCAATTATGTTTTTTTTTACATTTATTACCTTATCTTATTATATCGTGCATAAAAGTAAAGTCATCGTGAATTAAATATTATGACATAAAATTAAATATTTAATTCTATTTAACCGGTTCATTGGTAACGCGAAATCAACGTTTTGTGTCAAAACTGGTAAGACCTAATAATTATGATTTGTAATCAGCGACCCAAGAAGCATGGGTATACCAAATTATATTCAAATCCGTTAAAAATTGGAAGAAATATTCATGGTGCGATATATGTTTCATTACCAGTTGTGGCACTTTTTTCCGCGCATATATGCGTCATTACCAGTGAACTGGTTTTTATATTGAATATTAAATATTTAATTTTAATTTTAAATTTTGACATTTTATATTTTACGTAAAAATTCTATATTTTATATAAAAATGTATTAAAGAATAAAATATTTTATAAGCTGTTGATGATTTGATAGTTTTATCATTTACATGCAGAATGACTAGAGGAATCGTATCATAGAAAAATAACATAGTACCACTAGAAAATATTAATAATGTTCATATTTCACGATATAAATACACATGATATAAACAATTTTATTTACGTGCATTATATTTAATCCAACGTTATATTTTTCTCTTCGAAAATTATGAAACTTCCACTTGAAGAATTTTTCTTAAAATAAGTACAATTGAATTATACGTATAGAGTGTGCAATTAAAACAGCATATTTTTTTTATTCTGATTGCGTCTTTGATAATACATCGCCGCGAATGCGTTTTCGTGACATGCATCATTAACCGCCCGTCTAAATTGCAACTGCGACGATCTATGGGAAAGTTACGACAATCTACGGTGTAGCGAATGCATCGCAAGTAGGAATTGCGAATTTCACAGTTGGTGGTTTACCAACTTTGCGATTTCTCTTGAAATTGTCATATTACTCGTAATATCTTCGTAATATCTTTTTTATTTCAGTATTCTATTTTAATAAATATATTAAGTTAGTTATACATAATTTCACGCTTTTTTTTAATAGAAAAAGATTTTGACACTTTCATATAAATATCTGTATTATATTGCCATTTCAGATACGTTTAATTTAAAAAATAAAACTGTTTCTTAAAATCTCTTATCTATGTTTACTTTTTGTTTTTCCGCACATTAATAGAGTATTTAAAATATTTTTTGGCTAATACAACTATTAAATTCTTTATTTGTAAATATGATTTATTATTTGTTTTCGGGTTTTTAATACAACTATAAAATTTTGGGGTTTTTTAAAATATTTTATTACTTATTTCGGAAGAGATGATGATATTTTAAGAGAAATGACTTCAAAAATTGATATAAGAGCTCCATTAATAATAATTTTCGATATTGATAAATAAATATCTTCAATAAGACCGTATATCTTTTGATTTCTTGAAAGATTCATCCATACGATTACAGACATTATATAACTGTCCAAATTCAACTACTTAAGAGTTACTATACAATTGATATAAACGAAAGTTTTGTGCAGCTTTAGAAAGTAAAAAATATTTATGTAATAAATTTGTAATGCATGCAGCTCTATAGAAAGTATAGAATATTCACGAAATGAATTCAGAAAATGTCACTTTCTGCCTGAGTTATAGACTAGGCTTGATTCAATTGAAATCCGCCCACTTTTGCGAAAATGTTCGAAATTAGCGTTTTACACTCAGATGCGTCTAATAACAAGGGTTACATCTGTTTTACCTTTCCGCGTAAGAATGTTGCATTACACTTCGCTTATTATGTCATGTATTGCTGATTGCACTCGCTATGCAGAACCGGTTGCCTAGTTTGTGGCGCAAAATTTGCGTGTAAAATATCTGAGGTCTAAACGAGGATGTGAAGAATGCTTTTAAATCGATACAGCCAGTTTTCTTGAATAAAATCTATACGTAATTATTAACCGTTTAAAACAAAATGTAAAAGAAAATAAAAAGTAAAGTTTAAGAAATATAATAAAAGATGTGATAAAATATTCTATTTAATGAAAATATTAAGTGGAAAATATATATTCTTGTTAAGAATAATATTTGTTAAGATTTTTAGAGATATAAATGAAAATTTAAGTAATTTTTATGCACGCTATAAATATATAAATAAATATTGATTTTACTGTTAGCCGCAGCGTAATATTGGAAGGAAGAAATTCATTTTACTTAATTTTACTTTTTAGATATCTTCCTTGAATTCTGTACTTAACTCGTACTGACTTTCTTAACGTACATGCTACGATAATTACGGTTTCGCTCGATAAACATTATTAGCCTATATAAGTGGCTATTTTACAATTATTTTTCATTCCACAGGCCACAAATGACCACGTTGAGACAACACGCGAGGCGGCTGTTGCGTCGATTCGTCAGAATCGACAAGAAAACCGACAGAGCATTGGACACGCTAGCTATCGAGGGACAGGGTTTGTTGCGACATCGCCCGTACTCGGAGATCCCAGGACCTAAGCCAATTCCCTTGCTAGGCAACACTTGGCGATTTCTACCTTACATAGGTACAAAGCAATTTTTTGGAAGCGGACAGTACATGGTCGTGCCATAAATTCTGTCTCTCCTGAGAAAAAATAAATTTTTTATGGGTAAAATAAAAAACTAATATGAAATGTATGCATATTTTATTAAATTGACTAATCGTAATTGTAAAAAAAGTCCACTTTTTCAGTTCATACTTCAAACGGTCGGGCTTCAAACTCTCGCAGCGTGCAGAGTTTCGACGCTTCACCAGGTCGGTCTTCGGTGTCGATATTTCGGTGAGGCTCAAAAACATTTGTTCTTCTAAATTTTAGAGGAAAGAGCTTATTCTAAGTCTCACCGAAATATCGGGATTTTAAAAAAATAATTAATGAAGGGGTAATGTCGATATTGAGGTTTCACGTGTTCTGTGAGTGTGAAGGCCGATTGTTTGAAAAAATTTGAAATAAGATAAAAAGGGGACATTTTTAATAGTTATAATTATTTCTATTTTATAACTGATTGATTTAGTAAAACGAGTACACATTTCACGCTGCTTCTTATTTTAGTTATGAAATAAATCTATTTTTCTTAGAAACAAAGTTTATGGCACGACTATTACAGAGTCATGAACTCCGTTGCCATTGAAAATTTTTAGCATGTATTCCCGTCTACGGTAAGTTTCTACAGAAATCGAAATGAGCTAAAGTTATTTACGGCTCGGCAGTTTTTATGATAACTAAAATGGTCCGTCGAAAAACAGAGCGGAGATAGAGAAGTGAAAGCGCGCCAATGTGTTCTAAGTGAAGATGATAATTATGAAAAGAATCTACTAATAAAAGCAGAAGAGGAAGAAGGGTGAGAAAAAGAGAGGAGAATTTTAGCACCTTCGATTCGCCGTGTGTACACATTATCGTTTGTGCAGGTCACTAATCAAATTTTTCGGTAGTATTTCAAAAGCGTATTTTTTCGTTTACATAATTGTACATACAGTTCACCTGCCTTAATTTAATTCTCATCTTCTTCGTTGAGAGAGACAGTTTCAGGAGAACGTAGCACAGTGGTTTTCTCCCATAACTCGAAGAACAAAGAGAATTCGAAAAGAATCGATGATTTATATATATTGTGTGAAGTATTTTTATAAATACAAACATCACCAGACATCATTAATGTACCTGATTATATCTCTATTTATTTAATATTTTGTTGATCACACACACACACACACACACACACACACACACACACACACACACACACACACACACACACACACACACACACACACACACACACACACACACACACACACACACACACACACACACACACACACACAATTTGCCTAAAGTGTTTTCTAGAAATGAGTTGATGCCACAAATCTTTAAAGTGAGAATGTATTTGAAGATATTTTATTAACGAGAAATGCCATGTACAAAAGTGTCCCATTTTAATTTTAATATCTGTACATATATGAAAATTTCTTAACATTTATACTTCTTTTTTATTACTTATCTTTGAACTCATTACATTAAATTCGATAAACTCAATACTCACAAATAATTTATTCCGTTATTTCGAAATCTAGCGATGTGAAAGGATACACGTGTGCTCCTCCGACTCTTCCCGCACGTGGCCTTTCCTCGGTATCTCACATACATTTGTTTTGTACACGCGTGTTAGAATCAAACAAAGTCATTAGACTCTATAAATATGCCCAAATAAGGTAAAGATTTAGTCTGTTGACCTACTAACACAGGTAAATTCGGTGTATATATATGTGAAGTCATATACCGATGGATGTAATATGTAATACGTTACAGTCAGTCTGGCAAAATAGCGAGCGCTCAGTAAACTTTTGTCAATACGAAAAAAAGATTCTTAAACTCTATCGATTCTTAAACTCTATTCTTTTAGACCTGTTCAATAGAGCGATAAAATCATCTTATATTGTAATTAATGGTTTTCCTTTTCATTTAAAGCATTAAGATGTGTAAATACCGGTCTGTTTGCGTAGCGTTGATGAAATTGCTAACGAACCGCATCGTAAATATTGTTGACTTCGCGTAACGAGTATTTGCCTGGAAAACATTTTACTTAAAAATTGTAATAATACACACAGCAATACATATGTATATGTATATATACATACATCAAATATTAAAAGAGTCACGTGTACTTTTCGCAATCAAACACATTTATATGTACATATAGCAGCCACATAATTTTGAAAACAAATGTTCCACGAATAGCATATACCTTCTCTTTATTTATTTATTAAGTCTGCAAGTAGACACATGGCAGTTTTTGCTTATAATAAATGTTTTATCAAGATTATCAAAATAGAAAATAACAGGAAGAAATAAAAAGTATAAAGATCGATCGCTTAACTTTTAAGTATCTGAAATATTTTTGTCTGCCGAGTTTGTTTTTCGAAATATTCGGCTGAACTGTTTAAAATGAGACATTCTGTATAATTAAAAAATTACATTTCAGGAAATTTCGATATACAGACGATAGACAAGCTGTCGAAAAGACTGCACGCCCAGTATGGCAATATCGTAAAGATAGAAGGCCTTTTAGGTAGGCCCGACATGGTGTTCGTGTACGATGCGGATGAAATTGAGCGAATTTTCCGGCGGGAAGAAAAAATGCCCTATCGACCTTCCATGCCGTCGCTCGATTACTACAAGCACGTACTGCGAAAGGATTTCTTTCAGGATAATCCGGGTGTCATTGCCGTGTAAGTCGTATTTTAAATCTACGCTCTCAGAATTATTTTTACCACAATATATATATTAAGATAAGGCATTTAAAAATATAATAAAATAGATAATGTATATGATTTTGCGTATATCATTAAAATTTTAAGCGAGATAAGCCATAATGTTTTTTCAAATAACGGTTGAAAAAAAGAATGTTAAAGACTTGCTATTGCTTTTTTTATATAAAGATTTTTTTGCTTTTTATACGCAATTTAAAATATTTGCAAGAATGGAATTTTTTTAAAAGATGAAAAATACACTATTTTTTAGGATTTTACGCTATTGTTGGAATATTTATTAGAAACATGATTCACGTAAAGATATTAATATATGTAAAGATACTAATTTATGAGATGCTGAAAAACATCAGAATTCTGATTTATTTTTTTAGTAGCAAAAAATGAAAATTTTTAACAATTATTAAATACGTATTAAATTACGTATTATGATTAATAAAATATCGCAGTTTATCAAGAGATAAATTAAAAATTCTATTTATTTTAAAAATAAATTTATTTTACGTTTTTTCTTTTTGTAAAACATGTTACTTATATAAAAGAATTTATTTTGACATACAATTGAATGCAATTTCATGCATCTATTAAATATAACAGCTGAAATGCGTTCTTAATCTATAATAAGGCAAAAATGTTTCGTTTACCTTCCAAACACTTTCGTTTTGCAGGCGTTGTTAAGTTTCTAATGCTCGACGCTCTCAAGGTGAATCGTTCTTCATTTGACAGGTGGAAGAATGGCAGCCGTTTATACAACCTTGATTCATCTCTTCTCTCTATGTTGCAGCCACGGTGAGAGTTGGTATAATTTCCGGAGCAAGGTGCAGCATGTGATGCTGCAGCCGCGAATCGCGAGAATGTATATCAGCGCGATCGAAGAAGCGAGCATGGCACTCCTTCGCAGGTTTGCCGAATTTTATTATTACTTCGTAGCGTCGTCTTTAGCGCGGACAATGATATACCTGACTTTTTTCGAGTCTTCTCATTTAGCTTTCGCCATTTGCCCGCCCACTCAACTATACGTTTCGCGTCTTACTTTAACTATTATAAAGCGCCTCTTATTTTGTAGAATAGCAAAGATACGGGATCGGAAGTGCGAGGTGCCTGCCAACTTTCTCAATGAGATGCACAAATGGTCTTTAGAATGTAAGTAAGGGGATTGAATGTAAACAGTGGAAAAAAGAATCAACAAATGTCAATCTTTGGGTTCTTTCCGAGATTAATGCTGCATCTGGAGAATTTATCTCTGAAATAAAGTTTATGGAAAGCTTTAGGGGATATGAAAATTGTGGAATAAGATTACAATTAAATAAATAAGTAAAAAAATTATTTTTGCATTTTCTCAAAAAAGAAAAATTATCGTTAATCTTCCAAAAGGCCCAATAATTTTTACGCTTTGAAAACAGATTTGTAGAGCATAAATAATAAATAAATTTGGATAAATTCGCATAAAAATGTAGATAAATGAATTTAATAAGTAATTTTATTGTTGACAGCTATTGCACGGGTCGCGTTGGATGTGCGCTTGGGTTGTTTGGACGACGATGCGAACGCAGAAACGCAGAGGCTCATAGACGCATTGATCACGTTCTTTAAAAACGTGCCTGTGCTGGAACTAAAGATACCTTTTTGGAAACTTTTCAATACACCTACGTGGAAACAATATGTAAATTCTTTGGATATCATTGTGAGGTAAAATCTCGATCGGAACGTAATTATATCGTTCACCATCGTATATGTTTGAAGAAAATCCTCATTATGCTTTTTGAGTATTTATCGAGAGTTAAATATAATACAATATCAATATACATATATATATTTATATTATATATGTTTTATACACACAAAGAATGAGCCAACAAAAACTTTTCATTTTGTTCTTTTTTTTGTAAGCAACTGATTTTTGCAAAATGTGTCGACACACATAAATTTTGTTTTTTAAAGGAGATATATAATTGTGATAAATTCCGTGTTGCTTGATTAGGGTGTCTACCCCATCAGAAATCTTAAATAGCGATAAAAATCAAGTAACACATTATTTTACAATTTAATTCTTTTTACAACTGCCTTTTTTTTTTATTTGGTTACAAAACATGGAATGGGAAGTTTTCGTTGGTTTTTAGTACCATATCGAAATATACGGCCGCCGCGCTGTCGAGGGCCAAGAGCAACGTGGATTCGGACAAAGAACTGTCTCTTTTGGAGAGAGTTCTAGCTCGCGAGGGTGACACGAAGGTAGCCTCTATCCTCGCTCTAGATTTGTTCCTGGTTGGCGTCGATACGGTAAACATTTTGTAATTTGAAATTTTCCTATTAAACGATTCATACATGAATGTTATAAAGCTTAAGCTATTTGCAGACCTCGACCACGGTAGCCTCGGTGCTCTATCAGTTAGCGCTACATCCGGAGAAACAGGCTTTGGCGTACGACGAAATCCGCAATGTTCTCCCGCATCGAGACACGCCTCTCGAGGTGACAAACACCGACAATTTAAAATACTTGAAGGCGTGCATTAAGGAAACTCTAAGGTTCGTTAAGATCGAGTGGATAACCGATAAGTAGATAAACGTGTGATTCAAATCCATTGTTTTGCAATAAAGTTAACGTTGCTTACGAATGACTCGTATTCTCGACAATAATTATTATCAGCGTGTATTTCACGATTTATGTTTTTGTCTCGTTTAGAATGTATCCAGTTGTCATAGGCAATGGGCGAAGTACAACCTCGGATATTATAATCAGCGGCTATTGCGTACCAAAAGGAGTAAGTGGGAAAGCTTTCGCTAATTTAAATTTGACAGTCATAAATCAGTACAATGCAATTGATGTTTAATGGCAATCTAAACCTAAATATTAACTATACATAATTAATATTCTAAAATAGAAAAAAAATTTTATTCTTTTTTATAACATAAAGTTAAAAAGTACAATCATTTATAATTAAATTTGTTAACGCTAAACAGTCTATGAGGATTTAGGGGATAACGAAAAGCTAGATCGTAATCAAGACCGACAATTGTTTCTCAGGTGCACGTGGTATTTCAACACTACGTCATTAGCAATCTGGAGAAGTACTTTCCGCGAAGTAACGAGTTCCTTCCGGAACGATGGTTGCGCTACGACGGTGTCCGTCACGCGTTCGCCTCACTTCCTTTCGGTTACGGCAGACGAATGTGCTTGGGACGGCGATTTGCCGAGCTCGAAATAATTATCGTCATTAGCAAGGTGAGAGGCGACTTCTAATTGTCGGAAGTGCGCTAAAGTCCACGATTTAGAAAGAGGAAAGTTTTAATACCTATTTCACTCTCGCTGATTAGAGATCAAGACCACCAATTTATTTTCTTCGGGTAATTGCATTCAAGAATGTAAACTATTTTGCGAGCAATCAGGGTAATTCAACGACTTTCATTTTAACGACGAATTCTTGCCGATGAATTTGAAGTCAATCTTACATAAAACGTTTACAAGTTACATATTATATTTGTGGCATGAATATTTTGTAACCATTATATTTTTTTTATATTTATCGCCACTATGGCAAGAATAATTATGTAACGCTAAGATGAGTTTTCGATGAGTTGTAAGCATAAGGAGAGCCACTTATACGGTACAATACAATTCTGCGATTACATCTTGTCGCAGAAATAAGCGTGCATTGCGCGACTTGCAACCGTAATTTTGCAGTGTACTTGTCATAGCAATTTTCTACTATTCTCGTAGTTTTGACGCTAACAATGCGTTTCATTGTCGTCCTATTATTGTATTGCATTGAAGAACTTTCTCTGTGTTGACGAGATCAAAGAATATGTGTTTGTGTCTCTTGTAAAATCTTACAACTGTTTAGAAGATCTAAAAAATTTTCGGATATCACGTAGCGCCACTTTGCAAATTATTTCTAAATTTTTGAAAATTTCGATTTTTTTTTCTTTTAACAAATTGCTTGCAACCATACTTTGTAGTTTCCAAAGTAACGGCAAATATATATACATTTCTGGTTGCGATTGCCAAAAAGTTAAAAGTGACCAAACTTTCTTTTGGCAACCGCAACTGGCAATCGTAACCGGAAATAGCACTTTTCAACTAGCAATTGCCATCTTCTGTGACTGGCTACGGGGCATTTGCGACGTATTGCGAAATGGCTTTTACTTTTAGTTTTCTTAATCTATGTGGAATAATATAATTGCTCGAGAAACTCCTACATGTGTAATCATATGTTATATATCAGAAAATACGGTCTCCAATTGTATTTATAGTACAGCAACTCTTGGAACAGAGCGTTGCATTTTAACAGTATGTCGCGCAATAAATTTATATATTATAGTTATGTAAGAGTTAAACTGTAATTGTAATAGCGTTTTTTAAACTTTTTACGTTAAAAATCGTTTTTCTCTGTTTCAGATTCTTCAGTTTTATAAAATAGAATATCACCATGAAAAGTTGGAGTATTACATTAATCCAATGTACACGCCGAAAGGGCCGTTGAAGCTGAGATTTATCGAGAGATAATACCTCTATTTCTTTCTAATGGAAAGGTAAAAGAACGTAGTCAAAAATACTATTTGTTGTAAGTTTTTTTCTATATTGACGTAGTTTTATATATAATCTTGTATTTAGTTTCTCTAATACAAAATTTTACATGCAAATAAATAATTTTACAATATTACATTATTTGCGGGATGCTATCTTTTTATTATTTTAAATTTGAGTTCTCCATCGGGCGCGTACATGAATGTGACTTTATATTTTAGCGGTTCGTGGTGGTACTCCAGTTTATACGATCTCAGGAGCTGAAAATAATATCGTTATAATATTTCTTGTTTTACATTGTTAGCGCAAATTTTTATAAGCCCAAGTAAAATCAAACTTAAAAACTAAACATTTAGTTTAAAAAAATTTATTATTAAAGTGATAAGATAAGTATACACATTAAATCAAATATCGGCAATGCAATGAGATTGTTCAAGCTGGAGGACACGTTCTCTGCCGTTCCCGCATGGGACCACATGCGGCATTCCCTATTTATAGAAATATATGTAAAATACTATACCTTCGCGAGGAGTACTTGCATCTCGAGATCCGCGAATCGTCTGCCCAAGCACATCCGCGCTCCGTAACCGTATGGCAGCGACGCGAATGGATGCAGAATTTCGTTATCAGAATCTTTGAGCCATCTCGCAGGCTTAAACGTCTTCGCGTCCGCGACGTATTCCTCCATATTACCGGTGACGAGTGTTGGGAACACGACTTGAACCTAAAATTATATTAATTGTAAAAAATTGTGAGTATGTCAAACACCATAAGATATTTTTTACGAATATCTTGAGCGGTAGAGGGATGTAAAAATAGAATATGCTGCGTACTCCTTTTGGAATTTTATAGCCGCAAATGACGGTGTCGTTTTGCAAGGTTCTGCCGTTTCCGATGACAGTGGAGTATACTCTGAAACGCATACAAGATCTTTTTATTTACAAAATTAGGCTACCATCGGTATATGTAAAAAATTAAATTAACTGTCGAATAAGTAATTATTATCAAAGTTTATTAATGCTACGACGTTTAATATTACCTAAACACTTCCCGGATGAAAGCTTTCATGTAGATTGCCTGGTCCAGGTGGCTCGTTGTGAGAGAGACGGATGGATCTGGCAGTATTTGCAACAGCTCTTGATGTATCTTTTCCTGTTCTTCCGGTCTAGTCGCTAATTGATACAATATCGAACATACCGCCATCGATATCTGCAATATACATCGTACATGTATACTTTTAATTACGATGTTGTTACACGTACGATTATAGCAATTGTAATCTACGATATTGTGCGACTTGCCGTGTCAATGCCGACCAATATCAGATCAAGAGCGAAGATGCAGGCTATCTTAGGGTCCGTCTCTTTGGCTAAAATTCGCTCTATCAGCGACAAGTCGCTTTCGTCCACGGCTTTCTTACTTTTAAGCCTGACTATCGCGGCGTCAAGGTACTTCATGCATATCCTAAAATGAAACATACATTATGTTGTCACGTACACTTCATGAACTACTCGTTGCGTTTCAGGAATGAATCGTCACCGAGCTAGCTGCGAATTAAATTAAGTTGGAAAAAAATTTATGTAACATCGAGCATTTATGTATCACGAAATCAGATAATGGCTTTGAAATCGAGATTTTTCCGTTCCACTGATTTTCCGTAACTTTTTACTTCCAAACGCGTAGATATACGTTAAATTAAACGATCTAACGAAATGCTGAAAGAAGAAGATAAAATTCGCTTTCACGTGTTTAAATCTCAAATAAAGAATTTATATGTTTCCCAATCTCATATCTCACGAAAATTACAATAATTGAACAAAAGAGACGGAATATCAAAGGACCATTAAATTTCTTTTTATTTTATATACCTCATCATCTAGATATTATACATATCTTTTTTTCTTTTATAGAATTCTTCGTTTAATTTACTTATCTCTTTTAAACTTACTCGATGAAATAATTCATATTGCGCACGTAACGGGTCCAGAGGGGCGTCGGAATGTATCGCCAGTACGGGGCTTTAAGTTCGAGCGAAGCGACATTTCTCAGCGCGAATTTGGCCGCATCGATAATCGTCTGCGGTTCGGAATCCGACGACAATGTGTCGCCTAAGCACCCGAGTCTGACATCGAGCGCCACACGGCCAATACCTGCCCGATCGACAAATGTATAATTCATAGTACGTGTTATAGCAAATGCTATCGTCATTGCACGTTCCAATAGCGGGAACGAGAAACTCGGAACGAATTTTCTTCCCGGTGAGAATTTTAATACATAACTAATTTCTCTTTTGCCCGATTTCTCTCTCTTTCTTTCTCTGTGTGAAATGAATTGTGTTCTTATATGTACATAAAGTGTTACGAAGTCTTGTTAAATGTTAGACGTTTTATAGTTAACTATATACCCTTGTCACATGATGCAAGAAACAATTATAAGAAGTGATTAAAAGTTATACTTCGCTATATATATGTACATATTTAGAAATATGTATAGAAAATGCAATACGTAAGAGAAAAAGCAATTTTAACATTTTATTCCGATTTATATATTAATTCTAGTGTTTTTTTTTTACAATTATTTCCTAAAATATATATATTAAATTCAATTACAATAATTTTATTACGAAATATAATTATAATTCCACAAAACTTTCTTTCTAAATTATATTTTATATAATCGTATATTTGTACTCTTTTTATTCAACGTTTAATTAAAATAAGATCTCTAACAATATAAAATTATTTAGAAAATTAGTTAATATTAATGATTTAGTTTAGACTACGCAGTTTCTGCAAAAAAGAACGGATATTTCAGTGCTAAATTCGTGCTTCGAATGGATTAGTAATTGAAAATAAATATTTAATTTAAATATTAAATCCCAAGTTATATGCGGGATATTTTAAATACAACTTGAAGAATCTATTATTAGCGTAGAGATACCGTTTTGTGCAATATGCCATTAACGTTGTTAAATAATACTTAACACAAGATAAGTGGGTAATACTTTACATAAGATATAGGAACTAACATTCCAAAGCCCATTTATGTATCTCGTTATCGAAATCGCCGGGCAGTTCGTCGTTGTCTCCTTTAATATCCTCGATTCTACAACCCAATGAGAGACATCGCCAATAATTAGCAATATATATGCTACATTTATTTCCTACTCTCTTTTACCTCCTTATGAAATCCTCCGTAACTACTTCGATCGGTGTTATGTATTTTCGTACAGTCTTCGGCTGGAGAACAGGTTTCTGCACGCGCGTGCGAAATTCTTTCCACGGCTCGCCATGTCTAATGGGAGAAATCAAATTAGCGTGCGATGAGTTCAGAATAAACTAACGGAGCAAATAAAGACCGTGCGCCTCATCTCGGTTTCGTTGAGATATTACTGGCACAATAAAAAGTCGAGAAGGTCACGAAACTCGAGATATTCTATATACGTACTCCACTCCATGTTATGTTTATTTAATGAGAGATATAGTAAATTATATATATATATATATATATATATATATATATATATCTAATTTAATATATATAATTTCCGGACCCCTATATATATATATATATATATATATATATATATATATATATATTTATTTATTTATTCACAAAAACGAATTTATATTTATATAAAATAAAAATCTATGGAAGATCTCTTGAATAAATCAAATAGGAATAATAAAAGAGCCAGGCACGGTAATATATTTTTTAGCACGCAAATATATTATATTATTAAATAGACAAATTAAATAAAATGATTAAATTAACGCAACGTTTCAACCCTTATTTTGAGCCATCTATTACAATTTATATACATGAAGGAATAGAATATAATTGATAATTTTTGCTGAATAAAATACATTTATTATTTCTAAAAAAATTTTCAAATATGTATTACCGTGACTTTCATCGAGAAATTAGATTTTAGATTAACGAGAAAGTTCTGTTTGTTCTATACATGGCCTATTATGTTTTAATAAATCGAAAGCAAAATTATTCCGATAATTATCGTTCACCTACACGCCAACGACGCCGGGTAAATCGCCGAAGAAGTCCTTGCGTACGACGCTCTTATAGTGCACCAGGCAGGGCATGGAGGGCCGGAAGGGCGTAGGACCCTCTTGCCGGTACACCTTCTCGATCTCGTCGGCGTCGTAGACAAAGAGCAGATCGGGGCGGCCCATCAGACCGCTCAGCCGCACGATTTTGCCGTACTCGTCGTAGAACATCTGCGAGATCTTGCCGACGTCCGAGATCTGGTACTGGCCGATCAGCGGCAGCAGCCGCCAGGCGTTGCCTAGGATCGGTATCGGCCGCGGTCCCGGCACCTCGTCGTACGGTCTGATGGACGAGGGCGCGATCCCGGGGGATGACGATGAGGACGCATGAGGACACTCGGACGTGGACGTGATCGTGTCGCTGCAGAAAAGCCGAAACGCGTCCCTTCGAAGAAGCGACTCGCAGGGTTGCAACAAGCGGCTTCGCATCCCGCAAACTCGTAGCGGCGGTTTCATTCTGCAACCCCCGGCCGTTATCACCTCTCTTTAATCGGAGTATATACAAATGCTTCTGTCGTTATCAAAATAAAATCGCAAGACTAGCGAATCATCAACGAAAAACACGAAAATTATATAACGAGACCAGGTTTAATTGTGTTACCTTGTATGATTATTATTTTATGTGGTTATTTGCTTGTTTCATTTTTTTTTATGTTTGGCGTTTTTTGAAAGTTTTTTCCTCATGGCTTATTATTCAGGATTAAAACTTTGTCCGAAATATATATTCATGAAAGAAATTTTATCATCGATGTTTAACGCAGGTTATGGGCTTTGTGTTCCTGGGAACTAAATTCACTGGATCCTCAATAAAAAAAAACAACTTGTTTCATTTTATATACTACGCTTTTGCATGTAAATGCTGTTATTATCATCATCACTAATGCACTGAGCGTGTTATGACGCTGCAATCCCTCCCAAATTCCTAAACTTTTATTGCCGAGATGTAAACCACGAAAAACAAACTTTCACCGACGAGGATCGTAATATGATAATCTGAGCGCATCTCTCTTTCTCTCTTAATCTTTTAACGCGCAGCTTCAATCCTCCGTGTCAATATACCCTGCGGTCCACTTGACGCTACAAATGCTTCGAAGCATTCCTCTTCTCTTTTCTTTCAATGAAGAAAGAAAGAGAAGAAGAACGCTCCAAAGCATTTGTAGCG
Organism: Temnothorax americanus; assembly: GCF_048541705.1. NCBI lineage: Eukaryota > Metazoa > Arthropoda > Insecta > Hymenoptera > Formicidae > Temnothorax > Temnothorax americanus. Next base: position 2,145,350 of record NW_027509253.1, read on the forward strand.
TCAAGTGGACCGCAGCCATACTCTCTCTTATTAGATTCAAATTGAAAACGCGCGGCTTTCCATATTTATAAAAGGCCTTCTCTGATCCTTCTGGCTCTTCTTTTCCTTCTGGAACCTTTCTCTTTACAAATGGAAGGGCCCAAGAGTATCTTCCCGTTTGTAAAAAGATTCAAATTAGTAAAGAATTTCTTTTATTGTTTTTTTTTTAGATTTTCTTAAGCAGTCATTATTTATTAAAAAAAAATACTCAGACTACGAAAAATTGCGCGTTTAAACGAAGAGATAACTAAAACGGAGAAAGCGAAACTAAAATTAATAAAAAAAAAAGAAAGAAAGATGTATTGTCTATTAGAATACAATGTTTACCAAAAAGGAGTGAAGGCGATTACAACGCAAAGTAACGAAAGTATGCGCGTTGATCCAGTAAGTTGAGGCGAGAAAGCGTAAAAATTCGGATGTTTATCTCGAACATTGAACTCGAACTGCAGGTGAATCAGAGATCATTTGAAAACATTTCATTTCTAAAAGGTTCAAATTATTACTCATTAAAAAAATTAAAAATTTATACGTCAAATGGATATGTACGAAATTGAATTAAACAATGCAGAGAAATTTCTTTTAGGCCGCTCAGAACAATATCTTATTTGTTATTATTGCTTTGTAATAATTATAGTATTATTTATCAATCGCGCTAAGATATTAAATTTCTAATATTTTACGGCAAAGTACATACATTTAATTTAAGAAAATTGGGAAAAGCTATTCTCGAACTCTCTCTCAAGCAGGAAGCATCGCCTCTCGCGCATTGAAATCACTTTGCCCGAAGAGGAAAATAATTTTCGATTTTCTTTCACTAATTAACTCGAATTTTGTGGAAACCCTACGATTACATTCCGTAAATAAATTAGCGTAATATTATCGCAATTGATATTAACTAATTCCTATATCAGTAATTTTTATTGCGAGCGCACCTCGTTATATTGAAAGACTGCAGCATCGTCCAAATCCTCTCTTCACGGAGACGATTGACTGGAATTTTCGGCTGACGGCTGATTCACTCATATACACTCGCGCGCACGCTATCGTGACGAAGACAAAGGATCCAAGACTTGGGTAACGTTAAGCCTCGTAGACGCACCGTTACTGAAAACGATGTGTACCGCGAGCGAAGAAGAAGGTCGTGGGACTCGATCTACGCTAAGTTAAGTGCCCCCCACTGAAGAATTCTCCCTCTAGCACAAAATGACCCGAATCTTGAACGAATTTGGCTTAACTCACAACTTGTTCTAGCAACGGTATCGCAATTCGGAAACCTTACATCGAACCCACCTCAACATTCTTTTCAGTCAAAAATAAATCGTTGAATTTAAAAAAAAAAATCCTGTTTCTCTATTATTTGGAACATATTATCTTCAAATATCAATCGACGTGCATTTAACAAAATATTACAAAAAATATGCCTTAATTGTGATCTTGGCGAAAATAAAAAAACAAAATAGAATAAATAAAATAATTGCAATAAAAATATAAAAATTACATAAAAGCATTGCAGTTTAAAAAAAAATGTATTTTTAATAACAATGTAGTCGTACATATATTGCAAAATGAAAAATGGGTAGAGTAAAATACAAGATCTGATAATATATATATAGAGGAAAGACAACCTATTATGAGACAGGATCCTAATATGAGATGGCGGGTTTTTTACATGGTGGGATCAAAAGATGAGGCCTATATAAGGCCTTTTAGCTTAAAATATCTCACATTAAGATTCTGTCTCATAATAGGAATCTTTCCTCTACCAGTAATTATGAAAGTGATTTAACTAAAAAATTAAAAAAAATTATTTTATTGCTTATTTTGTGTACCATTGATCTAAATTATAATAATTCGAAGTCATTCCTGAAAAAAAGTTCTAAAGTTATTTATTGCGACGATAGAGTCTTATCGTTAAATAAATCATTTAAGTCATTTATTTCTTGAAAATGTTAGTTTTGTAAAAAAGAAAATCTTGTCATATCACACATATAAATTTAGCTAATTCTTAAATCTTCAATGTTTCAAAATGACGCTTACTTGTGTCAATCAAGATTTACCGTTTCTGTGATCTTCTCTAAATTTATAATTCTCTCTTTTCTATTATTTTATTCTATCTCTCAATTTCTACATATTGATTAAAAACTACTGTTATATCTGTTATATGTATAATCATCTCATTTTACATGCATTTTATTACTTAAGACTTACTTAAAAAAGCATTTCAAATTTAATTTAAAAAAATGTCTTCTTCAGCATTATCTTCAGCATTCTTAATCTTCACATCTCAAAGTATTTTTTATCTGTGTCAATCTTGTTTGCAACTTAGCAAGTTCGTTCATTATATCGTTATTCGACAGTTCATTCTTATCGTAGACAACCTGCTTAGCATGTTTGACTATGTTAGGATCCATTTTCAAAGTGGACCAATCCATGGAATAGCCATCAACGTTATGCCTATGGCCATCGTAAACAATCAGATTATCATCGTAAGGTTTGAAACTTATCTTACCGCATTTGAGGTAACGTGGAAAGAGAAGAATCTTGTTGGAAAAGAAATTAAAAGGATTCGACCGCGTCCATTTAGAATTCCAGCAGAACGGTTTCCCGACTGTCATTCTTTCGAAACAAGCGATCAGGCGTACCCGGGAGATTAGTCCGACAATCTCGGCCTTATTCAGAATCTCGGCAATGTTGCTGATTGCCAAACCATTAAGCAAATTAAACAGCACGATGACTATGTAAAAGATGAACAGCACGAACACAATGCGGCTCCAAACAGGATACGCAGAAAATAAAATGACATTGGCGTTAAACTCGCCGGTGAACATAATGATGGTTTTGAAAAGCGAAAGACCGAGATTAGAGAAACCGTCATTCCTCAAGAGCATGTTGAAAGCTAGAGTGAATGCGAGGATCAGAATCAGATACGGGAAGGAAAAGCGAACGAAATTGAAGAGAACAGTTCGAAACATTTCGATAAAAGTGGACGGAAACAGATGATGGCTCATCAGAGTCATTAGCTCCCAGGTGGACAGCAGGATAACCATGACTCCGATTTGCCGTCCTGCGCCGCACAGCAGTGCAAGAGTCAGTACCATTAGCAAAACTCGTGACCAGTTTTCCAAATCTACCAAGTAGCGTTTGGGACAGGAGTAAAATTGCAAGATCTCTCGATAGGTGAAGGGCAGCAACATCCCCATGACAAAAACCCACGATAGATTGTTTTGCAATGTAAGGAAAGTACTTGCCAAGACCGTATTGGAACTATCGTTAGCTACTTGCTGTGTCGTATTTCTACTTGATATGTCGTAAGTCATGCTTAGTACGTAGGCGTTCACAAAGCAATAGAACATTGTGTAAAAAACGAAATTTACGTACAAAACGTGCCGTATCGTGTACCATTTAATGTAGAGAAAGGACGAGATTAACGGATGTCTCAACAAATGTTTCAGAGTGTCGTTATTGGCGATATACAAAATTACTTCCATTTCACAGGTCGCTCGCGAAACTTCCTGCTGTTCAGTGAAATTTTCGTGCGGCATCAAGCAACGATAGTCGAATTCGATCGTACACTCGTCCGTCCATTGTTTCTTCAGTTGAATACAGTCATTAAAATAACTAGACAATATGAATTCAGGAATATTTGCGATAACGATGTTGTTGGATTCGTTCACCTGACCGAGGTAACTACCTTCCTTGAGAAGTAGAGTTGCAGCTTCGTAGTAATTTCTCTCGAGAGCGTAATGCAACGGCGTATTGCCTAAACCTGCAAAATAAAAATTGTTGATACAGAATATCTGTACAAATTTTTCAAAAAGCGCCTAAAAGACGAAATCATATTTCAAATATTCGTAAGAAATTTATGTTTTCTAAGAAATGGTATTTCTTTGATTGTTTGTACTATTATATATACTTGTCGATATATGTATATAATCACCATCAACGGAACGAACATCCATGGTTTCCCTAAAGTCCAGGATCAGTTTTATATACTCCAGCTGATTGGACGCATTTTCTAGTGACGATATTTCCAATAGTCGGCAGGCTTCCAGAATCATCGTACCGTTTATTTCGGGTTGTAAGTTAAGTAGTTCACGAAAAACGATGTCATGACCATACAAGAGGACCTCTTCTTTGATAATATTTAAACGTGCCGGGCTTTGAATAGACCTCCTGAGAATCTCGCGAATGTCCAAGTTACTGACCGAGGAACCTTGTCATAATAATAAATTAATAATATATATGTTAAACAAAGTATGCAAAATTGATTTTGTTTACATGTTGAATACATGTTTAAAATAAATATTGGATACTTATTAGCTGATTTATCATAGCAAATTCGGTTGGACGCACCAGCGCGCACTCATAGTGCACATTAAATAACCGTTGTATACTGATTTAATCTCTAATATTTAAAATAAAATGCAAATATTTCGACTGATAAAATGCTCAATACAATTTTACCAAATAGTACAATAAAGAATATTAAGGATTTTGTGACACACTTAACCCGTTTATATTAAATATACACTTTACGTTGATTTGTGTACGACGGCTTTAATGTGCATTGAATGTGCACTGGTGTGGCGCCAAATTCGCTATAAGAAAAACGAGTAAGATTGTCATAAATTGGGACTGTCAATATAATTGCGACATGTACTAATTTTGCAATAATTACATATCGCATTTATAGCAATTCTTCGGCGACTCTGAGAGACATAAACTTGGCATTGAATCCTTCTTTCATACCTTTTACACTTAGTGACACTTAGTCTCGTCACTATACTGTTCAGATAGAATTTAAGAGTCTGATGCTCTTTTATCTGCAAGTCTTCAAAGAAATTTGAACAAAGTAACAGTAAATTTTTTTTCACAATTTAATTTTTTCTAAGAACAACTATTTGTATATTATTTTTTGTAATCTATCTGAGCCAGAACATTTGTATATTATACGTACAATTTCTTTTTAACGAAAATGCTTTTCTTTTTGCTCATGCGTGCGCGAATGCGAGCACACGTATATACGTATATACGCGCCATGCACACAACACGTGTACGCATACACACAATTACCTTGTATTATTCGGAAGAAGTTAGCGAAAGAAGAAGTAGAAGAAGAGGAAGATGAAGAAGCCGTCGACGAGCGGCGAGATCCATAGATAATCATGGGCAATTCCCTGTGGTTATCAAGCTCAATAATTCTATTAGCGCTGGTCGGTATTAATACCCTTCGGGGTCGAAGGCGAACAGGTCGACAATAGAACAACATCTGCACCAACATGTACCAGAGGCACCGGATGCATACTGCGATAACGAAGACGCCAGCCATCCATATAAAAACCAATTCGACGTACGACAGTCTGAAGATTGTAGGACACATGATTCCAAAAACATGGTTCCAAAAAACAACAAAGAGAATTGTAAACGTATATATCAAAACAGTACCTATATTTCAAAACACTACTTAGATAACATGCATGTTGCATAAGACGTCGTAAAGACATCTTTAAGACAACTAAGATATATTAAGATATCTTTAAGATATCTTTACGACGTCTTATGCAACATGCATGTTATCTGGGTAATTTTTCTCATGTTACCCGTCACATAATCACACTTTAATTTTTCACATAGTCGTCATCATAATGCTCTTTGTCACCAACATCAAAATTTGATATTACGTGACGGCTAACATGAGAAAAATTAAAGTGTTCCGAAATATATGTTCGCTTACCCTGATTTCAGATCAGTTGAGCCAGGATTACTTCCACTTGTATTAGTAAAATTGCTTTCATCGGACAACATTTTCTCACATTAAAATCTTCAAATTTGTATCCTCTGTTAATTATGTCTGATAATATTCGTACTTCTTCCTGCGTAAAATCACAGAAAAATCTGTTAAAATGTTTTTTCGTCGTCTATGTAGAATTGTATAAAATAACTTTTTATTCAGCAGTAATCTTACGCAATCCTTTCACGTATCGATACGTAAGTTGAGCGTGAACGCAAACAAAGCGCGGCGAGTGACAAGCAAAGAGATGTGGGATGTGGGATAAATAAGAGAAAAAATATATATATATCACGTAAACTGCTGCTGCAGCTTTCGTTTATCTTAATCTAATTTTGTCTTTAATACAATGTTGTTGTCGAATTAATTTATTTCTGAAGATTATACATTTTACGATATATATATTACTTATATTGCGTATACTCTCAAAATGTACTTGATATAAATAAAATTTTGATTTTTCACTGCTTTCTTGCATATTATGTACGATCTTTTCTTTTGCCTCTATTTTTCAAGTGTGTAATGTTTGGCACACAGAAACACATATAGAAGAGATATGAAACATTCGGTTCTCCGATAATTTCGAGATAAGCGCACGAGCCACGAGAAAAAACAGGCCAGCGCGCATGTGTGCGCGGCGCGCGCGTCGCGTCACTCGACAGTCACAAGAAGATGCTGGACGATGTATCCCGCCGCCCCGGATCTTCCTTACATCCTGTCGGAACGTGAGGAAATCAACTCGGTTCTGTACAAACCGATCAATTCGACGCAGCGGATAAAGGTACGGCTGACATGATCATGATCGCCTGGCAAGGCTTTGCACGCGTTTCTCCGCCTCCGCGCTTAACGCGCCTAAGCGGCGACGGGGAGGTTAACTCGAACGGTACGGTGGGCGTACATACATACACAATGCACCTGTCAACACACCTGTCAAAAATGTTCCGCGACTTGCCCCGCGTTGGCCAGCCTCCGAGGAACAATAAAAATAATCCGGATTATTTTCGACTTCAGTAATGTCGAGCAAGTTTCAAGATTTTCATCTCTAGACAGGACAGAAATGAATACATTTATAACTTATTGCGTTGCATACAATACGTTGCATATCTACACAAGATATACTATTACTTCGTTTATTCATAGCACTGTTGCGCAATTATTTACTTTTAACCGTAGCAGCGAATGTTCGCCTTTTTTTGTCGGATCTGTGTACATAGATACGATACATAAAGATAGATGAGATACAATTTCCAAAATCTGTTCTTTTTTTCTCTTATATTTTTGATTGACTTTATATAGTGCAATTTTCAAGGTGTATAATATAAATTATGTAATTACAGTACACATGTTTCCACGCTTCGCCGAGTTACGTTGTGCTAGGCTCAACCAGCGGCAGCGTCTACTTGTTCTCCAGAGAACCATGTTCGTTTCTTCAAATAATACCCCTATCGGTAAATAATTCTTCAGTTGCAATTACGTTAAGTTTTCATTCATAATTTTCTCAGCACATATGATCAGGAATGTAGGTTTTAGTCAAATGTTGATTGAACGGATGACATATATGACTACGCTGTGCGATTGGCATATTTATTAACGTTTGTCTTTTATCCAGGAGGGTGTGGTCACACGTGTGGCGATATCACCTGACGAGAAGACCGTAGCCCTAGCCACCACTCGCGGTACCGTCTGTCTAGTCTCTCTAAAATCCACTCCGCAACTTATGTCGGTATCGACGGAGCACGTGTATAAACAAATCACTTGTATCTGCTGGAACAATAACAGTACCGAGATATACGTGGGAGATGCAGTCGGCAGGGTCTCCGTCATGGTGCTGTCCGTATTCACGGTAAGCTTATAACGCAATAAATTGAATACTAACAAGCTTAATGTTTACTTTCACAATTTAACGTATATGATAATTTAATATTGTGTAATAAATTAAAATTATGTGCAACATAATGTATTGTTGCGATGCGTGATATGCGTGATCTAATTTATATGTTAATATTATATCTATTTCGCATTTATGTATCGTGCATGTATGTCAACCAAGATGTCGTGCATAATATCTTTTTTCTCTTTTCTTACGATTAGGTCAACGGAATGTTTCAAACTCCGGCATGCACGCTCATGAATCTGGATTCCAGCGTCGTGCAATTGAGCTTTCTCTCGCCTCTGCTGCTGGTCTCCACGTTAACGCGTTGTTACATCTGTAACACAATGCTGGAGCAGTACAAACAGATAGGCAATAAACCGCGAAACGGGGAGTTCGGCGCGTGTTTCCACACGCGCGAGAACACCACTTCGAACACACAGAGGGAGGAGAAAAACATCAATGACGCGCGGGGCGCGTTCAACTTGATCTCCGATAACGATAGCAATATCCTGGGCGAGAATCACTCGAAGATATTTTGCGCTCGACCCGGCTCGAGATTGTGGGAGGTGTCGGCCGACGGGGTCGTCGTGAAGACGCATCAGTTCAAAGAGGCTCTGGCGATTCCGCCGATAGCAATATTTCGATCGGATAGTACCTTAGAATCTAGTCAGGAGGAGGAGACGGAACGCGAGTGGCCGCCGCAGTCTGTTAACTTCTCGCACCTGTTTGTACTCGCACGCAAGTATTTATTTTCCTATACGACTAGCGGCCTGTACGTTATCGATCCCGCGAACGCGAGCGTGCTGTTGTGGAGCAACGAGTACGCGAATGTCAGCATGACGGCGATCGTGGACGATCGAATTTACTTGATGACCTGTGATAGCGAATTTCATTGTGTAGCGTTAACGACACTCGACAGCCTGTTACTGCGGCTCTATTGCCGGGAGCAATTTAGCGAGTGTCTGAACGCGTGTTTTGTATATAAGTCGCAACTACTGAACGCCATCGGCACTAAGGATATTGTCGAGATGTTCGAAGTGAAGGATCTACCGCGAGACGAGAAAGCGTTGCTGCGACCGTTAATAACGCTGCTGCAAACCAGCGGTAATAATAGACCGGCCAAATTGGACTCTGGGATCGTAGTCGTGCACTCGGAGAACGATAGATTCGCGGATAAAAGAACCTACGGCTGTGAAACGACGTCTTCGTCGCAGTCTCCCGAGATCTCCAGCGATGATTCGTCCGAGATGCAAATACAATCTGGGACAGATCGGGAAGAAGATCTCGCACGGGGAGATACGCTCGAGACGGCTTCGGAGGACGTACTTGATTCGGGGAATTACGACGGGGAAGTGTTAGATATCAAAGATGACGGTCATCGAAGAGCGGATTTTCAGGAAAACGTCACGCACAGGGTGCAGTCCGATTTACGCTCGATTTACGATCTGGCGAACAGCGTCAGACCCGGTATGTCGGAGAAGGAAATCGAGGAAATTATCTTGGAGACGGATAAGAGGATGAGAACTGTCAAAGACTCCTACCGAGACTCGCCCGGGCTTCAGAGTTTCATCTATGAAGTTACTCGCGCCGCGGAATTGCATTACTACAACGTGTTTCTGGAAAATGCTTTTGTGCGGTCGATCGACTCCATCGCCAACGATTACGTCGTGCGGCATTTCGCGAGAGCCTTCATCGAGATCAACGCGCCGACTTATGCCAGGTGCAGCTGCGGTTATCCCTACCCGATGGACAAGACCGTGGAGCCCAAGTTCCTAGCGGTCGGCGAGTCCTTGATTAAGAGATACGCTGACGAACTGCCGAAAGAATGTAGCAATATTTGCGACAAGGTACCTTACATGTGGCGCGTGTACCTGTCCATCCGCGTCGAGCGACGTAGCGCGCTGGACGACCTGTTGAGACAGTGCCTTCAGACCAGGGACAATGTCGTGCTGTCGTTTCTTCTGCCGGCGCTAAACGAGCAACAATGGAGTTGCGTGGCCATGTGCCTGGGCGAGATCCAGGACGGCACTTGCCTATTCTGCGCGATGCCTTTGGCGAGGAAGCCCGATTATGACGTGCTGATAGATTGGAGCGGGATTGCCAGAGAGATCATGAGTAGAGAGGGACCAGACGAGGCTACGGCGTTTCTGATTAAGCTCGAGAGCATGATACCGGACATTGATTTGGACAGAAGGTATTGAAAAATCTTCAAGATAGATAAGATTGATCTGTATTCTTTCTTTTACAGAATGATGACAAAATAGTATGATATATACAGATCTTACAGCGAAAGTTAATAAGAATTTCATTGATAATTAAGAAGTAATATAAATATTGTCTAAAAAATTTGTCGTTCAGTATTACAGAATTACATTAATTTTTTTTGCAACATTAAAATTTGTCATAAACATTTTTAAAGATTTAAAGAGAAGAGTTTTTTCGACGAGTATAATATTCGATACTTTTTATTATTAATAGAACTCTTATATTGCCATCAATATTAACAAGATTACTCATTTTCTGTTCGTCATTCTATAAATTGTAGAAGAATATAGAATGCAACGCTATATAAAATTACAGCGTCCTTGGCCTGTTTGCTAACAATCGATACTGTTGTATAAATAAATGTAAAAACTCTGAAATATAAATACAGAAAATAAAAATAAGAATAAAGATAAGAATACAAAGATAAGATAGAATGATAGCTAAACCAAAATAAAATTTATAAGTAATTTATTTAATTAAAATAATATACGATTATATGATTAAAAGTGTTCTGTATACATAAAGAAATTTAATTAATCTCGGCTAAAAGTTTTGCGGCTAACAATTATTGATAAGTACTAATATATTATTTTTATTGTAGCATATTCCAGTCGATCATATTTACAAAAATGCTGCATCGCCGAGGCTTGAAGAAGTCAATCGATTTCAGTAAAACTAATCAATTATCATCGGAATATGGTACAATTTGCTCGCCACAGGTAATCTCACTGCTATTTCTATCGTAAAAATAAGAAAGTATCTAAACAACATCAGTCTAAAGATCTGGAAAGATGTCTTCCAGATTTATATGTTGTCTAGATATACATATAGAATGAATCAACACAACTCGTTCAGCTTATTTTTCTTTAAAATCTTTTTGTTAAGAAGATTGCTCTAATAGAAAACGCGCTATAACTTTCACATTAACTTCTTACAACCGAGTAATTTCAAAAAAGAGAAACTTTTCTACGACCTATCTTTCTACGACCAATAGTTAACAATTAGACTAATCAAGTTGACTCTTAAGCAATTTAAGGATCCTCCCTTCCCTCTCTGAGAGCATGAATATAGAGATAGTAAATACTAATTAAGATATTAAATATTATTTTCATTGTCGCAGATAGGCGAACAGCTGGCGAAAGCTCTCGAGAAAGATTTAAGGCGACCAATAGATAAAAATGTGTTCGGGACAGGCGCTCATCATTGGGGTATGCGTCATAAGATTAAATCATTGACGTGCCCAGGCTGCACTTTGTCTTTACAGACGCCAATTTTGCTAGGTGACAATGGAATCGCGATCTTCCGTTGCGGGCACGCCTACCATGTAAACTGTATGATAGAGAGAAAGCTCGCTAGATGCAATCTTCATCAGTAAATATTGTAAATAAGAGTCAAATAAAACAAAGTAACACGTACCCTATACATTTCTCTTAAAATAAAGCTCTCTTCAAACGTACTTGAATCTATATTATTTATTACCTATCTAGTAGATTTCTTTTCTATCGCAAATATTTGGATTTATTATCTCGGTACATTCGTTATCACAGTTGCAAGTTGGACAGTACAGGACATCATAAACCGTAAGACGGAACAAAATCGCTATATAATACAAACATTATTGTCATATCGTCTCGACAGAGCCACGCATTTTTAAAATTGACTACTTTTGTTCGAAATGTACCATTTTTATATCGTTATAATTGTAATATTATCAATAATCACAACTGCAACGACTGATCATAGTCTTCTCGTATATAGAGTTATTAGACATGCATATACAGTAAATAAAATATTCTCGCACGATCCCTGACGCCGCATTATTAAGTTCTTCTTGCAAGAGATCGGGAAAAGGAAAAGTGTACATCTAGATTTACATGAATATTACATTATTTGTCTTATCACTTACCTTATTTGACGTTATCGAAATACATATTACAATTACACGCATACAACGTGTAAATATAACTTCGTGTGCGTGGCCTATTATACACATTCGGCATTTATAATTCTTGCTGTGATTTTGCAGGCTGATCTTTAGTAAAAAAAAAAACTCAACATCCAGATCGTTCGCGATACATTAAATCAAGATTTAACATAATGTATATATTGACATTATTGTAATATATTGCATATATACTTTAGTAGCGTCAGGTCTGACTTACAGCAAGATCTTTATATTAAATATCGATATATGTGTATATTCTTAAATAAATCCATATAAAAGTTGTTCACGCAAATCTTGTGACGATTTCTATCATTATTTCTATAAACACGTTGTGTACCGTAATGCAATAGCACCGAACATTATTCCTTTGATATAAAAGCAAAACAAAAAGCTTATTATCGTATGGAATTATTAAGTTTAGAAAAATATTTACTAATAAGAGACTTTTTTGCATGGAGTGTATATCGGTATCACAGTTCAAATAGCAATAAAATGTACAAAACTTTACTTTGGAACGTTTCTATCGCAATGTGACTAGATAATCTTTGTTATACTTAGCTCTTTACATAATTTATCTACATAATCCTTTTGTATATATAATATAATTATTTAAAAAAAGTATAAAAAAGTCAGCAAAATGTCAAAAATTTCCTACCAATATATCCGTATATATATATATAATTTTTAGCTACAACATAACATTCTTTGAGCATTATGAAGTTTTGAGCAAAGTATTTGAGTCATGACTGTACATTTAGTTATTCATAAATGGACGTTTCAGGTTTTTTTAAAGTGAATATCGTAACTTGCGAAGCTTGCGTCAAACGCAAGTGCCTGTCTTTGCACAATCGCGGAGAAGACACTTCATTTTACAATAAATCACAAGATATCAATATCGTATCTCCATGTTTCTAATAAATTTTATAATACAATTTGGAAGCAGAAAATTTCCTTTCAAACAGGCAGGTTGTTTGTTTTATGCTTCCATTCTTGCAAATTGAGATCGCAGCGCTTGACATTTTTAGCATTTTAGATCAATTATATCATTAATTGCTATTGATCATGTCCTACAGTTGTCATAAAATAAAAGCATTGTGCTTTAAATGTTGATGATAGAGAAAACGTATACGCGCGTTGACAAATATTTCTAATAAAGCCCACTTTAGATGAACCGTAATTATTAGAATTTAGGATAAAATTTTATATTTAAAACTTTATATACCGTGTGTGTAATGCACGAGAAATATTTGAAGACTCAGACAACTTACACAGATATATATGTTAAATACATGTTAAAATATATATATATCGAAATAAAAACGACATAAAATTATAAATAAAATAAGTATAAATTACGGATCTTCTAAGAAAAGCTTATAATATTATTGATACATTTTCCCCCGATAATCATTTTGTTAATTATGACAGTTACGGCGAGATCGAATCATATAAAGAGGAAGTAATTTGTATAGAAGGTCTTAATACGTTGCTCTCCGCTGTGCAATTGTTCTAATACTTTGAATATACATAATATCAAATTATTTCAACAATTTGTGTATATGATAGATAGATAGATTACGAATAAAATAAAAAGAAAATGTTGCACTCCTTGTCGAGATTACTAAGTAACAGGTGCACAGTGGACAACATGTTAATATAGTCTGCAAAATATCAAGTTACGTTTCTACATCAAATCGTTTACACAAATACGTCTTGTCTTTTTTTTCTTTTTAAAGAGAATATCATGGAAGTAAATAAAAGTTGTTTTTTGCAAACGGATATGCATGTTTTGCATATCCGTTTCGTGTTATACGCAAAAATAATACGCTTAAAATTAAGTATAATTAAATGTATATAGAGTTGCATTCGGTTGTTGCACTTACCCATTACCGTTCCATATACATATCTCTCCCAGGCAACTTTTTACTCGCGCCGCTCTCGAACGAGAGCGGACCAACTCTATTACGCAAACAAAAATGCTACGTGAAATCAAAAGTATATGACAAATAATCGCAACGGTGACTTATAGTACGTCGGCGGAACGATTGCGGTTTTCCGAGCTCTGTTAGGTAACAACAGCTCTCTTTCTCTCGAGGTAATGTGCACTTATTGTTAGTCTTACAGTATACAACACAAAAGATCAAAAATTTATTAATGTTGTATAGGAATAATTGGATCATATAATGTTTTGTGAGACATATTCTAAAATATCCTTTGAGAAATTTGTATAAATTTCTGGTATTATGAAGATATTATTATTAATGTAAAATAATAATATTTTCATAATATGCTTCATAAAACTTATTATTAAGAACAATAATGTAATTAACAATAATTATGGTGCAGATTTTTGTAGAAGATACATGAAATAACAATCTCTATAGCTCACAAACATAATATTAGCACATTTATTCCTAATTTCTTATTATAAAACGTACTCCATTCTCAATATTTTCATTTCTTCGAAAAGCGAATCGTATATAATTAATTCATATTCACCTCACCTACTGACAGAATATTTCCTTTTTCGCCATCATTAATTCTCGGATGGGCGTAGTTTTTTTTTTCTCCCAATATTGTGAAAGGTTTCATGAATTTCGTAGATAACACGCATCAGAGAATTAATACATATTTTTACACATAACAATCCAGCTTTTCGAGAAACTTGTGAACTCGGGAACTCGTAAAATCGCAGAAACAAAAACATAGTTCTCTCTTTTTCTTATTATCAGGAATTTGTGTGTACAGATGAATAAAGTAAAGACATGTTTAGCATTTATATTTTTTTTTTTGAAAGCGTATATATGTATTACGTTAAGATACAATCTTGAATCATCCGTGCAGAAGGAGGCTGATGGTTTTCTCGCGTAGATATCTTCGTTCTTCCTTCTCTTGGTCTTGACGCATCTTGCTCTCGTTCTGTTTCTTGTCACTGCGAATCATATCTTGGACGATCTCGAATCAAGATGTCTTTTTTTTTCTTCTTACCTTCCCTTCGTCACTCATACGCGATAACTATTCGTTTACAAACCCACTCTCTGACTAAATGAATATTTCCTTAATCATAACACAGTTACAGTGGATATATGTAAATGTGTATACATGTAGTACATTATAATATTAATACATACGTAAGACAAAAGGACTCCGCGATTAATGAAAAGATTTCACGGCAACTCTATACCGAAAACTTGAGTTCGGTTATTTCGAAACAAGACAATAACGTTCAGAATTCTATGTGGAGTCTATTAAATCTTCATACTATTCGTTAAGCAAATCTCGAAATTACCCTTTTACCGTGTATCCTACAATGTTCCTCGATAATGCCGCGTGTCATTAATAATCATGAATAAATCTTTGGATGTCAAAAATGTTCGTGATATACTTTATACTTCAAGAGAATTAAAAGACGAAGATCGCAGTGTGTGAGTGTGTATGTTGTTGGATTTACTGCTTCATCATCGATCCTATGTCATGTTGACATGTCTTGCTCGCATCGTCTTCGGTGCTTCTTTCTTTCCTTTTGTTTTAGTGTCTTGAGCGATGCGAGGAGTCTCCACGTTCATCCCGACGATCCCGTTCTCGTTCACGTTCACGTTCCCGTTCCGGTTCCCGTTCCCGCTCGGATGGTCTCCGGCTCGATTCTCGTTCTCGATCTCGCTCGCGTTCTCTGTAGCGATCGTCATAATACCTACACAAGTTACGTCAGCCAATTATCTTATTTTAATGCTGCTTTGCATACTTTCGTTATATCTACGAGTCCACTTTACTATAAAACGTTAATCTCGTGTTATTCGCGAATACAAAGGGAACGATGAAAAATATGTACTGCTCTCTTTGTCTCTCTCACTCTATTTCCTTCAATAATTCTGCTAACCGATGTATTTTGTTCACGAAAGCGCATAAACATAAAATAAATCGGCACGCAACAAGTATAGAGACATGATTATGCAATTATAACGATAACAAACACGTGATTTCGTAATTTTTACAACGGCAATATAAATACCTAAAGATAATACGTTTCTCCTTGATTTCTTCCTTACAAGTCCAGCAATAGAGGATCTATTAATCGAACAACAATTTTCTGTCTTTCCGATTATGTTAATCATTATTAAAGCTTTTTTTATTTCATTATCCTACGTATGTTTTTTTTTCTCTCCGAAAGTGAAAAATGAAGGAAAGGGCATGAATCTATTTGCCCGCGCAATATGAACACGTGACATTTCTTATCGTCATTTCGTCGTTTACTTAACGTTCATTTAAGTCTACATGCAATCGCCGTAATGAAAAAAAGTCAATTACCTAGTCGCCTTGGAAGACGAGACGGGCGCCGTTTCTGGCGGTTCCTCTTTTACTCTTGGCCTGGCTGACTGACGTGTTGTACTAATGGAAAATGGATATTCTGTTATGACGGTTTATGTACTATTAACCAGGCTTAGTACATTTCATTAAAAGCAAAAATTATCCTAAAAAAGACGATAGCTCGGATCGTTGTTTCAATATCAACGAGAGAAACATGTCTTGCGAGAGGTTTACGCTATTTTATAAATTACATAATAATTACGTACAAAAATATACACAAATATATTGCATACACTAATCACACCACAAAAAAGTCAATACTATGTTTATTTTGTATTTAATTATAGTGCGCGCGTATTTATAGCGATAGCCGCAATTTATAAATCATGAGTAAAATTAGCTCTCGAGTTGTCAAATCATGTCTAATATATCGCAATTTACATTGCAATTTTTTCTGATTGCATATCCTGCTAATAATTTTTTCGAGTATGATTATAATCAAGCATTTTTAAGTTATTCATTAATGTATAAGATCTCATTGTGACAATATATACAGTACTTTAAATAGCGTATTTGATACAAGAATTGTTATATTTATTTTATATTAATTATGTTATTTTTATAAACTATAAATTGCAGCATTATTGACCGTTTCTATTACCGAAGTATACTATGAAGTATAGGACGACATAAAGATTACAAACTGTTCGTGAAAAAGTAAAAATTTAATAATTTTATTCAAGTAAAACGTTAATATATTTTTATTAGTTGTATATTATTTGTATTATGTATGGGAATAGCATCTTTATGGTGCTATAATTCAAGTATACTCGCGCGAAAATGAAACGTAATAAAATGACTCCTAAAAAAATATCTCAATGTAAGATATGACAATATTATAAATAGAAACATGAAAATTTTTATGTACTTTCTTAATTTGTTTATAACTCGCTACTCTCTTACGTGCATTCACGTTGTGTAAAAAAAAAGATTGTATTCTCTTTTTTGTTTTCTCACGTATACAAGCAAAATGTGACCTTTTATAAGCACGCGTGGAACAAGCAAGACGCACAGTTTAGGCTGCGGTCCACTTGATGCTAGAAATGTTTTGGAGCGTTCTTCTTCTCCTTTTTTCTTCATTGAAAGAAAAGAGAAGAGGAATGCTTCGAAGCATTTGTAGCGTCAAATGGACCGCAGCCTTAATGTAAGATTCAGTTACACGCGGCTGCTTATGATCTTTTAGTTGTTCATCACAATTTATAATTATAAGACTCGCGAATATATTGTGTGCACCTATATCATCTTTTACGCGGTATCTCGCTATATTTTATAAGGATATTTTAAATCAGTGAACAGCGACGAAAAATGCTGACTACTGGATAAAATATAGCTTGCCAGCAATGCGTAATAAAGGCAATTAGCATATTTTAATATTACTCAGAAACATGAAACCCTGTAATCGTGTACACGGACTATTAATCAAAATTATAATTATATGAGAAAAATTAAAAGCGAATTAAAAGTATTCTTCTAATGTGTTATTTAATCTTTACTGCACTATCTTCTACTTCTTTTTACGTTCTTTTTGATATATGGTACCAGGGTTAATGTTAAATCCTTGTGCTTGCAGCACCCTCAGAGGGAGGGGTGGCGGATGAGGGTGGTGTCACCCATTCGCCACAAATTAGTTTTTAGCCCGGTCTGGGCAAGGCGTGGAGAGGCCCACGGATGGTATCTATGTTTCCTCCCCTAAATAACACCCGGGGGGTTTTAGCCGGTAGAAGTCCGGCATAACCGCCCTCCCCGCCCGGGGGAGGAGGTATCCAATGCAGAATTTCCCCCCAAAAAAAAAGTTGTCAGCACCCCGTATTTCTCGTAGATGAGGTGCTGGCGGTCTAATTAAAAAATTGTTTTAAAATACCTAATGACCTGAACTATTGCTAAATCCTATCAGGAACTGTAGAACTACGGAAAGTTAGCACCTCATATTTCCAAAATTCTTTTTTTTTTCCTCTAAATCAACGGAACTATTTCTAAAACTGTATCAGGAACTGTAAAACTATTGCGGGTGCAAATAAAACTGTTGATAAAACTTTCAATTTTTGAAAGTGAGGTGCCAACTTCATAGAGACTACACACTAGACACTAGTAGTGACACAATTAAGAGATTAGTCTGGTGAGATCATTTGGCTTACCTTTCTTCTCTGCTTCGCTCTCTATATTCACGATCTCTTTCACGTTCACGCTCTCTTTCTCTGCTGCGGGAACGTTCTCTCGGATATGGCTCGCTGTAATAACGTTCCCTGTCCCTATCACGATCCCGTTCTCTCTCGCGATCACGCTCCCGCTCGCGGTCTCTGCTACGTTCACGATATTCACGGTCCCGACTCCTGGACCGCTCGCGTCGTCTCCTATGACTGCGCTCTCTGTCACGCGAACGTGAACGCTCTGTAAGAAAATTCGTTATCTGTGAGATGGACCGCATGACTAAGTTTTAAGACAAAGTTAAAATAACATATTTGCGTAGAGAAAAGACTTTTATGACTTAATATCTTCAAATGTAAAAGGTCATCAATTCTATGGACTATATTTGTTCTTTCTTCTTCTAATGCGAAAATTTTCAAAGCTATTGTGACGCGCGCGTGTGCCCCTATCAAAACGGCACTATACTAATTAGCCGGACAAACGCGTTTCTCGCTAGTGCCTGGCCGTGCTGACTAAATTTATAAATAAATTCCAGGAAAATACCCATTGCCCTCATCGACGCTACCACGAGTCGAATCGGGCACATATTCGTAGAGTCACTGACTCGTACAGTCGCGAAATTTTTGGGGACACATCTCATTCAATATCATCATCTCATCACCCTACATTCCCATGCTCCTCTCAATCATATCACACCACTAGAACGACTCGTAATCCCAAACTATAATTGTACCACTTTTTAACGGCAGAATTTTATGGATTATGAGTTACACTACACGCAGATATATTTAACTCACCTCTACGTCCGGACCCATAGCTCTTCGTTTCAACACCGCGTAGGGTATCTTGAAGAGAACTGATCAAGATCTTGCATCTGTCGTCTGCGGCTACCTTGGACTGTTTTATCAGCGAGATAGCAGTCACCAAGGTCTCTATGGCACTTGCATATTCGCCTGCCGCGGCGTCAGATACCGCTCGTGCGATTGCGGACGACGACACTGTACGATTACGGCCCATTATTTCCTCGAATTCTTGCTCAGTGAGCGGCGGTGGACCTTCCGGGCGATGATCAGGCCCAGGTGCTCCATAAGGAGCCTATAACATACAAAAATTATATAGAAAATTGTTATTAAATCTATTTGCATTGAGATATTATGCGCTTTGTAGATATTATTACTATATATTATAGAATTTCTATTCTACAATGAGCATAATATCTATAAAGTTGCTTCTACCTGCTGATGTCAAATTTTTACAGAACATTAATAACGTAAGCGAATTTATTTGAATAGACCGTGTTGTATTCACAACTATAATTATAATTATGTTTTTTAATTATAATTCTGAAAATATGAGTAACATTTCATGTAACGCCTCAATGTTTTCTTTACGATTGATAATAAGAGCAATGAATTCCTTTCCTTTTGTGTTTTGGTGGTAATATAGATAAATTATTTTGCAGAGAAGCTGTTCGAGGTGGTAACTATCGAAACATGACTATTGAAATTTAACTCATATTACGTACAAATTATCTATTAATTGGTTTAATACTTTGGTTAAAATACGTAGGCGTGATAATATGATAATACTTGTGCACTTGGTGGGCCATAACCGTGCGGTGGTACATGTGGCGGTCCGTGTGATTGTCCATGAGGTGGGCCATGAGGTGGACCATGAGGAGGACCGTGAGGCGGCCCATGTGGTGGGCCATGAGGCGGACCAGGAGGTCCCGGTGGATGTTGACCGGGATGTTGATGAGGTGGTCCTTGCGGAAAGAACGCGGGATTGACATGGGGTGCAGGGCCACCCGGTGGTCCCTGAGGAGGACCTTGTGGTGGCCCACCGTGTCCCGGAGGCGGCCCGCCTGGACCTAACAATGTACTTGATTAATATCTAAGACATTTTTCATTTGCCACATATAAATGATGAACGTATCGTGACTATAAATACATGAGAACGAGGACGGATAATGGAAGTAAATCCTATTTCAAAATCAAATTATATCTTGAAATAGATTGTTGATGTACTTTCTCCCATTATGTATATTGAATATTTTAATAATAAATAGTAATATTTAGCAATATTCGGTGCAATAAATATACAATGGTATTTATCGATGATATTTTAGAAATCAGTTCAATGTGAACAATTACACGATTTTTGATAATTTTCAATTATGAAATGATCCTTTGAAACACCTTGCACCTCAATGCTTCTGCCAGATCAATTTCCCTCAATATCATGCATCTCGCGGTGTAGTGAACGATTAAAATTTGTAACAATGAACGAGCATTCTAAGTCTCTCACCACCCATAGAACCTGGAGGAGGTCCTCTCTGTGGTGGGCCTTGGCCAGGCTGCGGCCCTTGCATATGTTGATGTTGAGGGAAACCTGGTGGTCCCTGAGGCCCATGATGCATTCCTATGCACATATTGAACAATGGCATCAGTAATACCAATTTGCTGTTAGCAAATTGAAATGACATAGTACACTACTACTACTACTACTATTTCAACACGATTTTTGTTCGCAAGTTCCCACCATCTTCGTTGTTTCTATCTACTGTTTACTTCATCATGCAGAAAAGGTGATACGAAAGCATTCAAGATGTTTCAGAGGTGTAATAAATCATAAAAGTTTTGAATTATAAAGGACATTTTACAAAGGTAAACATGAAGGTTTTGGGAGAACAGCGAAAATCGGTCTGAGTACGAACCTGGTGGTCTATTCCATTCAGGACGAGGCTGCGCACCTCTGGGATCCCCTGGAGGTCCACCAGGATGTCCAGGAGGCCCACGTGGAGGTCCTTGACCAGGAGGTCCGGGTGGACCACCGTGAAATTGCTGAATAAAGACAGATGAAGGTTCTATTTCACTCTATCATAATTACATAGATAATTATTGTCTTGCTTCACGAAAAAAAAACAAATAATTTTATAATTAGAGGACAAGGGACGAGTTTATAAGAAATTTGAACGTTAGCATATTTTATAAAATTAATATTCTGTAAAATTTTTTTACATGTGTAAAAAATATAATCGTGTTAATACATACTAAAGTACAATGACACAGAGCATTTCAATATTTTCTTAAAAATTTGTGTTTATATAGTTTTATTGAATGTTATTGGGTATTATAATATCTAACATGAATCTATATTTTTCTAAAAGCGTAATATCATGTTGTAACATATTGTCAATAACCTCTATTAAATTTGTAGTATACATGTACTTATTGTAGATGACGCACATTATATAGTAATATTTAATGCATTAATAAAATATAAGCCCCACCTAGCTAGTCCAAACACAATTTAGGAAAATTGATATATTTACATTATAATTTTTTCTGCGTAATGTTGCAAATTATTATTTTTTAATAGTTATTTTATCTTCTAAATATATATATAGCCAGTTATTTATTTTAAAAATCTAATTTTTTAAATTGCATTTCTTTGAATTCGAATAATGTGAAGAAAATAATTAGACACGAAACAGTTTCAAAAAATGGAATTGAAAAGAAAACCTCATTATATATATCGGTTACCTGTGGCATATGGTAACTGGCTTCTGAAAGGTCTCTAGCGCAACTCTACGCGTAAGACATGAAAGTGCAAAACATATTTAACCTGTACTATGATTATTTACAGTAGACATGCACTAAATGATTCTGTTTAGAAACTGTGCAGATATCTCTTTACAAATTCATATCGCAAACTTCATATGTGATTACTTTATTAAAATAATTATTAAAACATGTATCGAATGTATTTATTAGTAATTAGATTCTGCGCAGTTTAAGAATACATTTAAGATTATAATACACCCCCCCCCTCATGGAAACTTCTAAAACAATATTATATAACAATTTCTAAAGCGATCGTTAAAGTCGTAAATACTATCGTACAACGCAAATTTCTCCGTGTGATCAATCTTAAGTAAATATGTTTTAACATATTTAAGTTCATGTAATTCTTAACTTATTTCATGTCTTCAAAATACATTTTTGTTATTAAGATAGTACCCTATAATCTAACCAATTGTTCAAAAAGAAATAAAATTTATTTATATTTTGTTACATTTATATATATATATATATATATATATATATATATTCTTTTTTGCGGTTGCAGTGCATATGCTTCAAGACATTAACTATGAATAAAATTTAGGGCGTACAAATCTCGTCGTAAATAATAAATTTCAAATTTAATCGCATTTAGCGCTAAATATAACGCTAAATGGATACGAAAATATAGTCCAATACGGTTGAAAGTATATTTTGTCTGTTAAAGAAACAGAAAAATCTGTTCGTCCATACCATTCCAGGGGGTCTATGTTGACCGGGACCTGGTCCAGGCGGCCCTTGTTGAGGTGGACCTCCACTAGGTCCTCGAGGCGGTCCCGGAGGACCATTTGGACGCGGTCCGTTCCACGGTCCCTGCTGATAGCCAGGTGGCGGGCCTTGATTAGGATGACCAGGCAACGGATGATGCGGTCCTGGGCCTGGTCCTAACGGCGGACCGTGCATACGTGGCGGACCTTGCTGACCTGGTCCACCGGGACCTGGTGGACCCATTCCGGGTGGCGGCATTCTTTGCGGCCTTACACCTTGTGGAGGACCCATCATCATTCTAGGACCGTGATTTTGTTGCGAATGTTGAGGATGTTGTGGGTGTTGAGGATGCTGTTGATGAGGTGGCATCGGAGGCTGATGTTGATGTGGGTTATGAGGACGTTGGCTCTGACTCTGCTGCGGAGCCGGAGCAGGTCGCGTCTTACACTGCGACTCAAACTGAGAACACATAAAAAATAGATTGTTGCGTATAAGTCTCACGCGTACCCGTTAATGTGAATATCGTAACGTACTATTTGTGTACACTGCGAAATTAATTTATATACCATCTTTTTGTCACAACGCATAACGATACGTACTTGGTTGAGAGCCTGCTTAGTAGGAAAAGTTACTACGGGATTTTGCCCATGCAACTCCTTTTTAGGCAGCCTCTCCATGCATATTCTCATGCTCTGCTCTGAGCCCAAGGATATAACACAGAAACCTTTGGATTGGCCATTGGCACGATTCTCAAAGAACTTTACTTCCACGAAGTCAGACACCCCAATGCTTTGAACAGCATCTGTTATATCTTGGTCACTTGTCCACTAAAAATAAAATTTATTGTTATTGAATAACTTTCAGTGCAAAAAAAAAGAGTAAAAATTAAAGTTTTCTACTAAAAAAAAATATGATTTATCCACATTGCAAAATCATAAATATAGAAAGCAGAAGGAAATATATATCATATTAAAGTTTAAGAAATATTAATTTATGAAATGCTCTTTGTCTGGAGTGTATATCATATTTTAATTTATACATTGAAAGTAAACGATTCCACTGTCGAGAAGTGGTGGGAAAAGAAGGAATCTTTAAAACGTTGGAATTAATTCTGTGCACATGTATATACCCATGTTAAGTTGCCAACGTATAATTGATGTCGTCTTCCAATTTGATTCGGCTGTATATTATTGCCAAGTTGGTGATAAGGCGCGTTCCCATTAGTTTCCTCATTCGGGGACGTGGTATCGCCACCACCCTCTCCGGTATTTCCGGAAGAGACGCCGCCATTGCCACCTGCTGGAGCGGCAATCACGTCGTCGTAAAGATCAACGCCATCGCCCGCGAATTCGTCCTGAAACAGATGCGTAGGCGAGCATTATACAAAGAAAAGTACAACAAAACACTTATTTTACGTTGGAAGAAACGCGTGATGTTAGTGATATTAATAGTAATCTCCATTGTATTTTAGATGAGAGGCAGATTAATCGACAAATGTTATATGCAAATGTTACATGGTAGAATTTTGTAATCTTTATTTAATACACGCACTGAACACACGTACTGAATATGTTACAGTCAAAGTGCAAAATAATTGTACAAAATATTTAGAGGTCAGAGAACGCAACACCAAACAAAATACTTTATTACTTTAGTCTAATGCTATTTCTTTATCATGGTCATCGTTAAAGCCGTGTAACTTACGTTTGACCGAAAGAAGCTTAATGAAATCTCTGATTAAAAAAACCTTTCTTTGAAAATAAAAAGAGAAGTGCCATCAAATTTACAGGAACGCATTGAGTCCAGTTTGTTATTTGAGCATCAAGTATCGCGAACGGGAGCCGCGAAGAGACTCAACAAAGGCAATCCATGTTCAAAGTGGTTCACAAATTTGAAAAACTGGATTTTTTTCCGCAAGATCGAGGAATAACGCTCAACATAACAACGTGATCTCAAGACAGCCCCTGCGAGAGCCCAGAATATATATAAACTAATTTATGAAAATATAAATTACATCAATATGTAAAGAAACGTTTAGATGTGTACCATTTTCTTATTACACGCGACTTCCTGCGCACCTTGTGGTTCAACCGATCAACCAATCGTACACTTCGACTGTAACAGATATGCAGATATACAGACTTTTTGCATCGTGAGGATAAAGCAGAGATTGAACTCACTGTAATTTCAATTTCGGACCTCGATACCACAGACGTGCAAGGATCTACGTTTTTATACATATACGCGTATGCGACATGTGCTATTTCTTTTTGTTCTAATTATTCCTCGCGTCTCCTCGCTTTAGCAAAATGCAGCTATGTTTATACTTTATCCGGAATATGTAAGAAATGTAATAAACACTTTTCCAAAAAGAAGTAAGTACAGTTACAAGTGCGCTCGACCGTAGTTCGTCGCCGACTGTCGCCACTTGAATTTTCTCACGCACAAAAGTTGTAAGTGCGCAAAGCAAACATTATCTCGCGTGAAAAGGACCGATTAAAGGATCCAATCTCTCGGGATCCCAGATTCTGAGCGGTAAAAAAAAAATGAAATTACAATCGGTTTCAATCCCTGCCGCGATATTCCAAGCAGCCGCGCTTTTTTTTCTTCACAAGAGAGAAAAAGACGTTCGCGAAAAAAAGGAAATGGAAAATCAATAAAAGAGAGAGAATGCAAAGAGAAAATGTAATCGCGCATGCAGTGCGATACGCTGCAACGTCTATGTACATATGCGTGTGGGTGTGCGCGTGTGTTTGCATGCGAGGATATATGCGTGTCGCGCGTGAGGGGTTGAAAATCATAAGAGTCAAGGGGGAAGCGGGCGTAGGGGGATGGCGATAGAGGGAGAGGGTCACCAGAAAGGGGAGGGAGGGGGGGGAAAGAAACGAAAGAGTGAAAGAGTTAACAACACGATATTCGCCTTACCGCTAGCACCATTTTGCGGTCGATTCCTGTTGCGAACCCGTATTACTGTTTTTAGCGCTTAGCTCCGGGGAACGGGTATACACGGGTACGCGCGCGATCGACGGCAGCAGGCGCAGGCAGGCACTAGCTAGACAGGCGGGATCGGTCAACCGCGCGGCAACGAGAAGGAGGTAACGCTCTTGGAGCGAAGCTCTCCCTCGTCTTTGTATATACGTGCTCGCTACAACTAATTCGCTCGTTCGTTCCGTTCGCAGTAAGTTTCGTACGTTTGTTCGCGTTCGCGTTCGCGCGCGCGGGCGCGGGCGCGCGCCGGAGTAGCGGGAGTAGTCGCCCGCCGCCGGCTCGAGCGACGTGCCGGACGTGCGCGCGGGGGGGGGAGAGGGAGGGCACACAGTAAAATGTTCACGACGAGGGGATCAGCGACGCGAGCCGATCGTTAGCGACGGTCGCCCGTCCACCGTGACGCCGACGCACTCAGCCGCGGTCTCGGAATCGACGCCGAACGATGATCGCTCAGTTCGCTCGTTCGCTCTCACACACACACACACAGTTGCGGCGCGGCACGATATGGCGCGTCGTGATCGTCGAAGCGTGTGAACTGTGAACAGTGTCAGAGCGCGGCTCGTTCCTTCATTTCCTTCCGATCGAACGGGAAGAGAGAGAGAGAGAGAGAGAGAGAGAGAAAAAAAAAAGAAAGAACGCGGTCCCGTACTTTTAATTGCTATCAAAGAGAAATGCGAATTACCTGCGCGAAATCTTGCTCGAGATCGTCGGCGTACAAATCAATGTCACCGTCCGCCATTTTACGTACACCGACGCTCACTGCAGTTGCGAGCCGCGAGCCGCGATACGGCAGAAGGCGCCAAGCGCCAAGCGCCAAGCGTCGTCGTGAGTGTCGTGAGTATTATCGGTTTTCCCGGGGAAGCGCGACGAGAGCGCCATCCGTAACGTAAAGGCGGTCTCGATTGGCAGTTTGCGAATTGACCAATCGGAGCGCAGCCGCTTGCCGGCTGATTGGTCAGTCCTCAGGGTCCTCCGGTCCTCAGGGCTGCGTTCCAANATTCACTCTAGTTAACTAAAATGCTATAGTGTACGTCACGTAAACTATAGATTTTAGTTACCCAGAGTGAATTTTGGAACGCAACCCTGTCCTCAGTCCCTCGGCAAACGTCAACCGTTAGGCTGAGTTTCCATGGCACTGTGCGCGACACGCGCCTTACTCCAACCGTAATCGAGATATAACAATTAATCCCATAATGTAATACGGCCTTTAGAGATTAAGAATTAATTGCGAACCGATTCAATCAATTAGATAAGTTTAATTTTAATCCGTTTTGTTCGCAGTCTGATTAATGACTTTTTTTTACAACAATTTAAATTGCGATCACAACCACTCACATCAATCGGAGCTTGGAGTTTTTTCACCGGATGAACCAATCGGAAGGTTCTATGTTACATTGACCAATTAGCGATGCGGACACCCGGCTGAAGAAGAATTAAAACATAACTGTGTAAAAATAGATGTAAAAAACGATCTAATTAGCTAAATATTATTGAGACAAAAATCTAAATAAATCACGCTTTTAAAAATACTACAGTGAAAGACGTATACTGTATTCAAAGCATCAGTTTTAACACACAGCAGCATTAATTGAGAATAATCTTGCTGATTTAATAACAGAGAGAGTATTAATAAAACAAAAATAACATACTTTTATTAAAAGAATAACACAAATTAGTAAAACTTTAATTTTCGGTTGTGTCGGTGTCTGCTGTCTGCCGACAAGTCAGCGTTTACCGCGCGATTGCGTAATGACGAAATACGAGTAGATTTTAGTTTTGCAAAGGACCCCTCGCCAAGGCAGAGATATGAATTATAGATCGCTGGCCACGCACAATGCCGCCTGTAATGAGATATTTTACCGATTTCAGGACTGCGAGAATGAGGTAACGTCGCGCTCGTGAGTTTCGCCATGTGCCGCGTGCCTTTTTCAACCGCTCTGTACTTGCAGCATCCGTACCGAAGGTTTCTGGGCTACTGCGACCACATCCAGCGGGAGATGAACGAATGCATAAAGAAACAAGTGAGTCCCGTTATCTCGCGCGAATCAAACCGAATTTACTGATTTTGCCCCGCTGTTTGTTGCAGCGAGAGATTCGCAGGTCGGAAAACGCGCAACTCCGACGTAAGAGGTTAGAGACGAGGGAACCGGCGCAGCAAGAAACCAGCGATTAGTCGTCGCGCACGAATAATTCTCAACGAGTAATTCGATTATCCAAGGACTGTTGGAATTGATTTTTGTACCGTTACCCGCGACAACGGCAGATCGGAACGATTGGAATTGTACGTACGTTCGCCGATCCAGAACCTCGGAGCTAAACATGAATCCGATAACGGAGGCCGACGGACCGAGGGCCAAACGAATGAAATCTGAGAACGACGAAAGGAGATCGTGCGATCGGAAGGAAGAAGACGACGCACGGGAAAATGTGGCCGAAGGTATTTCTGATGCGAAAGAGATTTCTCAACGGGACCACGGGAGATCGGTGGATAGCGATAACGAGGCTTCGGCGACCGTCGACAGCGACGACGAGTCGTTCACGTTTCCTCCCGACGAGGATATTACCGACATGTTGGACGAGGTGCAATATAACGGATATTTTCCTACGGTTACCGATCGCTATTTTACCCCCTATTACAAAACGGACGTACGATCGCCTGGAGACGACATGTGCGTATGGATTCACAGTAATCGTATCTGCGTGCTGTCCTTGGCGCCTAGTCATGTGATTTTGCGAAGCAACAAAGGTATAGAGAAGGTTGACTTTAGGGTCAGCGACAAGTTGGATAGATCCTTGAACAAAGTCTCGGGGAAGGGTAAACACGGCGCGCAGCCGTTGCAGACTAACTCGAATGTCTGTACGATATCGTGCCTGGACGGGCAAACGTACGTCGTCAAGTGCTGTATGATAGGAAAGTTGGTGGAAGTTAACGAGGCGTTGTCAGAGGATCCGCAACTTCTCAAGGAACCACCGCATAAAGGTGGATATTTGGCTATAATATTGCCGAATATAAAACTCTTGGAAAGTTTAAAGCGATCTCTGTTGACTCGCGAACAATATATCGAACTTGTTGAAGAAAGGGAAAAGAAGTGACGTAGCGCGATAAAGAAAATTTTATCTATTGACGGTTGTTATTGCTGAGAAATGATTTGGTCAGTTTTATAACAGCGATGAACAATTTGTAAAAAAAACTAGGTAGTAATTATTAGAATTGGAAATAATTAAGATTTTGGATAAATAAATTAATTTGACGTTGTTTTCTAATATTGATTTTGTTCGTATATCAAGATCCATTTATTTCGTTATTTCATAAAAATGAGGTAAACACGGTTAAATCATAACGCTGACGATACGATTAAATCTATACGAATACGTACTTGATTTATAATACCTCAAATAAATACAAAAATTTCTACATTTGAAATTAATGTAACATTTGAGAATTTATCGCATGTGAATCGAAGAATATTTATTTACTAATGTAATTTTTTTGTCTCATCTAGTTTCATGTAATTTACATACTAGTTTACCTAATTTAAAATACTAGTTTTACCAAAATTTGCATAATTCAAAGTGCTAATTTTACATAATTTAAGACTGCTGTATTGAAATTCGTAATTATAAATCATACCTATTTTTTATTTCATCTAATTTTTCATCCGATACAACACTTGGGTGCTCTCTTTCTTCAATTTCATTCTCTTTTTTCACGATTGACTTTTTCATTAAGTTTCCCAACACAATACCAATAAACAATATCATACCTACTTTGCGATTAGATATGAATTTTTTGGCGCAATCCGTAGGATTATTAATGTTCAAAGTATATATCTGAAAGAAAAAAAATTCCTTTGTTCGAGTGACAATTATTTTAAATCGAGGTCTAATAATTTTTACCTGGTTGCTAATATGCGTTGCAATCAATCCAACAGCGGTATAGTATGGCCAAGTTTGAGCAGTTAATACACCGGAGGTTATTAAACTCGCAATCATCACTATTCCAAAACCAGACAAATAGAATTTCGTGTCCTTTCCGAATTTTATAGCGGTCGACTTCATGCCTAGCAAAATATCATCCTTTATATCCTAGAACGCAAAAAAATTCGTGAGCGATATGAGAAGCGCTAAAAAGTTATTACATTTCTGCTGTACGTACTTGATGAGCATATATCGTATCGTACATAATAGTCCAACAAATACCAGCTACGTAGAGGGGCAAGCATATAGACCAATCGCACGATCCGTGTATAGCTGACCACCCTAGTAAGGCACCCCAATTAAAAGTCATTCCCAGAATTAATTGCGGCCAGTACGTTATTCTTTTCATAAGGGGATAAATTGTTACTAGACCTAAAAAAGAAAATACAAGATGTGTCATATTAAATATTTTAGATTCATTTTAGATAGACGATTATAGAGGCCTTCGATATATT
The DNA here is from genome assembly GCF_048541705.1 of Temnothorax americanus. NCBI lineage: Eukaryota > Metazoa > Arthropoda > Insecta > Hymenoptera > Formicidae > Temnothorax > Temnothorax americanus. The sequence goes on from NW_027509253.1 coordinate 2,175,525, forward strand.
ATGTAGTACCTAGCGAACTGGCACCGAGAAATACGCTGTACCAATTTAGTTGCAACAAAACAAGTAATCCTAAACTCAATTGTCCAGCTAGGAACATTAACGACTGTTTTGGCGTTATTTGACCAGTTACCAAAGGTCTGTCCTTCGTTCTGGCTACCTGAGATAACGAATTTACATAAACCATGATATCCAAGAGACGAGGAATGTTGTCACAAAGAATTTTACCATTTTGTCAATGTCCCGATCCCACATGTCATTTACGGTGCATCCCGCACCGCGCATTATGAACGCACCCGTACCGAAAAGCGCTAACATATGGAGATCTGGTAAGGCGCCGGCAGAAGCCGCCATGGCGATACTCCATCCACAGGGCCAAAATAGTAGCCAGCTTCCTGACAGAGAATTTAGAAAAGAACAGAGATTATACGCAACGTAGTTGCAGTTAATAGATAATTGTTTGAATATATATATAATCGGGACTTACCTATCGGTTTGTCTATTCTCATAAGTTTCATATACGGTTGTACTTTAGGTGAGGCATTGTTGACTAGCTTTGCGGCGATGCTCGAGCATCTCTTCTGCTGCGAATCTGGTAACTTGACGCAAGTCGATGTATCTTCTGTCCTTAACAAAGAATAGGTCGTCCTGAGTACATTGGGACTCGCTTCATATTTGTACTTATGGCATACTGCTGAGAAAGGAATCTTTGTACACGGTCTAAAATTCACAGCCGTAGGGTTTAACAGCTTGAGGCTGGAATACGCGTTATGTGACAGCAAACTGATAGCTCCAGTGAACCAGCGGCATCTTTTTACAATTATCATTGTTCACCTGTAATGATGTTGAAAACTTAATTGAATAAAACTGATACATTCTTAATTTGTTAATATATCAATGGCTCTGTCGTCAAGTCAACTGTCTTATTATCTTTGCCGTGTGAAAGGTGATAAAATATTTGTTCAACAAAACGAATGTATGTGTTAAGAAAATAACAAATATTAGGATATATATATCCTATTAAAAACAAAATTCCTACTAGATATCCTACTAAAAAAGAAAATTATCAAATAAGATTGAAATCTAACCTCTGCACACACGGTATACATATATAATCTTCGGTTTGACTGAGTTGGCAGTTAAGTTGAAGTGTCATCGACGAGATTACTCGACAGAGGGGATAAAAAAATTTTTGAGACGTATACTTTAGTCTTCATTATTCGAAATAATGATATTGTCGAGAAGAAACGTGAACATTGTTGAGGTTATAAGCGGAAGTATGTACATGCGTACTTGATAACGCATAACCGATTGTCATTAGGTCATTAGGATTGTCATAGTCGTAGCGTTTTAATCACTTTAACACGCTTTGAACTTTGATCCTCGTGCTAGTCTCACGTGGTCTCACGTCGCGGTGGAAAATCGCAACTATCGCAAGATCAATCTACACCGGGGTCACCGGGTGCGCATGAAGTGATGACATGGGCTGCATTCCGAAATTCACTGTCAGCAACTTTCGGAGGATTCACATTGCGTCCGATCTCCGATCACGTCCGATGTTCGACGTACGACGATCCGACATCCAATAAGTAACAGAATTTATTATTAGAGACAAAAATTTCCTACTGGATGTCGGATCGTCGTACGTCGAACATCGGACGCAGTGTGAATCCTCCATTTCAGTACTGAAAATCTATAGTATACGTGACGTAAAATCGGTAAAATAGATTTGCAGTACATCGGAATGCGGCCAGTCGTCGATCACGTGACCGGGATCCGCCATCCACCGGGCTCGACAGGTGCGCGCTCTGATACCTACTGTCCAAAATGCTTCCAGAAATCCGTAAATTATTTTTATTTTTTACTACCATTATATATATCCTGCAACTTGCATATGTTACATATTATATTAAACTTATATTTTGTTTTTTAATTAATGTTACACATTAATATTATTTAAAATTTTAATTTTTATACGCAATGTGCTCCGATCTATATATATTATGTAAAATGCTTATCAATACTTATATTGATAAAATATCTATAACAATATATAGATATATACATAATTTCGTATTTATTGTAATATGAGCGAGATTCTGGAGTTTTTCTTACTCTTGCAAATGCTAGCTGGTATTTCTGTGATAAGTGAACTACACACACACAGACGAAACAGATTAATAAATTTAATTGTTTCCATTTATCAACTGTAATATTTACTTCAAAGAAAATTTCATATTATTGTTTTTACTATTACTCAATTCTTATTCCTTTCTCATAAAGACTTTACTAAAGTCTATTAATAGTTCACAACGATACTCCTTTATCGCAATATGATACGCACGCGACTGAGGTTTGATTGTTTAATAGCGTCTGCTAGTGTTTATTTTACTGCGCATGTCCAACGTATTTTATGCACGCGAGATTACATAATTGCCATTCTCGTCTTATTGAAATTTTATAAAGAGAATCGCAATTCCGAGAATTTTTAAAATTTTAAATCGCCGAAATTTAAATTTCAAAAAAACAAAGTATAGAGAAGAATATAATAACGTATGAGATAATTCTTTTCCATTATATTCATTATTGGAATGAGCAATATGATGATCACTATGCACAATAATACTCAAACAGTATTTGTAAATAATTGATAAAACTTTACGTAGTAGAGCATTTATGACTGTTTAAAATGTTAAATTATATTTGTATTAATATATTGATTTAATATTGCATGAGTTGTTTTATTTGTCTTTAATATTATATATCTGAAAGCTATTATTTATCTTTAATTTAAGCCTTCATACGTATGAAACACAAATGTTAAACCGTCATCATCGAGATATGTACTTTAAAGACGGACAATTTAATGGAAGTTTGCGTAACTATTAAAATTTAGACAGCTTATAATATAATACTAATTTTATGACTTATTACTATGATATATCATCTTGACATTTAACAGATATATATGCCCGGGATTAAGGGTCTTTAATAATAAAATTATCTTGTCGGATAAAATTTTGAATCATAATTAACATACGAAATATATCTAAATGCCTAATGACGTTTTGACATCGTATTGATGCAAAAGTTTACGCACCAACAATAAAGATGTTCGTAAAATTATAATCATACGTGGACGAAGGAAAAAGAAAACAAAAACGGATCTAAGTATTTTGAACGTTTAAAAGCGGCCAAGTATCATCGTTGATTCGGATGGATCGCAGCTTTCCGCATTCCCGGCCACGTGGCACGTGGGCCTTTTAAAAAATGGCGCCAGTCACGACCGCCGCGTGCGCGTCGTGTCGTGTGTGCGTGACGACTTGACGAGACGGCCGCGGAGTGAGGAGTGCGGACCGATTGTCGAGACATCGACGTGTGTGTATACTGTGTGTACACTGTACAGTATACGTAGCGATTCATGCTACGGGCTTTCGCGGCCGGCGCGCGACGTTGCATCCGCACGATGACCACTGTCACGCAGAAGCCGGAGGTGGTGTTCATCCTGGGCGGCCCGGGCGCCGGAAAGGGCACGCTCTGCCGTTACATCGTCGAGCGTTACGGCTATGCTCATCTGTCGGCCGGCGACCTGCTGCGCGAGGAACGCGTCAAACCTAGCTCGGAGTACGGCGAGCTCATCGAGACGCATATCAGGAACGGCACGATCGTCCCCGTGGAGATCACCTGCAGCCTCATCGACCGCGCCATGCAGACCTCCGGGAACCCGCACCGCCGGTTCCTCATCGACGGCTTCCCCAGGAATCAGGATAACCTCGACGGCTGGAACAAGGTATCGGTCGATAATTATCTGTCCTTGTAATCTGTCTTGGCTTATATCTCTTGAATTTATTTACATTGGTTGAACCTGGAATTGCCAGTAAATTGTCAGAATTTGTCCAATTTGTCTACAACTGAAATGCACACTGTGGTTCTTGCAATCGACGCGCGCAGAATAAAGCGGGAAACACAGACTTTTGCGCAACGCATACGCATAAGAAAATTGATTGGTCTATTTGCACGTGTATACGGACCACAATAATCAATTTTCTTATGCTTACGCATTATGCGTGGCGCAGAAGTGTGTGCTCCCCGCTTAATATTGTATTTTCATTTTAAAAAAATATGTATAAATAGATATTTAATGGAAGCAAAGTAACAGAATAGGTATATCAAAATATAATATGTTGTATTTCATGTTACATATGTTGATGGCAGGTGATGGCTGACAAAGTTATCCTGAAGGGCGTAATATTCTGCGAATGCAGTCAGGAAGTTTGCACTCGACGTTGCCTGAACCGGGGTGCCAGCGGAAGCGGCCGCAGCGACGACAATGAACAGTCCTTGGTCCTCCGTCATCAAACTTACCTGAAAAATACTTTGCCGATAATAGAAATGTACGAACGGCAGGGCCTAGTTTATAAAGTTGATTCTATGAGAACGCCGGAAGAGGTATTTCAGGACGTCGCGGAATACTTTCCTAAGATAGGATGGTAATAACGATGGTCCTAACGATCTCTTTTTTAACAAGTTCAATATTATTGGCGCAATAAGTGGTTCTTTTTTTTATTTTTATTTTGTGGCATATGGACATTTTTATTGAATAACATTCATATTTTAGAGATTTTTTTTCCACCTTATGGGATAGAACAGGTTTATCTAATTTTGATCACTGTGTGGTGTCAGTATTATATCTCAATTTTTGTAACACGTTGCAACTTATATACTGGCTAAATATTCCTCCACAAATGTACATTAATACAAGGCAAATGGATAATGGTGTCAACGATCGGAATCCGAAATCTGTAAATATCCTGCCGAAATCGTTAATAATGAATGGCAGTGTAAATTCTTTGATACAATGTTATATGCATATAGCGTGCGCGTTAGTATACATAGCTTATATATTTATAGAATAAATATTTAAGCAATGTGTGATTATCGAAATGTATCGATTGAAAATTTAATAATCGTTAGAAAAAGAATTGCATATTAATGCGAGAAATGATGGAAGAGAAAAAAATGGAAGAGATGTCTATCGTGTATTTTTAATTTATACGTAAAAATACATTCCTTAAATTAATATGTCAGTGTTTAATTCCAAACTTTCGGTGTTTGCCATTTTCCCTTGAAATTTCCAGATATGCAGAAAATATCTACCTTTTAAATTTAAAAAAGGCTTTCTAGCTGATTCTCATGTACATACATACCTACTTGTATGCTGTCGATATGATAGATTTCCCAATCCCAAAATTGTTATTTTTACCACTTTATCACTTTTGTTCTACTTGAGAGCGACGATTTTAACTTTTACATTCGTGTTTTACGCACCAAAATACACAATATTGTAAAGTTTTAGCCTAAATCGGTGAAGAAGTCACTTTCCTTCTGATTTATCGTTATGTGGTCAAATGGGAAACGCCCGTTATATTTTGTACAATGAAAACGGCTCATTCCGTAGAAGCCTTCCATCATCCCCGTCAACATTAATCAGCAATCTTATTTTTTTTTGCTTATATATTTTAATACATTTTTTATTTGGTATATACTTATTAATTTTTAATTTATTCATGTATATAAGACCTAGAGAGAGGTAGCGGAGTGACGACAAATGACGTATTAATAACGTCTTAATATGACATCTCTTATATAACATCAATAAGACGTTATTCTGCTACCTGGAGGTTTGCATTTTATAATGCGAAAAAATTAAGGAAACAATTTTTTCTTAAAAAAAAAAAAGTAATTTCTGGATTACCATAATAGCGCAGAAAATCAGATTAAAATTGTTAAAGAGCATTGGACAACTTGAAACTTCTATTTTCATTCTTCCCTTCAAATTATTTTTATTTTATATAAAACTTATACGTAATAATAAAGGGATACATTCCATCAAGATACTAATATTTTTCAAGGTTTATAATGTGGAATAAATATAAAATTATTATCAACTTTATTTACTAAATTCTAAAGAACAAATTTTCCTTTCCTTTGCTTCGTTAAAGATCGTTACACATTTTTTCACAGACATATTCATTGCTTAAGGGAATACCGATTTTTCGATTCTAAGCACTCATAGCCAGCTAATAACTGTACTACGTTCATCGCTGGAGATCTGAAAAAGGCTGCTTTTTAAAATACATTAAACGTTATTCATTTAAAGTCTATTTTTAAGTGTTTTTTTTTATAATAATTGTTAATTCAAAATAAAATAAAATATTATGTCTGTATATATTTCTATTAAACTCTATTAAAAACCGATCAAATGTTTATGATCTTAACATTATGTAATCAAGCATATTACCTCACCGTATAGATAAACTTCTAATGCCTTATCCTACCTTTGAGACGACCTAATTTATTCTAACTCCCTATCATATCCTCAGGTCTCTTTCGCGCTCAATTTTTATAACAACGCTTAAATTCCGGATACGACAGATAACAGTTGCGATCCAATAATCTCTCGAGATTGTAAGTGCAACTGTACTTATAATAGTGCAATTTACATTACCAGTATTTTTTTCGATAAAATACTAAGTTTACATTATGCGCAAAGAATATGTTTCTTCTTGACAAGAGAATAATTCGACCGCAATTGTTCAAGCTCAGAAGATTCAAATAAAACACATGGCGTGATGCATGAAATTGGATATTACTAATGAACGATCGCACAAAATACTGCGCTATTTTTATAAAATTGATGTTAATTATTTTGAAGCGCTCATATAAGAGACTTTTTAGTTTAATTAATCAAAATATTCGTATTTTTCCTTTTCTCCAAACACTCGAGGTAAATGAACTTGAACTTGTTCACGAACCCTCCTCTACTATTTTATCTTCGCAAAAAGAGATAACATTCGCGAAAACAATATCATAGGTGAAACGTACCTGAATCGGTCACGGTGCGTGAAGGTGACGGGCAAATAAACGTACAATGTCCTCTTATTATATCGATCAAAGATACATCTTTTCGAGATAACTCTTATTCGATATAACTCAAAATATTCGCAATTTTCCCTTTCTCCAAGCACTCGGGGTAAATGAACTTAAAATTGTTTACGAGGCCTTCTCTATTATTTTTATCATCGCACAAAGATATAACATTCGCAGAAGCAATATCACAGATGAAACGCACTTGAATCGGTCGCGGTGAAGGTGACGGACAATATCCTCTTATCGCCGATCAAAGACGATGCATATCTTTTCGATATATATAATTCTTATTCTTATTCGATCGGTGTGAAGATAGCGGGTGAAGCATTTTTTTATCATAAAATATCCACGATCGAGATTACAGCTGTCGCTTGTTCGGCAAATTAACGTAACAATTGCGTGTATCGTGATTGAATCATTCTTCCTCCGCAGTCACCGTTTATAGGTTTATATACCATATAGTCATCGACGTTGGGCGAGGCCCACCTCTCCGATGTGGGCCTCACGAAAGTTCGTTCACGTTACATTTTTCGACTACAGCGTCGAGAAAGTCGAATACTGGTCAATGTCCCGACGAGCAATCGCATATTACGTAGAGGGGACTACATTTACAGCAGCCGGGGGCGAATTTCTTCACGAAACGATGCCGGTAGAAATTCGTACGCGACGGGCTTCCACGAGAAATTCCACGGCTGACACGACCGGACAGCGGTTTCAAGATTTTGTGTGCTTCTTTAGATAAGATAACTAAAAGTTTTAGAGCTGCTTCTGTCGTCGCGTTTAATCGCACTTGTCTAGTTGCAACAATAAAATTATCAGTAAACGCTATTTCAATGTGTTCTTTTATTACATATGGTAATGCATGCCAAACATAAAATTAAAGTTCATTATGTGATATACAATTGTGCAACATCATCAGAAATGTAATAACAACGGAAACGCGTTATTTTCTATCTCTCAAATTTTCGGCAGTTATCGTTTCAATCAAATAATTAACTTACTTCTCAAACTTTCCGGTAATTTCTTATATATAAAAATTTATATAAATTATTTAAAAATCGTCCATATATCCATTTTTTCTTTTTGTATCAACTTCTTATATTATATAGAAAAAATAATAAAATAAATTATTAAAAAATAACTTTTACATTATTTTTTACAAAAAGTAAAATGGTTGTACACGCACTATACGCTATATATAATCATATATAATCATACTTATATGGTTATTGCATTTATACCTGATTATATATGAGCAAATGTTTCTCATTTCCTTAAACTTTACTTTTTATTAAAAATAAAAAAAAAACTTATTTTTGTAATTATTTTTTAATTCTTCTTATTATTTTTCTTGTATATACGAATAGAAATTATACAAGAGAAAGAGAAAACACACATGTGTAGACATATTTTATATATAATTTACACATTAATATTATACGTCTTTATTTGAAAAACTTTTTACCGGGTTGTGTCTTTAATTTATTTTATCCATAGATCTCGCATTAATGGCAAAAATAATATACCCGAATCTTCAAGGAGATTTATCGCCGAAGATCCACGGCGTAAAAACCGAATCTCGGAAAGAAGAAATGACGCAGCCGTATGATTCGACTTACATTGGATAACCTTCAAAATGTTACTTGTGCAACTGCCGGCGATATGCACTACAGCCTTTTTATTTCTATCGATTATCATATCCAATACTGGCCTTGACCTAAACATGTGCATGTTTAGCGTTAAACGAACGAGATTAAAGAGTCCTCAGTCGAGCTGAATGTACAACAGCTGCCTTCTGTGTATATATCTCCATTGACTACACGCGCTCGTTTCGGATCTATATGAAACAGTTGATCGATAGAACGAACGGATCGATGCGAGGCTATATAATCTCACGTTATCGCTTCCGCAAAAACGGCCAGATGCGCCGAATGCGGGGGATCCACCTCGTCTCGTTCTCTCTTCGTCCGAAACTTCCTGGATTATTCTTCACGCCTGGCGGTTGCGTTTCGCGACCCCCGCGGCGATTCGCGAGCCCTTCGTCAGACTTTTTCGATTATTTCTAAATGAAATTTCTATGTCATTTCTAACGGGAGTCGAGTCTCTTTTCTTTTTTTTTTCTTTTTTCAAGAGAGCGCAACATTCGACGAGCTTTCGAAGTTTGGCTTCTCATGAATTCCAGGCCTTGCGTCACGGTGTTCTGACCCCGGGCGATAAAACGCCTTTCTTTTAACCTTTCGACGATGAATAAATCAGAAGATGATTGACATATCGAGGATCCACGAGATTAAAAGAGGTGTGCATCAAAAAGACCGATTAAGGTTTAATGAACTCGGTTGAATTATATATTTCGATGCGCCGTCTCGTGTCGCATCGCGTAGAGATATACCCGCGCTAGAACCGCCAATCCGCCATTTTCAGTAGAGAAAAGTAAATGGCAAGTCGTACACAGGGAACAGCCGTTGCTCCGGCAGATAAAAACTTTGGGATCAATGAAAATCGTGACGGGGTATACACGATTGGATTCTACCGAGTCGAATATTGACCTTTAATTTCGAAAAACGCTAGAATTTTTATCGCGCGGTTACTTAAATAAAGGAGTAAATATGTTTGAGACATGTTTCTACGAATATCTTCTTCGGTTTAATAAATAAAAGACGAAACTCATGTTGAGATATATGTATTACCCATGTCTTGTGTAATAATTGATTGAATGGAAGTAAAATCAAAGTGTTGTAAATTAAAAAATACATACACGATAAAATATATGTGATGCGGTATTACTTCATCAATTCCACTCTTTAGTTTGTTTTTTGTGTCGCCCCGTTTGTTTTCCTACATATTAATTTATATAATTTAACATGGTTCTAAAAGAAGAATTCTCTCTAATTCTTCAGACAAAGCGGATAAATTTGAGATCGATGAAACTCGTGACGATTTGTAAATAGATCGATATCAAATCGAATTGATGTATGATCTCAAAGCAGAAATTCGTTTCACATGACTAACAAATAAAGGAATAGATCAGACTTCTTGTACCATCGGGAAAAACGCCGGAATTTGTAACTAACAAATAAAGGAATATAGATTAGACTTCCCGTTTCAGGAAGTCTAATGGTTCTAAACAGGATGTTTAATCCGATGAAGAGAAGAATAGAAAATTTAATTTATTCCTTTATTTGTTAGTCATGTGAAACAAATTCCTGCTTACTATTGTCCTAAGGGGCAAATATTGTCCATTAGGATACCGTTATATGTTCACAATAAAATTCCGTTCGCATTGTTGAGACACTCTTTTATGATAAGTACATCTTCAACCACACCTTCAATCTGATATACAATATAATTCCACCGAATTTACATACCTTATTTTGTTCTTTCATCATCGTCTCATTTGTCTTATTTTATATAGATTATATTTAATCCTATTTTATGGAATTTAAATAATTTGATTTTAAGACAATCAAATCATAATTCTTTATTGTAAATTTACGAGACGTGTACCGGGACCAGTTGAATCAATTTATCGGATATGATCGCCGTAACAGAAGATGTTACGTATCTTATTGCTGCCCGGCACTCGCAAGCAGCTGCACCTCCGTCGTCATCCATCCGCAGCGCAGGAATTTCCGCGGGTTCTCGTCTCGCTCGCCATTATCGAATTTCTGGCCATCGTTGCCGTGACCATCGTCGTCGCCGTCGCTGTGATCGAACCGAGTGCGTTGTTCCCACTCTCTGACGACGGCGGAGGCGGCGGAGGTGGCGGCGTTTCTCTTCGCGAACGCGTAATCCTCGCTTACATCGATAAGAAGAGACCCGAGATGGCCACGGCGGTCGGCAAAGCTCGGAATGCCTTCCTTACCCCCCATCACGATCCGTTCGTCCAATATATAAGTGAACCAGCCGCGCCGATGGGACGTGTGTACGCCACAGTCAGTCGGCGTTTCGTGTTTTGTGTGGTTTCTTTCGTTTATTTTAACGCGACGGGGGCACTCCTCGCTCGTACGTGCCCGCGAAGACGAACTCGCGCGCGAAACACGGAACGCGCGGCGTGACGCGACGCGCACCCCTCTTTCGACACCCGCCGCGCCGGCCACGTGTAAATAGTAACCCGCGAGGGGTGAGCCTCCGGCCCCCGGCGAATCCTCCACTTTCAGTTCTGCCTTTCCCGTCTTTGGTGTAAAATTCACGCCAAAACGCCGTCCCGCGAGAAGCCATCGAATAACGCGCGAAACGAAATTTTTTGCTCGCAAATCGGGAACAAAGATGCGGGAACTGGTTCGCCGTTAATTCGTCAAGTATAGTCATTAGAAATAATTATATGTGTCACGTGTCACGCGTAGAGATGTGCGATTTTCAAAATTGTGTATTATGATTGCGCGCGCGATCTTCCTTAAGAATCGCAGTGATTGCGACATATAATAAGTCGCTTAAACTATTTTCTTATTGTTAGTTATTTACTGGCAAAAAAAAGTCACTGTTATTAAATTTCAAATTGGCTTATTATTGGTTTATTTACGATTTTGCGACTAAAAAGATTCAATTGCACATATCGCATTGCGATTCGAGAAAAAGAAATATCGGTACCAAGGATCGCAAAATGGCACACATCCTCTAGTAACGTGCACGTGTCTCGTTGATCCTCTCCGACACGGAACGTGCTTAAACACAGATTTCTTCCGTAGAGATACTACTGAAGAGAGAGAGAGAGAGAGAGAGAGAGAGAAAATTTTGGTAACTACAAAATTTTGATAACTTCGTGGTATCGAAAGAGAAGAAATTCAAGAAAGATGGAGTTAATGCGGCCCGAATGGAAAGCGCGCGTGAATCTTCTCTTGATCCTGTTGGCGGCGACGAGAGTTGGCGGCACGAGGCCCGAAGTTGTGCTCATGAATCTCGTTACGGAGCCCTTCGTGCCTCGCGAATTCGCTTCCCCGCAGTGCATCCGCGATGGAAAAATTTATCTGAAGGCCCTCGAGAACTACACAGACTGGGCGATTCAAAGTAAGTAAAATAAATCAAAGGATCTCGAAGAGAAAGAAAGAGAGAGCAATTACATATAATCCTTCGGGCTCTATTATGTAGTGTTTATATTTCTAGTTTTTTTTTGGCAGCGTGAATATTCATCCGATTCTTTATCTTTACATTTTATTTTTATTTGTTGATTTTAACAAACAACCGAACGATCAATTTAAATCTAATATATGTATAACTTTTGCTAAAGTATCTAAGTGTTTTCTCGCAATAATTAAGATATTCAATATTCAAATAAATACAAATTAGAAATCGGTAAATAAAACAAATTAATTTTGACGGTAATTTTCCTAATTTTGAAAAAAAAAGGAAAAACTAAATCGAACGGAGACTGTTCAAGCTTGTTGAAATTTGTTGAATCCCAGCAGGTGTGTTTAATAAGTAAGTTGGAAAAAAATGCATTTTAAGGTCGTTAAATAATATTTGATTAATATAACGTCATACTTAATTTTCCAAAGAAAGTCCGCTGTCTGAAAATCGAATCTGTATAGTATAGGAAAAGAGAGACGCGGAGTGTCTTTCCGTTCGGACGAGGACGCGGTAAAACAGGTGAATTTCGTGTAACACGTGAATTGCGTGAGTTTGGCGTAATCGCCTAGCGACGGCGAGGTCAAGAAGTCTTCTAGAAAAAGACGTTTGGCGATTGTCGGACGAAAGGACTCTCGCGTCTCTCCCGTTGTTTTCAGAAATGAAGTAACTGTCGATGAGAGTGTCGAGCAGGCCACATCTCGATATAGATTTCTCTCCTCCGCGCCCTACAAATCATCCTATGATATAAAAAGATCAGGTATATCATTGCACATATAGGTAGATGTCGTCATCCACAATAAAATTTGGATCTAAATGCGCGCGCGCGCGCACGCACACACACACACATCCGTGATACATTGCATACATAGCATACGTATATAACATTTGAACCCAAATGCCATCGGCTACTGCGCATCCTGATATTGCTATACCTTGTATTTTTTTTATATCATGGGTAAAACGTCATTCCACGTGTAAAGCGGGAAACACAGACTTTTGCATAACGTATAATACATAAGCATAAGAAAATTGATTGGTCCATTTCCTTATGCACGTGTATATGGACCACGCAATTTTCTTACGCTTACGCATTACGCGTTGTGCAGAAATGTGTGCTGCCCGCTTAAGTTCGTAATATTTCTTTACCTTTCCATGAGAATAACTCGGAGGAAGGACAGCAAGGAGGAAAACATTATATAATCTTTACGTATTGTTTTGTCTGTTATGCGCCGCGTGAGATCACGAACGCGATTGCGATTGCGTTTCTCTTTTTTATGTTTAAATATTAAGCAATTATCGGACATTGCACGCTGCGCGCAATTATCGAGGGAGGTTATCGGGCATGTAATATTGCTTACGCTTACGATATCGCGCCGGCACACGTAAAATGCACATCGTCAATTACCGGATATCAATGCTTCGTAGATAACGGAATCAGACAAGATCGATTAGCGCGTGATAAGTATCTCTTTTTTTCCGCGCTACTGCGAGTTCAACGTACTCGAGGACGGAGTCGCAAAAGCGAGGAACGTCGCAAAACTTTATCGTCCTCTTATCTCTTCAGATTCAAAGGCAGGTAATTTCAGAAATATATCGAGATCGCAGTCGTATACGATTCCGACGCGCGCGATCGATCGCACTCCGGATTCGAATTCAGATTGCACGCGTGTTTTTCTCGAGAGCGGCTGATATCGAAGTCGAATTTACGCACGATCGAAAGAGCCTTGTGTCCATTTTTGCGGGCGAATTATCGTCTCCGTGACACTTGGACTAGCACAGATTAAACGGGTTGACATTGATCTGATTGATATTAATAGCGTAATGCCGATCGCGCGGTGACAGCATCGGCCGTTACAAGATGTTTAACCCACGCGTCCTCGCCGGCGGATCATCGCCGCATAGATCATCGCCGTTTTGCATTATGACAGCCTTTATCTCGCCGCGATAATTATTTCGTTGACATGTTTACATCGTTACCCGTTGGCCGTTCTTACGTCAATGCGCAAACGCAACATTCAATGAATAATACATGAACGCCGGTGCATTTTTGCCCCTTTCGATACCAGCGTCGAATGGATATATTTTGCTCCATTTGACAGTATCTGGTGCGCGACAGTATCATTATTTTCTTTCATAATAAATATTCTATCGCAGTTGTGTGTACAAATACATTTTCATTCGAACGTTATATTTAATTTAAAAAAAAAAGAGAAAATAGATAGATTAGCTAAATTTAATTAAAAATTGATTAATAAAGCAATCGCTCTAAAATTCAATTATAAGTGAGATATAATATGTGTGTGTGTGTGTGTGTGTGTGTTAAATGATATAATATACAATATATAAATATTTCTACAAAATAAAAAATTATTTAGAAAAATATATTATACAACACACATATGTATAAGAAAATATAATAATTAAACAGCCGTTTTGGAATTTTTCTTCTACTTCTTCTTCTTATTGCGTTATAAAATGTTATTTTTTTCCTTAGACTTTATATCAATTGATTCAAGATAAAAAATTATATATTAAATGAGATGCGCCGAAAGAGGACTTATTCTTATCAGAGAAAAAAAGAATATTCTCGATTTGAAAATATTTTTAGTTTCAACATGGAAATCTTAAAATGAGATTATATTGCGTTAAACTTGCTTGAAGAAAACTTGCTTGAACAAAGTTATTATATAGTTTAACCAAGAAAAAAATGTTGAAATAAAAAGTTAAAATTCTTCTAAGAAGATTACAGTGATCTTGCTTGTGTACGAAACAATCTATATCTTCTTATAAGAATTTTAACTTTTTTTATTTCAACATTTTTTTCTTGGTTATTCAACTTGTATAACTTCCTTCAAGCAACTTTTCTTTGTTTAACGCAATATAATCTCATTTCAAGATTTCCACGTTGAAACTAAAGATATTTTCAAATCAAGAATATTCTTTTTCTCTGTGTACTGACTTACTACGATTGTTCTCGCGTGTATTGCCAGCTTTGTAACAACGTGCTGTTAAGAAAAAAGGCGATTAACGATCTAACGCGCGTATATTCACGCAGAAACAATAATATTGACCGATGTAATTGGTATGTGCGTCGTACGCGCGGGACCAAACTGGGTCAGCGAGATGCATCCACGAGGCCGATGACCGTCCTTGTGTATCGGAGGCCTGCCTCTGATCGATCGATCGTTAGATCGATCTTTTCCTGGCCTGTACGTCATTCAATCGCCCGATCCGACTAGTTCGCGCGATTCCTCGACTATTGTTTATAAGAGATTGGACTCGGTTGGACGTGTATGGCGGGAGAGAAAGGACGGTCTGGTAAACACGTCACAGAGGACTTCTTTACCTTTGCAAACGTCGAAGAGTTTCGAGCGAACAACTTATACGTTGCACGTTACTACATTAGCAGATATCTTTGGCTCGTTACGTTCGTTATTACGTTAGAATCGATCAGACATTGAGCTATCGATTGCCGATAAGGTGCAATCTGCATAAGTACGTTATCGCTATCGCTATATCGCTTGGAAATTTATTTTTAAAAGCACGCGCTATCGTCCATTTTTCTTTAGCCCAGTCAATCAACCCGTTTCCGCCGCGTGAATTCCGGTCTATCGCAGTCGATTCTACGTACCGGCGCGATTATCTACTTCCGCAGTTAACGCACTCGCGACATTGACGTTGTTTACCGTCACGGCGTGATCGCGGTTCCAAGGTACCACCTTGAAATCCCATTTCGAACAGCATAACTCACACGTCGGGGCGCGCGGTGCGCGCAGAGATGACTAATAATATAAATCATAGAGTACAACGTACAACGCGCGCGAGTTCTCGGCGCGCGGCTGGATTAGTTCATCGCCATCCTCCTAGAATTGAACGTGACTTTGATCAACCGCGCTGCTTGACCCTCGCCGAGTATATTTCATCATGGAATTTGATCAATCATACGCAATTTCCTTTCTCAGACGCAAAATTCTCCTCAAGTCTGTCTGCCTCGCTTGTCATTAGAGAAGAAAGGAAGTACACAAAAATTAAGGCCACGATCGACGAATCTCAACTCCGAAATTAATTACACATTTCTGGAAAAAAAAAAGCGAAGAATGCTAATGCGATAACAATTCACCTTGTCAATTTAGAAGAAAACTTTATTTGAAGTTTTGTAATGAAAAACCTCCTCAAGTCTGCCTGCCTCGCTCGTTAAGGAAAAAAAGATCACAATCGATGAATCTTAATTCTGAAATTAATTACATATTAATTCTGGGAAGAAAGAGCGAAAAACACTAATAACTGCGATAATTATTCACCTCGTCAATTTAGAAACTTTTTAAAAAAATTCTACAGTAAAAAGATTAGAGTAAAAACTGTATTTTTTAATGATTTTAAATTCACATTTGCGTCACAATAATATATCGCAATAAATCACAAGAAGGACGGTTCATGTCCGCAACTAAGGACAGAGCATATTTGAGAAGCGACTATAAAAATTATTTCTACCGTTTTTCGTTAATCGATATCAGTCCTCAACGATCATTATTCTCTGATTAGGTCCGCGATAATGATTCCGCCGGATATAAGGGTAATGTGAAAAAAATGATGGCTGATTGTGGCGTGGATTGAGGACAGAAGAACGCCTTGACGCACCGACTATACTTGCACGTCTGTTTTAACCGGTTTCGGAATGTGTTTATTATAAAACGGAGCTCAGGGGAAGGGCGCAATTGTTAAATGTCAAAGCCGGAATGCCATAAATGTCCGGAAAAAAAAACAATGAGATGCATCAATAACAGATTCGTCGTGACAAACTTCGCAAAGCGATATACCCCTTTATACTCATGGATACTTTAGATTAGATATCGCGATCTCCATTCCGTGTTTTTATACAGCACTTTTGTGGAACGTCCCCAGGAAATTCTGGAAAATAAGATGTAGTCACTGCGTATAACAATAGGCTTGTTCGTTTTAACTGAACTTCTTGCACAGTTCATCTCTTTTCTCTTTTTCTTTCCAACGTAAAAAGAAAAAAAACAAAAATGAACCGTGCAAGAAGTTCAGCTAAAACGAACGGGCCTTAATAATTCGAATCTTCATTCGAGAGCCGAATAAGGCGCTCGCGCATTGAAATTTAGGCTGTTCTTCCGAAAATCGTCCATGCTCCGATTTAGGTGAAACTTTGTGAATATAGGTTTTTTTCAAATAAAAAAGACATATACCAAACGGATTTTTTGCGACTCCAAAGTTTAGCAACATTTTTAACATTTTTAACTTGCTGCCTCCGCGCATACACTTTCTACATGCGAAACGAGGTGCCACATTGGGTTTACAACGTTTCTGATTTTCTGAAGTTTCGCCAATGATGTTTATATGTTATGACTTTGACGGGTATGATTTTATGGTAGTTTACATTACTTGAGAGCTGTTTTGGTTTATTGCAATATACTGAGTTAGTTCGCTCACGACAAGAGCTGTGTGCAAACGTGTTTCTCAGATAAGGATTTAAAATGACTACTGTACAATAATACACAGGACATAAGAAAAAGATGTGAAAAAATATTTAAAAAGTTAGTGCTAAACTTTGGAGTCGCAAAAAATCCTTTTGGTATACCTATGTCTTTTTTTATCTAAAAGGAACCTATTGACAAAGTTTGACCTAAATCTGAGCATGGACGTTTTCGGAAGTTTCGCCGAAATTTATTTTTTAAACGGAGATTCAATGTTCTTTGTTCCAGTGTACGACGCCTCGGTTAAATTCCCGTCAGGCATGATCACCGGCAATTACAAACAGCTGGGTAATTTTGACGAATGCTTACAAGTGAAGACCGAACACGGGTTCGTCGGGCAAGCTTGCAACGCAGCGGTGCAGTTCGAGATCTTCGAAGACAACAAGACGCGACGTGAATTGGATATGGGAGACCTGCTTATGAACGTCGCTATCGCGTCGGTGAGTTATCACAATTATTGCATTATTGCAATTATCATTTCGAGCGTACAACAATATACAGTAAGCGAACATAAGTTCAATCCGGCTTATATTATATCTATCGTCTGAGCTTGTAAAATGTAAATAAATTGAAGTATACGAAAGATATAAGTAAGAATAAGAATTAATATTGCTTCTAATAAAACCCATATAGACATTTTTAATCTAAATAGTATGATCTAAATAATATTTAAAATAATATATATATATTTAATCTAAATAATTTTATTTTTATTCATGGACATTAATACGATATTATAATATACATGAATAAAATGAAACTTTATTTACTCAATAAATTTCATAAAAGAGAGAGAGACGATAGCTCCATATAGTTTCCGAAGTATTTTTAAACAATAAAACGCTCATAAGAGCGAGTTTATGTCGCTTCGAGGACTAAACGTAAGTATCTTATGGCGTAGAATGCGACGAAATGGACTTCCGGCGAATCGACTCAATACGAATGGATGTTTTGCGTTCCGTCCACCTGCAATTATACGGAGATACAGGAGGCTCTCGAGATCACGCTCGACCCATTGAAAGTCGAAGGGCGTGTAGACATGACTATCACCGTTTCTAAGGAATCATGCTATACCATTGAGACCGTTCAGACAACGTGGAACATTGGCGATTGGTGTTACACGTAATGAAGCTCTCTATAATTATCGTATAAACATTTATCTCTCTGCAATAATATGCTTAATTTGTATAACGTTCGAAAACTTCAGATCGATTCTTGTGCTGTTCGCATTGATCATCATAGCCAGCACGGGATACGATATTGCGATGCAACGGCGTGCTAGCGCGTCGGAAGGTAGGATATAAAAATATAAAAGCATGTTTATCCTTTAGATTTAGTCCTTTCAATATTTTTCTCACATTTGATGCGACAAAGTTGGTAAATTTAAGTCAATGCAGTTGATTACTGAGTTTTACGAAATCAATCTTGGAAATTAATTATATATCTATTGAATATTGAGAAAGAAAAAAAGAGCTGAGACTAATTTCAAGGTTTAATTAATGTTAATTATTGATTATTAATAAGATTGCTTTATACATACACTATAATATACGCTATACGATGTCTAATATTGATGTATAATGTTAAACTGCATATTGCGGTATTTTTTTCTTTAATAAGAGCAATGTCATCCGGGGAGCCGGGACTAATAGAGATAATGATCCTGATAATTTCTCGCGCAGGTATTTTTGCGGCGTTTTCTTTGTACAAGAATGGAAAAGAACTGTTGAAAACTGAGAGACGTCCGGGAACTATTCGCTGCCTAGACGGCTTGCGCTTCGTCAGCATATGCTGGATCATTTACGGTCATACCTATTACATGAAGGTCGTTGATGTCAATATGAACCTCACGCAGATTCCACGCGTGAGCTATACAATTTTAATTTTTATACAATTTCACATGAGAATTGACTGAGAATACACTACGTGTCCCTATTTTCGCAACTTATGTCATCGAATTTAACTTTTGCGTTAATAAATACAGTAAAAAGTCACATTGTTCTCTGTTAAATCTCAAAATTCTGCGCCTTAATCGTCTCAATTGTGAAAAATCATTCTTATCCTTATCAAAAAAGATGCACCACGATTGGAACAACATGCTGGTGCTTAACGGCAACATCGTCACGGATACCTTCTTCCTTCTGAGCGGGCTCCTACTCGCTTACAACGAACTGTTGAAGAAGGAACGAGCCTTAGAGTGGCGTTTCGACGTGATAGGACTTTATCTTCATCGTTATGTAAGGTACGTATATGTATACGCAACCGAAATCACCCCCCGGCAATTTAAGTTTCCAACATATTCCATTACGTCAACAAATTATATTCGTCGGTCTCATACGCACGTGCTGTTTAAAGAAATCATATAATTTGTAATTTTTATTTTCTCTTTATAATAATATCGTTTGATCTCCCCTGTTTTTTTTTTCTTATTTTTTTTTTAATCTCTTCGAACCACTGATCGTTTCTCCTTTTGTCAGATTAACACCGGCCTACGCGATGATGATCGGTTTTTATGCCACTCTGTTCTACAAATTCGGTACAGGCCCGCATTGGGACACCTGGGTCGGTACTAACCAAAACTTCTGTCGCGAGAATTGGTGGACCAACTTGCTCTACGTTAACAACTATGTCAACGTAGCGAACATGGTAGACCAGCTCTTTAAGTTACTCCTTTACGTATACCCTTGTATATTTTTGCGTATTACTTGCCATATTAAATTGCTCATTTGCTGCAACAATGACATAACTCAAAAAACAAAGTTTTCCTAGAAAAAATGGGTTATCTTGAATGTCTTGAATCATTAGAATTTTGTAATATCATTTTTAAATGCGATTTTGGCGTAACTGATAGTAGAAAAATAAAAGTTTAACTCTTTATTCGGTATATTGAATGTTCACCATTCTTTTACAAACAACTCAAAAAATGGCAAGTTTTGAGTTATGTCGTAGCAAATGAGCGAAATATGTACAGCAATCGTGTGTTTGAACGTGTAGTTAACAATTATTGTGTACGTAGTGCAAACGGTAGTCTATATACGAATGCTGCATATATTTTTTTATCGTAATATTCTTTTTTTTTATTTCTCTTTAATTTTTGGATTTATTGAGTGTTGTTTCGCGCTTTCAAAATTTTTCCGATTCGCGTACTTACGCGAAAATATTACTCTTTTCTTACGTTTGCTTCTAGTGCATGTCCCAATCCTGGTACCTATCGACCGATATGCAGTTTGTTTGGCTGTCGCCGCTTGTACTGTATCCTATGCTCAAGTTTAGAAGTCTGTTCTTCACCATTGTTTTGGCCGTCTGTTTATTTCTTTCGGTCCTCGTGCCCTTTGTTATAACTTATTATTTCGAACTAACGGGCACCATGCTCTATTACAAGAGGTAAGTGTAGAATTTCAACTGCGCTTTCGCTTAGAAAATATTTCATTAACACATTTTTAATTTGAACATTTTAAAAAATCTCTCAAAATTAATTTGATTGAGTTTTATATATATATATATATATATATAACGTTCTTTCAATTATCTAATTTTAATTAGATTTTTTATTTAGTTTAGCATTTAAATATTTATTATTGCGGTCTCTTAATATAGATCCAATCTGTGGGTCCTTTTATATCACGCGAGACTTTCAGAATTAATTATCAAGCAACTATGAAAGATCGTGCAAGATTACTTCGTTTTAAGTGATGTTTATTTCTACGGAGATGGAAATTGCAAGGAAATTGTACGAAATTTCTTGATTGCCGGATTTTAGTAATTTCGTGATCTCAACAGGATGTTGTATTTCGTAGGGAGGAGGACGTAATCCAGGTTTATCTGAAGATCTATATAAAGACATACAATAGATTTGGGCCTTACGTCATTGGATTAGGCCTTGGATACTTGTTATATAAGACGCGATCTTGCAAAGTCAAGTTATATACTGTAAGTACGATTTACACAATTATGTTTAGTACTCTCATGTTTGTTTTATTTCATTATTTATTAATTGTCTTCTATATGACATCTACGCGCAGAACTAATATTTATATCTTATATAATAATCGAGGTTAAGCGGATTAAAGTTAAAATATTTTCCATAAGAAACCTGAAATATATTTTTTTCTATAACTTATATGTATTTTATATTAATATTTTTAATATTAATATCATTTTTCCGCATATTAGATCTTGCGTCGGCTCTCATAGCCCATTATTTACTTAATTTGTTTAATATTTTTATAAATAGAACGCATATATTCAAATATCTTAAATTTGAAGAAATCATAAAATAAACCGTTGGTTGTAAAGTCGCTAAAAAAAGGCCTTTATAAATCACAGTGGTGCGTGATTCTCGGCTGGCTGATCGCGATTTTGGCCGGCCTCTCGGTGATTTTCGGACCGCGAGGCATGTACTTCGACACTCACGTGTACAACAGGCTGGAGGCAAGCTTCTACGCCGGTTTCCATCGTCAGGTCTTTGTACTCGCGGTCTCCTGGATAATCTTCTGTTGCATAAATGGATACGCAGGTGATGATTGCGCGCGTTCGCGAGATAATTACTAAACCGGATTACGTCAACGCCAGTCTCTAAAAGTCATAATCGTTTCAAGGTCCCATCAATTATTTACTTTCTTGGCATGGATGGATTCCGCTCAGCAAATTGACCTACTGCGCTTATCTCTCTCATTATCTGGTCATACTATCACACGTCGGAGCCGTTCGAACACCCGGCAATTTAACACAGATGAATATGGTGAGTAAAAAAAGAGTGGAAACATTTTTAAAATATTGCGTCAAAGATAATAAAAACAGACGCCTCGGTGATTAACTGGTTAAGCAATATCATTAAATCATAAAAATAAAAATTTTATCTCTTTGTGCAAAAAAGTGTGATATTTAACTGTAATTAACGATATTTATTTTATTTAGTTCTACAGTGAAACTATGTGCAAACTTTTAAGTCTACTATTATGTCATATATTGCATCGCTGCATTTTGTTTTAAATAGATTTTATATAAATATGTATATAACAAATATTGATGAATACATGAGCGTCTCGTAATTAAATTAAAGCGCAAGTGTAATTAAGAAAAATAATAGCAATAAAATCTCTTTATTTTTATCAGATACGCGATTTCATGGCAAATTTAGTACTGACGATGATGATATCTGTGCTGTGGAGGCTGTGCTTCGAGACGCCCTTCATGACCCTCGATAGGATCCTTCTTGCTAAACGCAAGGAAAACTTGTCGAAGCACTTGCAGACTTACGACTCCACGTCGTCCGGAGAAATCAAAGAGATTTCCCAGTCAAAGGAATCGTCGCTCACGTACGACAACCCTGGTGAACGCGACGTTACCCACTACGATCTTATGAGAATTAAGGGAAGTAAAGAAAATTGCGCGAATGGCGTAGAATACATCAACGACGATGCGGAAACAAGTCTCGGTAAAATATACTTTATCAATCCTGTCAAACGCGACGAGACATGGTCGCAGCATGGATCAACAGTAAATTCCGATAACACAAGGTCCCATTACGTCAACGTCGATCTTTGCCGCATTTTTAACGAAGGACGACCGAGAGCATGTTCGAATGGGAAAGAATTAGAGTCGATCAACAGCGATCCTGCACAAAGAGCGAAAGCAAATCAGTGCCTGAGGGATAGTGGTTAAAAGACCGATTGTATTTAATCTAGTCTAGTTATTAATAATAGTTTAACAACACTATTATTAATTATTATGTAAATAGTTGTTGTGTGAGATAAATTTGCAGGATGATGGATCTGCATCCATTTTCAACAAGAGAGAAATAAGAGTAAGAGTGATATAATAATCGAGATTTTATACGAAAGAACAAGTAGACAAAGGAGCGAGATATTTTGTTTACACGTATATAATATATAGTACAGTCTACAATAAACTAGAGAAATATCGAAAGATATATATATATTAATTTGCGAAAATGTTCGCTAGACAGAGAATTAAAAGCGCAACTATATTTTTAGATAATAATATATAAGAGAATTATTTTTTTATTTAATCAATTTTTTATTTTTTTTGATAGTGATTATTGTGATAAAGCGAGATGTGTTATTATTAATAAATATACATTAGATTATGCGTACTATAGAAAATGTTCGTGCAAAGAGAATATGTATAATTATACAAAGCGTTACCGATTTATCGGTGCGAATTGCAGTATTAATCGAGAGAGTTAAAATTAAAAAATATATTTTATTTCACATCAAAAAAATTATTTACGATTTATTTATAACAATATAGATTTATTTTGTTTTAAATTATAAATTATATTTATAAAAAACAAGCTTACACATTCCTCTATTTTCTCTCTAACTCTGTCTTTATTCCTTTATTAATTATTTTGGTGATAAGGTAATTGTACTTTTAAAAGGCACAACAATCTTAAGAAGATATCACTTCTTCGTTTATCTCGCACGTATATTGTTTGCTTAAATGAAAAATGTTAATTGCTAATTATTTGCTAATAAGAGTACAAATTTCAGTGTCTTTATGAAACCTGTTTCAGAGAACCTGTTTCGAATTGACGAATCGCCAGCGAATCGAACAATTTTGAAGTTATTGGTAAAGATCGAAAGATCATTACCAATAACCCGTGTCGTTGTTTATTTAGGCCTACTCACATTTCTCTTCGTTCACACGTATTGTATCCTTTGAGAGAGCGAGCGACTCGTCCGAACGGATTCGAGCGCGGCTCAACGGCTCTGAAAGTATAAGCCGAGAAAACAATGCGGAGTCTGTGCGGGATCTATGGAAGTAATCGATACCGCGACTCAATCGAGATGAGACGAAGAGAAAAAGAAAACTTGTCTTTTATATTATACACTTTTATACTCTGCCGTTCGACGTGAGAACAGTCTTAGATATTAACGGATAAAATCGCGATTGATCACGAAGGAGAAAACAGCTGTAGTGTAAATTTGATGGCATCATTAGTGGGCGAAGAGTTGACATAAGCGTAACCGTAACGCATGCGAAAGACACCCCGGGGACGCATTTTGCTACCGTGGGAAAGAGAAGTGCGAATTTTCCAAAAACATTCAATACAGTTTAATTCAATTTAACAAAAGTGCACAAAAGTTCCTTGTAGTTTAACGTCGATTAATAAAATTTTATCTAAAAATCTGTTTCTATTTTCTTTGCAAAAGCAAAAAAATTATAAGTTTAAAATATGACATCGCACTTTATAGAAATCTAATAAACTTATTCCTTTTTGGTTGAAAATTAATCGATTTTAGAAATTATGCTAATAATATTAATATAAATTTAATAAACAATATGGACAATATGTTAAGTTATCGAAAATAAAATTTGATTAATCTGATTCATTTTGTTCACTATCTCTTTTTTATTATTCAAAACTCACTTAATTTAACTAGTAAGATTTTTGTAAGAATTAATCAAATTCACTCAGTTAATAATGCTGCTTACTTGAAAAATTTTCGTCAATTTAATTAAGTGATGCGATTAATTTAACTATAACAAAATTCGTCTACAGAACTTTTGCTCACTTAATTAATATAATTCAATAGATCTCTAGTTAAATTCAGCTATGTATGTGTGTGTGTGTGTGTGTGTGTGAGACCAAGGATGTTTTTCTTATTGCTGTATACACTTACTCCCTAAAGGGTTAACGCTAAAGCGATCGCAATCGACCGGATTGCACATTTGCTGGCGGAGGCGCGTCCACATCTGAATGCATTTCGTAATTGCGGAAGAATCGGCGGTGTGTTGCGTGAATATGAGGGGCTTGTGCCAGCCACGGGGCACAGGGTATAACGGTAGCGAAATGCATTGCCCCGTGGTGCGGCACCCCGTGGCGACGAACAGAAGGAATAGATTTCATCCGGATCGTCATCCTCGGGGTAGCAAGTGGTCGACATCTGCGTGACCGTCGTTTCTCCGCAATGAAAATGTAACTATACGGCTGTCGCTGCTAGGAAGGGGGGACCATTTGCGTAGTATTCCCCGCGCCCTCTTTCCCTCATTCGCTCTTTTTTTTCACGCATTATTAGCATGCACAATGAGATGCGTAAATGAATCGACGAGAGAGTCGTGCGTGATCCCGCGACGGATAGTATATTTAGTATTATATTATAGGGCGCGTGCCCTTGATTTATCACAATTAAGTTACAGTAAATAAGTAGGATACGTTTCAGTCTATCTTTATGATTTTCCGTTTCGGATAAATAGATGAAAATTGTACCACAAGAATATTATAAAAATTTATGTGACTTGTATTGTGAAACTTCAACACGATTCATAAACTTTTAATTTATATATATTTCTGAATTAATATATATATATATATATATATATATAAATATATTAATTCAAAACACACGTAAGATAAAAATATTTTATTTTGATTTAACTTTTAAATCGATGAGCTCAAAGCAGAACCAAAACGTCCGATTTATAATGATGCACCTTAATTATTAATAAATAATTATAACGTTAACTTGCGCATCGCGTTGTACTCTAAAGCCCATCTTTTTACTTTACTTGTTAAAATATTTTGTAATTTCTTGAATCCTTGACTTGAGTCGAAGATTAGTTAGTCAGATCGTTTGAAAAAGAAGCAGTTCAGCTAGTTTGCTTGAAAAATTGTGCAAGTTTCGAGAGGAACGAAAGCGGAAGAGAGTACGAGCGTCCGCGACACGCTTCCCCCCCCCCGTCGCGCGTTCTCCAATTTCGACAACACGGGACCGCTCCGTCGGAACTTGTACGAAACGATCCCGGATCGTTCGGGGCAAAATAGTTTCGGCGACTTGGCGCCGGCCTCCCCGGACGATTTGCGTTCCAGTGACCTCCGTGAGAAGAGGGTGCCGAAGGATGTTCCAATGTTCCTTTTCGGCGACGTCGAGCAGAGCACGCGTCGCGCGCTGCCATCGCGCCACGCAATAAAATGTAACCGGAGGCGCTAGGACAATGGAGTCAAGAAAGCCTCTGTGGTTCCTAAATGCTTTCTCGACACGCGGCGCAAGATGCAAGGAGAACGTATCCTAAGCGAAGGATATCTGGCGTGCACGTGGAGGAGCTTTTCTACCCCCGAGTTTCAATGTTGCGAGATTTTTTATGAAACGCACGGAACAATTTTTGTTGAAAATAATAGTCTTGCGAGCAGATACTGTGTTTAAAGATTAAGCTGCAAACGGAATTTTTAACTTTTTTAAGTAATAATCTTTCAGAATCCTCCCTTTCTTGATAATTAATTGAAAAAGTTTGAGGTCTATCATAAATTATTTCAACATTTCTTTGCATCAGTTAATTTTCACAAATCATATTATTATTGCCAATAATCATTAATAGTCGACTCTTATGCAATTTTTATTTTCTCAATTTCACAAGTATAGGATAAAGACATGAAACACAACGACACGTATTTAATTTTGACTTTGTTTTGTGTATGCAAAATTTCAGATTGTCATGGCAGCACAGACCGACATGGGAGGGGAAGGGGAGGACAAATCGGCACTTGGTGCCAGCGTGAAATACGAAGAGAGGCGCCTATAAAAAGACACTCAAGTGGTTGCATATGAGGGCAAAGCTTTGCGGCTAGCTACGTCAACGATTGTCCTCGTTTCCTCCTCGTTCGAATGTCGAAGGAACTCGTAAATCGTAAACGCGGAGAAAGAAAGAGCGAGAGATTCGGCAAAGAGGGTACGCCATTGGCGCCAGAAAGAACCCCAGCCTCACCACGAAAGCGATATATCTCACTTTCCGCGTTATCTTTTCCCACTTACTTTTTCGCCTTCTCGGCATCGATGCGGTTTGCATTATTTGTGCAGCTTGCATTTGTACAGTTACCATAAGAATAAAAAAAAAAGAAGAATTAAAATAATGTAGTTCCGCGTAACGTGACTATGGTCTAGCGTGCTGTGTTTAGAAAAAAAAAGAATTAAAATAATACATAAGTACCTATATGTATAATATACATCCTCTACTAAAATATTTTGAATAATAAGAGAAATTAAGAGAGAAAAGTTTGTTAAGTAATAAAATAAAGTAATTTATTTTTATACAAAAGCTTTCCCCGGTCTTGCGTTTAATTTTATTTCTCGTTCATTAAAGTATGCTAAGACGGTATTAATTTTTCAACATGGAAACTTCCAAGTGTGTCATTAAATTCATCCAGAAAATTTATATAAACCTTTCAATAATGACACAATAAAACGGTAAAGAAAATCGTTTCTCTGGTTTACTATTGTATATATTACACGCACGTAAAGTAAGCGATGCAATAAGAAATAAAACAACCTAAATCAAAATAACACACAATAAGATATAATACAATTCAAATATCAAGTAGAATATTAAAAATCTCAAGTTACTATGTCGAAAGATGCTGCGAAATCAAATCCAGTATAAAAGAAGACTTTTATGTTAATTTATTAACGAATAAAGACTTCTTTCCAGGAAATCGTAAAGAGCACGGAGAAGTAAGTACAAAAACGAATAAAATTTCAGCCGAAGAAGACTTCGCGTATTGGTCAGTAGAAAAATATAGATATCGGGTTACATGTAAGGGATACGAGTGATCGACGCCCACTGGATACAGTGATCTCGAGTAATACGAAACGAGGGCGTAGCTGAGTATTTCTTCATTCGAGCGTATTCGTCGTGTGTCTTCTACGGTTATATCCGTCTTCGTTATATTTAAGGTCGCGATATAAATAATTATTCCGAATAATCCGATGAGCGACGATTCGATTATCGAAATGGATGAACCAAGCGCATTCTTCTAATTCTGCAGATGACGAAATTAGTCGGTCATCGTAAAATGAATTACAAACACTAGCCTGTTAAATTTTTAATTGGCCAAATTAACGTAATAGTACATTAGAGAGTGCGATAGCTGTTATCAAGATTGTTAAAAATAATCCGTTAATTTTTCTCATGCTGTTATTATGTTGCATGTTGCTTATTTCGCAATAAATGCACGTTGACAGCCCGAGGTTTTTTTTATATATACGTTAATTCGATCCTCCGACGATATGCGTCGACGGTAACGGGTCGTGACAAGAATTGGCTTTTTGCGAGTGCAAGTAACACCAGCCTGGGAAAAAGGCAGATAAGGCCACTCAAGTCCGTAAGCGGAGTTCCAACTTGGCTTTATTCCGAGGCAGTGACCGGCGTTATTTTCGGTTCGTTTTGGCGCTAATTACAACACTCATGTGGAATGAACCTTTTATCGCGTGCAGATCCTCGAGAGAAGTGGACCCCACCGACACTTCAAATCCAAGATGAACGTGCGTTGGATTCCGAAATTAAAATTACACTCGTAAAAGTTCGACGAATTCTCGCTCGCGAAAGGATCTGCCCGCTGCATTTCAAGGGAAACATCCGCAATGAATCACGATCGTGATCCATAAGTTCGACGAATTCTATCTCGCGAGAGGATCTGCCCGCTGCATTTCAAGGGAAACATCCGCGATGAATCACGATCGTGATCCATTTTCATCAAAAGCGACCATCCCCGCTCGATCCGTGCTGATAAAATTAGTTCGCCATTTCTTTGCTGCGTTTCTTCCCAAAAACAGATTTCATTGACTCTTAATATCAACAACGATCTTTCATTGTATATTGTATACCTATATCTCACAAATGGACTATGATTCTTGCTGCGGAGAAAGACATGCAATTTGCAAATTAAGTCATCTCTACAATATTCTTGTTAAAAAATATTTATATCTGAAAAAGTATTATTATATAAAATCTATGAGAGCCTGAGAGAGAGAGAGAGAGAGAGAGAGAGAGAGAGAGAGATACAATAAAAATTATTTCTCAATCATCAGTATCCACAAGCAAAGATAAATCAAATTCTTGATAAGCTGCAATTTGTGGTCTACGTGAGCAGTTATACACATTTCAAAGTAGTCAGCGTGCTCGATAAAATTTGGGTAGCGTGTTCAGAGCATCTTTTGAAGGATACCTAGTCATGAATGAAACTCGTGACAGGATATAGTAAGCAAATTCGGGAAGAAACTAGCTCGCCTTAACGAGCGCAACAGAGGCTTATGATATACAAGGAACACGTGTACGACGCGGGCGTGCTTATATTTTCCGGCGGTAGCGTCACCGGAACACAAAGTTCTGAGATTTGGAACGAATGAGTCGTGCGCGTCGTTTTTAATAAAGTTCTCTTTAAATTCCATAGATATTTATCAATATTAATATTCATTGATGTAAATTAATCAGCAATATGTCTTATTACATTCTTAAAATGTATTTTATATAAATCGCATCAGCCTATCTATTATAAAAAAAAAAGAGCGCCATTTCAAATTTGTAATTATTTTCTCTAATCCTCAAAAGAGTCTCCTTACGCCGTCGAGTTTCCTCGATTTCGTCGGAAACCTCGACACTCCCTTGCCGCGGAGACACCTAGACGGGAATAAAGCAGCCACCCACGTTCGTGGGTGCACCTTCATAACTATGCTTCCTTCCCGTTGGAATTTTATTTCAGTTATAGAACTCCGAATCCTGCCTATAACAGCATCCGCGGTCGCGTAGCAAGCCGCAATCGTCATTTAATTATGATATTCTAGGACAAAATCACGCCCGTCTTCTTATTTTTCAGGGAAGGCCAAAGATCGGGAAAAGTATCAGGTAGATAGACGAGGGATCGCTGTTTATACAGTTTTCGTCAGGGAAAATTAGATAGACACGGACCGCTGATGGTGGACCACACACGAGCGTGTCCAAGCTCGCGTTCGTGCCGCGCAATCTGGCATATTTAGACTTGTAAAGACGACGGCCGATTATTAATTTTGCCCCTTGCTGCATGGATGACAAATTAACATCGTTTTGACGAATGGCTGCGTCAAAATCTTTATCTCTTCTATGGAGATTTATACAAAGAAACCAGCACCATTTCCTCGAAACTTATTTCAATAATAATTTACCGTGCGAAGTAAGTTTTAAATCAAACAGCTTAATTGTTATTAATTGCCGCAATGTTACTGATCAGAGGACATTGGTCCTAAATAATCTTACTTTTTAATTCTACGTTACTCACGTGGGGTGTAAAATTCACCCCAGCCTTAGAATTTTACTAAATTCACAGAGTAAAACGTTTTTATCGATCAAATGCTGCATAAATTGTTTCATAATAAAAAAAGATTTACACGTATCTCTTGATTAAGAAGATACATAGAATATTATCCACCTTTATTTAATTGTAAATCATCAAAGAGAACAATAAAAATTAACATATAATGTTGATGTGCTGTATAATATGCCATCAGTAATTACCTTAAAAAAAATCACGCGAGTAGTGTAAAATTAAAAGTGATATATGTATATAATAAAAAAAAATGTAGCAATATCACTTCCCATCATTTGAGAACGTTAATGTAAACATTACGTTAATTAGCGTTACTTATTGCGGTGCGGTAGTTAATTAGCAAAGTTATTACTCCTATACGCTTCTACACTTTTCGTCAGATAATTTATCTTCAGATTTTGGATTACCCTCGGTGGACGAAGATCACTATTTTCAGTTTTCCGAGTCGGAAGAGTTACGTTTGCGTTCGGGGGGGAGGGGGCCGCCGTCTTTGTCGTTTCTATAGAAGCTCCATTAATACTCGGTAACGCAATAAACTATATTTAGGGGGCGGCATGGCGTACACGTAGTATGATTTGATATCTCGTGAAACGCCACATGGCCCCTCTGAATTTCTCTTTTCCTCTCGCTCGCTCTTTCACGCTCGTTTTCTATCCGCCCCCGCTTCGTCGCCGCCGCCCCTTTTCCGTCTCGTCTTCCCCCCTTTTTCCACCTCAAAAACCTCGCTGTTTGCCGCCGTTTGACTCGTTCCCCGATCGTTCAATTTTCTAATCCGTATCGATCTCTCGCAATCGAGAAAGTCTCGTTCGAAAATCGGGCTTCCAAACATCGTGTCTTGAGCGTGACGAAATGAAGCATGACGAAACTAATTTCTGTCAAAACCAACCGCACTCATTATAGGTCGTCTTCGTCCAAACGAAAGTTGAGAAAGTTTTCGAGCAATTACGAAATTTTACGCAAGACAAATGTAAGTTCTATTTAAATTTCTCAAGTTTTACTGTAAGATCTGAAATTAAAAAGAAAATAAAAAGAAAATATATTGTATATTATAATTAGTATATATATATATATATATATATTGTATATTATATATAAGTATACACCTAACTGACAACATCGGAATTTGTTATCTTAATTTTCTAAAGAACTACTTAGTACTTTCTTATAAAAAAAAAAAAATAATAATAGATTACGTATACGGCATATTTAAATAATTTATAAACAAATTCATGCTTAGTCAGTTTCTTCCCGGTTTTTCCGAAGTACGAAGAATTTTGGTGATTCGACACAAGGTGCGACACTAAGAAAGAAAAAGAGGGATAAACGGAAAGAGGAACCACGTGTCATCGATGGGAAAATAAATAAATTCCGCTAGCTGTGCAACGATACAGCGCAGAACACCGTGGCCTACCTTCTTGTTTACGCCACGCCGCTCTTTTCCTAAAGAAATGGCCTACTTAACGACGGAAATAATAATTAGTGAACGTGTCGACGCGTTCAATGCACGGCCCGGAAATCCCTGCGCCACGAGACTGGCACGCGTCCTTTGTGTATTCTACTTCTAAACAACATTTTACTCTTCCGATATATTTTACGCCACGTTATACAATGTGTATTTTAAAAAAATATAAAAAAAATATTAAGAAATTCACAAACTGTGAATTACCTATAATTAAGATATTAATTCGAATAAAATTCAGTAGTATTGGTAATTTCCCAATGTTTTTTTTTTTAATTTACGAGAAATGCTTCAATAGTTACATTTTTCAAGATATTAATTTTGTATTACAATAAAATAAGCACGTATTATGTATATTCTAAATTAAAAATCATTAAGAAATTATTAAAAAATTTTTATGGAACTCTGTAGCTTTTATATAATGCATCTATATAAAATGTATTTAATAAAAATCGTAATTTTAGTATCATAGATATTGTGTAAACTCTACATATCAAAATTATAAATTTTATTAAAGAGATCTAATTATCAAATTAAAAAGTTTAGCTGCTATTAAATGTTATTAATAAATATTTTTTTCAGGACTTTAGAAGTTATTGTGTGTTGTATATAATTGTATGTTAAGTTTTAAATTAATTATATTAAAGATTGAAAGAGAGAGCCAAAGATATATATGTTTTTCATAAATATAAATCATCAGAAAGATTCTTCCAAGAATCGTTGAAAGGAACGGCGCGCGGCGTTCGATTAGGTCGCGTCTTCCGAAATGAGACTTCGAGTGTTCACCGGCCGAACCGAAAAGGGCTCGAGTGCATTCACGAGTCATACCGGGTGTTCTGCGGTTTCCCACAGCGCGGGGTAGAAGCGATTAGAGGCGATTAGAAGGTGTTCTGGATTGCGTCCCACCATCGCAAAAGCGACCGGCGTCAACCGCTGTATTCCTACACCCTGCACCCCGTCGTCAGCCGCCTTTATACCCCCGTGGAGTCAAGTAACAGATATCGAAGGGTAGATCACCCTTGGTTTTTGCGCCTGAGGCATCGCGCATAAAAGGCTCTCAAAATCAATTATGTAATTATAGCAGATAATATATGTTTATGTATGTGTATGTGTTTTACGTATATGTTATGTATATACATATATGCGTATATTATAACATACATGAATTTATGTAAAATTTATGCTGAAGAAATACAATCTAGCGACTACAGTTTATGATGTCACATATATAAAATTATCATAATAAGTATATATTAAATTTTAATTAAATTTTTTATAACAAATATTGTAAGTAGCAATCACATTTCTATCAAAATAGAAATATGAATGGAACATCTAAATCTAATTTATACCCAATTTGATGCAATAATTTTAAAATTACAAATAATTGAAAATAAAGTTTCTTTTTGTAAATTAAGATACGAGATTGCGCATAAATTTTTCCGTACCACTCAAAGATTTAACAAAATTGAATGTCAATTTGCCACTGCAAAATAACAGCGAATGTTAAAACAACATAGAGAATAGAAACAGTCGACGCCGAAAGCCACGGATGAAGGGGGGTTTGCGTAGAACGAGGCGATTCACCCTATGCGCCAGATCCCCATGCACTTCTCATCTACGCTATCACGATTATTACTTAATAGATATCGCGAGAAGCCGCCAGACATAAGGAAGACCCTTATATTATCGCACGTTATCCCGCTACTCTTTCCTTCCTTCCTCCCAACTACCGAGTCCTGCGCACATCTCACATCGAATGTGTGTGTGTGTGTGTGTGTGTGGTAGCACCAGGATCTCTCTGGTTGGTCTAAACCCGCCCATTGGTAAAGGGCTGCCTGTTAGCCAAAAGGGGAAATTCACAGGAGGGGAGAAAATTTAGGATACGTTGGTATCGTCCTTACGTTCGATTTTACTGATTGCATTAATAATAATTAAATTTTAAGATTGAGGGAGCTTTTATAAACGCTGCTTTAGATTGAAAATAAATTTTACTTTATGGAAAATCATTATAATGTATATATATTGGCTTAACGCAAAGGTATTTGTAATAAAATTACACTGAAAGAAATCGTTTCTTTCTGAAATTTTGTAATTATAAGGTTAAAACGTCAATAAAATTTATACAGAACGTCAAAATATATAACTAATATATTTTTATTACGATATACGTTGATCGAGGGAGGAAGGGGGGGTGTTTATGAGAAATCTCGTAATTTCGATTTAAGTTTATCCGAAACACAAGATACATTTTCACTATTCACAATGAAAATGGAAATGGTTTTGGGCTGTCGATGCCAAACGACTTCGCGATCAGTTCGAGACACAGCGCGCTGGCAGATAATCGTCGCTCCTCGAAGGCGCCTATCTCGCGGTAAGAGTGGTTCACGAGGAAGGCGATCACGGTCGCCTGGCATCAAAGAGAAAAATTAGTCGTCCTATAAGTGCTTCTTTAATCGCGGCATTTCCCTTTGACAGTAAACCACTACCATCGGCTCTGTCAAGAAGCTTCTGCGGCATTTGCCGACGAACTGGCAGCCGGCCACTCGACCAATCACTTTCACCGATATCTGCCACGAAAGACCGAAAAAAAACGGAAGAGTACGGATTATCGACTATAGAGGAATGTTGGAAAAAGAGCGATGGAATTTTTTGGAGAACAGTAACAATCCTTTCTCAGCCAACGATCCTTACGGTAAATGAGATAAAGGTCAATATTCTTATAGTGTACATTTATTACCTACACTATTTAAGCGTTTAAATACAAAGTTGGTATAAAACCATTATAAATATAAACAAATTTATATCAAATCAAATAAATAAAAATTAAAATTAGGTCTTTATTGCGAAAAGATATTCTGAAAAGGTCATCTGAGAAGACAAATTCTAGACTAATAACAATTTTATAAAAATCTTTTAGATCAATTAATATATTTATCGAGATATTTATTGTTGCAGTATAATTTTCCGTTTAAAACAAGGGAAGGCAAATCTAATTTACGACTAGATAACTAGAAATAATTATTTGGCTATTACACATTGGCGTCTGGTTTCTCTCGGAAATAAAACCAGACACGCTCGCTCTTATCACGGTTAATGTATTCACTTTTCTAATCGTTAGCTATAAATTAGTTCAATCTTGTATGTATCGTACAAATGATTGCACGCAAAACATATGCGCAAAAATACAAACATCCTTTTTGTTAAATAAACTTAGAAACGAAAGGGTTAATTAATTAATTAATTGTCGCAATTTGTCGTACAAATTGTCTTGTCGTTAAAAAGTGGAGTGAGAAGGAAACAGGTGCCGATTTATTTATGCGAACAGCAGGTTGTAAGGGGTGAAGGAAAAAGTCCCGCGAGACTACCGTCGCGCTACCGTTTTCCCGACGAAGTCCCTTTGACTTCGGCGTCGGATGTTCCTGGTTGTTTCGTTTTTAACTCGAGAGAAAACGAAGGGAAGCCTTTTTTTCCTCAAAGGGTCGATATATACACCGGCGGCTATTATGTGCTCGTTCGTGTCGCTCCGTCATCTGGAGAAGGAAACGTGTCATCGTAAAAGTGGATTGACCCGTTTCTTCTTCTTTTTGCGTATTACACGGAGACCCGATGTAATTATTAAACGACATTTAACGCCTGTCAAAATTTAAATACCACCGGGAACAAATGAGATGAAACTTAGAATAACGATATTAGCCAAAAATTTTGAAAACAAAACATAATAAAAAAAAAGAGAAATAACGCTAAACTAAAAACCCTCGAATTAGAGTCTGGCGTCATGGCAAATGTATATCCTTCTCTCTCACAGAATTTTGACAAAATCTACGCTAAACGATAAAATTTAATTTTTCTATTCTAATATTCGATAGACTACAGAATTAACGTGTATGAGTTCCCATGGAGATTCAATACTAATAAGAAACTATCA
The DNA here is from genome assembly GCF_048541705.1 of Temnothorax americanus. Taxonomy (NCBI): domain Eukaryota; kingdom Metazoa; phylum Arthropoda; class Insecta; order Hymenoptera; family Formicidae; genus Temnothorax; species Temnothorax americanus. The sequence continues at coordinate 2,211,497 of NW_027509253.1, forward strand.
AAAAATGTTTATTAATTATACACACGTAAAGAAATTTACTAAAAATCTAGGAAAGAAACTTTTATAGAGGTGTGATCAAGTCTCCCGCAAAGGCATTTAACTGTGAAAATATTTAACTTGTGAGATACATCCACACTGTCAAATTGGAGAATGCCCTACGAAATTTTTCCCTTTCAGGCAAATTTACGATATAAGAAATTCCTCTCCGTCCCTTCGCATATCACGCGCTATATCCTCTAATTTGCGTCGCAGCTTCGCGCTATATCGCGCCGATATCTCGACTAATATTATTACACCACGAGGAGCCGGAGCATTCGCGTACGCTCTAGTCGATTGGCAAAAAGATGAGAGCACGACGGCGATGGCGATGCGTCGCGGTCGGTGGAGGCAGCGGGAGGGAGGACGCCTCCGCGCCGAGAGGAACGTCATACCCTAAATCATACCCCACTTCGCCGTCCGTCGACGGCGGGCTCCCTCAATTTACTAATTGAATCCCGGGTTCCTCACAGGGGCGTAGACCATACCGAGCTCCGCCCGTTTTGACGGGGTCGGGATCACGACGGGTCTCTTCACGGGTACACCCACCCGTGCCTCGCGGCTGCTACCACCGACGACGAAGCGGCGAACGCGACCGGGGACTATACCGCATCGTGCAAGAGGGGCAGCGGATCGGTACCGCACCAAACTCCGCTTTCTCAGTGTCCCTTTGACTGCACACCCGAAACTGCATCGACGCTATTCGACGAGACCGCGCGCAAATATAGCGCTTCCTCCAGCTTCGGACGACAGTCCGTGCTGAAAGCACGCGACGCGATATCCGGACGCAAATCGAAAAAGAGACGCCCCCCCCCCCCGCGAGCGGGAAATAGAATCAAGTCGACAGTCGAGAATAAGAAAATAATGAAGTATCAACGATAATTTTCATTTCGCGGGACGAGATCTAAGTGGAAGGCATCATCGTCGAAAAATAAAATAATTTGTGTAATAATACAAGATAATCAGAACGGCAATAAATTTCATCCCGTTCAGACAAAATTCGAGTGCAAGTTGCAGAAATCTTCAGATGCTTGAGAAATATAACGAGATATAATATAAACGGAAATAATATAATATATAATAATTGAACGACAACTTTTGTTTTCGACGAAAGAAAAGGCTCTTCGCTATCGAGAAACATAGCGAGATATAGTAAATGACATGCTAAAATAATTAAATCGTAAAATAAAATATAATAATAAATCGGCGACGAGTTCAAGTTGAGAATTCAAAGTGAACGTTTTGTGAAGTTGGTACGAATTGTGACAAATTAAAGGAATCTGACGGTGATAAAATATCAGGCAACATGCTTGGCGGATACGAGGCGCAGACCGACTATTATCCGCATCAGTGGCATCAACCGTATAATTATGTCACTCAACTTCCATACGGTGAGTGCACACACGCATCCTAATTGACAAGATCAATTATTCTGAAAACTAATTTGAATACCAAAACAAAGCGCATTCTTTTACGATTTTTTTTCAATACAAACGAGTGATCTCAGGTTTAAGCATGATTACTAGAGTAGAAAATTTAAATGGACATATCTATCGATTCTTTCTGTCTTTATAGAAAAATTACATGTATAATAAATGGAATTCAAAAACATAAAAACATAAGGAAACGTGTCTCATGCGGAGTACGAAATTCTTCAAATTACAGAAATTCTTATTGATTTTGCGTGCGAGCTAAATTTAGGATATAATATGTTTGAGATTCGCCGACATATAATATGTCACTATCTTCTTAGCTATATCGTTTTATGTATTGTATTTATCATTATGCATTATCACGGATAGTATTTATTTTATTATTCTTAATATGTAATAATGCGCACACTTATTTACGTAAGTTCAAGAATGGAAAAATTCCGTGAAGGTAGAACTCGCTTTTCCAGTTTGCACGTGGAGGATAACGTTTATTTCGCTTCTCTCATCATTAATTCGTCATTAATTCATGTTCAGGCAAAACCTATCATTACGACCGACCGATGACGAAAGCAGTAAATCAAACAGCTTAATATAGAGATGGAGTAGCATTTAATGAAAGAATAATTAATTGCAAAATGCAAAAAACTTATAAATAAACAATGTACAAGAGCTTTTTATGCGAACGATATATTTTTTGCTTTAAATATCTTACGTATATGATTTGTGTAACAATTCGACATCGTGCGCAATATGTTATATTGAAATAAAATATATTAATGTAACGTATTGCGCTAGTGCAAATAAAACAAATATTTTTTTCTAAAAGTCATTTTTTGCTTATTTATAACATATTAAAGAGAAGCGTTACAAAAAATATATGTAGACTATTTTGACAATCAAAATTAAAGGCTTACTTAGGCTTTAAATGAATTGCGTATATACTACTTGCCGTATTATTTATTTCTATAAAGCAAATACAAAAAATCCAACAAAATATCAACGGAATGAATTAAATTTAAATATCATTAACCATTTTAAGAACCATCATAAAATATAATATTGTTTCAAAATATTACTAAATTCTTTATTGCGTAGAAAAATCACGTTGTTTTTTTTTTATCCCAATGTTTTTATGTTCAATTATGTTCTTATCAAAGGCCTCTGAGAATTACTATAAGGTCGAGTGTCGAAAAATCTGGCTGTTATTTTGCAAACTTCGCAAAAAAGTTTCCTATTTTTAAAAATCATATTCGCGTATAGTTATTACGCTAATAATTTTCGCGAGAGTCATTTAAAAACCAATTTCATCAATGCATCTATCGATCACATAAAAACGCGATGTGCACCCGATTTCTGCACAGGGCCCCTCGGCTCGGTTCCCGATGCCGACAGTCAGTCCACGTACTGGGGAGGCGCGGATTCCGGTATTTCGGGGGGTAGCTCGGGAGCCGGCAGTCCCACCGCGTCGACGCCACCCCTTATCGAGGAGATCGGCGTCCAGGAACCGAGTTACTCGCCTCTGCAGCAATACGCACACCCTTCGGCCGGCCAGCATTATACCACCTTGCCGTACTCCCAGGGGCAACAGGAAACGTCACCCCACCATCACCATCATCCGCATCACCACCATCATCATCAGCCTAGTCACCGACGCGAGCATGAGTTCGCGAGCGCCCAGATTAGCCAGCAGGTCGTCGGCGCCACCCTTCGGCAGCATCTTCATCAAGGCGTTTGCGAGGGTGGCGTGGCGCCCAGGCCGAAGAGGCGAAACACCGCGAACAAAAAGGAAAGAAGGAGGACGCAAAGCATTAATAATGCCTTTTCTGATTTGAGAGAATGCATTCCTAACGTCCCCTCGGATACAAAATTATCAAAGATCAAGACCTTAAGACTAGCTGCGTCCTATATCGGATATCTGATGGCGGTGTTGGAAAGCGACGAGGGAGAGGAACCGCAGACCTTCCGCGCGGAAATTCTCTCGAACGGCAGGAGGAATAAAGCGACTCAACCTAATCAAGTAAATAACTTAATTATTATTAATTATGTAGAACGGTGAAAGAGTTAGAAGAGAGGGGTGCGGAAGCGAAAGAATGGAGAACGTGAATGAAAGAGAGAGAGAGAGAGAGAAAGAAAAATTAAATATTGTTTTGCTATACCTAAAGGAGCGGAATAAGAATAATTTGTTATTAAAAGAAAGAAAGGTTTGATAAAAAAAATGTTTGAGTTTTGAAAAAATGAAAATATCATAAATTGATAACAATTATCTTTTAATAAAAGTCGCCTACATTAATCGATAATTTTATATAAAAATGTAAAACGCAAATTTTTACAACTGATAAGGCAACAGCAACTTAACTGTTCTTGTTAAAATATATACTAATGAGATAGCGCTAATAATTTTTGCTTATCTAGCTTTTTTGCTCCTCGTTCTTCGTTCATTTTCGTATTCGTGCATGAGATTATTCCTTCCGAAAAGTCCTAAAGAATTTCGAGAGCTACTCGAGGCCGCGTACGGCGGCTTTCGGTCCGCGGGCTCGACAGTTCTTCAGAATGAATTATTCCGTCTCCTATAGACGGAGTTTCTTAAATCTTTCAAAACGCTTTTGTAAGCGTCGCTTCAACGTAAACATTCGCCTCTATTAATTACGTACATTCGTACGTCGGCTTGAGAACTCGATCTTTTAGAGCCGTCGTAGTGCCTCGGGATTTGTTAAAAATGAATTATATATCGTCATATAATCTCATTATTATATAAAATCTATTATATGAAACCAAAGATCGTGAACAAATAATTTTGTTAAAATTTACATTTGCTTGATTGAAGTAAAATTGATAATTGATATGTGGCATAATAAGAAACAATTTAATCAAATTCAATTATAAAGATGCTGTAAAATCTAACTGATTATTGCAATTATTTATTACTTTTATTACATTATTAAAAAATTCATTGCATGAAATATTCACTGCAAAAAATTATCCGGATTCAGTTTGATTCACTGGATCCCTGAGATCGTTTCCATCGAAAGGTCATTGCCTTTAGAGGACTTGATAGAAAGTGCTATTACAAGGAAACAAAGAAAATTCGATTCGATTTTCCACTCAATCTTCTAATTCTGAACTTCGGAAACAATTTGCTTTCCTCGAACCCTGTATTTTGTGGCTTTCTTCATTTTCTGCGTTCGTTTACCACCCACGTGGAATTTCCTCTCTTCAATAAAGATCACTACAATACTCACTCACGGTCAATAACTTGGATATACCCTTCGTCTCTTATATCAATTTGCCTGACGATTATTGAAATTCTCCATATCTGATTTTATGTCTATCATTAAATTAAAGACAAAATGAAAAGAAGCATTCTAAATTTTAAGGTTGACCAGTTACATTGCTATAGAGACATCAGGATTAACTTTTGATGAGGACCTACATATGTCATCGGGTATTTTTGTTTCTTCGCAGAATGAGTCGTGTTTGCAATCTGCCTCGAATCTCGGCCACGAAGAACCGACGAAGAGCAAAGGACGGACGGGTTGGCCGCAGCACATGTGGGCCCTCGAATTGAAGCAAGAATCACCGACCAGCCAGATGCAATAAAATATACCGGAGACACCACTGTCAAAACATATCCGCGATATTTCACGAAATATCGCTCGAAACGATCGTTCCTTTTTGCGCCTGACATGATTTTTTTACATTGGAAAGAAAGTGTGGTCCCCGCGATTTAACGACTCCCGCGTCTTTCAAACATTTTCGAATGTCTTGCGACAGAACTATAAGAAATTCGAAATTATTGAGGAATAAAATAACGTTTTATTAAAAGATTCCAAAAATCTCGAAAAAAAACATTGACAAGTCGCGGCATGGAAAAAGATATAATTATTCGGTGTAAAAAGGGTGAAGTTTTGTTTTGTATATATAGCCACGCGTTCATGATTGTTGTGTATATACATAGAGTTTCGTTCCTTCTGTAGCAATCATACTTTGAGCCAAAGAATATTATTTTAACGATGAGTCTTTTTTCGTAAGTTAATAATAACGCGATTAAGTTATAATTAAGATCATGATTTTGGGTTGAATACGTGTCGTTGATTAGAATTAAGAACCTTTGTAAAGTTTTGTATATAAAGTATCGTTATAGAAATGTATAAAATGTCGCCAGCAATAAACAATGTAATAATAAAACGTGATATTTTATTTTTTACCTTTCCAATAAATTATTTTTGTAAATAAAGGATCTATAAAGTTCTCATTAAATTTTTATAGAAAGAGGAAATTTAATTGATGACCAAAACTCGAAATAATAGATATTAAAAATATTCTTTCACATTCTCACATTGTTTATATCGTGTTTTCTAAATAATATATGAATAAATCAGTTTATTCAAAGTTTATGGCATTGTTTTCATATACGCATCATTTTGTACTTTTAGTTTACATATATATAACTCACACTTCCCGAAAGAGGAGAAACCGTGAGAAATTCTCCTTCACTACCTTTTCCTTCTACTCTCTCAGCTGGCCCATTATATAGACGAAGAACTCATTGTGTCGAGCGCTTGGTTTCGAATTTCGTGGCTACCCTGGCGCCAGTACTTGGTCCCATGTAGCGTATCTGATACTTTACATGTAGCCAATATATCCCGGAGGAGAAAATATTAGTGTCTATTTGTCCCCAGCGCGCGACAGTAGACGGCATCTCTGATACCGTGTTCTTTGCTTATAATTAACTTCGCTCGTTTGCCAATCTTCAAATTTAAATTGTTACCGTTTGTATTCGGTTATTCCGCGCCATATAAAAAATGCTTTTAGAATCCATCCGACCTTTAGAAAAACTATTTTAGGAAAATTATATTTATATTATGAGAAAGTAATTCCTTGTGGGCGTTAAAGTTTTAAAATCTATAACGAGTTAGTTCCTTAAACATCGTCAAATTGGTCATGGAAATCTTAATTTCTTTGTCATGCAAATAAGTAAACTTTATTTGATATATTTCCATTCGATATTAAAATCAGATATCTAACTATATATTTGATTATCATCGATTTTAATCTTGCTGTCCCTAAAAATTTCGGGATTGTCAATTTACGGTTGGTCGTTCAATCAACCTTAACTAATTAAATTGACGTAATTAATTTTTAGTTTTTGCTACCAGGAACTCTTTGACTCTCCTGAGACTAAATATTTGCGATTGTCCTCGATATCGGCACCGGTCCATCAATGTCCATCGTACCTAAACAACGTGATTCGATGCGCCAGTCGAAGACGACATTGTTGGTTTTGTGTATTGTAAGCGAGTGATCGCGAAGCCCGAGGATCGATATTAGCGTGGCGATTGACGAGCCGTTTGTTTATCGCAATGAGTGGCACTATATTATACGCGAGCGTGCACGTCCGCGGGACTTCGAGAATGTTAATAGTTGAGCCTCGCTGTTGCCTCGCCGTAAACATTTCAGCTGACTCTTCCGACGCTGACGAAGCTTCATATTTTGTTATTCGATCCTACAATTCTTTCGTCCACGTTCAACAAATTAAATCACGATCATCGGCAGCGTATACTGTCTCTGCATTAATCAAAGTCGCGTTGTATCGACCAAACTATATCACATAGTTTATCACAGTTTATAATGTACATTTTTAATTCTACATTACTCGCGTGTATTTTATACTCCAATTATATATATCACAATTTTTTTATTCTCTTTAATAGTTTACAATTAAATATAAAGGTTGATGATATTACATGTATCTGCTAGATAATCTAGATAAGGATAACAATTGTTTCTTAATTAATCGATAAAATTAAAATAGTGTTTTATATATTAATGAAATATTAATTAAAATAATAAAATAAAATTCGACTGATAAGAATGTTTTACTCTGTAAGTAGATTTCTAAATATGTGTAGTGTTTTGCACCTTAATTTTGCGTATAACGTGGAATAATCAACGTAAAACTCTGTAAAAATATCATTTTCAAGAATTTTTCCAAATTATGGAATAAACTTTAAAAATGGCGTGTTGAGTAAAGAAAATAAAATTGTACTCGTTACTTAATGTCGTGCAAGAATTAAATAATTAAATCCTCTAAAATAATTTAATAAAATCAAAATATTCAAATTTGGAAAAAGAATAGTCTATTGTAAGAAAATACCGCAGTAAATATTCCGAGTATCTTTCGCTCTCGCATATTCGGCGTGCCAGTGTTAACCCTTTACTCTCTCGGCGTTCCTTGTCAAGCATCTTGAAGACAATTCTCTATACACTCGATTTCACAATGAGAATTGTTTGCGTGTCTCCCTGCTAATTTATTGCACGACTTCGCAGTAACGAACACAAATTTGTCGCTGAATTTTCAAATATAACTGTATTTCAGATTAAAACGTTAGCAAAGTAAAGTCCGCTCAAATTGCAATGCTATAACGAAACAATGCAATTTCGCTGTTTAATTGTTGCTTGATGACCAGAAATACTCGCAAAAAGCGCCGCAATTTAAGTTATTTATAAAAATATTGATATCCCAGTATTCAAATAAAAAAAATATATTACCAGCTGGATAAATTTACTGCAAAAATTAGTCCAAAATACTTAACAATTGTTTAATTTTAAGTGGCAGATTGATTAATGAAATATTTGCGCGAATTACAATTTTGATCGTAATGCAATAGGTGCTTGGAAGCGCATTCGGTCTATAATACATGTCGCGGAAATTCGTTTTCACGTGTGAGGAAACGGCTTCTCCACCGAGAATAGCCAAGTTCTTACGGTACCATGGGAGTGTTTATATATGTGCGTGTGTATCTCTCTCTCTCTCTCTCTCTCTCTCTCTCTCTCTCTCTTTCCCTCCATGCATCGTCGACAGCGAGGTGTTCTGGGCTTCGTCAGGGCAAGAGTTTACAAAGCGTTGCCGCGATTCACCTACCCCGCCCTCTTTCGCACCTCTACCCCGACATAGCGCGTGCCTACTCCTCGGTTTTCTCCGCAAAAAGCACAACGGAATCGCAATTTCATTCGTCGCAGGAAGAAATAAAGAAAGAATCGCTGTATCAATGATCATATAAAATCGTCAAAAATGGTAACCGCTTAAGCCGGGTCCAGACATGTATCGTATCCCCGGCCGTATCGTATCATGATATTTTCTTATTAAAATACGGATATGTTGGTATAATGATAACCCAAGGCCTTGTTTTTAATCTATAAGTTACGGGATACAAATACGGATTAAAAACAAGGCTTTCACGTACAGTTATAACCAACATATATCCATATTTTTATAAGAAATTATCATGATACGATGCATGTCTGGACCCGGCCTTATAACAGATATCTTTAAAAAATTGTAATAAATAAAACAACATTAAAATATATTACATGGTCATTATATTTAACGCTGATTATATATAAGAAGCACTGATATATATAAAGCGTACATATTTTAAATAAATATAATATGATAAATGCAACGGGAAGAAAGCGATCAGAAGATAGGTCAACGAGTATCTCAAATTATTTCATCGGAAAAAAAGGGCCATCGAAGAGCACTAATCTTTGCTGATCTAGAAAATTCGAGATATGGGCGCTTTCGCGAATGAGAATGATTGATTGCTAATTCGAAATAATGGTTCGAACAAACGAAGATAAGACCGAAACAAAGATCTCCGAGCACACCGTGGAACATCACAGAACGCGCAGTAATCAAATCACCAGATGCGATGAGGCACCCCCGGCAGTACGTCAGAGGATTTATCTCACTTTTTCGTATATTTTGGTCAAGTCGACTTATCGCACCCCATGATCGTCCATATCCACTTTACGAAAATAATTGACAATTGAGTTAACGCTTCCCGATTCTACCCAATAATGATAATTAGACGAATTGATTTATTTTGATATTTTAATGAAAAACTTTCTCTATCAAACACGTGTCGAAATAAGTGTACAAATTTTATTCGTATTACTTTTGAATCACGTGAAATTACTCATTAGATCGCGCTAATTAATGTTGGCCGCGCAATCAAGTTCAAATGCCGAGATCGCGGGTGATCTTCGCGATACGAGCGAAGAAAAAGACGAACGTATGAAAAGATATATCGTCACGTGGGAAGATTTTCGTAGCGCGCATTCGGTCCGGCAGATGCAAGTGCTCTTACATCGTGTGCGTCTACCAAATATCGCATCGCGATAAAAAAGTATGAAGCGGGCGTTTGTTTGCTTTGACAAGTATTAAAAGTACACGATGGCGCACGTATAGTCGGCGTAGGACGAGTGTGACTCGCCCACTTAGATCTCACTGAAAAACCACGACCGCCCATGTGTAGAGTTCACCCTAATTGCACGCCTCGAGTAAGGACGTATTCATTGCACGTATACGCGTGTGACGATACATATGTATGTCCCAAAAAAAAACCCGTATGCAATCACGGAGTTTCAAGTCATTCAATCAATTTGCATCTGATTTAGTGGCTTGCAGAGGCAACGCGTTAATTCTCGATAGAAATATTTCATGTATACGTATCCATCTCACTATCATATAAGATTAAAGAAAGAGACCGAAAATGCATGAGGCTCTTGAAAAAATTAAGATAAATTTCGCACACATTGCGATTATAATTATAAACATTATTCTTGGCAATTTTGAAAAAAAAAATATATATATATATATATATTGATAATTCGTAAAAACATATATTTATTCAATTTTCTTCAATTATTCTCTCTCTCTCTCTCTCTCTCTCTCTCTCTCTCTCTCTCTCAATTAATATTATTTCAATAGTGTAAAAACTATACGTTATCTGACTACAATAGAGATTGACATGACAGTAAATAATTAGTAACAATATTGCCCACACTAATAAAAATAAGAAAAACAATAATGAAACCAAATAATTTACAATTATTAATTAAAATATTCCAAGTATACAAAAATTAACATAAATTTGTGATTAAATAAAACTTTTCAAATTTCACTTTTTATCACTCGTATGCGCGTTTTCTTACGATAAGCACAAACTGTACAAGAATAATATATTAATATGTTAATAATATTATACATGTATGAAATTAATATACATATATGTAATTCACATTTCCGATCCAATATCACACGACGCGATTCTAGGATAATGTCGGATTCGCCCGACGGATCTGACGCTTTTATATAGAGAGAGTGCAAAGAATGCGAACTCATTGATCGCCGAGTTAAGCTGGCAATCGACAAGTTAAATCCAAGACTAATCGTTCGTTCAATCGACCGTTGAAGTCATTTGTTACGCCGCGTGGGGTATGAAAAATACGCACAAGAAACACAGGATTTGTAAAGGAAAAAAAATATATATATATGTATGTTGTGTTGTTTACAATTAGACTCAAATTAATTTTGCGAATCTCCGAAATAAATGCACAGGATTTGAATTATAGTGCAAGTTAATCGTTTCCTCTAATTACGTTCTCGAACAAAATTACTTCAATAAAAAAGGATAATACATCATGATTATAGGTTATTTTCAAGCACGTAAAATATTTATATTAACATGATCCAAGAAATATATAACCATTTAAAATGTTTTGAAGTTCCTTTTTTTGCAACTACCATTTGTTGCAATAATAATTAATATCAAACGTATCCCTTCATTAAAAACCACGATACCGTCAAATCAATTAACGTGTATACAGCAAAACAATATAATTTATATAAATTAATTATATAAAACAATAAGAGAAGTCTTGTTTCTTTCTTTATTAATAAAATGTACAAAGTTCCTTCTATATACACGGCAAGATAAATTTTTAAAAATTACAATCAATTTGCGCGATGAAATTAAGCTCATTCATAACTTGAAATAAAATAGGTATATATACGTTTCCATTTTCGCGCGAAGAAGTCGATACGACATTCCCATTCATTGGAAGAATTAATGAAAACCGCCGTTTTTTTCCGAGGACAAAAATAGAAGCTACCCCGTACGTAAATGCGTGGGTTCCAGGACTCCGGCCGCGAATCCTAACTCCAGAAGTCTCATTGCGTATGTAGGACAGTCAGCCGAGCCTCAAATAAAGACGAATCGTTTCTCGGCGAATCGTGATTGGCCTCGGGGGTGAAAGAAAAGAGGTGAGAACGGAAAAAACAACGTCGACGTCCTCACAGCGACGCAGTTCCGCCCCTATAAAACCCCGAGGATCACCATCGTAGCCCGACATTATTCCGCTGCGGGGTCTCGAGGAACGACGTATTCGCGATGATCGGCACCGGAAATACCGTCAGTTACGCAACCACCGTCTGCATCCTGGCCATGCTGCTCTGCTTGGGATCTCGCGCTTCCGGTGAATACGGTATAATCCCGATTTTTGTTCCGATATAACCATACGCAATCATTGAAGTCTCGATCTAGTTTTATTAACCGCGTGCGTTCGCAGAATCGAGGGAAACGGGCTCGAGCGGCGGATCGAACGACGGGAGATCGCCGAGCAACGATTTCGGCTCGTGTATCGATGGCAAGTGCATCAAGCGCACCCCGCAGGATATCGCCAACGGCATGTGGTTCGGCCCGCGTTTAGGAAGGCGACGCAGGTCGGACGAGAAGCAGGAAGTGAGTCCCGAGATTCAGATCCTGGCGAACGCGTTGGACGGCGTGCATTGGGCGGTTATTGAGATTCCGGGTAAGAAAATCAAAATCTTTCAGCGCGGTCCATCGCTCGAGCCTCATTAAGTTTCCGATCTTACATGTTATTTCGCTCGTACGAACATTAATTCTTCTCTTTTGTCACAATTAAATTTAATCGACATTATTGTTGACACTTCTTTTATTCTTCTTTATAAGTCTGCATCAGTGTTTCACATAGCGAGATTTTTCATGTAATATTAAAAAAAAAATTTATATATAATTTTCGAATTATGAACGATCAAAAATAAAACCTTAGCGAACAGTTCAAGCTGGCATAATTATTAGATTCTAAAATACCATTCTCGTCCAATTTTCTTTCTTTATTTTTCGATTAAATTTACAGTAAACTCTATTCAAACGGAATTTTAATCCCTTTTATTTCTCTCTGATTTTTTCTCACTCTCTCCTCCCATAAAATTTTGTTTGAACATTTACCTAGAGAAATTACTAACATTCTGAACGAGTTCTCTATTCTCAATTGAATTACATCAAAGTCCATCTGCTCATCGATCCGCAAATTTTAAGGTCCAAGAGGAATGTACTTCCAATTTTGCTCGCAATTATCATCGTCAAGAACAATAAATTTCAGCTAACGACAAAAGACAACCGCCTCAATTTACACCGCGTCTGGGACGAGGATCGAGCGAGGATCTATTCTCCTACGGGGATCCGTACGAAATCGACGAGGACGACCGTTCGTTACCGCCGATATTCGCACCTCGTTTAGGGCGTAAGCTTCCCTGGACACCGAGACTTGGACGTCAATTACGCAACGTACTACGGAAACTGTAAACGCTATCCGATAAAAGCTATAGAAGATCATTGAAAGTTGAAGAACGAAGTATGATCTTGTAGATTGGCGCGATTGTGAGAACCTTGAAACGAACCTTGAACCTTGAAACCACAATTATAGCATTATTATACGTAAGACATAAAAAAATAAAGTATATTTGTATTGCGAAAACTACCTGTCCGTTCTTCTTTTAAGAATAAACTTTTAATTAAACCGAAACTAAACTTTTTGCTGAAAAAAATTCCTTTTTCTAAAAGTCTACTGCGCCAGAATATTACATATATTTTCGTAGAATTCGTACTCCGTACCAGCAGAATCGAGAAATAATTAATAAATGGAATTGATAAGTTAATACTGCAACTACCGATTAAAAATAATAACAACCAATTGCGAACACGCAAATATTTTCTTCTCGCTACGATCGACGTGATATCAAAGAAAAGTCTTATAGGAATAGAACAGTATCTATTGCAAGTTTGTACGAGGATGTACATGGAGGATGATAGACGCTATTTTCAGCGTCTCGAGAAGGGTTGAAATATCTCTCTCTCTCTCTCTCTCTCTCTCTCTCTCTCTCTCTCTCTCTCTCTCTCTCTCTCTCTCTCTCTCTCTCTCTCAAGAGGAAGTAGGATGGTGGAAGAAAGAAGAGGCAGGGTGCCGAACTACAGCGAGTAATTCCTCGACCGGAACTACTGGCGAGCCATGTGGCAACGTAGAAGACGATCATAATCGTAAAACAGCAAGTCGGAGCAAATACAAGTTAGCTTCTAGTTCACGCTTTACAACGGTGCCGTATATCGAGGATTGCTCGTAAAACGCATCGGAAAAAAATGCCTTCGATGAGAGCTTCGGAATATTAACGCTGATCGTGGCAACACATTGTACAAGATGTTTACCGATAACACCAAATGCTTTCGCGCGAACAGATATTCTTTGACTAATCTTCAAACCAGTTTCTTCGGAAAATAATCTTCATAAAGATATGAAATTAATCATCAATAAACAATTATTTAAATAGACAGTAAGATCCTACTTTTTTGTTTAACATTCGATTGGTTATCGAGATATTTTTACGGTTACAAATTAAAAATTTTAATTTTTAGCGATTTTTAGTAAAAAGGAATCCGTTTAAAAAATATTAATAATAAATCTTTTAATATTTAACGTAATAAGAATGCGTTTACCGCAAACAAAATAACGAAACTTTGTATCTGTGATAAAAATTAATTAATACTGAAATCATTGATTCTTAAATAAGTAAAACAGAACAACGATAGCAATTATATAGAGACTATAGAGGATAAAAATCTTTGTAAACTCAATTTCGAAAAAAATTGTTAAGCTTTTAAAATAACATTCTCGATACAGGATTATGATTTATCGAGCAACATCTGCTCGCGTAACAAAGAAAAATTCGAAGAAAGAACTTTGACGATCGCGACGACGTAAACGCACGATACTAAATCATTGCAGATAAAATAAACAATTGCTCGTGCAAGAATCATCCATGCGACGTTAAAGCATTGAAAACGATATAATTACGAGCTCTCTCATTTCTGTGTTCTACGAGTAGTACATTTCCACGGAAATCTCTATACCATTCTTATGTCAAATGTCACGGTTTTTCATTGTTGAATAAATAACGTAAGGACGATTTTGGGCGCGTATCGCAGCCTCGATTCATCGAAATTATGTCGGTTGCTTTGTACGGAATAAAGATAAATCATCTCATTTGTTTTTATTAAGGGATATAAATAAAAAATAAGCTTTAAATCCTGCTGTGCACAGTGCGCACATCTACATCAGACACGTGCAAATCTTGTTCTCATCTTTATTAATTCTATTCTTAGATTATTAAGCTTAAATTAAATTGTCGTCCCCATCTCATTCCTATTTTCTTTAAATATTCTTTAAATGGTAAAATTATTTTACCATTGTTCGTAAAATCAAATGTGCGGTGTAATGAGAGAGCTTACCCGAAAAAAATTGTTCACGTAAGATTGTATATAAATAAGTTCATATATCGAAAAGAATACGGAATAGATTTTTAAAAAATTTCCATTCACAAACAACTTATGTAGAAATTAGTTTTAATCGTTCAGAGAAAATTAATTTAATAAATTAATATTTAAGCGGTATATATATTTAATTGATAATATGTATCTAGTAAATAATTAAATTAATATTTACTTAATATCGATTTAATGAATTAAATATCAAGCCACAATTCATTAATTTACTAGATATTATAATTTTCACATTTATTCGAACTAAATCTATTTATTAAAGCGTCTTCCCGAAAAATCAACTCATTTCGGAGTAGAAATCGACAGGCGTAGAAAACGGAGGCAGGAGACGTGAAATGCGAGGTTATCTCATTGTGACACGCGGGACAACGATTCTATTAAGATTCCGATGAATCTCGCTCTCGCTTCGAATTATTTGTTTCTCATGTACATACAATCTCACTCACCGATCACGGCGCACTGCAAGGAGACCTCAGACCCGCCAAAACGCAGCCGGGAGGGGGTTACGTACGACGTCCACAGCGCGGCATTCCTCGTTCATTTCGTCCAGCGACGAGGCATATCCCACTCGTTGCAGTCGACACGAGAAGGAACGGGGTATTCTCTCTCGGCTTGCAATCCTCTGTAACCGAATCTCTTTTCATTCATGAGAAAAAAGAATTACGATCGACAACGTCTCGCACCGCACCGGCCTCCGCGGCACCGCGCCGATGTGAAACGTGAACGCGTGTCGCTGCCATCGCGCGGTCAGCTGAGCCGTTGAACGCGATTGGCCCCTCGCGAGTCGAGCCCCCGGATCCGGCCAATCACGTTCGACCGCTCTTCGAGCCGCCGACGGGCGGCCGCGACGTACCCGGCCGCATACCAGCCGCACGGCCCATGGTGAAGGAATACAGGGTGTGCTAATGCGCATATATTTCTAACAACAAATGAGAAATTGATGCCAGATACCTCCATCTTTCCGTGACAGTTGAATTCGGTGTTATATGTCATTACGGTGTCTTGTTTATTTAGAAAAATGGCTGCATCTGGCATCTGCGCAGAACCGTACGAAATTCGTCTCGAGTATGAGACGAACACACCTGTATCCTTCCACCATGGCACGGCCGTTGAATGAATCCTCGAACTCGGAAACAACGTTACCTGTTACCTTCAAAGTCGGCGCGCGCGGCCTTGCCGCTTGTTTTCCTCAACGCTCGGAGTACCGTAGTATTACCTGCGAAAGTCATTCCTCCCGATGAATTTCGCGCAGATACGAAGTGCTCGTGCTCCGCGCGTCCGCGTCGCCTGAGTCGCCATGCTCCGTCAGCTCCGTGCTGCTGTGGTTTTCGGAACGCGCTCGTTCCTGCGATTGGCATTCCTGTTCCTCGTTCCGCGGACCGCGGGAAACACGGGAATAATCGACTGTACGCGCCGAACAATTTGCAAGTATATCAAAAGTGTTTATCGGAATGAGTGCGTCGCGCGAATTGCTCGCTCGAAACGGAGACGTCAAGGCGAAGGTATGTAAACGGCAATTGTAAACGATTTGCAATTTCGATACGAATTCGCGGGCGATAATCGGGACGCTCCGTCCCCGTCATATGTCTGGATTCGAATGTAGTCGTGTCGCGCGGTCGGTTTTCGCGATTGGTTTTTGGCATCGAAAAATTTTCCATTATTAATTCTTTAATTTTGTCCACATCATAAATTCAATTTTTTTTGCGGGATATAATTAAGATCAATATTCGTATAACGCGAAGTAAAATGTTTTTCTGTGATTGATTATAATTCAAAATTAAAAGAACGGGTCACAAAGAAACGATCGACCAATATTCTCAAACAATTAACGGAATTAATGAAGTTCTCTTTTATCATTGTAGCGCGGTCAATTTTTATAAATTAATATTTTATTTTAAATTAACTTCGCGTGTCGTCGTGCATTTTTCAATACAATTGATACCCGCGTGTAATTCGAATCGAACGTATATGTTATCCGTCGACGATGAGAGAGATAATAATTCGACAGATGAAAGTTTTTCTCCTTTTTATTGATTTCTGGTAGAAATACGACCAGATTGTAACAGGTTGGCCAATAAGTCCGTGCGGTTTTTTGCTTATAAATTTATAAGTAAAAAAACCGCACGGACTTATCGGCCAACCTAATATATGGCCAAGAGCGACAAAAAGTAGGTCCAATCCGGCCCGAAGAAAGAAGACTGAATATAATAAGGTAAGTGGTCAACATATTATATTGACCACAATGGTAGAATACATAAAGTAACAAAATGGTTTTTTGATATATCTTTATATGCATTTATTTGCTCAAAATAAAGCTGTTTTCTCTATATTTGCTCGCATGTGCGAGATTGGACCCCAATTAAATCGCAATCGCGCGCATATTAAAACTCCCAGTTCCTACATTTCCCACAAGTGTCACTTTCAGGTATCCCGCTGAATTGACCAGCAAATCAGACCCCTTATAATCATGTCGTGATCTTAATTAAAAATTTGTATATTAGATTTTACACGGGTAGGTAGGAAAATGGATAGGTCATATTTTTCATACAGCAATTACATATCCCCTTGACGTTCAATGTTTTTTTTTTGTTAAATAAAAATATCGTTCCGTCATATAAGAGTATGTTAATTATATCAACGAAAATGTAAACACTTATAAACTAATAGAGACAAATATTAATAGGATTATTAATGATGGTTAAATATTTAGGATAAAAAAAAAACAAATTGCAAAGATCAAGCTAAATCGGTCTTTTTTTATTAACATCTTTTTTCTATCAATGTATCTATATATGTATATAATATCTATATCCTTTAATACATATACTTTACATATATGTATAACAAGCATTCAACAAGCAGTCCCAAATAATAAACAAAACATTACTGTCCATTTCGCGATCATTGTAGCAGTATTAATTGACATCTTTAGAATGAGGATTTTAGCACAGAGAATGCGATGAAACGCGAACGGGCGAGTAACGAACGTAAAAAGTATCCGATCTGGTGTACTAACAATAAGTACTGTGCGTTTCCGATATGATCGCTAGTCCCACGAATGTCTATACACCGAAATCATTCGCTCCGCCACTTTTTATGAATCCGTTGCAGATGCTCGTAAGCTCGTTGGGAAATATTAAGTTCGGGGTTTATCGAACACAGATCGGGATGTCCCAAGAGACTTAAGCCGCACAGACCTGGAAAAGTCACACTTTTATTGACGCGTGATCATTTAAAACAGATACCGTTTGTAAGATTACTTTTCGCGAGATGACGCGACACTTTTATATTGAAATTATCTCGCGTTTACCTAAATATGTATGCAAAGGATCAGGCCGAGTATTATCGAACTTCGCCAATCCTCCGACGAGCGTGTCTTGCGTATTAAGGATAAACGTTTTATTCTCCTCGGCGTTTGAGAAATTGAGGAACTTTAGCAGCTCGAGCGTAGCGCCAACCCAGAAACTGTAACACGTATCGGACGGCTTTCCAGGCCTGCCGTTAAATCCACTGTCCTGTCTCATAAGGCACCAACGCTTTAACCGAGCTAAACGATCCCACGTCAACACGTCCAATACGTTAACGTGCTCTCTCATCAGAAACAAACTCGCTACGGCGCAGAATGTGGAGCCTCCGTGAGATTCAAGGCCTGGTCCTTGCCCAATACCGCCGTCGTACGACTACAAAGTATCGCAAAGTGAACCATCATCTTTTTTACACGAAGGAGGATAAAGATAACGACGCCTAGAAATCTTGCCAAATAACAAATTTTACAACAAACACTTACGACGCTTCGCAAAATGTAGTCGATAGCCCTTGGAATATCCATGCCCGACCAATTGTCCAGAATTGCAGAGACGCAGGAGGCGCAATAGAGAAATCTCATGTCGCTCTCGCATCCGGTTACCATGGCCGTGAAAGATCCATCGGGATTCTGACAGGCGCGGACCCCCTGGACGATGGACTGTCTGTCCACTCGACCGAGATCGTCGCCGAGAATCAATAGAGTCACCAGACTGGTGTAGGTCATCGCCAAGTGACCGCACTGGTAATCGGGTATGTCTCTCGGTATCGTCGTGGACGACTGGAAGCCGGAACGTGGACCGGCATCCTCGACCTGGAGCCGATAGATCCAATCGATCGTCCGTGACTTGGCCCGCTCCCCGATGTCGTCGAGCGAATTCAGCAGATCCAAGCCGGAGAAGGCGAAGTACGCTATCATCGGCCTGGTGGAGTCGAAGTCCGCCAGGCTGCTGGGCATGACCTGCAGTAATCTTTGGAAGTACTTGACGTGCTTCTCCCGAGCCAGCCGCGGCGTCATGACGAGATCGATGATCGCGCAATATCGTTGAAAACGTTGCTCTAAATCGACGTGGCGTACGCGCGGCACGCCTCAAGAAAAGCTGCACCCTGTCGTTGACGTTATCGTTGTCGTTGTTGTTGTTGTGTTCGAATGCGACGACAAGTCAGACGTGTGATTCTTCAGTCGGAATGCCTCTCGTTTCTTGTCCCATGCCCGTTCGTCAAAACTGTCCGAGACGCGCCAACGCATCGTGAATATTCACGCTTGAGCGACACATCTTATCCGCTACCCCTTTTTTTTCACGCCAGAATCAAATTAACAATTTCGCCTGCCTTCGCCGCCCGTCGAAAGCTCGATGTTTGGTTTGGTTACGTTCGCACTTTGCAGAATAGCCAACTTTACTAGGTTATAAATTGGTGTAGAGAACCGAAACCGAAACCAACCGAAACTTGCCGAAGCGAGATTCGTGTTGGCTTCAAAAAAGCGAGTATCCCACTCCCGATTGCGTTGCAAAAAAAATATCCCATCGTCGGCAAAAAAATTTTTTGCTCCAATGGCAAATAAAAAAAAATTTATATTTCCATGGCAGTTAAAAAAATGAAATGTATAACTCAACGTCGGCGCAAAAAAAATTTATTCCTCTCGGCTAACGATAAGATCAAAGTGTAATTTACTCCTATCTCGCGAAAAGAAAAGATTAAAGATTGAAATAAAACCAATGCCAATACTTTCCATAACATTTCTTTGCATATATTTGTACATATATTTATGACATAAACAACATCGACACGTCACTCGACTATACTTTGTATAATAAAAAAATAGAAAGGGAAACATATAATTGTCGATTATAAATTCTGTTACACATTTCTGGTCGTTGCAACATCGGGTAGATAAACTACAAATATATAGTGGCAACGATTATCGAGAAAAATCTCTAATATCTCTCCCTGTTACTCTGTATCAATAATAATAATAATAATAATAATAATACGAGTGCTACGTTTAGAAATGTACGGTCTCGATAACTCGAGCCCAAAACGCGACGGTTAGTCTTTAATAAATAAGAGCTTCTCGAATACCGTATCACTTCGCGACTCGCGCGCGCCTGTTATAAATAAAATCAATATCAAATAAATATCTAACTGGGACGTAACATCGACGAAGAATGCTAGTTATCGCTCTAACGGCCGATAATTCGCTAATAGAAACTTTCACGCAATAAATAACCGTGCAATATTACGTCAGGTCAGGTAGCGATTAGTCATTAGCGTTCTAAAGAGATCGAATCGTTATGGCAGAAAGTCGGGAGGCACGCCATTCGGCAGCGTGACGCCAAGCCTGGTTGTCATGCAGGACGCGACCTTGCATCCCAATTCTAGGCAACTCTTCGGGTCCCAGTGAGCCAGGACGCCGGCCAGGAAGCCAGCCACCAGAGCATCGCCGGCGCCCGTTGTGTCCACGATAGGTGTCTTAGGCACAATGGGTTGCACCTGGATGCGACAATTGTACGAACGAATTGAACTCTTTACTCCCCCTCCCCCCATCTCTCTCAAAATTGTTTTTACTTATTTTCTCGTGACCGGAACGAACCTGAACGGATTGTCCTCTACCCCAGACGATAATCGCCGGCGCGCATCCGCCGCGCGTCATGATGAATATACCGTCGTCGGCCAGCCAATCCTTACCGTTAGCGCTAGAAACGTCCATCGTGATCCTTTTCAAGCTATTTAGTAGAAAAGGTATATCGGCGACGTCGTCGTACTTGACGTTCAACGCTTGAGCTAACGCGATCATCTCCCTCGCGTTGCCAAACACAATCTTGGCGTGGCCAACCATCTCGCAAATGGCCGCTTGATGATCCTTCAAAAATTAGACAAGCTCGATTAAACAAAGATTAATTTAGATATTAATTTGACGTGCTGATTATATTATTTAATGTACGTTAATATTTTACATCTCATACCTGGAATATGTAGAAGGAATTAAGATTGAACGCTACGATAATATTCTTCTCCTGCGCCCGCTTGACCAGTTCCTTGGCCACGTCCAGACTGTGCGTCACGAAGTATCCTTCGATATAAATTATTTTTATACCATCTAACTGCGGATTGGCCTTTTTCAGATCGTCCAGCGTGTACACGCTAGCTGCGCCAAGATTAGCGACGAGGCTGCGGGACGTACCGCACACGAGAGAAACGCATAGTCCGGTAGGCAACGTTGGATGTACGGAGTACCTGATAAAACATATACGTTATAGATTTTAGAGATGTCATATTCCGTGAAACTCTTAGCGCCTCTTGCGCGTATTACGATAAAGTTACCAACCTCGCGTCCACCCCCGCAAGTCGAACTAATTTTTCTAAGATCGAACCTCTTCGATCGTTCCCGAGACCACCGCAGAAGACACTGATTTGAGACTCGTGGGTCTCGTCGCAGAGCCACTGCAAGATCCTCAATGTATTCTGCGCAGATCCTCCGGGATTTGTGTATTGCTCTATTCTGTGGCACATAAAATTGTTTATATTTATTATTTATATTATATACATATATGCACAATCTAATTCTCATATTACTTATTACGTTATATGTATATCTTTTATAAATGATTATATAATATGTATAAATAAAAACTTAAAAAAATATTGATGCTTGCACTGTATATATTTTTACGTAACCATACACGCATAATATTGTCTCATAAATATAATCTATTAAATATATTTGCAATTATATTGTGCAATTTCTTGTTGTTGTGAACAAATGTCACAATTTATCTTCCACATTTCATTCCATTAAAAATAAATTGCTGAATGAAAAACGTAAAGAGTACAAACATACTCTGGACACACGTGACAGCAAATTTGAATTAAAATGCTTCAGAAAATTGAGATTTACATACAGCGCAAACATAAAACACGTTCTAACAAATGTATTCGTTAACTCTGGTGGCAAATCTGCGATCAGTTCCTGCAGCTTCTTCTCGCACAGCTCCGTCTCGCCGTCTATCTTGAGGCTGTACTTCCCGATCAGCTCGTCGTTCTTCAGTATCACGAGAATGTCCAGCAGAGGATTGCCGAAGGCTATGACCGTCGGGGAGTCCAATCGCGCGATGGTCTTCCGCAGTGGGATCTTCTCTACCATCTTTCGTATCGAGGAGCGAGTTTCAAACGTCAGCTTCCAATATAGGCGTGTTGAAGATACAAGGAATTAACGATACGAGCCCATAGAAAATTAAAAGCGTCGATCGGCGGCAAACTACTTACAAGGTCGGCAGAACCTTTCGAAACATCTCCTAACGATCTCTTTGCAAACAAACAATTATAAATTATGAAATTGCGAAAAAGTCGTCGCGAAGAAACACTCTTTAATGAAGTTATTGCTGAATCGAACGAGAGATACGAGGCGTCGAACTGCGAGGGAGACCGGAGAACCGACCGAACCAGAGGCGGCCGGGCGACTCGCTCCGCTTCGTCCGAGATATATTCTCTCTTCCTCGTGTCAGCGCGACGAAAACGGTCGCGCAACTCAAACGTGCACCGTGCACGTCGGTCTCCCTTCGTTCATCTCGGAGGTCGCGTGTCGCATCGCGCGCTGTCCGTCCCTACTACTAATCTCTACGTCACATTTCTCATCATAACCTAAAATTACTCCCGCGATCCCGAGATCGTCGAGTACGCGGAATCGAGAAGGGATCACCTCGGAGCGCGCGACGCGAAATCGCGAGAAATGACACGTGGGCGGCCATCTTTTGAGTAATCTCCCACCAATAGGAAAGTTGGATTGGCATGGCTTGCCAATCTTGCTATCTAAGGACGCGACGTGCTCAATGACCCACTTGTGGGTCGCACGAGGCCGGGGTCGCAAGCGTGAATTTCGAAGGATTTTGCGTTTTGTTGTGCGTCGTTCGGACGCGATATATTACTCCGGCTAAAATGGTTCGCAAGAAGATAGACAATCGGACACGGGTTTTGATAGAGAATGGCGTTACCGCGGGACACAGGACGATGTTCGTCGTCGTCGGCGAGAAAGCGAGGGACCAGGTATGCGAAAACGTGGATGCACAATCTGTGCCTGGCGGGTCCATTTAGTCTTTAATTTAATCTGAACGGCAGATATAATACAAATCAATGAATTTAATTTTCTTTATTATTCGAAAGAATTTATAAAAATTCCTCGATATATTTTTATTCGGTGCAACAAAATCAATAGGAAACAGTTCTTGGTTGGAGCAAAAATACTGTAACCTAGTGTCATTACCATATGCTTAGTGATTCAAATGCTTCGATATTTTCAGCTTCAGAATATACTTTTTAATACACATGTATATTAAAAAAAATAATTCTTTTAGGTAGTGTTGTTGCATCATATGTTATCCAAGACTGTCGTCAAAGCTAGACCTTCCGTGCTGTGGTGCTACAAAAAGGACCTAGGTTTTAGTAGCCACCGAAAGAAACGAATGAAATCGTTGCAAAAGAAAATCAAGTCAGGTAAATTGGACGTTAACGAGGACGATCCGTTCGAGTTGTTTGTCATTTCGACCAATATTCGTTATTGTTACTATAACGAGACGCATAAGATATTAGGTAACACATATGGCATGTGTATATTACAGGTACGTATACATTTTATCGTTTCTTACGCATCTAGGTTTTCAACTTTACCATTATGTCGCGTTTAGGATTTTGAAGCGATTACGCCAAACTTATTGGCACGTACAATTGAAACTGTGGAGGGCGGTGGAATCATTGTATTTTTGCTGCAATCTGTGAACTCCTTGAAGCAGTTGTACACGATGAATATGGACGTTCATCAGAGATTTCGCACGGAAGCTCATAAGGCAATAATATAACCTATTATTTCTTAAAATATATTTGAAACGTGCAATATTACAGTTTCTTACTTATTTTTTATTAATTTAGGATGTAGTATGCCGATTTAACGAGAGGTTTTTGCTGTCGCTGGCTTCTTGTACTCGATGTTTGGTAGTTGACGACCAACTGAATGTATTGCCTATTTCCTCTCACAATCTAAGAATAGAACCTATGCATAAGTGGACCGTTTCGGAAGAACAGTCAAACTTGAATGCTTTAAAGGAGAGTCTGCAAGATACTCAGCCTGTATCTGCGTTAATAAATTGCTGCAAAACAGTCGATCAGGTAAATTCGTGCAAAAATGAATTAATAAATTGTATAAAAGATTGGTGTTAAATGTTTTCTAACTTTATGCACAATTTTAATATTTTCAGGCGAAAGCGGTCCTTAAATTTATCGAATGTATCTCCGAGAAAACTTTGAGATCTACTGTATCGTTGACCGCAGCCAGAGGACGCGGAAAATCCGCTGCGTTGGGACTCGCCATCGCTGGAGCTGTTACCTTTGGATACTCTAACATATACATCTCGAGTCCCAGTCCGGAAAACTTGAACACTCTCTTTGAATTTGTCTTCAAGGGTAAGTTTACCAGATTAATCGTTATTTTATGGATATGAGGAATCATCAACGCGTACGAAACGTAATTCGTATATTCGTAGGATTTGACGCGCTTGGATACCAGGAACATCTCGACTATGGTTTAGTGCAGTCCACGAATCCAGAGTTCAACAAGGCCACTGTACGCGTAAATGTATTCCGAGATCATCGCCAAACAATTCAGGTGTGTAATGTGAAAAAAAACTATAAATTGTTTTATATGCATAAGCATTTTCGGAAGTGATATATATTCAATTTGCTTTAGTCCACAACAGAATGTCCGGACATCTTTGATAGTACCATAGTATAAATAGTACTACAAATTAATAGCGCGTTATCGTTTCGTTTCTTTTGCACAGTATATACATCCAACAGACACCCACAAGTTAAATCAAGCAGAGTTGCTTGTGATCGATGAAGCAGCAGCAATTCCATTGCCCTATGTCAAAGCGATGCTTGGACCTTACCTAATATTTCTCGCATCGACTATAAATGGGTAAGGCATTCAAACTTTCCTGGAGTATCGATAAATCGTCTACTCTCATTCGTTAATATTTATAGATATGAAGGCACAGGTCGGTCTTTGTCGCTCAAATTGCTGCAGCAATTGAGGACGCAGACTGTTGGGTCAAATAGCCACGATGGGAAAAACGAAAAGGAGCGAAACGAGAAAACTCTTATCGGGAGGCAATTGCACGAACTCACTCTCGAAGAATCGATACGTTATAAGCCGGGCGATTCTGTGGAACAATGGCTGTGCGACTTGCTGTGCCTGAATGTTACAACATACGCACCCATCCTTTCTGGATGTCCTCCTCCTGATACGTGCCAGTTGTACTATATTAATAGGTATTATAATAGTATATTATATTAATAGTAATTATAAGTAATTTTGCAAATGCTTATAACTTCAAAAATTAATATGTATTCCTCATTTTTCTCAGAGATACATTGTTCTCTTATCACAAGGCTTCTGAGTTGTTTCTGCAGAGATTGGTCTCTCTATATGTTGCATCGCATTATAAAGTATGTACTATATTTTTTTCTTAACAATATTTTTTTATGAAATTATACAGTATTAACTTTTGATTATCTGTTAATATATTTTAGAATACCCCTAATGATTTGCAAATGATGTCTGACGCACCTGCGCATCGTCTGTTTTGTCTCTTGGGACCAGTAGATGCCAATAAAAAGACTTTACCCGAGATATTAGTAGTTCTTCAAGTAAGTATAATTCTGTGAATCTAAATTTAGCTGTAATTACAAACAGTATAAACATTCTTGACATTCAAATATTTTATTTTTCATTGAAAATTGTGAAATTAGATATTAGAAAGTTAACATTATTTTTAGAACACATTTCCTGAATTATTTTTAATTATTTTATAATTGAATTATTTATTCTATTTGTAAGACATATATTCTTTATACAGAAATTTATTTCCCAACATACAGATTTGCTTAGAAGGCCAAGTTAGCAAAACCAGCATAAATGATGGTCTATCGCAAGGTCGTAGGGCAGCGGGCGATCTAATACCTTGGACGATCGCTCAACAATATCAAGATGAAGATTTTCCAGTATTGTCTGGCGCGCGCATCGTTAGGATTGCCACGCATCCAGATTATCAAGGGGTATATATTTCTTGTTTAAAATTTGCTAATTTATTTAAAAAAACATGAATTTGCTGAACGAACAATAAATTACAGATGGGATATGGTAGCCGCGCGTTGCAGCTATTGAAGCAATACTACGAGATGAAAATACCCAATATCAATGAAAGCGTTACACAAGAGCCAATTACGGAAATAAAAAATGTTTCCGATGAAGCGGTCGGTTTATTAGAAGAAACTATCGGTAATATGCGTGTTTATCTTAAATATTTTTTATTTATACAAATTCTCTTCAAATAAAATTAGTTTTCTCAAACACGATTTACAATATTAATGTTCTATTTAAAATTGCTTGCAGAACCTCGCAGTTCGCTGCCACCGCTTCTATTGAAATTGAGTGAAAGACATCCAGAACATCTGGATTATATTGGAGTGTCTTTCGGAGTTACCGAGCATCTACTGAAATTCTGGAAGCGAACCAATTTCGTACCTGTATATTTAAGGTGTGTATACGAAGTGTAATAGAATAAAAGATCGACCGATCTGAAATACATGCGATTTTTTTTCCAGACAAACAGCAAACGACATAACAGGAGAACATTCTTGTATAATGCTTTGTAAAATTAATGCGGAACAAGATAACGATAAGTGGCTACAGGCTTATTGGAGCGATTTTCGCCGGCGATTCACAAGTCTGCTCTCCTATTCGTTCAATACTTACGCAGCGTCACTTGCATTGAGCATATTAATTAACAAGACAATATCCTTAGAATCTATCAGTAAGTGTATTATACTATTAATTGTGTTATTAGTAATTTATAACGTCATATTAATAGTATTATAGTAGTAATAATGATAGTTGATATGGATTCCTAAAACCATTTATTCCTCTCAAGCTTCAGTTTTCTATTCAATATCTTATAAAACTTGCGCTCCAACGTATATATTAGAAAATTGATTTCTCTGCTTATATGCCATGAAATTAATTTCAATCGAGACATGCCTTAGTTAACATAGAATGTTTAGAGATTTAAACTTTGAAATTTATACCTGTTTCAGCGTTGAGTAAAGAAACATTGGACGTTTATTTTACATCGTACGATCTGAAACGTTTACAAATGTACAGTAACAACATGGCAGATTATCATTTGATTATGGATTTGGTGCCATCGTTAGCACGCCTACATTTCTTAAATATGATGGGAGACACTCATTTCTCGCCAGCGCAGTCGGTACGATACTCTGGACATTTCTTGATATATTATTATTTCATACTAAAAGTATTTGCTGTTTCTATATAACAATACGCAACAATTTTTAGGCAATTCTACTTGGTTTGGGCTTGCAACATAAAACCGTCGACAAATTGGCAGAAGAATTGAAGCTACCGTCTTCGCAGTTGCTCGGTTTATTCAATCGTATAATACGTAAATCCATCCAATATTTCAACAGAGTCGCGGAAAAATACGTCGAGAGCACTATGTTGACTAAAGACTCGGTTAACGGAGAAGTAAAATTAGATCCTCTAAGTGGACAAAGTTTACACGAGGAATTGGAAAGCGCAGCTAAGGTTCGCACTTTGTATAATTTATTTTCTAATTCCCACTTAACATATATGAAAATAATATTTCTGTGTTGTAGGAATTAAAAATTAAACAAAAGGCAGAATTAGAAAAACTGAAGAAAGAAAATTTGGAGCAGTACGCTATCAAGGGATCGGAAGCGGAATGGATTAGTGCGCTATCCGCCAAGCAAAGTAAAAATCTTATCTCTATAAAGACCGGCGAAAAGAGAGCGTCAGGAGGAGACGATAGCATACAAGAATCTGAGAAAAAACACACGAAGAAAAAAAAGAAACATACATAACTTATGTATAGCACGAAATAAATAAATGATCGACAGGTTTATAAATAGTTTTGAAAGTCTTCTGATTGAATAAATTTATATTTATTACAAAAATTATAATTAGAAAAACATGATATAAAAGTTTTTAACAGACATCACAGATTTCTCCTTTATATCTTTTTGTGTATTTGTGCTTAAAAAAGACTAGTCTATAAATATAAAATTGTCTCTAGATTCTTTTGCATAAACATTACTATTTCAGAGCACGTATTGTGGAACTTTTCGAAATGGATTCCGAACGGAATTATTCCGTTTTCCCTAGAAAACACAATAGAAAGAGGAAACAATAGAAAAAGTTCCATAATGCATGGGCAATTCTAGTCGAAGAAATTGTTTTCTATAATATATTTTACACATTGACAAATTAAATTTCTTTCATGCTGTATGGAACGTGAAAGCAATTTTTCTAATAATTTATTATGATATCTATGTAAAATTTTCTCATTTTTGTTATTGATTGGTATTCGATTTGTTTCGCGATTTTGCTTATCTTGACATTTAACGACAGTATTTTGAGATTCTTTATTTGATTTATCAACCCCATTGGTATGAGATTGCATATTAGAAGTCTCTTTATAAACTTGCGTGGAACTTTCTTCATGAATTGTATTTTCTGTTATCTTATCATCTTGGTATTCCATTTTTATCTTTTTCACCGGCACTTCGTCTGGACCTTCATCTAAAGACAAAATTAGTGCCTTTAATTGCTTTATAAAAGAATATATACCGATAAAAAATTAACTTTTAATAATTAAATTTCGACAAATTTCAAGATATTCTTATACTAGAAAATATAGATGATAAAAGACTAATATATATTCTTTTATCTTTTCTCTTTTATCATCTATATTTTCTAGTATAAGAATTTCTTGAAATTTGTCGAAATCTAACTATTAAAGCAATAAGCGTTATTTACCATCGTCTTCACTTTCATAATCTGCTACTAAAGTAGGTAATACAGACGAACTGATCACAGGTAAATTAGCGGACTCGGGTGCCGTAGATGCTTGCGGTATATCTATCTCATCCTCGTCCGAGATATTGTCAATAATTTTTTCACGCAAATCTGTCTGATCAGCCGAACAAACTACGCTAGCTTCTTCTTCCAAAACAGCTGTGGCAAAAAATCAATTTTATCTGATATTTCGTGTATGATAAGATAATAGAAAAGAATTTTAAATTATTATTATTAATATAAATTACAGATTGTAATTAACTTAATATAACTTGAACTTTATATAAATATGGATTTAATATAGAATCGAAATATCAATTAATTTAATACACTTGAAAGATCTCAAATCTTTTTCTAACGTTATAAAGCAAATTATAATCATATAGCTGACAAATTTATTTTCATAATATAACTTACTTAGCCCAGGAAACGAGCATAAACCTCTGTATGTTCCATTCATATGGACATAATTATTGTTAGTCTCGCGTGCACGTCGTTTGCGAGGTTTGCGTTTTTTCTCACGCGTGTTTATCGTTTTTTTAATTTTCGTGTGTGCATTAGAATTCTGCTTGATTATCTCTCCCCGCTGTAATTTTTCCAGCTCTTCCGCCTTGCGCAACTTTATGTTGTTCTCGGTAGGATACCTCCTGTTTCGTCATTCGAAACAATTTTTGTTACTTGCGCTCGCTAATGCATTTAGATTTTAATATTGGCGTTAAACTTACTTTTTCCGCTCCGTTATCCATGTGTCGATATCTTCCGGCGTCGACAGATCCTTCAGTCTGTGGTACAAACCAGTTCGATGCTGCATACTGATATGTTTTTCAACAAGCGAGGGATGCGCCGAAAACTTGCAGCCGTCAATCCCACAAAGCTTGTGTGTTCTTCTATGCTCGGAGAGATCAGCCGCGGATGGGAAATCTCTATCGCAGACCTCGCAATAACGAGGTGCGTCGTCGTCGTCACCAGAACTGACATAATTTTCATCTCTCTGATCGTACGGCTCTTCGTCTGGATACAGATGAGCCTAAAAATCACCACTTTCCTATTTACACGAAGATCTTGGTATAAATTTAATTGTTCGTAACATAACGACGTTGCACTGTCATTGTTAATCCTATGCTTTACGATTTATTGTAAAACTTTTTTTACTATTTCATTTTTATATCTTCAGTTATAAGCAAATATAATACCATAATCTTGTACGGAACATCTACTATCATTACCTGTTAAGCGATAAACAATTATTATGCACATCTGAAGCTATGGGATATTCAGCCGGGGTATTCAGAAATTCTATATAAAAATATAAATATTCGTTTACATATGCGAAGCGTAGATCTTCCTTTCATTACTTACTTACTTTTTTTTAGATTATTCAAGCAATTATAAATTTACGCATATCTTGTCGAAGCATTAATTAGTCATTTTTCATAAGGCACACGGTAGTGATATACATAACTTGTGCATTTACTTTTGCATTAAAAACTTAATCATTTGAGACATTTTATAAATTATATAATAGTATATAAATTATTAAAAAAATCTTTATAATCGCAATTGTATTTCTTTTTATGTTAGAAGTGTGAATAATGTATACGCATTTCTATTTACGTTTCATACATTAGCATGATATTTATGAGTATGTCATAAGTTTGTATTGATCATTACTTCATCAATATGACGATAAATTATTGAATTGCAAAAATCACAAAAGATTATTTTCATATTTCAGAACGATTGTTTCAATACGCCCAATTTCAGTGATTCATAATGATAGAATGATGGGGAACACCAGAGAATTAGAACTTATAGAAATATGATTTATTCTTACAATATGCGTTTCAATTACAAATTCATTTTCTTTTGTGTCATTCTATAGTTTCTGGAAGTCACTTATGACACATGATTAAGTATCTTAAATATGATACATATATATAGGCATGATCATTTATAAAAGTTATTACTAATCTAACAGAGCCACACGCTATGTCAGACTTTCTTGTATACATTAAAATATTCATTTTATATTAATAATGTATGAAGTCATTATTTCAATGTCATCTATTCATCATTAAGTCTGTTCATTAAGTCATCTATTTCAATGTCACGGTTTAGACATCGTCATTCCATTACTATTTCTTACACGTAGTATAGCTTGCGGCACTGTATACTGGCCACGTATACTAGATATGAAGAAAGGACTTTGAGAGAAATTTATTCACAAGTGGCCAGTTTTTACACGTCAGATGAAAAATTATTACATCTAGTTAACTGTCATATTACAAGTTTTTATGTAATGAACTATATTCAACATTATACGTCTGCAGTAAATACATATCAATACATATGTAAAAAAAGAGATGAGATAAATCATTAATTCTTACGAAGATGGCCTAAAATTCTACCAAGAAACACCCCAAACCCAAATTTTTCGATTTGAATGACTTTTTGTGAATATGTATATAGTGACTTAATATTAATAATACATGAATAATGGTATGCTTCATATAAATGAATAATTACATTCATTCATATATATTAATCATTATATTCATTTTTCATGTATTTGTGAGTCACTCTATATATCCACAAAATCATCCAAAGCAAAGCGTTCGGGTTCAGGCTGTTCCCTTGTAAGACTATTGTTATTTCAATTAGCTGCTACATTCTCAACGTTATCGGCACGTTTTTTTTTAATAGCGTACACTTGTGATGTAAATAATATATATAAAAATATCACGTGACTGTTACGTTGCAAAAATAATAAAAGGAAATGAAGGTCAGTATCTCTATACACAAAATCATATAGAACTCGAGCAATGATGCGGATAAAAAAAATTTGCTAGATCAAAACACAAGGGTCAAATCGTTCTGAAGTTTGAAAACAGATACTTGTGTTGTATCATTTGAATTATATAAATTCTTTAATAGGAGGAGTAGCCTGTTAAGCTTAAGACTGTGCCTGTTCGCTGGAAGGCTGCGTCTCCTCTGTTTGCTCCGTTTGCTCTGATTGTTCAGTCGAATTCTCAGTTTTCTGAACACCCTCGGATTCAATCCTATTGTTATCATCTGTTTTCTGATCCTGCAAAACCAAAGTAAGCCATCAACGTTTAACGGAACAGGCATCGGACTTTCGTCGCACGACTACTACACGTTTGCAGAATATATATTTAGAATAAAAACAAAAAGACGTACGTTTTATAATAATATATTTGCCATTAACTAATTCCCATTTCTTATCTAATCATTTAATCATTTATATCGTACATTTTAACATACATAGTAAACGTAATATCTTGCGACCCCTCAACAAACACATCTGAATCACAGATATTAATCTATGCTATACTTATAAACGAAGCATTAAATCTGACTTAGCTATTTTATCACTTTATGACATTTAATTTTAATATCGAAAGAGAAATAATTTTTCACAATCCGCCCTTTGTTATAATCCCTTTATTTGTTATAATCCGCCCTTGTATTTATTAGGAAAATCAGTCTGTGTTTACGTGCTCTTACGTGATCTCTAAAATAAGATTAAAAAAAATAATTACATAGCCTTTTTTCTCCTAATTTTGAAACATATTCAGTTATAAGTTTTATTTTTTATATAAAGTAGCATGCGAAAAGGATCACTGTGCAAATTATTTTTACCT
Organism: Temnothorax americanus; assembly: GCF_048541705.1. Taxonomy (NCBI): domain Eukaryota; kingdom Metazoa; phylum Arthropoda; class Insecta; order Hymenoptera; family Formicidae; genus Temnothorax; species Temnothorax americanus. The sequence continues at coordinate 2,244,357 of NW_027509253.1, forward strand.
ACATAATAATTTGTGCATTACGCATATTCTGATTAACACATACATATGCACACACATTTGATATTACATACACGTTTTAAAATAACAAATAAATTTACATTTAGTAATATGGACAAAGGATAAAAAGAAACGTATCATTAACACGTTACATAAAACAAGCAAATTTGTAGAGATAAAATAACATTATTGCGATGTAATATTAACTACTTCTCTACAAAGATACTTGGAAAAAAAAAATTATTTCTTTAATAATAAAAATATAAAAGTAAAAAATATAAGAAAATATTAACTATCCGTAAAACAGAGTCAAAAAAGGATACCTGTTCGGGATGTTTCGCAAGGTATTCATTTTTTGCATCTCTTATCATCCTCGTTACTTTGTTTCGAAGGTCCTTAAATTCCTCCCATTCTACTGCATCTTTGTTCTTTTTCGCCTTGGCGTACAGTTTGTTTTTTCTTTGAATCTCAATACGAATTTCGTCTGTCATCCATGGTTTTTTTAACTCTAATTCCTGGATAATTACATTTTCCAATAAGTTTCAAGTTTCAAGTGCCAGAACTTAACAACTAGTACAAACTTTTACTTTAGAATTTAGAATTCAATCTTGTCGTCAAATTACAGTTTTCGAATGTAACAAGAATACATATATCATTAGAAATTCCACAAATGCTCTTAAACTTTTATAAATCCATACAAGACTAGTCACGATCGTCGAATCAAATATTCAAACGAACAGAGAGCTCTTTTGAGATTTCTGCCAAGACTAACGCGATTCAAGGACGAAAGCAACTTGAACAATGCGGCGAGGAAAACAGAAAGGGGTACGTACTTCGACCTTGACCTTTTTCGCGTTACCCATCGTCTTGGCCTTGACATTCCCATTGCCCGCGTTGTACCTGGGCCTCATGGGCGGTACCATCTGCAGCGGCAACGGCGGCGGCGGCGGCGGCAGCGGCATCCGTCGGGGCCACGGTCGCATGGGAGGGCCGCGCGGCGGGCCGGAGCCACGCGGTCCCATCGACGGCACGATGGGCGCCATGCCGCGCGATCGGGGACCGGCCGGGAAGCGCGGCAGCATGCCGTTGGGCCGGGATACGCCGCCGGCGGGCCGCGGTGGCAGCGGCAGCCTCTGCCGCGGCCCGAACATCGGATTCAACGGCGGCAGCGGCGGCATCCGCGGCGGCATGCCGTGCGGCGTTATTCTACCCACGAACCTGGGCGGCGGAAGCTGCCGCGCGCCGGCCGGCGGCAATCTGGGCCCCATAAGGGGTCCCCTGTTCAGCGGGCTCATCTCCTCCGCGGCTTTCCTCCCGTTCTCCTGAAGCGGAGTCTCTTCCTCGGACGACGCGACGCGTACTCGGCTCCGATACGGACGTTCTCTCCACGGGATGATCGAGAAAAAGGTTCCCCCGACAAGAGGTTATGAGACCGCGCTGCGCGACACGCGCGCGAATCGCACCGACGCGAAGTTGGTCGCGCTCCGCGTGCGAGAGCTACTTATCGGATTATTCGGATCGCGTGTCGTTCCGGAGCGAGCGAATGTGACAATACACGCGCGATGCCTCGAGACGAGAAAAATTGCTGTGAGAAGCAACGTGAGATCTAAGATCTAAATACGATCGCGATTTTTCCACTTACTCGCACCTGCTCTTTGCCGTCGTTTTCGCACGAAGGTCGCAGACGTACGCAGATCGCTTGTGCGTTCGCAAACGCATCCCTTTCTCGTAATTTCGCACGTGAAAAGAGAACGCGCAGTAGAAAGGGAGAGTCGACCAATCATAGCAGAGAATTTCAAAATCTCGACTGTAATTTGCTGATTGGTTAAAGACGACCGAACTTTGATTAATTTCATCAGAGATTAATTCAAAATTGCTCGAAGTCAAATTTCTAACTATATAATTCGTTATATATAGTTGGAATTTAATTCTTTTTTTACAAATTTCGTCCGTCATCTGTGGCTCTGTTAATTCTAATTCCTGGATAATTTATTTTCTAATAAGATTTAAGTGCCAAAACTTAACACCTAATTTAAATAAAGACATAAAAATGCAAAAAAAAATAAAAGAATTGTAATATTATTCTAAATACAACTTTTAAATCTGATTAAATATGTATATTTCATATATATTTATATTACATATTTTATAAAAGAAAATGTATATATATATATATATATATATATATATATATAAGACGTGAACTTTTCAACTGAAACTTATCGTAGTCTTACAAGTCTATATTAACTTTAATCTCACTAATTCCAATTAGTTAAAACGTTTTTTCCTTGATTTTTGAATTTATTCGCAAAAGGAACATACGCGCAAATTCCGTTTGCAGAAAAATTGCAAATTAATTGGCTATCGCATGACTTTTGGCCAATCAACTTGTACATTTTTCGTAAAACCGAGTTCTACGGACACGTTTAGCTTGCGAATGAATGAATTCAAAAATCGGGTCCCCCGAAGCCCGAATGAGAACCGGCCGTAAATACTCGCGCCGCGCGCGGGATTCGTCCGTTCGAGGTCGGGCGCGCGACGGGACGCGTTTGCGAACGCGCCGGACCGACGGGCGATGGCGCGATTGGCCGGCGCGTTTCCCACGCTCGCCATTGGCCGATTTCGCGCAACGCTCCCGATAACGTTCCGCCAGCTGTTGGTGTTACGTTTGTTTGAAATCAAACGGCAACCGTGGCCCGTTGGTTGCCGAGTGCGCCCGATCTCCCGCAATTCCCCCCTGGCCATGCACTGCCGGTTGTAGCCGTAGGAGCGACCGGGGGCATCAACGTTTCGTCGCGGCACGCGGAGAGACCCGGGACGGACACGCACACGCGAGCGCGCGCCGTTGTTTGGTCGGTGGACCAGGTTTTTCTCACTATCCTCACCCGGTGTTTCGTCCCGACGGCGAAGAAGTTTTCCCCCCTCCTCCCCCCCCCTAGTCCGAGGATCACACACGTCGACGATTGTGTCTCGTCTTCGATTGATTTTCCTCCGCGCGTGAAGAGGGTTACCCGTCGTCGCGAGAGCCACGACGATAATGGCCACGATCAGGATACACCAGGAGGATCAGGAGAACCGCGTCACCGCCGACCTGCGCGGCCGCGGCAAGGAGAACCTCGCCGCCGCCGCAGCGAGCGCACAGACGCAAGTGCACCAGAAACGCGCCGTCCTCGGTGTTCTGCACAACAATTGCCCACGGAACGGGACGAAGTCCGTACGTAGAGCTCGTTTCCTTCTTCCCTCGTCGCTCTCGCTTTCGTCCGGCGCCGAAACGGCGATCGGCATCGCGAGTCACGCGTTGCCGCGCGGAGCACGTTGTCGAACCGTGCCGTTCGCGCCTTTGGATTTCCGAAAGAATATATCCCTCGATGCGAGAGAGCGTAGATAAATTAAGATCGATATCGAAGACCTACGGAGATTTATAATTCGTAATTTTGACAAGGAATTATTTTCCTCTAAAGAGTTTCAAATTTCTTTGCTGTGGTCTCCCTTCGCGGAGATTAACCCTTAAACACTTGAGCAGCTTTGTATTTGTGCCAAGCGATGGCACAATCTATGCTTCGCGTGTGCTCTGGGCTCTGCCCTTATGAAGTTCGATCCTGAAAACGCGCGGCTTTGCACGTCTGTAAAGAACCTTCTCTGACCTTTCTTTCCTTTCTGGGATGGAAAGCCTCAGAGAAAGTTATTTATTTAAAAAATAGAAAAAGACTAGTTAAATTAGCCTCTTACTATGGTTTAATTTAGCATGCAGTTGATTATTGTTTTGGAGTTGAGTGCGTTGCTTTGAACATTTCTTACTGCTGAACGATTTGCAAAGTTGAGTGTTAAAACTTACGTGTATTATGGAGTTTTCCCACAGTCTTTCTCTTTTAACAGGAGATTTACAAAGATGAGAAGTATACCAAGGCAAAAACATTTATATCCACGCAACTCGAGCCGTTTAAAATTTATGAGGAGAATTTGTACAAGAAGGAGGAACCAGCCTTCGAGATTTATGAGGATAAATTGGATAAAGAGACGTCTGTCGCGCTTAGGCACTCGAAGGAGAAGAAAGAGGTGAAGGCTGTGCAAGAGACATCCGCAAAGTTCGACAGAGAACAGCCGAGATTAGAAATACGCACTGCAGACAGCACCTCTACTTACGTATTTTGTAGTAAGATCGAAGAAGTCTGTCCGAATAAGCAGGATGATGTCTTATCGAAGGACAGCCCCATGTCATTGGAGAAATCCCTCGCATATAGCAGTTCTTCCAATGATGAGTATAGAAACAGAAGGGAATGCAATAAAGAATTAAGAACTAGTTTCTTTGATGTAGACGAATACAGGGCCGATATATACAATTATTTACGAGTATCAGAGGTATACACTTATTTTGATTCTACGTTAATTTGCATAAATTATTATAAAGTGAATAAAATGTTTTTGCGCACCGTTTACCACGCCTGGCTCTCAATTAGCCCGTTACTATTCGTGGATTTTCAACAGAGCTTTATACATCCATTTTTTAAATTAAATTATATTAAGTAAATTAAATTAATTCAATTAACGAGATTTAATTGCGCAATATTAATATTGCTTGAAATTTTGCATTATGAAAAAAGTAATGTTAATCCTATGCGAGAAAAAAATTGGAAGTTTCTGTTGTTTATTTCAATATTTAAAAAAATTAATTTTTTTTTTCAGTCAATGCATAGACCAAAGTCTGGTTACATGAAGAAACAACCTGATATTACGTATTCAATGAGGTCTATATTGATAGATTGGTTGGTGGAGGTAGCTGAAGAATATCGATTACAAGATGAGACGCTTTACTTGGCTATCTCGTACATAGATCGCTTTTTATCGTATATGAGCGTTGTAAGATCCAAGTTACAACTCGTTGGAACTGCCGCTATGTTTATCGCGGCGTGAGTTTACTTTTTGAGAAATCTCTGACACAAATTTTATTAATAATAAACTGCCCGATATTTCAATGTTTGTATATGTTTTTAACAGGAAATACGAGGAGATTTATCCGCCCGATGTAGGAGAATTTGTATATATCACAGATGATACGTATTCGAAGAACCAAGTGATAAAAATGGAGAACTTGATATTGAGGGTTTTGTCTTTCGATCTAACTGTACCGACGCATTACACATTCCTTTTGGAGTACTGTATCAGCAACAACTTGTCGGATAAGATTAAATTTTTGGCGATGGTAAGTTTTAATAGATAATAGATCTATTATCCATTTGGATCCTCGAAAGTCCTATAATTTTTTATTTTTCTTTTCTTTCTCTTTTCTGTTTTTTAACTATTAATACGTTTCACGTATCGTTTCAGTACTTGTGCGAGTTGTCGATGCTCGAAGGAGATCCATACTTACAGTATTTGCCCAGTCATTTAGCTGCGTCCGCGGTAGCACTAGCACGACATACGTTACATGAAGAAATCTGGCCACACGAACTGGAACTGTCAACGGGATACGACTTGAAAACTCTTAAGGAATGTATTGCATATCTGAGCAGAACCTTCTCCAATGCTCCAAACACCCAGCAAACAGCAATACAGGAGAAGTACAGAACCAGCAAGTAAGTAGAAATATTAAAAATTATACATGTAGCATAAAAAAAAATAAAACGAATATATAAAATAAATTATACGACACGTAACTGTGTGACGTGATCTAATAAAATAATATTATAATTGTATGCCCGAACATGTATATTTTTATAAAACGTATATTTTTTCTTGTTTTATCGTAATCTCGCAGAGAAATTACATTTCTCTTGTAGATTTTAATGAAACAATTTTTCCGTAGATACGGTCATGTATCCTTGCTGTTGCCTCGTAGTACCGAGGCAGTATCGTGCGAGGATGAAGATGAAGAGGAAAGCGCTTAGTAAAGATATTGTCAGACAGACACGGGATTAAAATAACTTTTTTTTCTGTGTTTAAATTGGTAATTGAATAACGAACCTCCCATAACAGCCTGTACACTGAAAATGAAGGAGGGGATCAGGGCAAGACTGACCTGCCATTCCTACAAAATGGAAGGAAAGCGTACGCGCGGTTTACTTCTTTCTGTTAACTCATTGCACTCTGGTCGGTACATTTTGTACAAGAGCAAAATGGTACCTGACTCTCCTACCTTCGTCGCACATTATCTTGTATCGTCGTCTTCGCACTCTTTAAGTCATGGCTTAACGAAAATTTTAATAGTTATTTTAGAGTTTCGTCATATCGAATACATGAAACTCTAGCAAGAGAAAGGAAGAGAGAGCGAGATAATACCTACATTATCTAGAAATTGTATTTTTATAAGTACTTTTTAGAGGATTGTTAAAACAACAAACGCTTTTGTCGCGATACATGCAAACGGCTAAAAATTCGATTGCAAGTAAACCGCCCCAATAATAAGATTCGATAAGCAAAGCGATTTGGTATCTATTATTATCGTTTTACCGTTAGGTGCACCACCGATTAACGATAAAAACGACGATATTCTATTTGGGATGATATTTCCGCGAAATTAATTTGCAATTATTTCGATCAATTTTTCAGTCCTTGTACAGTTATTTATTTACAACATTCTAGGTACCATAATATCAAATGCGTAGTTTGTTTTATTAGAAATAAGGTATCTTTTATATATATATATATCCCTGTATTACATTATATACAAGAATATTAGATTATACGCTGTGCAAGATTACATTGTCAATTCTCACTTGGCACAAATTGTTTTTGAATTTCTCTACAAGAACCATACGTGCTATTTTTTTTCCAATCATTCATGATGCATGAATGTAATCGCACACTTGCAGTAATTGATATAGTTTCGGTGATACGTACGTTTCCGACCGTATTGACGTGCAATATTGCACAGCACAATTACCGCATTTTAACATAACGCAAAATACCTAGGTGTTCATCAAATTCAACATGCATGAAAGTATGTTCATATGAAATTTTAAATACAGATATAAAAAAATGTTATGGAATCGTATACCATTACGTATTCAGTTCTATGTCAATTGTAAATTTATATCGTCTGCCCCTCAGTTTACTATAGCTGGCGTGTGGATTAGAATTTCCCGGAGATTACTGTTGATGAACTGAAACAATATAAGTGGCTTCTGAGATAGGTCAAGATACAGAATAAAATTTGTTGCTGCTGCCTCCGTATGTACGTACACAGACATCGAAAATTACGAATAACGTAAAGAAAAATGTTATTGAAGTTCGAAAGATATATCGTTTCGTAAGGATAAAACTAAATTTCGAAAAGTAAGTAGTCCCATTTGGAAAGTTCTAGTTTTAAACCAAGATTTCTCTCCAATGGAATTCGAAAGTTTAAAACGTGATATATGCGGATGTTTTTTATACTATATTTTCATATATATATATATGTGTGACAGTGCGTTCTGTACCACGTTAAAATATAAAATATTCAGAGCCGTATTAATATAAACATTCGGATTTGACGTAACGCAAAATCGTTGTATCAAACGTTTCCGTAGTGAGTTTATAGACGAAAGCATGACTAATATAACAATTGTAAATAATAACAAAAATTCATCCTTTTTACGGAAGTCTTGGAAGGAATAAAGAGGAAGAATGAAACACTGGCACAATTTTTTTTCTCCACTTTTATACTAAAAATGCTTCAACAGAACCCAAAAATTCAAGTATTCAATAGAGCAACGTTGTCTCTCTCTCTCTCTCTCTCTCTCTCTCTCTCTCTCTCTCTCTCTCTCTCTCTCTCTCACTCTCTCTCTCTCTCTCTCTTTCTCTCGGGATACTATGTCTTCCGCCACTTCTAAAAATCTCCTCAATAGCTATCTTCGTACATCGTGTATTATATAGTTATATTTTTTTTGTGTCATACTTTGCCTTTTATTTATTTATTAGTATTGATTTGTATTCATTCCAATCCGTTTTTTAGTCGATATTCTATTAGTTAATTTCTTATAAGTCACACATATTCTCGTTTTTTTTCCTATTTCAAGTATTGGAAAATGATCAGATCCATACAATGATCGTATCCTCTTTTTGACGATACTTTATCGATCCATTTAATATTTCTGATGCAAATATTAGATCCAAATTCGACGATCTATATTCTTCCTTCATTTTTAATTTAGTGTCTACTATGTATATAGATCATTTTATCTTCCATTTCCTCCAATAGAATTTCCTCATTTACATATGTATTTGTGCAATTCCAAATTGTGTTATGAGAGTTAAAATGACAGTAATTATTAGCGGGTATCCATCTCTTTCTATTTGATATAACTTATTCCCAATTCTTCAATGCATACATGCAAATTCAATAAATTTTTCCTCGTCTAATTTAAGCTGAATTGTAACGTCCCCCTTACGATTACTTTTGAATATAAACTCTCCCTCCCTTTCTTTTGTAGTTAACAAATAAAAATATTCGGAGCCGTTTCGACATAATACAAAATTGTTGTATCAAACGTTTCCATGAGTTTATAGATGAAAGCATGATCAATATAGCAATTGCAAATAACACCAAAAATTCATTTTTTTTAACGGAAGTCTTGGAAGGTGAAGGAATATAAAGAAGAATGAAACACAGCAATAACTTTTTTTTCTCCACTTTTGTATTAAAAATGCTTCAACAGTACCCAAAAATTTATTCATAGAGCAACGTGCGTTTCTCGGAAAAGAATTCAACCAACCTCTCTGTCGGCACATATAAACGTAACAAGTAGTATAAAATGAAGCAATTAAAAATTGATAATAATTAGTGTTCGAGAGCGAGAGCAATTATCAATATACTTATGATTAGATCTTATAGCACAGGTATAATGAGGCGCACATTCTACTCATCGTCAACGGCGAGTATAGGAAAGGTTTGGTACGCATAATTTCTTTTTTTATATATATATATATTTTTTTTGTATCACTGGTATGTTGAAGAGTTTCTATGCTTGATCTGGAATAGGAGATATGATATGATTAGATGATCGACACGAAGAACAGGGATTACATTTGGAGCCACAAGGTGCAGGATTATCTAGGCAGTTATCGGTCGGAGGTGTCGTTAGTGTGTTGTTGCATACTGTAAACGCACGAACGATTGATTTTTTTTCCATTACGTCGCAATTAATGTAATTCTACTGTTGTTTACACTCATTGGGATCATCGCCTTGTTTTCCACCTGCAGGCGCGTTAGCGGGAGAGGAAGCCTCTTCTTCCTCGTCCTCATCATCATCATCGTCATCATCTCCTTCCTCGTCGTCTTCATAATCCTCGTCTTCGTCTTCTAAGCCTTCACCTGAAATTAAATTTTCACCTGAAAACTATTCGAAAATACACACCAAATGTTCTGATTATAAGTAATATAATAAAGATACATTTTGAAATTAATATGTGATTCTTTATCGATCTTATGTGCCTCGCGTTTGTAGATTTTTTTAACGTTGAATAAACATGTTGCGTCACATTCGTCATTACACGATAGGAAATTAGAATAATATGCACGGACGTTACCTGTGTAGTAGAGTACGGCTCTAGGAACTATGCGTTCTCTAATGTAATGGCCTAATTCGAAATCGCTGGTTAGTAGAGCTTGAGTCTCGTCATCCATATCGGCTTCCGAGTCTTCTGGCACTAAAGATGTTTGCACCAAAATTAGATTACGAATCAAGTATGTCGATTTGTAATTTTACTATATTATACACGGAGAATTAAAAAAAATACGTGAAATATTAATTACCAATTGGTGGACTGAAGAAATTAAAGAAGGAATCGTTTTGAACCGTTTTCGTCACGGTACGCATTGATCCTCGTGATTTATGCTTCTGATTCTTCTTAATAGTCTTTATCGTAACGTTCTTGCCCTTCTTCCAATCGATCACGCAGCCCTACGAAAAAAATTCTCTTTTTAGTATCTCTCTCATAATTACTTATATTACTTAATTAATAAAAACTTAATTAGATCAAGTAAAAGCTTTACTTTGCATTTGTATATCTCCGGCCCTTCAAAACTGAACGGATCGTTCTTTTCTGGAGTACATTTCATGACGTATTCTTTAGTGAGCACTGAATTAGAGAAATATTCGTTGGGCGTGAAATAGAACTCGAGAATAAATCCCTGAAAAATAAAAAAAAAAGAATATTAACTTGAATCAAGCTTCTTCTCTAATTATTAATTATATTACTTCGTTCTGTAGCTCACCATTGGATTCGATGGCAGAAATTTTACTTTAATATCATGTAGATGCTTCAAGATCGGCTCGTCATGTTCCTGAACCATTTCGGATAGCGAGCTTACATTCTTAAATATTGTCAGCCAAAAATCTGGGATCCCTTTAATATCATCCTCGTTCTCCGTCGTTCTAAAATCATATTACACAAATTCAAATTAATTTGCAGTAATTAATTGCACGTCTATAATAAATCTAATTTTTCTTAATTTCTTATATAAGCAGGTACATAATAATATAATTAAAAAAAAAAACATACTCATCCTTTATCTCTACAGTATCCTCGATCTTTGCCTTCTCCTTCATATAATTGCTTAGCGTTTCGTCTTCATCATCGCTGTCCCAAACGCATTGTTCATCGGTTGGCTCATAAGTGCCCGATATTATGTCATTCCGCTTCTGGTACAGGGGGGCGCACATTTTGTAGTATTCACATTCCAAGGCATGGACCTCCTCGTAAAATTTAGCCTCGATATTAGTAGTGACAAGCTGCAGTTGTTTCAGTGCCTTGACCCTGCGTTTGACGGGAGCAGGAAGAGACTGCATTTGCTGAAAACGCAATTTATACACTTGTGAAACTTCACAATCAAACACGACAATTTAATAATTTATATTTTATACAGCTTCTCTTTGAAGTTTCGCTTCTTTTTTTTCCACTTTATTAATTAGTTATCGATTGAGAGTTACAGATTGCAAGTTATTGGTTTACATGAATCGGCGATAAGAAAAACATTTATATGAAATTTGACTTAAATCAGCAAACTATGGACGACATTCACACAACTCGAGATGCGTAACAAACGTGATGTATCATTCGGCCAAAAATGGTCGGTTAAATGGGATGTAAAAGCAAACAAGCGTTAAGGAAAGCATGCGATTCAGAAAAAAAACTTGCAATATCACCGTAAAACAACGCGCGCGCGCGAGCGCGTTTAATAAGATCAATTTATATAAATTCAAAGATATGTGTATGTACGTAAAGTTCGCCGAATGAAGACGGGAAATAATATTGCAATACCTCTGCAAATCCTGGTGCAGTAATACCACCACCTCGAAGAGCAGCTAACACATCATTGCTACGTAAAATTTTGCGATGGTTATCGTCTTCGTCTTCGACGGATTCTGTACCGCTCGTATTGGCGGCGCGTTCCGGATCGGTTGTCATATTTACTACAATTCAAATGCGTCGCTATCAATTCTCTACCTTTAGCCGAGGCTATATCTGTATTAATCTAAAGAATCTCTTGGCGTTCAGCTTGAAAGCTCGGCAATCGTCCCTCTTCAATCGGCTCGAATTTTAATTTTCGCTTAGCTCGATCACCGAAGCGGTGTTACATTTATGCAAAATGTACATTGCTAAATATATATATATATAAATAAAAAGAAAAGACAAGCGAGACTAATTTTAAGACCAGGTCTCTAATACTTAATTTTCGCAACGTAATTCAAGAATGACTAGATAAAGAAGCGTATATTATAAATAGTTTGATTATTAAATACATATATAATGAAAGCAGAAAAAAATCTATCTCTATATAAGTAACATAAATTCTAGACAATCACAGGGGGTAATTTAATGAAAGAAAAAAAATACTGTTTTACATTCTCAGTAGGAACAAGTCATCTCATGTCATTTAATTAAGGGACAGAACTCTCGGCGAAAGAGACTGTTTTAACAAATCAACTACAAGGTAGATACCAGGGGTCTGTTTTCTATCGCTGCGAACTGACCTAGGCGCTAGTTCCGCAGCAATAGAAAACAGACCCTCTGGTTTCGGGGATGATAAACTTTAAGATCGGTTAAATCTCTCAGACACGGAGGGTGCAACGTGACGCTTGCAGAGCGTGTTAGAATTAAGTATTGTGTGCACCGGAGAGACGAGATTGCGTGAGAAATTACGGAGCTTCGGTGCAGTAGTAACGCAAAACGGCGCGCCAGCCGCGCGGGGACACGCGACGCACGTCGAGGGAGAGTTCGCGAGTCGCGTATGGCGCCTACGGGGGTTAGGAATTGCGCTTCAAATTCCGCGATTCCCTCGACCGTGCGAGTCGGTCCTGACGTTTTCGAGGGGAAGGTTATTTCCCTTTTCGGAGAATCGCGGTCGGCGAGGACCGAGACGGGCGACGGCGCGCGCGGAATGACATTGAGAGGACGAGGGTTAAAGGCGCCGGGATTCGCGACGCGCCGCTCCGCTTCGCTCGCGGCGGGGAACTCGGACGGCGGGAAGGAATATCGGGAGGGTACGGGGCACGTGGCGCGGAGATGACGGAACCGTGTGGAACGCCGGATGCGAAGCGACGACAGACCCGACAGACGTGAAAGAGCGGATGGGGACGCGGGGGGGAACGGGGGGAACAAAGTGCGCGCGCGAGGATCACGTCACGGCGACGTGGTGCGGCGAGTCGTATCCTGGAGCCGCGCACCGCGCGCCGTGGGGCCCCACGGCGCCAGGCGCGGATTCCGGATTATTCTCTGTCGGGTCGTACCTCGATGGAATCACACGGAGTCGGGATCAGCACGCGAGAAGAGAGTGAAAGAGAGAGAAAGAGAGAGAGAGAGAGAGGTGAAAACCAAACCTGACGAAAACCAGGGAACGAACAACAGGAGCACGACGAACCGGTCGCTGCCTCTCGACGGTTGGGCCGCGGGTAAATGCGCGACGCGAACAGACACGAATTGAGGGATGAGAGAGAACGGCGGTTGCGAATCGCGACCAATCGCGATCTCTCGACCCGGTCGAAGCGCGGGAATCGCCGCGATAAGTCGATACGCGTGTTCGACGTTCTCGCGGCTGCGCAGAGTGCTGCGCTTCCTGATTAACTTTAATCTCGGTTTTTTTATCTTTTTTTTAATTCTAAAAATTATTCATTTGTTAAAAACAGATGTGGAGGAATCTTTCATTAAGAATATTGGAAAAGAGAAAAATAATTAAAGCATTATTACAAGAATTAAAATTGAAAATATTATTAAAAAGCATTGAGCAAAACGTTTGAAACAAGAGGAATACCGGACTCAATCGGAAAATACGAAAAAAATCATAAATATTGAGAAAAATATATTTTATTTTCTTTGTAATTTTTAAAAAGACTTTTTTTTAAATTAATAAAAGATCGAGATCGCTCGATCGATCTGGACAAAAGACGCGAAACCGTTTCTCTCGCACGGTTACGTCGCGACGTCGCCATTGGCCCGGGAAAATCACGTCTTCCAATAAAAACGATCGAAGCCTAGAGACTTCGGAATTCGAATTCGCCGTCCGGTGTGCGCGACGATTCTCGCGCCGCGCGCCGCGCGCGCCGTGACATTAGCACTCGAATCTCGAATAACGCAGTTTTCGCGCATCCGCGTGCGACGTGGTTATGTCTCGCGACGAGGTCCTAGACCTCGGTGGCCGTGATCATATTTTTTTCCCTCCCAATCCGCAGCGAGAGTCATCGACGTCGCTCCTGTTTCCGCTTGTCGCGAGTTAAGTGCACTCTTTCCCTTCCGCCAGTTCCGCCGTCTCTCACGCTCTCTCTCTCTCTCTCTCTCTTTCTCTCTTTCCCCCCGCTGAGCTATTTTCGTGTCGTGCGTGTCTTCGGGGCGCCGAGCACCCGGGAACGGTGAAATATGTGTGCACGTATACGCGCGACTCGATAACACTCGGCCGCGAAATATGTCAGCGGGCACCACGGATCCGAGCGAGACTGTCACGAGCGCGGAACACCCTCACGATGGCTACCTCGTCGACGAGGTCGATCGCATCGACCTGTCCGGGCTGTCGAACCTGCAGCTCGACGACGACGACGACGACGACGATTGGTGGGTGTCGCACGCCCATCGGTGGCCCTTTAATCGCACCTTCGTGGGAACACGCTCACCGTGTTTACCTTCATTTTCGTTCCCACTCGATTTTTACTTCTCTCTACGGGGAAACGAATAAAAATATAACGAACATATGTATAATAAGTAACGGTACAATTGAAATTTACGGGAGAGCTTGTATTGTTTGTGGAAGAAAATTATCGTACATCAACTTGATAGATTTCTTTCATTTTTCTTTATGTGGTTTGGCAGCTGCTCTTGAGTCAATTTTAATTATATTTAACAATTGTCTGTATAGTGACCAGTTTTTTTCATAGCGTGTAACTTTGAGATAAATTGGAGATATAGAGGACAGATAAAACATGTTTATATTCTGTACTAATGTAATGTTAAATATTATTTTATTGCTTCAAAGTTAATAAGTTGACGTTGATTAAATTTTTATTCTTTTTTTTTAGGTTGTACATGCCCCTACAACGCCGAGCCGAACCTGCAATCCAGGATCTATATGCCTGGTTGAAGACAGAACCGGAATTGGATGTTCAAAGTACAAAGCATGATATCGCGCTAAATTGTTCGCTAACTGTTCTCAGCTTGATTTACTATCTTATAATCCGAGTATTGCTTACCATTGCTATTAAATTTAATATGTATCCAGATAACAGAAAATGCATCGACACTAGAACATTCACGAGACCTAAGAAACGATCGGCTCGAATGAGCTTTGAATCGATTTTCGAAGGACTACCGCCTTCTACGACGGATAAAGAGAAGCTACGGGATGTTACGCACATGGAAAATGTAGATTGTTCCTCTCTCTATATTTAATACTAGAAATTAATTGATCAGGATTGATTGAAGTGGATTTCCTAGTTATATTAAAGTAAATGGTTGTAGAATAAATTTTCAAACGCTTAACAATAGCTATGAATTATCAATTAAGATCTGTAGTGCATTGCTTAAGTGTGTAAAATTTTGTGTCGTCTACTAGGTGGGAAAATGTTTACCTGCGACGATTGGAGATAAAGAATCCGTACCACCGATTCTGAAGCCATCCACCAAAGCGACTATGAATGTTTTATCCGACGAAAACTCCGCGATGTCAGGGCAGGAAAGCATGGAAGCCTTTCTAAACTTGTCGCAGTCCAAAGGAATAGATTCATTTATAAATTTAGGCGAACCCGAGTTCAGCGATCTGTTGATGAACGTGTCGCAGCCTTCTATTTTGAGTGCGTCTGTCATCGCGTCTATAAACGAGTCCATATTCGTTAAAAAAGACGTATCAGTGATAAATAAGAACATGGCTCAAAGCATTAGCGATATGGAAGACAGCTCAAACTCCGATGATGTCAACGAAACGTTCGTGATGCAGGACGACGACAATACCCTGGATGAAATAAATCATACAAATACTCTAAGCGACACCTGCAAAGAATCTCTTCAATTGGATAAAGGCTTGAACGAGACGTACAACACTGGAGTTCCTAGCGGATCCTCACCGTCAAGATCGAGTCTCGGCAAAGGAGAAATAGTTACTTTGTCTTCCACTTTTGTAACCGAGCCTAACGCTAATGCTACCTTTGTGCAATCGCAAAATAAAGCAACCAATGACGTCAAGTCGTTAGATACTACATATCTGTCTTTAGCGAAAGGCGCCGAGAGACCAAATTCGCCCGTGTCGATTAACGACACGTACATACCTAGCATGCGCGCAAATAAAGCAGATCTGAATGTAACGTGTAATGTTCCGTCGGATGAAATCGAATCCGTGGTTCTTCTCACGCGCGAGACACTCGCGAAGGAGAGCGCTTTAGATATATCTTTCAAAGTGCCTATCTATAATCAATCCACGCCGATGAATCCAAACGTGTTGGACGCGGCACCGAAATTCGCTGCGAAGCATCTGGACCAACCGCAGCCAACTGTGCGTCCCACCTTGAAAGCTCCCACGTCGTTGAGGCGAGAGTTGCTGGCAGAGATTCAACGAAGCGGCGATCGCAAACTGGACTCCACGTACGATCATATCCCTGGTGATCATCCCGGGTCGAGGGACACCAAGGAGAATGTTCGCGTAGCCTGTAACGAGAATGAGACTAACAGATTCCACACGTACAAGAAAACAGCGTTTAGGGCGATGGCCAATCAGGGTACAAGTCAGAACGAAACGGCTGTAATCGCTCAAAAGGAATCGCCAATGGACCAACGTAAATTTTATACTTTCACGAAGAAGAGCAACTCTATCGAGAGAACTGACAACGCTGGCAGTGAGAACATCGAGACGCGCCCAAGCATGGACAGCACGTTTTGCAAACCCATGCTTATGAAGACGCAGCAAAAGCGAAACGTACAGAGAGCGTTGTCGAAGTTACCGCAATTCCTGCAGAAGTCCAATCCCAATCTTGTGTCGAGCTCGCTGAAGAGCGCCGGCGGCGTGCCCGTTAGTCGCACAGGCATGTCTAGTATAGAATACATCAAGGGCTCGCAACCCAATATCGTGCAGAACGTCGCGGAGAAGGTGCAACTGCCGAGCAGGTTGCATCTGTACGGCAAGATGAAGAGCGGCTCCGAGCAACGGTTGCTCGAGACCAACGCGAATGCAAATAATCAGTTTTCGATGAAGGGCGTGATCGCCGGTTCGACAGAGAGCATAGAGAGCACGCACAGCGTTCACAGCGCTCCCGACCTGGATGACAGACTCAGTACGTGCTCTGACAGCAGTAGTCATAATTCATGCGCCAGACGAACAATGAATGTCGAGGAATTACATAAAATAGTGCGAATGCAGGAAGAGAGTAAGTGCTAAGTTATTATTTAGAAAATATAGAATTAATTATGAAACTGATTTTATATTTAAATGAATTAAAAGTATCGCTAAGAAATCGCTAATTCTACATTTGTATCTTTAGGTTTGAAACAGGACGCAGCGCCCAAACTGTGCAGACAAGTTCTAGAGAACACGTGGGTCGAAGCGAAAACGGACTTGCCTTCCCCAATTCTGAAAAATGGTGTGGAACGTTGCGAAATTGACAGACATTCGCGAAATACTGACTTGAGTATGAAATGTAGCTCTCCGATAATCAGCCCCAGCGGGTCTAGTCATGCATTAAACAACGAAGGTAATTAAATAATTTGTTTCAGAATTAAAATATAATAATGAATAACTCTATAACTTAAAGTAACGTAAGGTCAATAAATAAAATAATAAATGTATCTTTTAAGGAAATGCCGAAGGTAATGTAACGAAGACTAAAGAAGAAAGTGCAGTGGGTGAAAAGATAGAGGTATGTATTACATTATGTAAACTTATGTAAACATTACGAAATCGAAATTTCAATGTTTCACAATAATAGCTAATCAAAACTTATTCGTTACGTTGCGACATACAAGTTTACTGCTTAGAAGAATTAGAAGTAAGTTATCATTACATATATATATGTAACAATTACATAAATAAATTGATTTGCAGGGTCCGAATCGAGTAGTGCCTAAAATTGAGAATAAGACTCGGTTGAGACAGCCAACCAATTGGAGTACCGGAAGTAAGCCAGCTGCTGTGATAAGCGGAATTCCTAGACCCGCGTCGCGTATACCGGCTCTCAGATTTGTACGACCGAACGCGAAAACCACTCAAGCCGATTTGAGAAAAGGATGCACGTGAAATCCCGAACGGTAAAAACAGAATAAAGAAAAATAGAGACTCACAAAGTTTAACCACTAATATGGCGATTAGAATAACGGGGATATATATTTTCGGTTCTATTATATAATAACGATAAGTTTCTCGAAGCTGATAGAAATTCAGTATTATTGAGCTTCCAAGTTGGATTATTATTATTATTATTAATATCTGCGTGCTGTTTGTTTGTATTCAGTTTGTAAAATTAGTGATGTAAAGATCGTCTCGCGTTATTATTCATATTTAATATATATGCACTTTTTTTTACGATTTGAAGCATAACTGTCTTGCTAGATAAGGCTTGAAAATTATTTATACTATTATATACAAACTTGGAAAATATTTTAGGAGTTTGTCTATTGATTGCTAAATAATATTTAAAAAACGCGATCTATTTCGCGAGTAAGATCATTCAAGTCGTAAATTTTATCGTTGCCAAAACTAAGATTTCAAGATGTAGATCGTATTGATATTGTTTGTAATTTCTATATGATGTAGAGTAATTGACATTTTCGTTCGGTGTTTTATACGAAAAGCCGAAAACAAAGGCTATTTTTTTTTTTACATAATAGTCAATACAAACAATTGCAATAAATCTTAAATCTTTGTACATAAGAATATATATAGTGTTATGAAAAATCGTTCAAATATTTTTTTCTATTAAACAATAAATGACAGATCGCGGCCGATAAATTATAAAAGATGTATGTACCTACACGGAAACAAGACTGCGAGGGTAATTAACAGTTTTGCAGACAAAATTCAACTTTTATCTCATCTCCGTCCTGTTCGTTTTCCTTTTCATAAAATTGCTTGTCATACTTTGTCAAATCACCTCAGACATATCATCACGCTTACACGATACAAAGAAATTATAAAAGGTTGATACAGTGAAAAATTGTTCGATCTGTACGTTCATATCAGGTGTTCAGTACCTGTTCAACCGTTGAAATACTAATATATTGAACATAAGTTCGACGCGTGTTTGAAAAAAAAAAAAAATGAAAACCATAAAAATATTCTGTGATTCACATATTGTTGTATCGCATACATAGATACATATACATTTTGTATAGAAAGCTTTTTTTATACATTGATAAATTACTAAATTATTTATTTAGTGGCGCAGAGAGATGGGCGCTGTTCCAATGATCCAAATTCAAATTCGGCCAACCCTACCGAAAGTATCTTGCCATGAGCACTTTCTTCTCTATAAAAAGCCGCTTGGAATCGGCGTTAAATTACAAGTTTCTTATATGACGCACAGACGACACAGATATATGCAGAAAGGTCACGATGCTCGAAATCGAACAAAACAATTAAGAAAAAAATCACTAAGGTTGAGAATACGAAGTTACACTTCGACTTCTTATAGATTTAGTTTGTAAAATTAGTAATGTGAAGTATCATCTCACGTTATTACTTTTTAATATATATGCCCTTTTTTACGAAGCATAATTGTCTTGCTAAATAAGGATTGAAATTACTTATACTGCACAATGAAGAAACAACAGTGTTCGTACGCTTTGCTTCGTTATTTACGAAGAGAGCGCGCAAACTTCTAATTCAACTTGAATATTCTAAAGAATTGTCAATTACGATTACGGTACATCATGGCGAAATATATTTTAAAAAAAGTTATTTATATATAAATAACATTAATTATAAGTAGAAATAATAAATAAAATGGTGTTACTCTCTGTGAGACATAGAGCCTGTAGGAGGTTTCAATAATCGAATTTATTTTAGGCTGAAGGGTGATTAGCTCATCGCGCTCTAATCTGATATCGGAGTTACCACCTATATCTTTCAGAAGCCTCAGGATAAAGGGCTCGTGACAAAGTGCTCTCGGTGGGTTACTATTACCTTTCAAACTATGGCGAACGAAAAATTGTGACGATTTTTAATCGGATTTGAACTCAAATCTTCGGTTCATTGGAGCAGCGCACATCTCTGTGCGCCACGATCGCCACCCATTGTAAATAATAAACTGAATAAGTGATCATCATATCGTAATCTTTATTCATGTCGATAAGTGCTAGACCTTAAGTGCCTTTATTGTATTAATCGAGATACAAACAGCGGTTTTTTATACATGAAAAATACAAAAACTAAGAAAATGCGCTCACTAATCTATCAAGTTTTACTGCCCAAATAATGCTGGAGAGAAATGTTACTTCTTTTATAAATCTTGTAATAATAAATAATATACACGTTACTACGTACCCTTTCACCCGTTTCTATTCTATTAGAATCAAACACGATGCATTCGTTTTTATAAAATTGTTTTGTATGTCTCGCATCGAAAAACATTTTTCAGAGCATTTAATAAACAATATAAATATATGATTAAAATTATTACGTTTTTTTTTTTTAAATTTCGTATAAAAACTAATGCATCACTTTAGTAAAAGTACGTACTTTAGTATGATTTTCTCTCATTTTTCACACGTTTACGAATAACTTATTACGTTACACATAATGTACCAAAACTATTACCGGTACAATAAAAGACTAGACATATACTCTTCGATTACACCGATAAATAAACATAATTGTTGTATCGAATGTGCAAGATGCCTTTTGCTGTCCGATAAATATTTCCGATTAATTTAATCACATAGTAGAGATATAAATAAGAACATTTCTGTAATATAGGGATACAAATATACAAAATACAGACAATACGGCATCTAATAGGGATAATAAATGTGCATCTCGTCGCACAGGGTCATGTTCCAAAACTCACTCTAGTTAATTAAAATGCTATAGTGTACGTGACGTAAACTATAGATTTTAGTTACCCAGAGTGAGTTTTGGAACGTGACCCATGAATTAGTAGAATATAGGACGAAAACTGCATATACATTATACATATATACTTAAAATAATTGAGAAGTGGAATGTGAAAGTATTCCAATGATGTAAACAAAAGGACAGGATAATTACGGATATAAATACGATAACTATAGCGATCGCTATATAATGCAGGTACCTATTTTTAAAGTATTGCAATAAATATGTTTCTATTAATCGTCGAACATTACTATGTTAAAAGCTACCATAGTAACACACGCACTCAGATGATTTAGACAATAGCTGTGTATCAAATATTACCTAATCATCTGATGCTTCAAATATTTAAATAAAACGTTTAAATAATTCATTTGTTTTGCAAAAAATCGTGAAAATTTCAATAAAATACTTTGTCGTTTTCTTATATATATATATATAAAAGGCGAAAAATCTAGTATATTATATCTCTCTATACACATCTATATAACTTAAATAATACACACAATATATAAATAATATGTGAACACATTTTTTTAACTAATCTCGCATCTTGAATTATATTTTTTAAGATTTTACATTTGTAATTTAGTCTAAAAGTAACTCCTGATTATTTGTTGTGCATAATGCAAAGTGATGCAAAATAATTAGAATAATATTTAAATAATAATAATTAATAATTAATATAATATTCGATAATTTCAATATTTTCTTATATTAATACGACATATCTTGTTATATCCCGAATGAATTTATGAGAGGAAATTTGATTGAAGATGTGCGCGATATATTTCTGATTAATAGTGTACGCGCTACGTGATTCTATATATATCTAATATTCAAAATTTTTTGGTGACAGTGAAGATTGCACATCTCCATATGGTGATAAAATAAAGAGTTGCATGATTTGTAGCCACTTACACAAGATCCCGATTAATCATAATCTTATTACGATCGGGATGTTTTTTTTTTAAATACAAATTATTAAATGTTATATAAATTAATAAATAATTTTTCATGAAATATATGTGAAATACGTGTAAAAAACGAGTCTTTTTGTGATGTTCGTTTCTTATAATTAATGCGCACATGAATTATTAACGAAATATTTAAACGTAAATTTCTTTTTGGTTAGTGATCTCTTTAATAACGAGATCAGTTTCTTTTCAATGAAAACGAAACAGATACAAATGTAAATATCGTTTTCCAAAAACACAGCGAATTATTATGCCAAGGCACTGTAAAATCAGATACTTATGTCTTATTATTTATAAACGCTTTGCATATGTATGAGTTATTCATAAAAATATGTTTCCAATATTTAACATACAAATGTATACTGCATTAGTTTTCTGAATTATTGGCCGAGGAATCATCATTTTTTTCAATCATTTTTGTGAACAGCAGTAATTATTTCACAATTAATGTGAAATAATGAAAATAGCCGTAAAACGTAACGGTGCTGTGTTTCAAGTGTAACCCTATCGAGATTTTTATGTAAGTTCAACACCTTTATATCGATTTATCATGAATAATATTGAAGTCATCATTCCGCATTACACACATTTAGTATAGAAATAGACTCATTACGAAGTATGAAAAGTGAACACACATTTAGAGCGATTCTCGTTTCACGTTTTATCTTATAAAACGGTTCAATACGCCGGGTACCATATTTAGACTGGTACCTGGTAATCTACTGATTGTCCATTAGTAAAAGTTAACGATTCAGAACGATACAGTAACTCGTGGGTAAGTATGTACTTAACTGACGTTTCGATCGATGCCATTCGGTCGCATTGTTATTCGCACGCTAATTTACTGTCGAAACTGCTCAGAGCGATGGCAAATGCCTGAACTGTACAAAGGGGAAATCTGTAATCCATCGTAAAAACGTCCTCCGCGACACGTCCAAACTGCATCACGACGTAGTCCACTGAAATTAATTTAAATCCAACAATAAATCTGTTAAAAGAAATTACAGAAAAATATCAAAAATATCACATCACGTATGCTGTAAAATACAAAAAAAAATTCAGTCTCGCCTTACCGTCGCTATCGTGGACGACTTGGAAATTTTTTACAGATGCCTGAGTTACTCGCCCATGAAAGTTAAGAACGTAGGACTGCGTGTCATCGTTCCATACGGGAGTTTTGTTATGTAACTCTATCAGATTGTCCATCTGTTTTAATTTCCATCGTTCTGAAAAGATAAAAAGATACAATTTTTGTTATAAATATATTCTATAGATAGTTCTAATGTAAGTACTAATTTAATTTTCTGTTGCTGCTGCAATTTCAATTGCAATACCGCGTTACAATACCGTATTATTATGTAATTATATAACTTTCGTTAGTAACTTTCATTATACAATTAACTATATAATTTTAAACTCTGATACGCATGAAGTATATTTTATTTCATATGTATATATATATATTATTTCATTTCACAGGACATTTTTGGCACGTAGTTCTAGAATATTTTTTTTTGCTTTATCTCGTCTTATACATTATATGAATATTAAAATTATAAATTACCAAGCAAGGTTTCTGACTCAAGTCGCGGACATATCTCCACTCGCTTTTGATCGGGCGTCATACCCGGTATAATAACGGTCATTTTACGCGGGCCTTTAAAACCTAAAACATTCGTATCATACACAACCGCGGCTAATTCCTGCCGTGGATTGAAACGCTCGTCGCGTTTATCATCTTTCATCAACGAGTATCCGTTGTCGTAAATTGTGAACTGTGTCCCCAGAAGATTCGATCGGAGTTTACCGACGTAAGATTCCCCTCCCCTCGAGAGATCTGTCGGATCGGTCGAAATCAAGTAATTGCTCGTTGCGCTTTTTTTCCTTTTTCGGCCAGCCAGTAGAAAAATCTGCAAGTACAATCGGTATATAGAAGACGAACCGTTAAAATAAGCGAATGTAAACGTACCTTTTTCCCGTAATCGCGTTCTAGATGCAAGAAATAAGTCGGATAAAGACCACGGTCCATTCCCTTTCGGTCGCGCGTTATTCGACATTTGTAATGCATTTTTTTATTTGCCGGTTGTAACACAAACTGTTCGATATTGCCTTCTACGTTTCCCTCCAATTCTGGGCTCTGCAAAACGCACAATAAGGTATTCAAGAATTATTTCTCAGCATTTGTATATTATGAATAAAACACTTGTACACACAGAGCATATTTATACATTATAGTATGTATAATACATACGGAAGAATTATTTTCCCTAATAAGAGTATTAGGTCCTTCCGACGGTGCCACTCGAAGTGGTGAAGAACATGGGAGAGATTCCGAGGGTGAATGCAAATCTATGGGTGACGATTCCTCATCGGCGCAATCAGTACTCTGAGAACCTTCATATAAGCCTCTTTCGTTGACCATTGCTACAAATATCAATAAACATTAGCGTAATTTGAATAAATAAAATTATACATAATTAAAACAAGAAAATGTCTCATTTTCGTATTAATGATTAGTGATGAAAGTTTGATGCTGACAAGAGATGAAAAACATCATTATTTTTTTAGCGATCTAATAATATACAGTCACACAAACAATCACCAAAAATCGCCTATGTGAATGTGTATTTTACTTTTAAATAGTCTAACAATAAGTTTACCATTAATTGTCCCTTCACTATTTTTTCTTTCCGCGTAAGGTCCCACGTCTGTATTTGTTTGAAACATAGCGTACTGTAATGGGCCATCATACGCTGCAAATATATATTAAAACATTTATTCTCAATTTTTTGTATTACACATTTTTGTGATATTAAGCAATTATTAAAAATTAAATATTATTTATCTGCCTTATAACTGTACTCGATCATAAGCATCTAGCAATTATAGAATCATTTTATTTGCACACTACCGTGAAGTTCCTTATTAGGGTTCATCCATTTGTTTGAGTGACTCGTCAGCTGCGCGCTAGATACATTAGACGCTTGTACCATCCCGCTAGCACCAGTCTGCCTCTTCTGCTTCATCTTCTGCGCGATCAGTTGCCTCTATATCGATTAACACGGAACACGAATAAGTTACTTTATGACATAAAGTTTTATTTGCTAATTTAAAACTATAAAGAGCTAATATCGCAATTTGAAAAACAACCATCTAAATACATAAATTAACTCGGTAACTCACAATTATATTCATAAACTTCACATTCAAATCACTTTTGCAATACAATAATATAGTGCTGAATTCCAATCAAGTTCATAAAATATTTCTCATTCATTTCGTACATAAATAAATTTTTAAACAAAATAGCTACAGCGTAATGTCTATTAATACACGGCCTTATTCCACAAAACAGAGAAGAATTCGAATATGATTAAAGCTGCCTATTATTAGCTGTTACATATTAGTGTTCATTAATTATTCATCTAATGGTAATTGAAAGGTACAGCTCGGGTCTCAATGTTTTGCTCGCGTGTTTAACGAAATACCATCGGAGGCCAATCCTCCTCCCATAAATTTCCCATAAATTGATATATCCTTTCAGGATTGTAAGTGACGCTCGTCAAGTTAAATGAGTCGCCACACCGTACACACACGCAACAGGAGGTGCGAGGTTACGCGCCCCGAAGAGAGTTTACGTGCGACAAGTAAAAAGTCTCGGCTTATCCGCTACGCGCAAGTCGCACCTGTTGTTCCAACTTCTGCTGGCGCAAGTCGAGCGATGTCATTTTGCGCGAAATCGGTTTGTCAGGGCGACGATCGACAGGGATGCGCAGCCCCCCAGGCCGCTGGCTTGTCGGAGTTGTCAGCTTTGTTTACTCCAAACACACTCGTTCGCTCGCGGTACCTAGGCAACCGTTCGCCCCGAGCTCTCCGTAGCCTTCGTCGGAGCTCTCTCATGGCGGACTCGCAAGAGTCGCAAAAGTCTGGGAGAATGGCCGAGTCGTCGATTGGCCAGTTCGATGAAGGCTCCTCTGATTGGTCGGTCTCCGAAAAAAATTCCGAGCACCGGCCGCCGTGAGTAGCCGCGATGCCCGCGCGATCAATTGCGACGCGACGAAATAATAATGCCCATTTCTATCAAGACAATTAACTATATTTAATCTCGGTTTATTTTTACTTCTCATTTTTTTCTAATTCCAAGAATAGAAAAAAGATAAAAAGTGAATTAAACCGAATTTAAAGTTGATAGAAATTGATAGGAAAAAAATAAAAGTTAAACTGCGCAGAATTTAAAGTTATAATCTATTTTGGTAGAAATGGACATTGAAAAAAGATAAAAAGTAAGAAAGTCAATTTACATTAAAGTGGGAAAATAGATATAATTATTTAGAATAAAAAAAAAGAAAAAATAAGTTAGTTTTCTTTTTGTTCGAGTTTTTCAATGCCGACTTCCGGTCTTTCGTTCCCTCGCTTTAGTTCGCCACTTCCGGGCGCCTGAAATAATAGTCACGTGGCGTGGTCGATGACTATTGTGTACGTATTGGTTTGTAGTTTGTATTCGGTTTCGGTAAATCGGTTTTCGAATTCGATTTGGCGCGGACTGCGGCGTCCCTCGTGGTAGGTTTGATTCGCACTATTTTGAAAATTGAACAATTAACTTCTCGAGCTTCGTTGATCAGTACAGAAAAAAAATTGGTTTTCTAGATTTACAAAGAATGGCGGACGACGAGGACGAGACGTATAAATTGTGGCGCATCAGGAAAACCGTGATGCAATTGTGCCACGACAGAGGTTACCTCGTCACCCAGGACGAGCTGGATCAGACGCTGGAGCTGTTTAAGGAACAGTTCGGTGATAAGCCCAGCGAGAAAAGACCGGCCAGGAGCGATCTTATCGTTCTCGTGGCGCACAACGACGATCCTACGGATCAGCTGTTCGTTTTCTTCCCCGACGAACCGAAAATTGGCATCAAAACCATCAAGACGTATTGCCAGCGTATGCAGGAGGAGAAGATTCACAGGTTGCTTTCCACATTACAATACTTTGATCGAAATACGGGTTCCAAAATATAAGTTGCAATTCATTCACACTTCTTATCTTTCTAATTGACCTCGTATAAAACTGAGGTACGAGACGAGAGTCAAGATTGAGCCCAAGATTCGCCAACTACGAGTTGGCTGCTCTTGTACGGTGCCACGTACCATTCATCGTGATATTTTATATTTTTGTATTATATTTTATTTTTGTAATTCATATTTGAACAATATTTGTTTAAAGAAAGGCATATTAGGATCCAGCATAGGTACATTGCTGTTAATATCACATAATTTTTATATCTCTGACTTTTTAAAAATGCCAAATAATTTATTTACCTGGTTTTACTTGTCCTTAACATTTGTAAGAGATTATAAGGCGCCATTATCTAACGTTGCAGAGCAATCATTGTAGTCCAGCAAGGCATGACACCGTCGGCTAAGCAGTCGCTGACAGACATGGCGCCGAAGTACATACTGGAACAGTTTCTGGAATCCGAATTGCTGATAAACATTACTGAACATGAATTGGTACCTGAGCACATTGTCCTAACTCCGGACGAGAAGGAGGAACTATTGACGAGATATAAACTGAAGGAGAACCAACTGATGCGGATACAAGCTGGCGATCCGGTGGCGCGATATTTCGGTTTGAAACGTGGACAAGTCGTTAAGATAATCAGACCGTCGGAGACCGCGGGAAGATACATATCCTACAGGCTAGTTTGTTGAGGAGGGAAAGGAAAAGTGTCGAAAATAAGTCGTAAAGGTCTCTCGCAGATTTAAAAGAGAAATGTTATTTATTGAATTTACTCATTAGTATGTAAAAAAGAACACTGCAGCTCGAAATTCGTCATTTATTATAGCAGCATTTTATATAATGGTGCATCGTCTCTCGTACCTGCGTTATATATCATCGTTTTAATAATAACTGCAGGTTGTACATTTATTACGCTATGTAAGAAACCATCTTTCGCACCGAGTGTTTTGAACATCCGTACATCGTACGAGTTAGTAGCAATGAGTAATTACAGTTTTCACACGCAAACACGTGTTCCGAATGCGTTCTTCCCTTCCCAATAGTTTTTTGTATTTTAATGCACTTGTATGGCAATTACATGCGTAAAATGTATATTTCGTTTGCGTGGTTTGTCAGCTCACATTTATGATCGACATTAGGATATAGCTTAAGTTTATTACAGAAACAACGATCGTACAAAAAAGATCGCGGCTCGCGGGGATCGCTCGCGATCATCTGGCTTGGATATTTATTTCGAGTTATTATTAATATTATACATTGCTTGGTCCAAAAGTATCGTGCTATACGGTATATTTTGACGTAAAAGTATATCGGTAGCAGGATTTTCTCCTCGAAACGATTTTAATTTAGTTAATTCATTCAATTAATATATAAATGACAGTCGAGTGATACATTTCATTAATAGTACGTTTTTTTTTTTTTTTTTTTTTCGAGTCTAGTTGCATTTATTCGTAGACGTTTTCGAATGACTTATCGTCTCTCTTGTCTGGTTTTTCTTGCTTATTAATAAGATTCAATTTGCGCGAATTGAATCAGAAGCGTAGATTCTCTTTAGCAGTCTATCGATGCAATTAAATAATTATACATTTTTGTAATCGAAGAGATATGATATTGCGCTCTGAGACGTGCTTAAACTCGGATAACTTAAAGAATAACTCTTGAAAAAGTCTTCCCGAATTCAAATTCTACTACGTAATCTCTATTCTTCACCTTATTCAACTCTAAACGTTTAATCTTAGCGTTTTGATCCTACTTGTAAAGGGGAGCGAACGACGAGAGTCGTTATTAAAGCCGACGGAACGACATCGATCTTGAAACGCGAGTTTCCGCTTTCAGAGTTTATCGCGGTCGACTGATAAAGCTAAAAGCGCACGAGCAGGAAGTTTCCCAGATGGCATATTCGCTATAGCGTTTAATGAACAAGCGGACCGACCAAACACAATCACTCGTTCTACATTTGTCACAATAAGTAAATAACGTGCTATATAAGCGGCAGCACTCGGCTAGCACTCAGCTAGCACTTGTTGCAAAGGAATAATCGTTATCGTTGGGCACAAGTAAACAAAGCACACGCGGCCATAATTAATATAATATATTGTTATCAATAAAATTGTAACATAACATTAATAGTCAATAATAATAACCATAAAAGATAATAATTAATAATAATTACACAATAATGCTACGAAGTTCTGTGCTTTACGCAATAAAGAAAAGGTAGAGTCCTCAAAAAGGTTTACAAAAAAGGGGGGGGAAAACAAAAATATACATATTCGGTCACCCTCGAACGCGATCCCACTGTGGGTGCGGACTGCGCGAGAAACCCTTGGATCCTTGGGGATATCCATAGATACTTAGATAACTCTTAGATAAAGGATCATTGTGTAAATTGTTAGAATTCTATAAATGCTTGAATCCTTGGATCCTTAGGCATCTTTTAGGCATCTTTACATCCCTAGACATTCGTAAAAGCATTTTTGGATCCCCGGACAGCATTAGAGATCTTCGGATCCTCGGATATCGTCGAACATCTTTAAATAGTCAAATCGTCCTTAAATTCTAGATGTCATTGTATCTTCGTGCTTGGATGTTTCGATGTCGATATCGACGACGATTCTTTCTCTTTTCCTTCGTTTAGAATAAAAACGCGACGTTTTATTCTTCTTCGTTACTCAAGGATTTTGGTGTTGGGATGTACGTTTGATTCATTTTTAGCCGTGTTTACTTAGAAGACTTTTCGGCGAGACCACCAGTATACCTTGGTGGCCCATTCGATAGGTGAGGTTTGTAAAATATTGTTTATCAAATCCGCGGCAACTCGGATCCTGTAGGTGATAGAGGTGGGATAAGGCGGCCACTGTTCCCAATAACGGCCTCTGTGCGCTCGGCCATATGAGGCCTGAAAAATTATACATCAATAAGTCTAAATGAGAGTGATATACATGAATGCAAAGATATATTAATAATAGGAAAAAGCAAGAAAATTAAAATGTTATTTCTTACCGCATAACAATGACGCGTTCTCTTTTGAAATCGCGCTCAATATTCTCGAGCAATCTTTTTTTCCTTTATATCTCATTTGGCATGCATAATTTTTTACATAATTGTAAGGACGTTATTAGCCAATAAGATGAAATTTATATTGAAATTTACAAATAGGTAGAAATAGATAGAAATAATTGCGCAACGAGCACAGATTTCTCACCTAGGAGTGGTATGGCGTGACATAGGTAGACGGAAACAGACCCCGTCTATTGCCGATTTCTCCGTGCCACCAATGCTGATCGGTACGGTCCGTGACAGTAATTACATCCCCTCGTCGGAACTCCAACTCGCCAGGCTCTTGCGGAGCGAAATCATAGAGCGCTTGCACCAAACACTGAAAATGACAAATTGGTTTTACTACGTTGTAATATATTAATCAAAGATAATCAAAATTGGTACATAGATAAATATAGGTAGAAAAGAAAAATATATATACTTTTATTAATACGTTCAAATATTTCCTACGACCGAGACATTCTACTTTAGAAGATAAATTTGCGTGTTTCCAGTCTTTACCTCTTCGGGAACCATGTCGCGCAGTTTAACATCTTGCGAGCGAGAAACGGATGCTGTACGATGGTACTCCACTAGTTCGTTGAGACTGTTGAATTTGACAACCCACAGAAAGAACTTTCCCTGTGCGTCTCTTAATACTTTGAAGTGTTGCACACCGTCGGAGCACCTGTACATATAAATTGATCATTTTATTTCATATTTCTTTAATAATTAATAACAGTATCAAACAATGATCGCTTCTAGTTGGCAAAGTCCCTCAACGTAGGACAGGATAACCTATCCAATTGATATTTCTACCTGCCGCCGAATATGTTTGTCCGTTGAAAAATTTTAATCGCTACGCGCGCGGTCGCGCGTTATTTATCTAATATAAATACTCACTTTACAGATAAGGAGAAATCACCAGGAGAGCTTTCACTGATTCTAATCAGAAAGGCACCTTCGTGTTTGTTCATCAATAATCTTTCGGCGTCCGCTCTAGTTATCCTGCCGTAATACCAGCTGTAACAAACACAGAAAATAATTTTCGTACAAGATTGTGTACAATTCTATTTAAAAAAAAGAGAGATTTATATACTCTGTTAAACAAAAGCGGTTAAATTTTGTTCTCCAATATCTAAATACATCACAATATAACGTAATATTTATAATACGTACTCGTGGCTCTTCATCTCGATATAATTACTCGGTATAAGCCCTTCTCTAGAATCCAATTCAGCCCTATACCAATTCATGTCGTCTTCCATGTTTAGAATCTGCAAAAGGATGTTTACGTGTAAGAAATAATATTTAATTTCGATTTTTATAAGAATACGCGTATCGCTACATTAATATCTTTACACTGACATTTCAGGATAGACGTAGAAAGTAGAAACTGTGTAACTTTACGACGCTAATGAAAAGGAAAGAAAGTTAACCATATCTCTTTTATAAGTATATTGTAGAATTAATCTTACGAGATTGTTATATTATGATTTTTTATTATAAAAATAATTGATAACTGCCCCTAAATTATCGACGATTACCTATAAATTATTAATGACCGTCTTCTCTTTAAAAAAATTAAGATCTCGAATGATTTCAACTTTCAACGACCTAAATATCTAAATATTCAAAGACGTTACAATTTTTAATTGGATCTATCGTAACGTTGTTATCGAACACCAAAAAAATTATATTTGCAGTGCTCGATAAATCAAAATACACATCACTTGCAATTTAAGAACGGATTTTGCAAGGGAAAAGATTCAGAGATTCTTCTTCGTTGTTTTCCTGTCTGTTTAAATTTTAACGATCGTTAAAATTCTTAAAAACACTTTATAAGAACAGTTTAAAAATAAAAAAAATTAATATAAAATAATTTTTCCTGAATCAAGAATTTGTTTGCGTTTATATAAAAAGCAAAATAAAAAGTAGCTTTCAACGAATGTATAAAATTATCAAATTCACGATCTCGATCTATTTGCTACAATTTCTTTTTTTCATTTATCTTCAAAACTCAAATAAATATATGTGTACACACATACACACATTGAAACGTGAATTCTTTAAAGAGGAGAACAGCGCGCCGGAAAACGCAGCTGTGAGAGGGACAAGCCCGGCAACGGCGTTTCTTCAATCCTTACGGCAATCACCGTCGTTATTGCTCCAGACAATAACAATCGTTACTGCCTCGAGCAACAGACATTCATAGAACGTTTGTGTCAGGCACACGGCGGCTTTCCGGGCGCAGCGAGTGCCGTTTCGTCCCGCGCGTATGCGTGTACGATGGCATCCCCTCGCTCGGTCTCTGGGACCGCGGACGGAGGCGTGACGATACAAGTTTCGGGATCGGCCGGAGGTCTCGTGACCGCCGCGACGCGACGCGACGCGACAGGACGGGACGGGACGCGGCGCGGCGCGATCGCGCCTCGCCAGGCCATCGAGTGACGAACCAGGTGACGGGGACGGGTCGGGGCTCGGGGCCCCGGGTCGCCGTCCCCTCGTATACTCGCTCACCTTGAGGACCTGGCTCCTGCGGAAGCTGAGCTCGTCCTCGGCGGTCGCCGTGAAGTCGTGCTTCGCTATCGCCTCCATATTCTGTCCCCCCGAGACGACGGAGTCGACGGCGGAGTCGACGGGAAACGACGTGCCGACTGCCGCTGGCTGCTGGAAGGAGCGAGAGGGCGCTCGCTGATACACGACGATGCCCCGCACCGTCGCCGTCACCGTGGAGAGACGCAGAACGGAGTGCCTAGCGCCGAGTAGTGCCTAATACCTACCCGACAGTCCCGACGCGAGCGAGGGAGTGCGCTCGAACTCGAGAAGGAAGAGGTGGGGGGGAAGGGATGTAGAGGCAGGCGGGAAAGGTGAGCGAGAGGAAGAAAACAAGAGAAAGAGGAAAGGCGCCCGTCGTGCGGAGTGCGCGGACACGCGCGCGAGGCGACGCCGCGACGCGCGTATTTATTTTACGAGCGCTCCGAGAAAAGATGCGAAACTCGCTGGGCCCGGGCTGGATGCCGAGTTTTCTTCAGTGGGAGCGAGACGGGACGATATCTCGAGAGCCGCTGGAAGGAGCGAGGGCGAGGACCGTGCGCGAAGCACGACCACGACGGTGTACGCGCGGAGTATACGCGAGGCGGAGCGTAAAAGGGACAGAAGGGAACGCGTCGGGAGGTCGGTATCGACGAACGTGCCCGTCCTTTGTCCCAAGCACTGGCCGGGCGGTGCCCCGTGTCCGTCCAAGGGTACAAGGATCCCGTACTCGCCGCACGTATGTGTGCGTGCGCGTCGCGCGCGCGAAACTGACGGCAACGCGAGCACCGACGCACGCACGCACGCCACCGTCTCGCGAGCGCGCAGCCCTCTTCTCTCGATCAGATTCCTCGTGATTCCTCGTCCGAAGCCCTTGGGAGTCAGAGCCTCCCGCTCCTAGAGGGCATATCGTATTTGTCTCCGTATCACCGCGAATCACACGTCCGCGACGCGTCGTACGTACACCGTACACGGCGAGCTGTCAGTGGCGGTCGGCGGATCGCGGATCGCGCGCACTATCGCGTATACACGGTGTCTTATCAGACGTTACACGTTACACGTTACGCTTGTCCCGTTCGGCCGGATTCGGCTCCGCTCGGCCGGGCTCGGCTCGACTCGGCCGAGTTCGGCGGCGCCGCTCGGTCCTCGGTCGCCTGCGCGCTCGACGCTCGACCGCCGCACAGACGCGTGATGACGTCATGCGTCACGCGACGCATTGGTCCGTTCGTCACCCTACGGGACGCGCAGGGCAGCGCAGGGTGCTGCGCGCGATACGCGCGTCTCATAAATGGTGGCGAATTTTCAGCAGTTTTTTTACGCTTACGTCAGTCGTATCGCGTCGTGACGTCAGAAGCGACAGCCGAACGTCAGTGGGAGGAGAGGGGAGGAGGGAAATTATGAGGAAATGCAATGCAAGCAGTTCTTGGAACTTGCGTCAAGACGGATACACGAGTCCCGGATCGAGAAAATCGTTCGCGATAGAGAAACTCCGCTGCGTGAAAACGAATGGAATTCTTTCTAGGATATAGATTTCTCCTTAGGTTTGGAGCCGATGCAGTAGGTATATAGCCGTCGTCGCGTTTAACAAAAATTGCACGTAACGCGAAAACTGGAGATATAAATTTCCGAGATTTACGCGAATTCGTTTCTGATATCTTTCAAAGGATTCTTCGGCCTTTTTATGAAACTTACTCTGGTTACGCGTTGAAATTTTAATCAAAACGAACCTCGACGGTTAGATTATGCGCATACGCTCATCGGTATTCCTATTATTCCACGCCGGTTTTTTAATCTTTATCCAAAAGTCAAGCGTACAATCTGACGCCGCCGAGGGCAGCCGAAGCCGCACGAGGTGACTACGATATATTATCCGAGCTCAAATAAGTCTCCTTGAAAGAGAGAGGAAAGAGCACAAGGATCTCTAACGATCCGTCATGACGCATCCTGTATTTCCGATAGGAAAAACCACGCCTGACCGATTTTAAAATTAACTTTGCACAAATCGCATATTTAACAGCAAAAATTTTCTTGAAATATACAACTGTCCAAACGAAAAAAAGCCCATGCAGAGACTTCAAGTTTATTTCAATTAAATATTTTTCTCTTTATTTTCAAATTCTTTACACAAAATTTTTTGTACAATGGCATGTAACAAAAAAAATTTAGCGTTAATTAACATAAACGATAATTTTATAATATATATCAACATTTTCTTTCATTGAAAATATCGAACGCGCGACCGTCGAGTCGGGAGGTGGCGCCATCTGGTCCGTCGCGCACGCCGCGACGGTCGGCAAGGCCGAGCGGGACGATCCGCGTGACGTGACAATGAACGATTCTAACGTGGTACGAAACGGGCGACGTAGTACGAAAATAAACAGAACACCTCGTGTTTACGGAAGTCCGTAACAGGTGTTTTTCACCCCCCCTCCTCCTGCCCCGGCTCCGGCCGTTCCCGCACCGCAGCCTCCTCCGCCCTCCGTCGGAGAGACGGGGAAGGGAGACGGAAATGCAGGCGGGCGTATAATAAAGCCCGTCGTCCACACATATCGCTTACGTAGGCACTACAGGCACTCGCGCTCGTCTCGCGTTCCTCGCGCAAACCCGCCGGCCGTGTTTTCGGTCGCGGACGTCCGAGTCCTTGGACGGCCGAGCACGTATCGCGAGAACCTCGGCGTTCCTGAAAATCCCATGCTTCGCTTCGAAGTTTACCTGACGATCCTCGTCGCAGAATCGCGAATTCGGAGACAATTTATTTTACGCGTTCTAATCTTTGATTTTTTTTTTTTTTTAACGATAAAGAATCCTCGTTTCGATTCGTAAAGCATTCTAAACAGATCGGTGGGAGCTCTCAGCTCTACCTCTCTCAGATCGAGGATTCAAGCGGAACGTAATTTACGAAGCTCCCGTTGTTCTGTTATTTAAATTCCTCGCGGAGCTTATTATCCTCGATGATATATGTAGATTGTCGCTCGGTCTTTTTATCGCGAGATATTCCCTAAACTTCCCTAAGATTCAAAAGAATCCAGAAGCGAATTAAATTATCGTCTCCCGAGCACGGTAATGAAAATCGCGAGGCCGCGAGAGAGTCGCTTTCTTTCCGTATAAAACAAATCGCGATGAAAAAAATCACCTCGCGAGAATGTTCAAGTTTCTTCGCGCGATATACATCGCTCGATGTATATACACCGTCTTTAAGAACGTCCAGATCCATAATAATTCCCCGTGAAATGAATAGAAGGCGAGCGAGGGAGTGGACGGGGCGAAACGAGCCGGCGCGGCGAGACAAATCTGTTTTCGTTCGTGTACGTGTACGTAGCCGAGCGGGAAAACAGAGCTTTTGTAAATAGGACGCACTTGCCAGGTGCGAATGTTCTTTGCGAGTGAATTCCGTAAAGTAAAAAGGTCCACACGCGGGAGAAACGCCGTCGTCGCGAGGCTTTCCTAAGCACCTGCGCGCAGGTAGAGGCCAGGTGCAGCTGCAATATAATCTCGCGTCACGTTGCAAAAACTTAACGAACACCCGGGAACGTGCTACGCGAGACGTGCAAAGTTTTTTTTTTCGCGACTTAAAACGCGCTAGACTTTAAAACAAAGCCGCGAATTTTAATCTGTTTCTAAACGGCTAATTTAGGGTGAAATTAAGGGCAACGGCCCTCGCGACAGCTCCCGGTAATGACTCTCCTAAATTACGTATTTATCCGCTCAACGGAAATCGAGCGTATATATCGAACGGCGCTCGCTCCGTGCAAAGAGGACGAACTCTCGGACATTTGGAAAAAAACAAGATTCCCCTCAGGTCAGTCCGTTTGCTTTATTTATAATTCTAGAACGTCCACTCGCGGACGCCTATATCCGGCCCTCCCGGATCTCGAAAATCCGCGCGGGGCGGTTGACGCGATCGTAAAATTCGAGGAGTCGGAGTTATACGCGGAGACGCGGCGTGTGCGCGCGTTCCGGGGAAACGCGCCGAACGAGCCCGGTGAATAATTCAGCGCGGCGACGGCGGCGACGACGGCGATTCCGGGCGCAAACATTCGCCCGGAGTCAAAGGACAAAGATTGCGGCCGCCGCGCCGCGCCGCGCGGCTCTCGTGGGCTCTCGCGCGATCCGGGGGACGGCCGTGCGGCGTGCGGCTCGCGCTAATGAACCAGCGAGTCTTTTGCGCTGCTTTTATTCTCTTACGTCATCAAACCCGTCGGCAGCGGCGACGGCGACGGCGCGACCTGGCCGCGTTCTCGGAATGCAGCGCGCGCGCGCGCGTATGTGTGTGTGTGTGTGTGTGCGTGTGCGTGTTCGTGTGTGTGGTGTGTGGAGACGGCGGCCCGTGAGGAGCCGACCTCTCGCGGATCGTTCTGGAAACACGCCAGCTAATGTGTTTTTCCTCTGATGCCAGGCGTTCCAGGCTGACACGCAAGGCTCCAACATGGGACGTGCATCCTCGCGTCGCGAACAACGCGAATCTCGACGACCGGGACAAGCGAATCTCCATGGTTTTTTTCTTCTTCGCTTTTTCCGTCGTCGATCCGACGTGTTCGTGCCGTTCGGTCGTTTGCGACTCGTTGAGGTGCAGCGCGGGGCACTCGTCGAACAAAAAATTCCATATTTGTAATATGCATGAATATAACACGCGTAAACACGCATATAATAAAGGGTAAAAAGCAAAAAGACCCTTATCCGCAATAAAAAAAAGAAAGATCGTGAACGCCGCCCTATCTTGCGTTACTCACAAATGTTTAGAATTGATTATCGCTATCTTTGCGGTAGGACGCAGCATGGAGATACGGTGCTCCCGAAAAACCCAATTTACTTTTCTGAAACCGTTTAATTAAAGCTGACACGTTATAAACAGGCATTATTATATTATTAGAGTTTTTTTTTAAATAAATATCACAGAGCATAACTTTTATAAAGAATTTTATTTTAAACAGCGAAGAGAAGTGTTTTAAAAAACGCTGAAAAAAATCATTGAGGATGCATTACATCAATGACGCAGGTCTCTCGCGCATTTTCTCGTTATCGTAGATTTGATTTCGATTTAAAGCACGTTTTCTGCAATTCTCAACTTCCAGTAGAAATGAGGCGAACGGTCGACCAATTTAAAACTAAACGATCTGAAATCGCGCGATCTTGAGATTTTTTTAATCCTCGAATTTCCCTCATTTATTGTACGATTGGATCGTCGGGCAGGGGAGGCGTGTACTTATTGCCGTAAGAACCCATAAAACTTCGCGGTTGTAACGCGCATAGGAGCCGAGTTGCGTGACTTGCGACACACATCGTGACGATGCGAACTCTCGCGCGTAGAATACGCACGCACGTCGCGTGAGAGCGTGTCGCGTTCGCATCATTTTTAAACCGCCGCCGGGCACGGCGGTTCTTTCTTCGCCTCCTCTCCCGAATGACGACCGAACGTCAAAATAAACGTCGCCCGTCCTCTCGGTCTCGACTCTACGCGTGTAACGTTCCTTTCCATCAACGTGTAGATTAACTTTAATCTCGCTTCGACTTATCTTTTATCTCTTTTTTCATTCTTAGAACTAGAAAAAGATAAAAAGCAAGTTAAACCGAGACCAAGATTAATCTACATTGATAGAAACGAGCATAGGAGGAACGCGTTTTCTTACAGAACGAAGCTTCTCGATAGTAAAAATTTTCTACAGAATGTGCTTCGGATAGTATAAGAATAGCAACTCTAAGTATCCACTGACTATACGAAGACTCTGGTCTGCGGCGACGAAGAATTCAAGGATCCTCAAGCCTGCGAATTTCTCGGCGAATTTAAATATCCTATAAGTGGATCGATATCCAATGAATACGATAGTTGATCTTGAAATACTCATTGTGGCCATCTAATAATTATCCAATAATAATAAACGGCTTTTATACATTTTTTAAAATAACTTTCTGCGAGAGCTGTTAAATGTATATATAGACATGAGCTCTATATTAAATATACATTACCTTTTAAATTAATTTATTGATTTTAAAAGTACCTCGCGTCCGAATTAATTTTGAATCCCTTTACTTAGCTTCTAACAGCTCGCAAATGAAATTGATCCTCAATTCCGATTTTGCGGGCAGCCGTAAAACCTACGGTGTCTGACTGAAACGAACTCGGCTCGTTTCCAGGAGCGATTAGTGACGTCACGGTTCTATCCTCGAGTCAATGGGGGAATAATCGAAACGCGAAGCGTATATATGAAGACACGTTCGACCTATATTTGTTTTGGGAATTCAGCTCGAAGGTACACACGTGGGATAATAGTTACGCGAAGATCAACCTATTTGTAATTAAGTCTATTAAGAATTAAAGTACCAGAAATATATGTTTACAATCGACCAATCGAGCGAGAATCAATGAAAATTGAATTTAATCGCCGTAAGAATGCGGGCCTCGGTATCCACATCAGATATCGGGATCGCGCGTCGATCCAACGGACTTGATCTTCCGATCTAGCTCGCGCCGACGACCGCAGCCTGAAGATCTCAGTCTCGTCAACTTCGCCCGCTTTGCCGCGCCTCGCACACTTGCAATCGTCGCGAGTCGCAAGTCGCAACTCTGCCGCGATCTCGGGTCTCGGGACCAAGGGGAGCGAGTGGGCGAGCGCGCAGTACTGCTGACCCAGTTGATGGAACCCGCGACCGATAGATCCGCGTGCCACGTCGTCGACGAGAGAGACGACGAAAGGGAGGGTAGGACGAGAGCGGGGGGAAAAGGGAAGAGGGCGAGGGGGCAAACGCCGCGCGCGTAACAGCGACGAGTCACTCTCCGCGTGCGACCGCGACACGGCATCGTCGATCTTCGCACCCCTCGATCCCCCTCGACCCCCCCCCCCCCTCGGCCGCCCCGCCCGTGCCCGACCCCGACCCCTTGCCACCTCGTCCGCCTTTCCCGGCATTTCCCGGCGGTGCACGGTGCGGTGTGTGCGCGACGCGCCGCGCGTGCACAGTGCACACGTGACATTTCGAGTATATCTCGAATTAAACCGTAAACATCGTAGTACAACCTTCGCGGCCCCCCCCTTCCCCGCGCGGGCGCCAACGCCGCCGGTGTCAATGATCCCTGCCTGCCACTTATTGAATCGCGCGCTCGCGCGTCGTCCGTGTCACTGCACCGCGCGTATGTATGTATGTATGTACGTGTGCGCGCGTAATGTTTCGCCGGGGACGTGTTTCTTCCGCCGCTGTACGGGGTGACCGAAAAGTTACGCGCCGCATGTCGCGTCGTCGCGGCGATTTTCATCGCGGGGGGCTGAGAGATCGGGGCAGGGGTCGTATAGCCACGCGTGGCCTATTCGCGCCGGATGGTCTCGTTTTGTGCTTCTCACGCAGAAAAACGTAAGCGGTATGGGACCTAAACGGTGAACGAGTCGCGAATCGCAACCGGAGAGATTTAAAACGGTAACGTTGTGTTTTCGACAATTCTTGACTGTGATCGATTCGGTTACTGCCTACAATGTCCATTTCCACCAATGTAGATTAATTTTAAACGTCTCGGTTTGACTTTCTCTTTTTATCCTTTTCCAATTCTTATAGAGGTAGAAAAAGTTAGACCGAGATTAAAGTTAATCTGCATTGATAGAAATCGACATAAGTCTTACCGCTTACGTTTTTATCAAAATTTAAATCGATTATTAATTTAAATATGTGGATTTACTGTCCCAATTAGGAGCTGTCTTCTAAAGACAGAAAATCGGCGCGTTTACTAAGTTTGGAAAAACTATGTAAAACTCACGCAATATTATTATTATTATTAAGCTACCAAGATCCAGTCCTGATTTCATTCGCGAGAGAAACGTATGCAAAAATTCTGCTCTTACAGAAACGTTGCAAGTTGATTGGTTAAAAGTTATGCGACAGCCAATCGACTTTGCAACTTTTCTGTAAGAACAACATTTGCGCATATGCTTCTCTCGCGAATGATTTCAAGAATCAAGCCCTTGACCATAAGTAGCGTTCTTCTCTCTAAACGATTGTACGTCATAAAGAGTCCTGTTTCACTTATCGTCTCTGTATCTCATTTACTCTTCAGTACCTATATCTTCGTTATAAATTACGTAGAAGAAAAAAAGAAAGACGATTAGGCTTTTAAAAAGAATTAAGCATAATTATTTCCTGTACCAAAATCGCGGTAGGTTTAGATTGAAGAACTCTTACCTGTCAACGTTAACGCAATGACGCCAAGTTTTCTCGCATACGGAAGGCAGAAAAGTACTGAATACGCGCGTCCTTATTACTGTACTTCGTACTGTCGCCAGGTTTTTCTTTTCTCTACATTATTCATATATTATCCATCTCGGGGAGGCAGCCTATACTTTTACGCCAGTCGTTAAAATTATAAGTACTCCAAAGACACGTGGGAAGCCACGTTTCGTGTAAAAAGTGCTTAACATTGTATCGTACAGAAATCCATCCCCAAAGCCGCAAGGCAAGGATGAAACATATAAACATAAAAGGCGCTTAAGCGCCTTGCAATTAGCGAAATAAACTTCGTCGCTTTTTTTTCGAATAAAATTATCGATAACGTGAGACAGGACAGTCCGAAGACCCTCCAGATCGCATATATGATCAATCGAGATAAATTAAAACGGCGTTTCGCCGCGCGTCTAACTGCAAGTCCTAAGGACCTATGATTGGGGCTCTTTCAGGGAACATCTTCTAACTGTCGACTCCGTCATTCATCAGGCGACTGTCTTGTTAAGCGCTCTAACAATCATTTCGCGATCTACCCTCGGGCACCCTCCGGGTGTCCGTGATCGAAGAAGCGGCGATCCTGATGGGTGAACGAACCGTGGGTAAACGCTAATATACTCGTTCGTCGCGGCAACGCGCCACCTTGAGCGTACCTTTTCTAGGACACTGTGTATATCGTCGTACCGCGCCGCATTACGTAATGTCTATCCGTTTAAACATTACAGAGCCGCGGACATATCGGCGCGCACGTACACATACGCGCACGATGTACGCATATATTAGCGCTCGCTTTCGGCTCCCACGCGCGTCACTCGCACCGCCGTTATACCGCCACCGTCGCCGTCGCCGTCGTCGTCATACGTCACTCGTCGATCATTTCATTTCATGTATCGCCGCCGCCGCTGCCGCCCGTGAACTCCCCCTCCCCCCCCGTCGTTCGGTTTCGTTTACCAACGAAACCGAACGTGTCCGAGCGCGCACGTGCGTACGTCTGGCTGCGTGCTTCGCGTGTCCACGTTTCGACGGAACGAAAGACGAGGCGGCGACGGAAGGGGCGCGCCATGCGGGGGGGCGCGCGGCAACGGCGGCGGCCAGACGAGGGGGGAAAAAGGGGGCGACGAGAGTCACGTGTGCGGAAGATCTACCACGATTTACTCGCGGATCCCGGCAGAAGCGTCTGCCACCCTTGCCCCCCTGCGGACCGCTCCGTTCTCCCCTCGCTCCCTCGCTCCCCCTCCGCGTTCTCCTCTCTTATTCTCCTTCTATTCTTGTCGTACTACGACGGGTTACTCCACTTTCATTCAGACGCCGGTCTAAAAATAAAGTCCCTGATTCACGATGCATGAATGACAATCTTATCGCGGGAGACCTTAAATCGCGGAAAGGATGCGCGCGCGGACGTACCGGCCGGCCATTCGTCGCGCGCGTCTCACGTCGTACGATGTACGCGGCTTTTTTTTTTATCTACGCGATAAGATAATCTGCGTTATACGGGAATTAACGTTTATGATAGTAATAATAACGTCAAGGAAAAAAAATTAATGAAGTACTCTCACTTCCATTGATGTAGATTCCCTCTCAAAGTTTCGCGTTGCAATAACGTTTCAAAGAAAAATTAGATTGTCGGATCGTGGAAAGTTTGTTAACTCGGAAGAAATGATAATTGGTAATCGTGGTGCAAAAGTATGATTTACTTTCGGCACGACGCGTTGCGAACATCGAGATTAGAAAATAACTCGTCGACGACCCGCGAAGTGATCCTCGTGTAAGAAATAAGAAATTTCGTCTTGCGCGCGCGTTAAATTTAAAATTTAAATATACATTAAAGAACAAAGCATTATCTATATCAATAGCGTCGAAACTCAATGGACGTTAATCAATAAATCTCGACTCTCGATCCATTGATAAACCCGTCAATTTTTCTCGACTATTGAAAATCAAAATCAATCGCCCTCCTTTCAATTTATATCTTCTATATTTGGAAGAGAGCGTTGAATAGTTTCCGTACACCCGTTCGCCCCGGGATTTGCCTCTCGAAATGTACAATTATAATAAACGATACGTAAACATGCAAGCAAGCGCGATATTAACGATTATGATAATATCGCGATAGGGTAAATAACATTGATGACCGATATGGT
Source organism: Temnothorax americanus (assembly GCF_048541705.1). NCBI lineage: Eukaryota > Metazoa > Arthropoda > Insecta > Hymenoptera > Formicidae > Temnothorax > Temnothorax americanus. The sequence goes on from NW_027509253.1 coordinate 2,286,752, forward strand.
AATAACATTATATTATTACCGCGCGTTCATTATTGATGCAATTTATATAATATCGCATTAATATAATCGCGGCATTGCGCCGACAGACGTGGCGGCAACGTCACATTGTATTCGGGAGATATTTAACGCGCGCGGCGTTTCCGAGCCTTCCGTGGCGTATAGAAGTCGAGAGCTAGCCGCTCCATTCCGTCGCTCGCTCTCGCGTCGAGCCGTGTTTCGCGGCTCGACCAAGGCGAACCGCTTCGCTCTCCGACTCCGTCATCGCCGCCGCCGCCGCCGCTTAGCCTGCGATACCGTGCAATCCATAACTCGCCGGCGCGTTTTCCTTCGTCCGAGAATTACCGCAGATAAGAACCGCGCACTTCGCGACGGTATTACTGGCCGCGATATATGTCGAACGTGCACAAGTATACGATCGTAAGGAATAATTTCTCACGTATCTCAAACGATCTCACGTATGTAGGATTTTAATTAAACGACACTTGTTAAACGTTCTTCTTGCGGAAATCGACGCCATTTATGTTGCGATGCACAATTATTTTTGATTGAGCATATAACAATTATTTTGTACGACAGTCTTTCAATAATAATAGTTTTTTCACGCGTAAACTGGCAATTTTTTTTCTAAAAAAGGTCTAATTTCTTAATGACAGTCTCACCGAGAAATTGATAATTTTGTTTTAAAGATAGGTCATACCGTGTACCGTAATGCGGGGTCTACAATGCGAGAGTCGTGGGTCGTGAGTCGTAGGAAATGGACCACGCGCAATCGCATTTGAGGAGAATAATCGACTGTGCGTGCGGTCAATTCTTACGATTCACGACTTTACGACTCGCATCGTAGACCTATAGCGTGAAGACAAGTGAAAATAAAAATCGCTATAGAATACCGTCGAATATTATATATACAGACGATTGTCGCGCGCAAATTTTGTACGATCGAGCTCTTTGCGATACGATTATCGTTGCGAGTAAGTATCGGAACCCCGTGCGAAATCCAGGAGAGGTTTTCGAACGTTGCGGCAATATTCACGTCGAACGAAAAATTATTCGATTTCTGCCAACGGTGAAAGTGGGAAAGGTGCTCGGTGTACGTGTGCCGACGCATCCGTGGAGCGCGGGAATATACCCGCAGATCGACTTTAATCCGCGGCGAGTTATCGCGGTAAATAAATAAGCGGAATATCGATCGCCGCGCCGACTCGAAGTCGCGGAGGAGGCTCGGCGAGCGAGCGAGCGAGGGAACAGCTAGGTTGGAAGCTCGAACACACGGACCGACCTGCCTGCCTGCCTGCCTGCCTGCCTGCCTGCGCGCGCGCGCGCTCGCTCACACAGCTATATTTAGTTATATTCTCTCTGAAGCGGCTCAAGGTCACAGCGCTCGGATTGGTTCGCGCGATAAAGCGCCTCGTCCCTCGCACGCTCGCTCGCTCGCTGTGCCTTCTGCCTTCCTTCGACCGTGCGTCCGCACGTCAGAGCGGCGCGACATTGTCACGAGGTGTATGCCGAGCGGGGAAAGAGAGATGGAGACGGATGATGAGAGAGAGAGAGAGAGAGAGAGAGAGAGAGAGAGAGAGAGAGAGAGAGAGAGAGAGAGAGAGAGAGAGAGAGAGAGAGAGAGAGAGAGAGAGAGATATGAGAATGAGAGGCCCACGTGTTCCGCGCGAAACATCACGTTCGGCGCGATGTTGGCACTTGGCACACGAATCGTGCAGCAGTTACGCGATACCCCTCGAGCCGTGTGGATGCCCCGTCAATTTCTCTCATTGGGCCGCAGCGAGCTTGATCGAGCCCGATGACGCGCTCTCGAATAATCGCGGCGGCAGAATTTTCCGTTTTCGGAATCGGTCACCGCGACGTCAAGTATATTCTCCCCCCCCCTCTCTCACCCCGTAGAGAGACTTATGAGCACCCTCGAGATTTTCAGCCACGATATCGGACAGCGCGTGTCCTAAATCGGGACGTATGACGTCTTTAAGACGTCATATGTTCCCAATTTGGGGACACTGCGCGCTCACCGGGAATTTTTTCGCGCGAAATGAGTGAACGATAAGGAATTCGGACGGAAATTCAGCCTGTGAGACGTAACCAATGATCTTTGTCGAGGCTGAATTTACAATTTTCTAGGAAGACGTTTCACCGCCTCTCTGCGTCGCTAACGAAGTCCCGTATCCGCTTTGCGTTGCGAGCAACGCGGTAAAGCGGAAGAGAATTCGTTAACATATCTTAATTTTGATTAAGAAATTAATGCCTCTTTAATTCGCCATTGTTCTGCCGCAAGAATTGAAACGAGCGGACGGGAATAGGGAGGCACGAGTACATAGAGAGAGATTGACGCGGTTTAAAAATAGTCTCCAACGCGTGTCACGGAAAGTTCATAAAGCATACTTGTACGAGAATTTCTTTTTTAATCCGGTCATAATTGTAACCGGATCAATTTCGTTGAAAGAAATATATGTATTTGCTAAACTACCCGCCCCTTCCTCATTTCACCCCTCCTCCAGAGCTCGTACGCCTAGAAAATATAATCGCTATAAATATATTCCGCATGTACATAACGCATATAACGATCGATATCCGCAGTGTCCATATTTAATTTCATCGCGTAATTGTGCCGTGAAATGCCGATGTATTCGTCTCCGAGAAATCGCGCTTCCAACTTCCACCATTGATTTTCATTTGTTTTCGGTTTCTTGCGTCTCGCTAAGTATTTATTTGCTCGTTTCTTCTACGTATTTATTTGCTCGCGCTTCTACGTACTACTTCGATCCCCGGTATTCGCGTCTACGTTCGCGCGAAACGAAGGGTTTTCAGTGTCGCCGGAACGTCGGAATTGCGAGAGATCGGCTCAGTTTTTATGCAATTCCCTCTCCGCTGACGACACAGCTTGCCGACACACGCACACTCGTTAATTTTTCATTCGCGGAGAGGAAAAAAGGAAGCGTTCCCGGAAGTTTTTCATCCGTCCTCTCCGTCCGGTAAGTACGCGCGGAAGCTTTCGCATCTGCGTATCTTCGCGCTAATCTATGTATTTATGCGTATGAAAAACTTTAAAGGGAAGAGTAATTTTCGCTTCAGCGAGCGGGCGCAACGGGCGCTCGTCGATAGACGAGCGAGAACTGACATTGGCATTCGGCATTCGGCTTTGTACTCCATCAGGCGTTTTTAAGATTCGAACGTGGTCGGAAAACACTAGCGTCGATAACAATCGCCCGTAATCGGAGTACACGCGTAGATCCAACCGGATATACGTTCTACGGATTAAGAAACGATCTCGAGCAGATTCCGTGCGAGCAGTTTAAAGAACCATCGCGGTAAAACGAAAACTTGTGTGTGTATATATATATATATATATATATATATATATATATATATATATATAACTTCGTATATATACACATACGATGTGTCCTATCGACTCGACGGCTTTTTTCGTCGATGTGGCAAAATAATAACCGGCGCTCGTGCGCGCGACACGCGTCGTTGTGACACGCAGAGTCGAGGGAAATCGAAACGCGAATGATCGAGATATATAGCGTTCACGTCGAGTTCAATCCGTTATTAATTTTTCTTTTCTTTTTTCCCTCCTCATATTTTACGCTGTATTTTTATTTTATCCGGTATTGCGTTACGTTAATGTTACATCGGTTACGCATCGGGGGCTATTTGGATGATTTTCCTCTCGACTTTGCGTCACGCCGCTATTTTCCCCGCGAAGTCGTCGCCGCTACGCGGTGATATCGTCTATCGCCTCGACGAAAATCTTCCTTGCGCCGCGCGCGCGGTGTAAATCGAACGTTCGATAACGGACGGTAGCGAGAGAAGGAGAGAAGCGAGCGCGCGAGCGAGCGAACCGAGGGACGATCTGGCAACCGCGCGCAGTGCGGCAGTGCCGGAATTGAATTTCAAGCGCCCGAGGGACAGAGGGGGCGGACCGACCGGCGCGGCCCTTTCTCTTTTGTGTATAGGGGGCACCGAGGCGCATAACGGTGAGTCGACGGCCATGTTGCCGGGGCTTATACCCGGCGTGTCCGTTTACCTGCCTGCCTGCCTGCCTGCCTGCCTGCCTGCCTGCCTGCTTGCCTATCTGTCTGGCCTGCGTGCCTGTGCCTATATATTCCACACAATCGCTCCTCTTCGCTCCGCTCCGTTCCACTCCGCTTGACGGGGCTCCGTCTGGCGGGCAGAAAGGAAAAGGCATTATCGGCAGTTTTAAAGGACGATCGAATCTCCGGCAAGTCCGACTCGCTTAAATTTAGGAACGCTCGAACGCCGGAGTTATTTTAGAAGGAGCGGGAAAGACGGTGGGAAACGTAGGGGCGTCGAAACGTAGGAGGACGCTCCTGGGAAAGCCCGACGTTCCCTTCACCTTTATCGCCCTTTTTCGTGTCGTAACTTTATCTATATGAAAAGCGGGTCCCACTGTGGGACCTACCGAACGCACGGGAAGTCGAGATCCGGACATGTATTCCGGAAAAAACATACTCGGGGCGATCTATCTTGTCGTTAAAAAATTTTGAGAAATTGTTCGAATTGAATTGAAAATATTATTTTTTATTTAATTATTGATTTCAAATTAATTAAAATCCTTCTTAAACTTGAGCGAACGTTTCCGCGAATCATTATTCCAACGCGCGAAAATAATTTAAGCAAATCGCGCGTTATACGCACGCGACGTGATCTTTTTCTTTTCTAATTTTTCAAGATTATTTGATATCGTGTAGGAATTTTCTAATTTGACGTTTGAACGTATTTTCCATTCAAATTCCGCCATCTCTATTAAAAATTGCATTTGCTGTATCTTTGACCTTTCGAGATTACGCGCTGTATCTTTGACCTTTCGCGACTCCTCCACGGGAGGAACGAAAATTATTTTCAAAGTTGCCGGCGCGCTTCTGCTTCTTCTCCTCTCGTATCGCGCTGCCACCCGATTTTGGAGTTTAAGCGACACTCGGTGCGCGCTTTGGTTTTGATAAATTGCCGTCCGACGCACGTTCTACCGGATGTTCCAAAAGAACACGATCCGTCAGCCGCGCGCCACACACTACCTCTTGTCGTAACGCGCGGATAAAATTTGGCAAATGCGCGCGCGCGCACACGCGCCGGCATATCACCCGAGAACCCGAGAACGCAGCTGCGTAAGATTCACCCTCCGAGAAATCGGTCTGAAGCGGGCTGCCAGAAACAGTCGAGCGCGTTTCGTCGCGGGACATCCGTTCGCGAGACGTATGCATGCGTCCCTGAGAGGCAGCCGTATAACGTAACTTCAGCTCGAACATCTATCGCTGTAACAATTCTATCGAATTTTTTCGAATCTTTGATCGTTTGGTTCGCCAGTTTACTAGCTGTGTGTGCGCGCGCGTGAGAAAAGGATAAAAGGAGAATAATAGTATAACGAAGAGAAAACCTACAGCGCGCGAATTTATTCCCACGCATTCGTATCCGAAAATTTTAACGCGTTACGACGCGTATATATGTAAAAACTTTTAAAAATAAACTCGGAGCGTCTTCCCTCCCACGCTATACTGCCCCCAAGCACGTGCTCGTTTACGACCTTACGCAATAACAATGCGAGTAACTCCGGAGCTTATCGCGGGCATGCGATAACGCAGCTAATTACGTCGTATTATGTCGCGCGTTAATTTTGTAAATTCTATATTATCGGTAATAGGGGGGGAATATCTCGTCGTGGAAATTTTAGCCCGCTTTCACATCCCCGAACAACAACGAGCAACTCGAAGTTGTTTTATCCATCCCTGAACACCGCCGCGTCTTTCCGCTGATCCTCCAGCACGAGCGCCGTGGAGGGGGGCGCAATGCGCAGCTGACGGTGCGGATGCGGTGCCCGGACGCGCACGAACGCCACGAACGCGACGAGGCCCGAGGGGAGGAACGCTCTCTCGCTCGTTCGTCAGGAGCGGTCATCGGGGTCGGAGAGGGTTTGGCGGGGTGCCAATCAGCGGCGGCGGCGAGCGACGGAGCTGCCCTCGGCCGGCCGGTCGGCGTACTACGATCACACACACGCACACGCTCGCGCAAGCGGAGCGAACGATTGGCCGGCTACGTGCTCTTCCTCTCCGCGCGTTCCCGTTTCCCCGAGACACGGAGCACGGTGCGGACTGCGGAGCAGGGGCGCGCTCCGTTCCGCTGACGCGCGCGCGCGCGCACGCATTCGCGACTTTCCGAGGCCGTCGATGGGGCGAGCTTGATCTAGCTTGATCGCGGATGAAGCTGACGATCTCGATGCGATATTCCCGAATAAGAAAAAGTGATATCGAGCGTCGAGCGGCGGCGAACGAGCGAGCGAGCCGAGAGCGACGGAAAGGGAAAGAGAGAGCGAGGAAGGAGAGGAGAGAGGGGGGGGAGAGAGAGACCGCGCTCGACCAATCGCCGCTTTCGTTGGCTCCGTCGTCGATGAGGCGGTCGTCGCGCGACGTAACCTCAGTCGCTTACGTGGAAACACGCCTGTCGGGCGACGTTGGTAGAAAATCGAGCGAGCGAGCCGAGGGCTTGTAATATAACGGAGGCGGACGGGTATTTAATTGTACGACGCCGCGCGGAGAAACGCGCGATTGCCAACAACGTCGCTGTTCTCTGCGTGCGTGCGCGAGTTACCGTTACCAGTGGGCACGGAATCACGATTTGAATCCCGCGACGAGAGAGAGAGAGAGAGAAAGAGAGAGAGAAAGACACGCGCGCGCGAGGAAACGATTCGGAGAGTCACGTTGAGATCGCGCTTATTGTCGAGGCAGGAAGGAGCGAGTGCGTTTCCCGCGAGGAGCGAAAAGGGAGAAAGAGAGGCCAGGCCAGGCCGCGCCGCGCCGTTCGCGGAGAAAGGAGCCTCACCGACACGCACACCGCTGACTGCGCAAGGTGTCGAAGGCACGTCGCCGCGTGTGTTGGACCGAATTTCGCGGCCCCGTGCGCGCGAGCGAGACGGACGGCGGCGCGAAAGGGTCGAGGGAGCGAGAGGCGAGAGAGGAGGAGGAGGAGGAGGAGGAGAGAAAAAAAAGAGAGGCAGACGCATAAGAGATATATAGGCGCAATCGGAGGCGAGATAGACAAGGACACCGCGGCAGCGAGGAAAGGGTAACCACGGGCGGACGTGGAAGGGAGACGGAAGAAGCCGAGCGATCGAGTGGGAGAGATACTTGCTTCGCGGGAACGAGACGGAGCGAGGGGGCGACGTGGGAGCCGTCGGGCGGAGCGAGAGAAGCGGATAGCGACTCGGCGGAGAGAGCGCGACAGACGTATTCCCTTGCGGCGAGCGCGCAGCGAGAGGGGACACGGGACTCGACTCGGGCGCGCGAGACGAACGGGGACGGCGATCCACTCTAGTGGCGTTGGGAGGGGGTGAGGCGCAGTCGAGCGAGGGAGGGGATAGAGGCGCAACCCGAGCGGTGCTGCCGCCTATTGGCAACGTCGCGTCGGCTCCCCACCCGGGCCAGTGTCGACCGTCGACTGTCGAGCGAGGTCCGACGGCGAGTTCTTACGGCAGTGTGATTTTCTCTCGGACGAGTCGGGAGTCCCGCGCCAGTGCTCTGGGAAAGGCTCGTTTCACACGTCCGAGCACCCTTGTCGGGCGTTTTAAATAAATTACTCTGTCCGGACGCGCGTGGGACGGAGAGATAGAGCGAGAGAGAAAAAAAGGGAGCAGTCCTGACACCGTGGTAAAAATATACCGTACAGTGTTCGCTTTTTGTTTGTTCCTATTTTTCGTTGAATCGCGCGTTTTCGTTTTCCGTTTGTTCCTATTTTTCGTCGAATTTCGCGTTTCACAAGTTTCCCTTTAAACGAATCTTTCCGCTCGCTCCAGAGTCGAGAGAAAGAGAGAGAGAGAGAGAGAGAGCCCCGTAACGTCACTCACGGTACGCGCTCTCCCACCACCGTCATCGATTTCCCACGCGACGCGCTTACTCGCGCCGCACTGGTGAGGGAATTCGCGAGGGTGAAGGATTTCTCGGCGGAGAGCGGCGGAGACGCGGCAACGCCGCCCGTGGCGGCGGCGGTGGCAGCGACAGCGGCAGCGGCAGCGGCAGCGACGGCGACGGGAACGGCGGCGGACGCGGTTTACGGAGCAGCGGCGGTAGGCGGCGCTGGTGCTGCGCCCCGACGGCCGTCGATCGAAGCCCGCGTTATCGCAATGGCTTCCGTGAAAGACACAGCGACTTTCTTCGCGGAGGGCACCGCGACGCAGTTCGACCACGTTCTCAAACTCTATCCGCAGGCGCTGCGCCTCAAGGCCGATCACAAGTCGAAAAAGCCCGAGGAGCTGATCAAGCTGGACAACTGGTAAGTACATCTGAAAACGTACTCGGCCGCGACGGCGACGCACAGCGACGCTGTCATCTCCCCCGATCCCGATGTGCGTGCGCTTCTGTGTGCGTGTGCGAGAAAGAAAAAGAGCGGAGCGAACGGACGAGCGAGATAGGGAGGAGTGGTAGCGCGTTGGAGACGGTTGGAGAAAGAGAGAAAACGCGCAACTGCCGTCGCTGGATGGGGCCGACATCAGCGGCGGCCCGAGGGAGGAAACGGCGCTCCACCACGGGGCGCACGCGGGACAATGAACCCGCTTCGCGCTGTTCCCCGCGAGCGAGCGAGCACGAGCGAAGCGAGAGAGCGGCAACGCCGCGCGTGTGCGCGCCCGTATGTGTCACCCTCTCGCCGCGGGATTTACCCCGCGGACTTCTCGCGGACAGCTTCTCGCCGTCACGTGGTCAGCCGTCCCGCGATGGAATGACACTTTAAACGAGTGGACGCAAAAAAAAAAAAAAAGAAAAAAAATGCGAATCCTAGGATTTTTCTCTCTTCGTTGCGACACGTTTGTCATACGCGGATCGTTTTGAGGCCGACGCGGAATGTGATTGATTGTTGGAGAATATCTTGTCCCTTTTTTGTGCTTCCTGATCCGATTAGCTAAAGATTTTTTTTCAGCAAGGAGGATAATGAATCGCGCGCGCGCGCGCGCGCGTATATATGTATACCTGTAGAAGTATATGGCACTCTTGCACATTTATGTATCTGTTGTGTATATCGATTAAAGAAATATTTTACATATACGCAATTAATTATTTGTACGAACTACAAGTTGCATTGTACGCGTCAATTATTGTTGGCTGAATATGACACGTAACGTAAAATATCGTGATCGAGTCGAAATGTGTAATAGATAGTATCTTCTTTTGATATGATTATTGATTTCTCGGCGAAATAGTTGATCTTACACGTGATAGTAATTTCATTCGTGACACTTGCGGAAAATTTGAAAGGGCGAGTCTGTCGAAAGAGCCGCAGAGGATCTTTATACGATAACTCGTCACCTATTAATATCTATTTTTAAAGAAATCTGTTGTCCAACGGAATAATTTAAACAACTGAAAATTATTAAATCTGAAGATTGAGGTTAATTATATGTAATAATAATAATAATAATAATAATAGCCTGTATTATTTATTAGATAGTTTATTTAAGTAAGATGATATTATATTAACTTACTTCAAAAATAGAATTCCGATGATCTAAAATTTGCAGATCTGTGTGAATTTTACGCCTTTAATTTTTATGAAGCTTTAACCAAATTAATAAATCGCAAAACTCGTAAAAGAACGAAAAAATAGATGTAGAAAGTTTTTATTATTTCTGAAAATAATATAATATTTTTAGATCCACGGGACATTTATGAGACTGTGGACCTCTGGATCTAAAATTCCAGAGATTCGGCCGAAACGTTTAGACCCGACATTCAGAAATTTATTAAGAGCTCGAACAACCGATGTAATACCTGGAAAAATTGAAAGTTATACTAGACGCTCTTATTTAAACATTAGAATAAAATTCAGAAACTTAAGACTGTGTAGATCGTGAATTTTGATAAGATTATATCTGAAATGTCATATTTTTATTTAGAAATCTGAAAATTTAAGAATCTAAGGATCATAAAAAATAAAAACTTTAAAATGCCAAACAACTTCCAATAATTAACTTCTAATAACTTCTTGCAATTCTTGCATTCTTAATTTATATAACTTATTTTTTTTTTTTTAATCGATAAACCCCATCGAGTGTTTCTATTAATATTGGACAAAGAATATTATTTTATTATCATAAATAAATGGAATAAATTATCTACGCGCGAGGTGAATAAACGATATTTCTCCGAAACCAAAAATTTAATCGTGAAGGCAATCTCTCAGAAATAACAAAGATAAACGTGTTGATCACGGATTTAATCACCATTTTAAAGGATAATTTCTTTATAAAAGTTCTATGCACATATTAATATACACTTTACTAGAAACAATGAATCTACGTAAAGGGAACGCGTAAAGAAACAAAGTGTCCTCTAAAAGAAAGCAAGCTATTATATGCATACGTCAATTTTCTTCTTTTTAATCTCGCGTGATCGTGATGATAAGGTATTGTTTGTTTCCGCAGGCGCGCGCGCGCGATGGAATCGAACGAGATCTCGTTTTATCGATCGCGACGTATTGCGATGAGACTGTGAAGGAAAAGAAGTACACGCGGGGACAGTGACAGAACGAACGAGTAAGAGAATGGGGCGACGGGGGTGGGGGGGGGCTAGGGGGGAAAAGGGAGGACAGACTTTACGCGCCAGTTTCTTCCGTGTTGCAGAAGCGGACGGCGAGGGCGATGGAGGGGTCGGGAGAAGTGGAGTACCGTTGTTTTCATTCCCATTGAGGCCAGTTTGTGTCAAGGCTGCTTTTCCACGGTGCCAAGCCGTGTGAGGATATGCGGTATTACGAGGTGCAGCGCGCGTTTCGACTTTGTGAAACGCGCCGCTGTTTTTGGCTCGGAAACTATTGAAAATAAAGAAAAACCGCGGGCGCGGAAATTTATCTGAAAGCAAAGAAAACGGGAAGTCGCTAGAACGTCGGAAAGAAAAAAATATAAACGACAATTCTAACAATGCACGTCAAAAGCGCGACGCGTGGGACGATATTCGCCCTCGAAACTGGATTCTTCCCTCTGAAAAGAGTAAACTTCCAAATTTCGGAGATACGGATTTAACTTCGAATTTACTATTCGTTTAATGCGATTAAGCGATTAATATATAGTATTTTACATAGTCAAATGATTTTATTAATTAATGCCAAGGGTCTACCTTGCGTTGTGCATAACCGCACTAATTATTTTTTTATACGTATTTCTACAACAAGAATTATAAAAAATCCCAACAATTTGTAAATTATAATTAACTCCAAACGCGGACTTTGAGATATAAAACAATCCGAATTACGGGTTTAATAATTTCTCCGCACAAATTCGAATTTCCCTGAAAATAAGTGCATCGAGTTATAACAAATCCCGCTTATTTGCAGCTATAATACGTGGAAATTCGATTTATTATTATTATTTTTTTTCGGAATTTGCCGTTAAAACGATTCGACCTATCCTAATAATTTGTACAAGGAAAAGATCATCAAGACGAGCGTCATCTTCGTATTAATTCTTACGGGTTATTGGAATCCTCAAATTGTTTAATCCGTCCGATTCTAACAGCTTTAGACTTTCGGTTTAATTTCTTTTCATAATTTTATAACGTAACTTCAATTCTACAACGCCAGCTTCCGTTGTTTCTCCAATAGTTCCCGGGGGTGTAATGGGCATCGAAAGGAAGACGTAACGTCACGGCGCGGATCCACGTGTGATCCACGTGCGCGATAAAGATGGGTATCCTCCAATCGTTGACGAGGGGCGTGTCGAGCTTCTTGCGGCAGCGTTTGTATTTTTAATCGAGCCTTTAACGAATTCCTGTATTCCGCAGCGTTGGCGGCGGCGGCGCGGCGGTGGTGGTGGTGGCGCGATTACGTCACGCCTGTTCGTTCGCTCATGCGTACGCACGTAGATGTGTGACTCCGCGTGTATATGTGTGGATGTGCATGTATCTGTACGCGCATACGCTCTCCTCCGACTTGAACGATGGATCAATCTTGATCGCGCGGTTTTTGTTGTTTCTGATTCGCAGGTATCAGAATGAGCTTCCGAAGAAGATCAAATCACGCGGCAAGGACGCGCATCTCAATCACGAGGAGCTGTGCCAGACGATGAAATGGAAGCAGATAGTAAGCAGATATTTTTCCTCGTTTGGACACTGCCCGCCCAAAAGTATCGTGCTCCGCCGAGTCCGTCCGTCGTTTTATCCCGAGTATTTAATTAATTACCGAATTTTATTAACTGTTTTAATGGTGTACGAGAGCGGTGCGAGAAGTCGCGTCAACAATGATGCGAAACGATCGCTATCTTCTTTATAATCGGTACATGCGATTAAGAAAAAAAAAGATGTTGTAGCTTATTAATTTATAGACCGCGCGAAGCTGATTCTCACGGATAAAAGATTACACTAATAGAGATCTCAATTAACCGTGAATAAAAAAACGATGTTATGTGTACATCAATAATTCTCGGGGAGATTTGCATCTGACATACGTAATTTATGTCGTTGCACTTCGAGTCGTCGCGGTCGCGCAACGTAAAACGCGCGGATCTTGGATTTGGCGGAGTCCGAATCTAGTCGTGTAACAGCACCTCGATCAAATTCGACGTGTTGATATAAACGAAAAGGATCTTTGCGAGAACTTGATCCAGGATCCAAGTTCTCACCACGGGACTGACCGCCATTTTGTTTGCAGCGCGGTAAGTTCTACCCGCAGCTGTCCTACCTGGTGAAGGTGAACACGCCGCGCGCCGTGATGGCAGAAACGAAGAAGGCGTTCAAGAAGCTCCCGAATCTCGAACAGGCGATCACGGCGCTGTCGAATCTGAAGGGCGTCGGTACCACGATGGCGTCGGCCCTGCTCGCCGCGGCGTCGCCGGAGAACGCGCCCTTCATGGCGGACGAGTGCCTGATGGCGATACCGGAGATCGAGGGTATCGATTACACCACTAAGGAATACTTAAACTTCGTCCAGCACATTCAGAACACCGTCGAGAGGCTGAACAAACAGAGTAAGCGACTATGAGTCATTAACGACCGCGCGCGTGCAGTCCCGGACTCGCGGCGTTTTACGCGTATCAAGTCCTTGGAAATGAGATTCTCATATTATTTCTTCGTGCCCGAGGTTTCCCATCGTCGGGATCCTTGGTCTCTAGTTCGTCTATAATCTTATATTTCCGCGCTTTCAAGTAAAATATTACGTATTGTTGTATCCTCTTGAATTTAAGGACGTCTTTGTATCATTGGGTTGCTTTATTGTTGAATTGGGTTTTTTAATACTTGGGATTTTTTATATTTCCGCGTGATCAGAATTTCTTACGAGAGATGAATGACATTTGGGACACTTCCGAAATGCCATAAAAATGTTTTCTTTGTTCCAGCGTCAAACGGCAAGACATGGAGCCCACATAGAGTCGAGCTAGCGCTGTGGACGCACTACGTGGCGTCCGAGCTGAAGCCGGAGCTGCTCGACGGCATCCCGGGCTCGACGGAGAACGGCAACTCGCACGCCGCGAGCAACGGCGAGGCGACGGAGCCGTCGGACGATAGCAATCAAGAGACGGTGGCGAATGGCAAGGACACGCCGGCAGCGCTCGATCCGGCGGCGATCGACGAGAACAGCACGACGACGTCCTTCACCGAGGACTCGATGGACAAGCCGGCGACGCCGATCACCGCCGGCGATCATCCCGTCGTGGGCGCCAGCGAGGACACAAACGATTCCCTCATTACCAACGACAGCAGCAACAACGCGACGCCACGACCTACCGATAGCGAGGACACCGAGGAGGATTCGCAGGACGCGCAGGAGCCGCCCACCAAGAAGAGCAAGAAGTGACCCGATCGGCTCGGTGACGCGACGAGCAACAACGTCAGCACTTTCGTGCCCGCCAGAAGTCTGTCGATCATCGCGGCACCGCGTCGTCGATTCTGAATCATCGAACGGATGATGGACCGACGGACGGACGGATAGGTAGTATAGAGATGGATGCACGGACGGACGGACGGACGCGGATGGATGGATGAATTACTCTATTGCGCGATTGCTTGGACGGAGCACAGCCGCTCGCTTCATCCTCGACTCTTACGGATGGGGAAAGGAGAAGAGCGAGGAAACGAAGAGAGAGATTCGCGCGGGATCCCAGACATTCGGACGAATTCTGAGATCCTCGAATTCTCTCGCACTCTGTTTCTCTCCCCCTCCGTATCATTCCCGCAACTCGCCCACGGTCTCGTTATATCTCGTTTCTTTACGCTCCTCCCGTTCTAGTAACGATTTTTACTGAGTGACCGACGAATCCGGCATCCTCGTCGATGTCAGACGTCAGATGATACAGCTAGATCCTCACCGTTGTTGTTGTTCGGACAATCTCGCGCGTTCACGCAATGTCGACAAGAGTTTTGCACCACCTTTTGATTATGGATCTCCTGTATAAAGTATGTTGGAGCGGACGAGGAAACGTGAAAGTATATACTCAGTGTTGTTAGAAATAAAGGACCTCTCACGAACATAGTGATAAGCCTTTGTATCCCTGGCACTCTTGATGGATTTCTAGTTGCCTTTTTCTTTCTTTTTTTTTTTTTTTATTAATTTCTTCAATCAACACGTCACTCCCATCTTAGACTTGCAATATTTAGAATTTTTGTTTCTTCGAATCACGTTAAGAACTTTGGATTTTTAGAATTTGAGGTCACTAGACTCTATGAGGCTTTCACTTTTGAAGTCTTACATTTTTTAATTGGCAATTTATATGCGTTCACAGAATCTCGAAGTGAATTTGCCGATGATTATATATATATTTTTTTTGTTTAATTTATATTGTTGGATCCCCGAATTGCCGGATTCTCGGAATACTCGAACGCCTCTTCTTCCACGGCTCCTCGTTTTGTCGCTCTTCAACGCAAACACAACTGAAACTGCCGTTCTACAAACAAGAAGATGATGCAAAACTTTTTTGATACACATCTCTCGGTGTCCACTTTTTAATCCACCCTTCGCGACGTCACATGTCGTAAATAACGAGACTCCCTCGTGACGTTTTATCATCGACCGCCGCAACTTTTCGTTAAAAGTTTTCACAATCGTCACTAGACATTCGCCGCGCGTATATATATATTTTTTTTATACATCCCCTCACCCCCGAAGTCAATAATCCGACAGTTCAGTTTCGACGAATAATCTCGCAAGCGATGTTGCATGTTTACGCGTAAAACGGCCGAAATTTTATGGTATGAATTTTACGGGTAGAACGCGTAAAATCGTGACTTCGTGTGCGAACGCATATGCAATAAGAATTAGATTTTTTTTATTTACCGATCTACTCCGAAACCGCATACAATCCGAGGCAACGAGAGAACTTCATTCGCGCGTAAATATTCAGCATCGGCACGAGACTTCGTGAGTTTCCTCTCTCTTGAAAGACTTCAGTTCCTCCTCTAGATATTTAGAGAAGGCGGCAGCTTTCAGTTTTCTCGAGCGCGTCAGGACGCTTGATTATTAAATTTCCGTATCCTTGGATCCTTGAAAGGGACCTGCAAATCGCAGGATCATGGATTATTTTTCAGGACGCGTGCGTTACTTTCCAGTTAGTCGATCACGTATCATCAGTTTCGCGCGACGCGAATCAATATTACAGACGGCGGAGTTCTCGGCGAATCATTCCTTCGGAAGCGACGATTATTATTGTTGAAAAGAGAAAGAAAGGGAGAGGAAGGAAGGAAGAGAGATTGGGTGAAATGTATGCGAATGAGGAGAGGGGGAGGAAGAGAGCAAAGCACTCCGTGAGTAGCAAAAAAAAGGCAGAGGAAATACTGGACACAATGATAATATTAATATTAATAATAATGATAAATAATAATTATTATAATTATAATTATTATATAATACCGAATCATTACCATAATTTATATACCTAATGAGAAAACTGCATGTCAGAGTGATGCATGGAGCAAACCAAATACCTTGTAAGTAAAAAAAAAATTTAGAAAGAAATAAAAAGTAATGCTTTCAGTCCATCAAGCTCAGTAAAATAGCGTCCGGCCTGCGACAAACACACACATACACATACACACTTCTACGCGCGCATAGTTTTAAGAACACTCTAATTATTTAAGTACCTTAGTACGTATCTACCCGAGAGTTCATTTAAAGAACATTGATTACTATTATTGAAACTTTCTCTGATCTTGAAACTCTAAATCTTATTGTTACAAATACTTTAATGAACGTTTGAAGCCCCTAAATTTTTAGCATTTTAATTCTCGAAGTCTTTAACTTTTACGTCAATCAACATCCTTTTTCTTACCTTTCCCACGTTCCACTTTTTAAGTCACTTATTTTGCAAATTTAGCCTGTTTATTAATTCGTTTTATGGATGATTATGGAAATTAATTCTTTCCAAGAGAGCGAGCTTAGTGATAGCAATAAGCGTTTGTGCTAGGGAAAGTGGAATTATAACTATTCGTATTCTAAACATATACAATTTTAGAATAACGTTACTGAGATTCTGAAGATTTTATCAACCTTCGATTTACGTTTCATTTAATTCGCAATCATCTTTGTCGATTGCATTTTTCTATAGTTTCAAATTTACAGAATTTTTACGCGCGTGACTCATCGCGTTTCAATGGAATAAAATAAAATTTCTCAGTGTTTTCGTGAACATTAGAAAAATACGGTCGCGCGTGCGGAAAGTGACAAACGCACGTGGGTAATCGCTGGGTTGAGGAGACCCTGCGATTATCGCGTATTTTCAAAACGATGATTCGCGTCATTCTGCAGCTTCGAACGAGCGTGACACAGCGGCTACGTGCGAGAAATGAAAGTAAAACACGTTTCGCCTCTCGCATCTTCCCGACTTTCTCTCGACGTCGCTCCTCTGACTTCTCGTCGTTGACGTCGGCGTTCATCTTGGCATGGGAGCGAAGTGAAACCGCAGTCGCGACCGCAAAACCACGTCCGTTTTCGGCCGACAGAAGCACACGTCTCTGCACGTCTCTTTACGTCCCTATCTTGCCTCAGATTTTCAATCTTTTCTGTAAAAGAGAGAGGAGAGAAAGATATCGATCATTAATTATTAATAAATATTTTCAACTTTGATCGCATGCACGAAAAACCTGTAGAGAAAATTCATTATTTTTACTCTCATGTGCCGCAAAAGTTATTTTGAAGAGGAACAATTTTATATATATAGGAACAAAAGAAGATATATGAAGAGGTCGTTAAAATTTAAAAAACAATTTTTCACGATACGCTTTCTGAAATTAAACCGTATTCTAACATGCAGGGAAAGTAGAATTTATACTTGTGACAATTGGCAAAATTTTTAACAATGAACAACCTTTTGCTCGTAGCTTTTCAAATAGCACGTTCTTGAGTCTATAGAGGAAAACATATATATTGTATAGAAGTGCCTGTGAAAAATTCAAAGTTTCTCGTATAGTCCGAGCCTGTACTCTCTGTTTAAAAGGACTTAAATTGACTTAAATGTCTTTCGAATACGGAAGAGTCATTAAGTTTCCTGACCCTATTCAACTATTGTTATTTTTAAGAAACTTCGGCTTTTTAAATCTGCTTTGTTTCCCGCAGATATATTATGTACCTAAGGAAAATAGCCGAAAAATTGACCAGGTATAAAACACGAAAATATGTTACAAGGCAATGGGGAGGAGACAATAGGAATGAATCAAGGTGAATGGCACACGATCCGGATGGAACAGGTCAAATGAGCATTGTAAAGCTATTGAGCGTTGACCTTCGTGGAATAGAATGCGGGAGGGAGGAAGGTTGATGACACCTTGCAGTTTGTCGATTTATGTTGACACGATAATTCAAGTTAATTATGCGTGTTCACGTATACACCTTGCCTTTACGAATTCATAAGAAGAATATATTTCCTTCGTAATTGAAGTAATTATTGTTTATCCGCGCAGTGAATTGGCGAGGAGGAATGTTTAAGAATGTTTAATTTATAATAGTAGATTTGTTGTATAGTATTAAACCCGTGAGACATTTATCTATCGAACTTAGTATGGAAGCAGAAATTTATGAATTTCTTTGTAGATCCTCGCGTATATTCATATCAAGACTTAAATAATTTTTGTGAGATGCATCTTAATCATTAATTCGTAAAGTTAGGCACAATATTTTCTCTAGATTGTCCTATATTTTTCTAGATTTTTATATTTTACGCGGTTGCTTCCATCGTCCATCGTCAATTTTGATTGTATACTTTGAAGCTATGCGATTTACATGCGCGCGTTCCACCAAGGTCCGGTTTTTCGTCGGCTCCTGAAATCGTCGAAACCGGTTTGGTAAAGCGTAAACGAGCGAAGCGGGAACTCGAACTTGGGTTTCAACGCGCCAGGCTACGGTACTCCCGCTCGAGGAAAAAACTCGCTCCGATTTCGCAATATCATTCAAGTTTCTCGGCGATCTGCCAAATTTTCATTTTTCTTTTTTGCGAATTTAATCTGCGACGACTGAAAATTTCAAGTTGCAAAAGAGATCCGCGAGCACGCACTCGACTAATTGGAGGACCTGAAAGAGAAGAATTTTTTAAACATGGAGAGATTCAAAGACAGTGAAATTCGAGAAAATAGCGAGCGATATAAGCACCTCGCATAATTCGCAAGTTTAGTTTGAATCTTAAATTTACATGTATCCGACTGCATTATTAGTCTCATGACGGAGTTCGGTGCTGAACTCTCAACTCACAAAATCTCTCGACATACATCCCAAGGATCGCAAGAGGACTTTCGACTAAATCACGACTAAATCGTAACGCAAACATTTCGCTCTATTATGCGCGAAAGATCGCGAGAAAGGGAGGGAATCCGAATTCCATATTCATTCCCTCCGCCCTCCAAAGGAAAGCAGAGCATTGAAGAAAGGGCACAAAGAGAACCAGGGCAGAGGAGGAAGATAGGGGGACGACGCGAAAGGGGGGTTGGAGGGAGGAGCGGGAGCGGGTGCAATGCATCGCGGTCACTCCAGTGACCTAGTAACGTCCGCCGCGACCTTAGCTGCGACGTGTTCACCCGTTTAAACCACCCTTCTGTCCCCCCTCGCCACCTCCTCCTCCTCCGCCTCCTCTTCGTGCTCCCTTTCTCCTGCCCATGCCACACGTGATGCCGGTGCGGCGTGGGAGAGCAAGGGGGGCGACGAGGTGAGGGATATTCTCGCGGGATGCGGAAAGGGAGGAACGACAAAGGGAAAGAGAGACAGAGAGAGAGAGAAGGATAGGCAGGGAGGGATGATATATACAAAACACAAGGTCACGCAAGTGCGATTGTGTGGATGGGACGACCGTATCGGTGAAGACGCGGTGACGTAACGTTCGACGACGACGTTTGCACGTGACCCGCGCGACGCTGGGTGTTTATCATGGCATTTACCATACGACGTTGTGCCGGGTGTGCGCGTGCTTCCGCGGACTCGTCCGTCGTGTCCCTGGAAAAGGCGATAGGATTTTATATCACCGATTGGATAGAATCAAGTGAGGATCGATCGGTAGATCGTATATAGACCGATACGTATCTGCCGGTGCGCATTTAAATTACTTACTCGAGGAAAAGAGATGCGCACACTTCTCGGTTCTATAGAGCCGCCTCCGTTGGAGAGTGAACAATCATTCATATTGTAGCGTTAAACCAGGGCTACGTTTCCCACGCGCCACTCTGAAAGACGTAGGATCCGAGAAACAAAAGGGAACAGGTCAAGAGACAAACCGTATTCCCATCGCCGTAATCGAGAAAACGCGGATTTCGTCAGCTTGCGGAATGATGACCCAATTGCAGGGCTGTTATTCGAACGTATCCAGATGCGATTACCTAAAGAACATAATGCAATAACGCCGGGTAAGCTCCATTTATATAGTGTAAAAAGAGATACTTTTATATAAATAACTAGTATTCTTTGCAATACCAGAGATACCAGAGGTTTTTCTGTCACTGCGCGAGGCAAAAATCTTGCCGCTCCGGTGTCGAGAGGAAGCTCTCTCTTATCTCGGCAGCTCGGAAAACCTCCAGAGGTGGAAACGAAATGAAGAGAGAGAGAGAGAGAGAGAGAGAGAGAGAGAGAGAGAGAGAGCCGGGGACTGGGGACGGAGAAAGGGATGAAGCACGGGAACATAATCTCCCAGCAGTATTCCCGGACCCTCTGTCGGGGTAGCGGGAGCTCATTAGAAGTCGCCCTTTGAAAATCGTCCTGCTACGAGCAGCTGCCCTGCGGCGCAGTAACGGACGCTTTCTGGTGTGCGTCGGGATTTCTAACTCGGCAATTTTATGCAGAGACCTGGAGATTTTTCGATCTTCGAAGAACTTCTTCGCTTACGGAGACCGATATCTTTGAAGTCGTACCCTGGCAGGAAGGCCAAAAGAGATTGATAGCTCTTTCCATGCATTCAATGGTTGCAAAAAAACACCTGAAAAAATGTCACAAAAAGAAGGAAACCTTTTGAAGGTCTCGACACTGCATGCGTGAATATTGAAAGAGTTTAAAAGTTTAGGAGAAATATATCGTTCTTTATGATGAAAGATGAGAAATAGATGAAACTTTTAAATAAAAAGAAATGTAATTTTTATTTTCCATAGATAAAGACATGATTTTTTTCTGAACAATTTCCTTTCTTAGCATTTACAATACTTCAACCTTTTTAATTTCTATTTTTATAAAAATTCTAGAAATTCTACTTCAACGCAAAAAAATTAATCTCACCTCCCCGTATTCATTATATTTTCTACAAAAATATGTTTTTACATCGATTTGTGTATATGTATTCAATTTTGCATATTTTCTTTTAATCATAGTCTCGTACCAGTTCTTCCTGGTATACTGCCAGTTTCCTAAGTCCAAACGTAATTGGATGCGATTTCGCTTTAGTGTTCTTTGAAAGATCGTAGGGACACGTTGTATATTTTCCCCATCCAATACGTCGCCCCTGCGTTTCGCTTTAGTGCTTCGTACATCCTGCAGGGACGTCAAAGGGTCGACAAAGAGCCGGTCGGCCGTGAGCCTTGAAGGGCGGCGGCCCTACGAAGGGAAACCGGGTTTCATGCTGCCGCTGCGTTCTCTCAATGGGGCTCCAATGGAGTACTCTGAAAAATTCAAGCCTGAGCTTCTGGTTCTGCTGTATAGCGTATACCGAACGAACCGTGCGGCGTGCAAAGATTTCTCTCAATTAAAATTACATTAATCAAAGAATATCTTCGTATACGGAAAAATGTAGATCTATATAATAAATAACATCAGCAATACAGCAACTGCTCGTAGTAGTTTCTCATTAAAAGAAAAAAATCTTACATATATAAAATAAAAATCAATATTTTAAGGAATTTATTAATAATATTGTATTGTCAAAGATTTATGGACGAAGATAAACTTTCAAGAAATATATTAAATCGTAATTAATAATTTTACGTTCGAGCAAATAAAATTCAATATCGAAGCGGTACATAGAGTAGACGAAACCTTGATCAATGTTTCGAGAGACACGTTTTATCAGCAGTAAACAAAACGTGAAAATAAATAATATATACATGTATGTACATGAGGAATATTAATTAATATTGGATGTGTTCCTTCGAATATTCGCTTTCCAAATCAATTAATTCTTCGCTCAAAGAGCTTACCACCCGTCCAATAATCTCATTTAATTAACATTGGATTAACGATTCGTCTCCCTCTTTTCCTCAAAATTATAGTACCATTATATATATAGGCGCAGTAAAATCGAGTTAATCAAAATGAAACTTAACGCGTTTATCGCGTGAGAATAAACACTCTCATAAGACTAATATAATTAAAAGAGAAAAACAGAAAGCAAAAAGAGAGTTATGCAGAGAGCTATCTTTGCTATAGAAATATGAAGTCTCGCATTTTGAGCTTAACGTGCTCGAAAGCACTGACTGATTAATTCATCTTTACACAACGACGTTCAACTGATGTTGACGCACGGGGCTCGTCGAGGTTTTTTTTTTTTACGCTAAAATTCCTGTGCTCGTAATTATTTATCGGCGTGGAAGGACGCCGCTCGACGCTCGACGCTCGACGCTCGGCGCCGTGGCCGCTTCGTTCCCTCGTTTCGTTTCGTTCAGTGACCCTCGGAGGCCGCGATCGATATATACCAGCTATATACGCGAGAGTTTCAATTATATAAACGCCGCCGCGCTCTCGGTATCGTTATGGCGGCGATGCAGACTATATACGGCCGCGCTATCAGCAACAATTAATACGTTTATTCAAGCGCTCGGTATTACTGCCGGTATATATACATAGTATCTAATATTTACGACGTAGAATATTGAGAGCGCTTATAAATAATTACACGCAGCGCGCGTATTATCGCACTTCATTGATATTGATCATCATATGTGTATCATATAATAACTCCCTGTATAACACGCTCATTTCACATTATAACATAATGCCACTCGTCGATTCGTATAGCCGTTCGGCGAACAGCTGCAGCTGGAATTCCTGGGTTCGTCGCGATTTTGACGCTGTCGATCCATTTACAGGAATAAAAAAAAAAAAACACAGAAAAATTGCACTTAATATCATCATCGACCAGTAATAATTCCGCTAATTTGACGATTACCGGCTACATTTGCTAAATACACGAATATAGGAGTCCACGTGTCTTCGATAAAAGCTTATCAGAAATTCTTTTACATAATATGATAACGCGATCATTAAACATCATTACTTCCTATTATTGTGACGGCTTATGTCATGTTTATTAACTCTACCGTATTTCTTCATCGTCATGCCGTTGATAAGAACGGCAATAATGTTGATGATTACTTTTCGACAGATTTAAAGAGAAAGAAGCTTATCGAGTCGTTTTGCGGGAATCGTCGGAATTCATCTGAAGCTGAAATCTGAGAAGCAAGCGCTGCAATATAGTTCAAGCTACATTATTACAGAAATCAACACATTATATAGAATAGCAGGATGATGTTATATATAATTCATATACTATACAAAATTATCGATAAAAAGTAGGCATTTAAAAAGATACAGAATAAGTTATGTATTATTAAAGGCGAAAGGAAGAGATTTAACAATTCTTTCTCTCTCTCTTCTTCTCTTCTGTCTTCTGAAGTAACGTTTGTGAAAAATCTAAGAAAGCCGTAACGGCGAATGCTTCGCAGAAAGTTTGAGCATGAAAAATTCGTATTTGAAGGACGTAAAAGTGTTCGTGAAGGAACCGAGCACTCTCGGACACCTCTACGTCTGCACATTCTACCACGTGTTGCTTCATCTCCGCACGCACGCATGCACGTGGCGCGTACGTCCGAAAAAAAAATGAGCAGCGTGACAGACATGTGCACGCTGCAAACCCATACTTACGTATACACGTACGTATGTATGCGCGCGTTTACATGCATAAGTATACCATTGACCGGGATATCCTCTATCGCCTGTCTCGGGATGAATGAACCGTTACGTCATGCACTTGTACTCACTGGTCCCTTTCCGCAACCCTCCTCTTTCTCGTCCTCTTCCTCCTCCTCCTCCTCGTCCTTCTCTCGTAACCTCCCTCTCGCCCCCTCGCCGCGGTCCCGTCTATCTCTCTTTTAGCGGCTTGCATTATACAAGGTGCGGCATAAGTAATGGCCTCGCTCGAAGGATCGATTTGATCGTCACATAATTTACCTCTAACTGCACCTTCTTACCTTCTCTTTTTGGACGAAGCGAACGATGGATAAATCTAGAGATGGATCTAGTAAGGAGTCCGGGACGTTCTCGAGGAATCGTTGGGACTTGGACGTGCGGGTGGGCCTTTGGATTCTTATATTCGCGGCACCTAAGATTAAAAAAATTTGTAATTCTTGATATTCTTAGATGTCTAATATAAATAGACTTATCATCCAAGTCTTTTAATTTTCAACCCTTTAAGGGATCTTGATATCTTAATACTGCTAATATTAGAATTTTGGTATCTTAAATACTACAGAAATTTTTTGCCTCTAAATTACGATTATACTATTTGAGAACTTCCAAAACCCCGGGTATACACTACGCGGGCTTCCTTCCGTTTGTACATACGTCTTCCTCTGTCTTTGTCTAGCTCTCTCAAATTGAGAGAGAGAGAGAGAGAGATCGTGTGGCGCGTCACACCGAGGTACACGCAATACACACGACCGAGCGGCTCCTCTCCTTGCTCCTCTCGGCCCGGCATCCTTCCACGTTTATCGATTAGCATGGCCGAGCGCATGCCGAACTGAACTATAGATTCGACAGAGGTCGATGTATCGCTTAGACGGCTCAGACACTCGGCAGACGTGTCGACTAATAAAACAGCAGGAGGGGTGCAGAGCGGTCGGCGGCGGAGGAAGAGGAGGGAGCTGGAAATGATGTTGTACCACTGATACACTTTCGTCCCACGCAGGTGGTCTTCGCACAACATTAAGTTGACCGATGATGCTCATGCCAATGATCGTATCCTTAAATCCTATTTTCGTCCTTGATCCGAAACGGCCGAAACTAAATTCTCACATTTCAGTCTCCTCAGCTTATTGATGTAAGTTTGTATTGCAGACACGAGCATATGCCTTTTGTCTTTCTTTTCCAATCTCCAACACAGATCCTATTTTCTTCTCAATTCTCGTTACATCTCCAATTTTTAATAAATCGGTTTTTGTGCCAAAATAAAATTTTTGTTTCTAAATTTTTAATTTGTGATGGTCCTATAAATCTGTGAATTTTAGTAAATCTTTCACTTTATTTCAGTGATAAATCATCAAATCCATAAATTTTTGCGAAAGATTCATTGATATTTATAAATGTCAATTCTGTAAATGTCAAACACATGATTCTGTAGAATTATAAATTATTTAAATCCTATTATAATTATATGTCATATATAAGACGTTTGAAAACTATAAAATAATTCTCTTCCTTATCTTCTAAATAATTTAAAATTACAATTTTATAAATTATATATTATTTCAGGATTGTGTGTGTGTGTGTGTGTGTGTGTGTCGACATAATAAATTAACACAGAAATATGCACTTGCTTTTAATGTAAGGAATGTTTAATTATCGTCATAATTTTTCGCGTAGCTTTGACTTGTCAAACACATCCTATATAGTCACGAATATAATGTCGTTGAATAAATTTATTAATATATTTAATGTGATGAATATTTACAATGTCACATATGGCGTCCCCCTACGCGGTCCACCCCGTCTCTTTTATCCATTAGCCTTCTAGGATGGTCTCTCTGGGTTCTCTTCCAACGTCCTTCAAATTGGGATACAGCTTCGCTTTAAGACCGTCGCTATTGATTCTACCATGGAAATCTGGTTTTCTGTCCTTTGTGGCGCTGCGCTGCGACCAGATGTCCAGGAGGCTCTTCGACGCGGCAATGTTGCTTTTGTGTAGCTGTTTGGGCAGAGGTATCGACACACTTGCCGGTGGTGACATCGGCGAGTCCGTCGTTGCTCGGATCACGCTGACCCTGGCGGTTCCGTCTTCCTTACCAAAGCTATAAAAGATCAAGATTTAGATCGTCAACTTTTTAGACTCCCAAATCTTCAAATTTTTAAATTTCTTGAGAATATCTCGATATATTTGTGTTTCGAAACTCTATAGACACTTATAACTTTAGTTATATTTTAGATCAGATCTCTAATGTTCTCAATTTTTCAGTCTATTATAATCCTTAAATAGAATTATTAAATACAAACAAATTCTCATCGGTTTGAATCTTACTCACTTACAAATTAATTTCTAACAAGAACTTATATAAAGTTTTGCTTAAATAAATAAAACTGCAATAATAAAATGTAAGTTAATATTATGATTTTCATAATATAATTCGTTAAAATAACGTTCATTATAATACGTTCTGTATGTACATGAATATCTGACTATTCTTTTTTATTTCTACCTTTTAAAATGTATCATAAAGTGCGGGTAAAATTAATATTAATATTGCGATGGACTCCAGATAAGAATGAAGACATAGCGAGAAATTAAAAATACGAAAGAACATAAAAGCCATTGTAGCAATTCAAAAATTTTAATTTAGTTTAAAATAAATAAACTGTAATTTACTTATAAACTGTGATTTAATTTTTTAATTACCTATCCAACTCCCGCAGAGCCTGATCGAGTTCCACCTTGTCCTTTTCGTCTTTATTCCTGATCTCCAGTAAACAATTAAGGACTTCAGTATGTGCGGCCGAATTGTTCGCGTGATTCTTAAGAAACGTTTCTATCTCATCCCACAGCAAACGGTAATGTTCTTCTCTGCGTACTCCGCCTTTCCCGCCGCGTCCTCCGCCAATGCTTGGCAGAGGCAAAGTCTCGTGTTTAGCCTCTAGCCCGAGCACATTAAAAATTATTTGCTTGCACTGGAGCACCTCTTCTGTGGTGAGCTCCTCCTTTACCATTAATTCTGGAAGTGGATCTATCACCTATATGATGAATTTAAGAATGTTTTGTGTCAATATTTTTCTCTAGAATTCAAAAATTTAATACCTAATAATAACGAGGTCTTTGGAATTCTACATTGTGATGTTCTAAATTTTTATAGATTATAAAATAATTATAAATCTCTATATTATTAAGAGAAATTAGAATTTAGTCAGAACATTCCAAAATTTAATTAAAAAATAAATTATAGTTTTTAATTATATTTATAAGCTATACAATTCTAATGACCAATTATATATGCAGTAAAAAAAAACTCTTTTTTAAAAACATGATACAACATTTCTTCAATATACAAACCTGTTTTAAATTAAACATGAGAGTGCTGGAGATAGTCATGGGCCAATATTTAGTGTGACGTTCCAGTCTTGATCTCATCTTTTCTACTAGACCTGAATCAGTACCTGAATTGGAAGTACGTTTTAGCGGTACCAGTATGTTATTTCGCATGAGAATGCCGAAATCCTGCGACAAAAAGATTAACGAATCAAGATAATGTATCGCACACAAATCAAATTTCATTTATAACAAAAAATATGAGCGTCTACCAAAAATGAAATTAACATTGATATATAATTTTTTACAGAAGATTAAGATAATAAAATAGCAGAAAATGACAGAATTAATATTAATGTGGACTAATTAATTAAATATGCAATTACTAAATATTAATTACAAGCATCCTACCGTTATTCTATAATCCGTAACACGTCCACCGCATCCTTCACTAATGGAAGGTGGATCCTCGAGCACACTGCGGGCAGTAGATAGCGTATGAATAAAAATCTCGCCACCGTGCGCTGCTAATAGATGGGAAATGGTCTTCCCACCAGCTTTCCTGGCCATTTCCAGCATTACTGATCTACCATTCAATAGAAAGTTGATCAGACAAGAAGACGGTCTGCTATTGACGTCCACTGGGGTGATTCGATGCATCGCCGTGCAGTTCTGCATCTCTGACGCGCTACAGCCGCGCGGCGTGCACCACTTCAACGTGACCGTCTCGTATTCCGATCCTTCTTCGAATCGCCTAAATGTTTTTATCAATGCCGAGTCTTGCGGATTACCTGCAACCAGCCAACGAAACTTTATGGTATCTGAAGTATCTGAATTTAAAGACTGTTGGAAAAGAAATATTGTTAACCGAAACCTTTCAAGATCGCAGTGTGCGCGGCAGAAGAATGAAATATCTCCACATCGTAATTGGCAGACGAGCTCGCGTTCTGCTCCTCTTTCATAGGTATACCCGTTACCGTAGTACTGGCCAAATCATAATGAGACAAGATCAAATGGGATAATTTGGAATGGAGCGCTGAAGCTTTGATCGAGTGGACTTCTACTGTCAGAAATGGTGATACCTGTGTAAGAAAATTAATTTAATATGTATAGCAAATTGAACAGCTTAGATTACTATAACAAATATTACAAATTATTTAAAATTGGAATATAAAATATATCTTACAAAAGACTGAGAAATACGCCTAATTATATTTAGCAATAAAATAGAAAGAATTTAAAATAATTATTAATAGTCAAAGGTTTACCTCTCGAGGACCTTGACTGGTGACTTGAGATTCAATATTGTTGGGATATATATTCAGTATGACCAAATGGCAATAATCAACGGGAATTAAACTGCAAATTAGAGCAAAAATGATTATAATGCGTGACAATTTAATAAGATATCTACAGAGAAAAATACTGACTTATCGGAGGCTAGCGCTTTCTTGTTTTCCTGCACTAGTTGACTTAAAAATATGTTCTCCAAGCTCTTCATGTTGCTATTGTCACGCGCACTTGTGATGCATATTACCCTGCCCCGGTTTATCAGCTTGCTGGTATTCTCGTTCAAAGAAGTTCTTTTCTCGTGCTGGATCTCGGAGCACTCATTCAGATTCTCGATCGCTACGCGCAGACCGTGTATCACTGAATTGTCCTCCCCAGGTTCCGGAGTCTTCGTCGGCACTCCTAAAATGGCAGTGCCGTTCATTATCTACGAGTAAAACCACTTCCATTATTTCTCTCATTAAACGCATCCTTTTAGCCCAGAGATGCACTTTGTATATCAGTAACCGTAGACATTTGCATTTTATTAATTAGATATTCATTAGTCAACAAATAAAGAAATATAGAAGTTTAGAGGGGACACTTACATGATTCAAATTCTGCTGCAATGGGCTCCATGAGTTCAGCATATAAGCTGCACGATCGCTCACAACAAATCTAATCTGAAGAAGAAAAAATAGTAATAATGACAATAGAGACAACGCTGACGATTATTATTAACAACACCGTAGCACGGTCGGTCTGCGTACCAATTTTCCTGTGGGAAAAAGGTCCCATACAATACGACAGTACTCCAGCGAGGCCTCGACGCTGGTGGTCCACAGGGACTTGCAGACCGGTGCCAGCGGTATCAGATTCTGTCCCCTACTCTTCAGGAAGTCGAACTCGAGCGGGCACTCGGTGGAGATGCTGAAATACGGGGTGTGATCCAGCACGAATACAGTCTTGTGGTTCGCGGGATACATCGTACGCCTCTCGCCCGCGAGGCCGCACACAAAATAATAAACGATATCCTCGTCGAGCGTGTTTACCTCGCGCTTTCGAGGTTAGAGTACAGCCGTCGTGTCCGTCTCGCGCTTCGTCAGGTCGATCGCATTATTCTCGGAATTGTTCCTCCACGTCGACGATCAACAAAGTCGGGAAAGGAGCGAGCGATAAGCGGCGTACGCGGTGTACCGACATGTTTTCCTTTCCACTTGTAGATAGAACATAACCTCAATCGCGCCGGTACCCGCGTGGCGCGTGGCACAGGCTGTTGTTCAGCGTTGCGATAATTGAGTTATTGGTTGTACTCATATCTCGATTATCTAAAGAAAGTTTCAACGAAGCGCGAAGTATCCCTTTTTTTTCCAAGGATGCACTGGAAAATGGGCAAATCGATGGGTTTGTGACGCGTTACACATGTCACAAGATTTGTAACGTTTGTCTTTCATAACATTCAAGCGAATATAATTGATTCGCAGATAATTTGTTATCTGACGATGATGACAGTGACGACAGTGACGTGAGTATGGACCAGGATACAAGCGACGACGATGAGAGTTCAACAAACGAGTCAGCGTCGGATAGCGACGATGGAGTTCCTGTCAAGAAGTCGAAAGCCTCGGCGTCCTCTTCGGCAGGTATTCTTCTTATTCTTTTCAATTCGTGTGTAAATTTTTGTAAAATAAAATTGAAGTGATCTAATGAAAGTTTATATCTATCTTAAGGAAACTGTTTTCCAAATTTTTCCAGGCGAGCCATCGTCTCAGCGAAACGAAAACAACGATGAGGAAGACGTTAATTCTGATACGGATGAAGTTGTCAAAGCTATATTGGATGCGAAGAAGTTGCACAGGAATCATCCACCTTCTATTACGTTAGAAGATATGATAACAGACATATGTTTTCATCCTAAAGTGGATACTATAGCTGTAGCCAGTATCACAGGGGATGTTTTCATGTAAGTTTGTGATAATGCATATTTTAGAGCGATTTTAATCATTTACTTAACAGATGATAATATACAATCAATAGAATTGTTTTAAATTCTATATAATGTGATATTTTTTTATTTAATCTTTAATCTTTCTTTTTCCATATATTAAAAATTAAACAATAAAACAATAATTATTCATGTTAACAAAATGGTACAAATGTGGTTTAATCGGAGTTTAGTTCAAGTCACCCTTAGTTCCAATGAAACATATGCATTTTTTTACATTAGGTATAAATACAACAATGAGGAGACAAATCTTGCATCTACCATGGAATTGCATCTTAAAGCTTGCCGTGACATTGAGTTCAGTGCGGATGGACGGTCATTATTTTCGACTGGGAAAGATCTGTGTATAGCGATTACCGATGTGGAAACAGAAAAATTAATTAGGTTGTACGAAGGAGCCCACGAGTATGTATTATATTCATGTGTGATATCATTAATGCATTGACGATACTAATACGTTTTTTATGATTTAATTGTATCTCAGGCAACCTGTATACACAATGACGATAATCAACGAGCATGTGTTTGTAACAGGCGACGATGATGGTGTAGTAAAACGTAATGCTAATTAATATCTCTTTTATACCGAACTAAATCAATTTTATACATAAAGAAAAATGTTTTAAGTCTGGGACCTCAGGCGAAAGGAAAGCGAGCCGGTATTTTCTATAAAGGAGGTAGAAGACTACATCAGTGCAATGATAACTAATAAAGATGCCAAGTACTTAGTTTGCGCCAGTGGCGCTGGTCTGACAACTATAAATATACCGGAAAGAAAGCTGCATGTACAGGTATTGTAAAACACTCATGATCTATAATAAACATATGTAGTATACCAAGTCGATGTTACACACGCATTGCATAGTCCGAGGAACACGATGACGAGCTGACCTGCCTTGGCTTATTTAAATATGAAAGCAAAGTATTAGCGGCTAGTAATAAAGGGAAAATGTACGTGTACAATTGGGGAGAATTTGGACTACATTCGGACGAATTTCCAAGTGCCACAAAGAAGGCGATAAATTGTATGATTCCCGTTACGGAAAATGTAGTGATAACTGGTGAGGAGGATGGAATAGTTAGGTAAGCGATAAAGAGAGAATTATGCGACATTTTATGATATACAAAGATTGTATCATTTGTACGATATTCATGTAATATCACGTCTGTACAATGAACAGGGCAACTAGTCTGTTTCCTCATCGCCAACTCGGCATAGTTGGGCAACACAACTTTTCCGTCGAGACACTCGATATCAGCAACGACGGGACTTTAATAGCATCCTCTTCGCACGATAATGATATCAAATTCTGGAATGTGCGGTATTTCGAGACCTTGAACGTCGCCGAACCGAAAAAAGGTGGAAAGCGAAAATGGCTCGAGCACAATCTTCCTAGCAGTCAAGTTAATAATCGATCCGATTTCTTTTCAGAATTGTAATTTCAAAGATAATAAAGTTACATAACTTTGTCAATTTGTACTGTTTAATCGAAAGATATACACTATAGATATAATAGTTCTTACATATCGTTCTAAAATAATGGCATTTAGTTTTGAACTCATTTGACATCGTTTAGCATATCGGAATAAACGGATGAACGAGTAATATTACGAATCATGTGCATTTTATACATAGTTATCGATACATGCGCACTACACAAACTTATATGTGAATATAATATTCATGTATAATACTTTGTTTTGATTAAACTTGGAAAATATCTTAGAAAATATATAAGTCCATACATATTCTACTACATTGGTGGATAGCTATATTTATATCGAGGATATTATCATACGTTATCAGTTCTTTTATAAATTGTTAAAGCAATATTATATAGTCCATCTAGATATACCTATCATGTATCATTAAATAGATTAATTAAAATCATGGCGTGCTTTAGGAGTAGATGAAACTCTCAAATTCGTCTTTTTTGTAATTCTAGAAATCTTATCTCGGTCATAAAAAATGTGCTCTGGTAAACATTTATAGCAATTGAATTAAATAGATGGAATATAAATGATATTCTGATATAGGTAATATAAAATATGAAAATTTTAGCTAGGAATATTCCTCCGTGAACAATTAAGGAATGATTTCGTTCTCTTTCGAGTCCTATTCAAATTCCATTATAACGCAATTAGTACACGAAATACAATTGTTTTATCGTTACCGCTTATTGATGATTTATCTGGCGTAAATATTCAGGTGCGTGATAATGTTGCGCGTGTGCCAGCGAAGGGTGTAACGGAGGCTGAAAACAGCGCACGTGTTCCACGCTTGCCGCATCGCTGTCTCCGCTTTTCAAATATTTATTCAACACGGCAAATATCTGCGAGTTTAATACTTGAAATCGCCTTATCCGATCCACCATCCTCTTCAAATGCTTTAAAGACAAGTAACATATTGTTAGCTAGAATGTAAAGTGAGCAGATCATCAGTCATGCATATGGATTGTATACTTACTATTCCTTTAACGTTCTCGTCTTTGCCATCCACACGTTGCACTCGAAGAATGTGGTAGCAGAAATCAAGTGCCTCAAACCTACGTTGTTGGCCCAAAAGGACGACCATGGCGCATCCAGCCCAGTGCAAACCTTCGCCGAACAACTCTCTACAAGAGAGAAGCAACCGCAATCATTGTCAATGTTGATACACAAAGAAGCGTATATATATATTACGTTACATTAATTATTATACTAACTCAACAGTAAATTCAGTTTCACCAACGGGAATACAGTATACAAATTGAAGCGCGCTCCAAAGTCTATGGAATTCCGTGCATTCGTCCACATTCATTACACCATTTACCGGCGGTGGCCCGACCCAGATAGGGTCGTCTAAGAAACTTCGTAATCTGCTAAGCACAACTTCGAATATCGATAAGCCGCAGCACAGTCGCTCGCGCGTCAACAAATCTCCTTCCCTGGCGATCATGGCTTGCTGAAAAGACAAATAGATTAGATTAAAAAAGATGAATACAGTGTATGCTTGGGAGATACGTTGCACGTTGCTTACCTTAGCGGTACCTAATTTATCTACGTTGGGAACAATTTGTAAAGCCGCATACTTCGCCTCTAATCGTTTCTGTTTGGTCTCAGGTTTCTCTCCCTCTGAAAATTGCATGCGTAAATAATAAGCGTCTAACTTTCCACACACAACTGTTCTTTACTTCTACTCGAATTAGTTTGTATATGCCAAGTAACTGCTTCTCACCTTTGCAGTAGGGTCTGGGCAAAATATTCTGAAACGGCGCTGCATGTAGCAAATCGCACACTTCCTCTTGTGACAGAGCTTGTTCCATTAAAAGACAAAATAGAATCGTATTGCCAAACTCGCGGAAATTATGAAACAATTCAGTCTTAGCGTCCGGGTATTGCACAATGTCGTTCAACTGGGCATGATAATAGCCCAAAACTCCAGGGGATCCGTAATCGTATCGTGGAAGCTTGCAGACTTTAGGCATAGCTTCCATCAAAGTCTTTGTAAATTGATGCAGGCTTCCTTGGATCAAGGTCTTAACAATCTTCAAAAGTTCTTCCATAACCACAGCTATCCCCTGATACCCAAGAAGCTTACATATAGTA
The DNA here is from genome assembly GCF_048541705.1 of Temnothorax americanus. Taxonomy (NCBI): domain Eukaryota; kingdom Metazoa; phylum Arthropoda; class Insecta; order Hymenoptera; family Formicidae; genus Temnothorax; species Temnothorax americanus. Next base: position 2,320,291 of record NW_027509253.1, read on the forward strand.
CGAAAATGATGCGGACCGACGAATCCCGTATACTGTCCATATTGAGTGCTGTAAGCCAGATTCAACTGCTTACTACCCCAGAGATAATGATGCGACATTTGCGGCGGTTTATCTCTATGAACGGGTTGTACGAATTGTAGGCCGCGACACTTGACAAATCTGTAAAATAATACATGTTAACAACATCAAATCGATAGAACGGATACGCTAACAATAAGCGTATAAACGTAACACAAGTATACCTGTTTGTGGCGGCGTTGTAACAATAATTCGGTAAAAAGTCGTAATTCAATTCCCAGAATACATGAAGGGTGATTCTTCCGTATGGGGCTAGAACATTGTGATTCGCCTCTCTGAACATGGCATCGTACTCGTCTAACGCGAGCCACTTACTTAAAAGCTTGTGAGTAAGGCGATTGACTTGCAACAAACCGTCTAGCTCCTGCAGGATATCAAGTATCGATTAATTGCAGGAAACACTTGCAGCGCAACGATTATAGACTGGTCGCATGCATGCGAGGCTTACCACGACTCCAGTTATATCGCCGGATTCGAATTTGCTAATGGCCAAATCCAATGATTTTTGCATATCCGCGTTGATGCGTTGCGTTATAAGTTTGTTCAAGTCAATACTTCTTCCCAATAGCTGAACGTGCCTCTGTTTCAGCAACGTTTCGTATCTGTTAGCACGGGGATATGGAAGTAAATACGCCCCGAGAGCTACACATTCTACTCTGAATCGTTTGTCCAACAAGATACTAGCCGCCAGCTGCTTGTAATGCGCGAAAATCTGTTCGCTAAGTTTGTAAACGAATTGATCGAAGCATAGATTTACTTCGGCTTCCACTTCGTCGTATAGAAATTGTTTACGGAATATCGTCAGTGCGTACAAGGCGCTATCATTATATAAATCCAGAGGATACAAAACGTACCTGCAAAATTAATAATAGCAATGATATATCGTCGGAATAACTACTACGTGCCACACAAATGTATGCGTTGCATTCTAATTCATAATTTAAGAGGCGCTATTGTATTATTGATAACTCATATAGGAACTTACTCCATCATCGATGGTTCCTTGCTTCTCAATATGTGATCGGTCAATATCCACGGCATAGACATTTCAATGGGAAACTGAAACAGTTCACCGATTAAACGTTTGGATATAAAATATGACGAATCGTATTTCTATGTGGCATCTTTTGCAACGATAGGTGAAATAATGCCTGAGAAAACTGAGTTTTAAACTGTAATTTCCGGCATTGTTTCGAACGTGGCATCGGTTATTGTACGCGCAGCGAACGAGAAATACCTGAATGCGTTTCTCCATGGTGATTAAGTCGCTGCACTCCTCGTTATGCTGGTGACGTACTTGGCATTTCTAGTCATGGAATAAATTACAGACTATTTTACAGGTTATTTTCATAATAGTAGCTTCGGTATGCAAGCAAATGGAAAAGGTGTTAAAACAAGTCGCAAAATTTATGCTCGTTAATCGGTGAATGCTAAATACGGTCTCTGCACATTCAAATCAGATGAATATGATCGTCCGTACGCAGCTATTGATTTCTTTTTCCAATCGGCAAATTGTACGATGCGGAGATCTTAAAATTACGCTGAGAGTCAAGTTAAAAAAATAACGTTCTTTACCTGTATTTTCCTACCCATTGTCATTTCCAGATAAAATTCTCTGTACCATAGCTGCGACAAGTCGCAACAATTCTGTAGAGATTCTACAAAAGGAAAGAGAAAGAGAAAATTGTTAAGAGAAAGCAGAAAAATAATTGTGGAAATAATAGCCATTTACTTACCACTGAAATTCAGAAGATAACCCCAGTAGAAACTAGTTTTATGGAACTGATCAATTTGAACGAGATATTGGCCGTCGATGTCTTTCCTTAGAGTACGTTTCCCACCGCTTTTGTCGGCTATTAATGATTCTAACATGGTTCGCACCATATACAATTGCGTGGAAGACGGACCTATTTAGTTTCATCGTAATCAGTTTTCAAAGTCGATAGCAACGCAAAAGTAACAAATAAATATGGCATGCGGCGTATTAATGGAAGACTGACCAACGTTTCTTCGCGGGACTTTAATGCCGAATCCATTATCTGGATCTTTTTTGCCTTTCAAGGCGGGATCTCCGAGTGGTTCCACTCCGAAATGCCAATCCGCACAAGTTTCTCTAACGGAAACAATTATACTAAAACAAAACAAACAAACAAACAAAAAGAAATAATGTAGAAGACCATTTTAACAATTTATAGTTAATATAGTTTATGTTCTAACCTTCGAATCAAATCCTTTTTATTTTTGATCGCTTTCCTTAATGGTTCACGCAATGCAAGCTGCACAAAGTCTTGCAGCTCAGCATATATATTCCTACGTATCGCGTCAATAAAAACTGTCTCCATACGCGCCATCAATACCTGCAATCCTTTAATCATCGCTATAACTTCTATAAGAGCAAACTTCTCCTCGTCAGTGTAGTTATAGCGCGTAGCCTATGTATGAAAAGTAGTGTCAATAAAAATAAATATTTTTCTAAATTAATAAACGTAATAATAATGTAAAATGCTGAGGGATATTAATAGAGCAATAATCATACCCTTTCGTATTCTTCAGCCTCTTGCGGACATTCTTTGTTCATGTGATGGTCAGTGGGATGCAGTAGCTTCCAACTGTACAGCTCCGTCACAACACTGGTCCATTGCGAGAGTAACTGTAACCCGCGTAACGCCAGTTCCGCGGTGTCTCGATTTTCCGTGTCGCTTCGGCATTCCTTGTACGTCGTAGTCACTTCGTTGCTATATCTGTACAATTATCAAACGTTGCATTGTCAAGCAGGCACCAAGTTAAGAACGAAAGAGATAACGAATAAGATATCAATGGTACCTTGCCAATTCACTGATATACTTCACGTGATCTTCTCTGATCTGAGGAAGGTGCACCATAAGATCGGCTTGCGGACTCATGCTATTTGACGACGCAGACAGCGGCCACTTTGACGCGTCAAAGTGCTTCGAGCGTTTGATATAATTGAACGGTGCAATTTGCATGTCTCCGAACAATGGCACTACCTCCAGGTTCTTAAAGATTCTATCGATTCTATCCAACTTCAATTTTTTCTTTGCGTCGAGCTTATTAATGTTACACAATTCGCTGTCCATCAGGAATAAACCGAAGCCCATCACTTTCACCAACATGTGCTTCTCATTAGGCGTGAGATACATCTTAGTTTCAAACATGTGGACACAGATATTGACCACGTCCGCTAGTAATTCCTCATATCCCGTGATCTTCTCGAGATTTTCTTTAACCGTGTCGCGAATTTTATTTTGCGTCGCCAAGAACATTGACAAATTCTGGGATTCTTGCAGTGTCTGAGAGTCCGACATCACCTTCAGGAACTGGGCAGCTCTAAAAGATTAAGCAAAACGCACTTAAGAATAAGAGGAACGGCTGAAAAAAATTCAATGAAAATCTTATTCTCTACATTCTCACCTTCTATATGTGGAATAGTCATTCTTTACGCTGGATTTCATGTTTTTCAATTCGTCCAATACCGCAAACATGTTAATGAATTTTCCCAGGGTCAACAAGTATGCCTCGGATACAAAATCCTTTCTTTTCTCATGATGACACAATCGCTTAACTTCTGCTGAAAAGCGTTCAATCGCTTTTCTCTGAAACATGAATACACATATATGTGCGACACGTAGAGAAAGCCAAACTCCGATTGACTTAACTTGTATTTGATTCGACCGGTCAAATTGCTCGAGACAACATTTTTAAATGTATAATTTGTTGTCCCTAAATTCTTTCTTACGTCAATTTCAAACAATAAAAAAATTGTACCTGTGTTTCACCGATAAATGAAGTTAATCATAGTTTAGCCAAAGTTACCGCAACGCAAAGCAATTTAAACTCACTTGAAAATACATGAAATTCAGCAATTTGTTCACTTCGGGTGCCAGCACCTCCACCGTCTTCTCGTAAATCTCCACTCGGTTTGGCTGCTCGTTGGATTTCGGCTGTGGAATCGCGCGCGAGCAGCATCTCCAGGTATACAGCATCACCGCATGCTCCAGTCCTTCTTCCAGCAACTCGTTCTACATTTTTTAAACGATTTCCATTGAATTGCGCGCACACATCGGGGGGTCTGCGATCAATGGCTAGGCTTACCAGACTCGCGTGTACGGTCGCTTCTTCTATATACTTAGCGATACCCGTCACAAAGCCATTTCTGTCCTCGAAATTGGTGTCAAAGTTTGCCTGATACACCACGGAGCACGGTTGGGCCTCTATGCAGGGCTGCTCATCCGGCAGCGTGAACTCGTCCAGCACGTCGACGTTCGACAGAGCGTCGCCCAGAGTAACCTTGTCGGTGGTCATCTCGTCGGTCTCTCGCGACTGGTCCTCCGTGAGACAAGGTCCGGTGAAATCTAAGAGATTAAGTGTGCTCCGTAACAAGGAATATGTATACCTCTACGTGCGTGGACAATATTTATACGTATTTCACACGCGCATCGCGACACAATCTCGGGATCTCGTCAGATCCGCCGTTCAGACTCACGAACGTCGGCGAGATCGCGGACGGGGACAGTCCCGGACCCACTAATAGACATCTCGAGACGCGAACGAGCGTTTCCCACGGAGCATCGTCAGCGTTGAAACTAATTGTCGCGACGACCCCGATATCCCGTCGCCACCGCGAGCCGCTTTCCGTTTCCCGTCGTCGTTTCACTCGTTTCCCGAACGTCAAAAATTGATGGCATAACATACAGGCGTGCTGCGTATGTACGCGGAACAGGGGAGGATCGGAGGATGTCGGATGTCAGAAGAGGAAACACCGGGAAGACGGAGGATTGGGGAGCGTCCTGTTTGACATATATATTGCGATTGCCCACGTGGCCACTCACAGCTCTTGATGCCTGGAGTTTTTCCACTTGACCGGCCAATCGGCGACGCGAATTGATTTCCACTTTCGACGCTCTCATCCAAACGCGCCTTTATCCCTTTCAATGTAAACTCGATTTGTCTGTGTGAACAGTGTGAACGTGTGAACTGTGAAGTGTGCACACGTGTGCGGTTCGCCGCACAAATGTCTTTCTCGATCTGTCACTGTTCGTAACGAGGAGGCGCGCATTGATAAGGGATGCACGCGTATCCACTTCCATATATATCGATAAGAGCTCGCTACATAATTTGGTTGATAACGCACGGGCACGAGGAAAACATGTGATAATCAGTCGGCCGGAGTTTTTCTTTGCCACATTCCTCTTTGTTTTCCACTCCCAGATATTTGCGCGCTATTCGCAATTATAAAAGGTATGGTATGGAATTGTCGGAACAAGCTATACCCGATCTTATAATATATATAACTAAATCACTCTCGTGTCTCCTGTGTAGGGCGACACGCAAGCTAAGCGAAGCTAAGGATGGCGAACGAGATATCGGTGAACGTTCTGACGCTGAACTGCTGGTGAGCGAATACTCATCCTAACGAAATTTTCATTTATATTTCACAAACACAAACGCTTAAATCGTGGCTTTTGATTCACGCATGTTTCGACACCTCAGGGGCATACCATATGTTTCGAGAGACAGGTGCACTCGTATAGCCGCTATCGCGGAGAAATGTGCCAGCAGGGAGTACGATATAATTTGCTTGCAAGAGGTTTGGTCCGTTGAGGATTTCAAGCTGATAAAGACAAAAGCGCAGGAGGTGCTTCCCTACTCACATTACTTTTACAGGTACAATGGATTACTTTAGACTAGACATTCGGATAATTCAAATAGTTAATAATTACTAATAATTGTCATTTTGTTTCTCGCGCAGTGGAGTTTTTGGGTCTGGAGTATGTATCTTGTCGCGATATCCCATTCACGACGTTATGTTTCACAAGTGGCCCTTAAATGGCTACGTTCACAAGGTGCATCATGGAGACTGGTTTGGCGGCAAAGGAGTTGGGCTATGTAAAATAAAAATCCATAACATGAATGTCAATGTTTATGTCACACATGTACGTCTATCCAGCTAACTTTTTTCGTTGTTACTCGATTATCCGCATAACGTCGTTCTTCTACGTGATATGAGCAATGTAACGTACGGTAGAACAGCTTGCGATGCCTTTTAAAGGATGACAAACCTTCATCATTCTTACTCGACAGTTGCACGCGGAATATAATCGAGAGAATGACGAGTATATGGCTCACAGAGTGCTACAAGCGTTTGACACTGCTCAATTTGTGAGGATGACGAGCGGCGGCGCGGATGCTATCGTGTTAGGCGGCGATCTCAACACGGAGCCGTCAGACTTGGCGTATAAAATTATACGCGGTGTTGCCGGTTTAGCGGATACTTGCCCTAATAGCGCGAGCCATATCGGGACCAACGAATGTGCCAATAATAGTTACACCAGCTCAAAACTCGCTCGAACGAACCCGGATGGAAAGCGTATAGATCATATTATGTATTTGGGTTCGAAAACCGTGAAGGTAAGGGATCAACGCGACGAACATGAAAATATTGATGTAACGTAATCACGGAATCACATGATAACTTCTAGGTTGAAGTGACCAATTTTCAACATCCCTTGCCAAATCGTGTACCGTATAAAAATTTTAGTTATTCCGACCATGAAGCTATAATGGCTACACTTAAATTCACCAATGGTAAGTAATACATTTAAATTTCCGCACGTGTTGCACGTGTACATATTTATTTATTCTTTCGATTTACTTTTCCGATTAATGATTTATACATTTGCTTGCAGATAAACATGTTGCGGACGATCCAGATGTTACTGATTCCTTGAAAGAAGCAATGAAAATTTGCGAAAACGGATTAAAAAATGTGCATCGCCAACGTTTCTGGTATGCGGTATCAGCCTGTATACTGATTATTCCATTAATTTGGTCGATCTGGCTAAATTGCATGAACATGTCTTTAGCTGTAGACATCGGTTTGAATATAGTGTGCATTTTTCTAACTGCAATATTATGTTATACGCTGTTTATGAGTTCAATATGGAATAGCGTAGAGAAGAATGCATTAAAAGCCGTATGTTCAGCCATAGAGATTTACATGACGCAATTGAGTAATGATTCACGTCAAAACTGAACGTCAAATTTGTGCACCAATACAGTGACTTCCAAAAAAGAATTGGGAATTGACGCAAAATTAATTAATTAAATTCAAACAAAAGTTTCGTTAAATAAAAAAAAATATATTTTGTAATATATAAATTAGAGCATGTTTTATGACATTATATACGTCAAATTTTAAGATGGCATTTGTTTTTAATTTATTTTAAGTTTTGCATTTATACCTTATTGTTATTGAATAAGACTCAGAGTCGATGTAAGTTTAAACATTCAAAAAGCAAGGTACAAATAATCGTAGTGGCTATTTTTTTTTAATTGTTCGTTATTATCGAAGAGTTGCAACTGTGTTGGATATGCGTCTAGAAATAGACATAACAATATTACCGGTCGACCAATTATACGAACTATGCATATCCACAGGATATCATCATTGTGAATGAAAAAATATAATCTATTCACATATTCATGCATTTATGGTTCGATCGTAATGTTGAAACTGAAGTTTAGTTCTTCAAATCCAGTCTTTCAAGCGTCTCGTTTTATACAAATTGTGTTCTATATTTCTAATATCCATATCGTACTCTGCTACAATGTTAAATAATGGACATTAGGTATAGGTTTGTTATATTTTTGTGAAATATTCAGTATTTTCTCAATATGGCATTATATATTTTATTATAACTATAATACAATGCTATATAAAACGAATGGTTATTGCCTTTAAAATTTCCTACAGCTCCATGGAATCTCCATATACATATGTTGTGTGTGGGAATGTCTTTTAGTACAAATGTAGTCAAATACATGAGAAATATTAATCTTATGTAGTCCTTATGCACATATACACCATTCGTAAGTGATTATATATACAATTTAGATACATATAGAATAAAATGGCATCTAATAAATATATATATATATATATAACGTTTACATAATATATAATATATATAATTGACTAAGCAGTGTATAGCCAAAGAAAATTGAAAGCTCAATACGCTGCTGTTTCTGCATTGTGTAGCATTATAGCTTTCTTTTCGCTTCGTTGGGTGATATTAAGACCGTTATTTAAAAGAATATTTTTTGTAAATTTGTTCTGTGATAAAATTGTCTACATTTTCTCAGACGCTCTTTGGTTTTTTTTTATCCTTGCGGTACTTAGGGTAGCTGCTCCACATAATTCTTCGGCACTAAACCTGTTTTACCATTTAATGTACCTTCTAGCCAACCTGGTTCCAAAGAGGCCTTAACTGCAATAATATATTTTGTTACGTACTTCTTTCATATTAAGATCAATGCTCTCGTGCCGCTCTTACCGTTCGTGATAATTTGATTTGGTTCAAATGATAATTCCCCATCATTTTCTGCCATACACGCGTATAATGTTCGTACTCTCCTGAGAAAATTCAAGCTTAGAATCTCAATCTTCCTAAAATTTTACATACAGAATACTTACCAGATTCCTGGAATTTGACCAGGACTCGAACGTCCGCTACTGGGTGAAGTGTTGATGCTATAATTATGCATAAAATCATAAAAAAAAAAAAATTTATCGAATGTACAATAAAAAAAGGTTTTAGCTTTTTGTCAACGGAAAAATTGGGATATCTTACGGACATATCGATGACGAGTTGCTTCGCTGAGGGTAAGCCGTGGGATAGTGCACGGATATCATAGTTCCACGTTTGTGCTTCATTGGTAACTCGCTTGTAAAGGGATGAGGATCCGACGCGATCGACTCGCTCGAACTACTCGTATTGCCACCGCTCAGGACTGCGATAATAAAATTTTTATTTAGAAAACGATGCTACGGATTATTGGGAAATAATATAATGAAGAGGAGAAATGTACCGAGACCTTTGTCGGCTGAATGATACATGAGATTCGCGTTAGTCAATTTTATGCGACTGGCACCACCGCTTGTGACACCGCCGCAACTATCCAAGTACGATGGTATACGATGACTTATCGTACCGTCGAGATCTTCGTAATCCCCGTTATTTCTTTCGTCGATGGTAGGTGACTTGTTAACAGTCAAAGGCTGGCCGTCGTAATAAGCTCTTGTAACGAGCTATGTACAAAGAAGATATATGTAAATATACATACGGAATTAACGATGAAAGAAAAGAACAATGCTAAAAAAAACTCACGTGCGCGTGCGACGATGCGGGTGTAACTGTTACCGCCGTGTGTAGCGGGTATCTTAAAAATGCCGTTCCATTACCCGAGGAAGTTGGACCTTCCTCCACTTTAACGCATTGCGCTTTACTTGGGATAACAGTGGCTTGCAGCGTAGACTGTGCCGCTACTGCGCGCAGAGAATCTTGGGGTGGTCCGGTTACTAATCTTTCACAATTCTCAATCAATATTTCCACGACGATATTGTAAAATTTAATGTCCATTATAGAAGCTACCGTTTCTTCTTCCGGTCGTAATAAAGTCGGACCGAAACATACCGCTAAGTTCCCCACGGTCATCAGATTTTTATCACTTTTCTTTGCAACGCTGAAAATTTCATCCAAGTTCGAACAAAGTGTGATATGACATAAAAAAAGTACTTTCGAGATTAAATATCTGAGTCGAGATAAATAAGCAAAACTTAGAAGTACCTTTACATACAGTAAAGCACCTAATCTCATGAATAATAATTGTAAATATGTCTTACTTGCTAAGATGGGTAATAAGAAGGATCACCATATTGAAATTGACTTTAGGCAATCGATAAACAAGGCTGTGTATATCGTTTATCCGAATTTCCTTCATCTCCTGTTCTGTTAAATACCATAATATAAAAATAATATCACAATGAAATTTTAGTTTTGTACTGAGTTTTACTTATAGAGAATGTTGGGGAAAAAAAATGATAATGACAGGGAGAGCGAACACAAGTATTTATTTTAGAAAGACAGAAAGAGAAAGAGAGAAAAGCAAATCTCTCGTGGTATCTCTTTAATCTTCAAAAATAGATACAATAGTAAAAATAAAACAATATGATATCAAGAATACCTATACGCACTCGCAGCTGTAATGAAGCTGTTGTAGTATCGGAAAGTCATTAACGGCTCGGACAATGTTCTCAGGTAAGTTTTGAGCGCGCTGGTAATAGTTTTACTCTCCCACTCAAAACGATCACCGAGGTTGAGCTTGTCTACTTTCCTCTTATCGAGACCCATCGTCAGGAGTTTGCTTACTTTAGAGGCAACTCCGACTACTCTGTATAGACCTTGTTCTTCTAATCCTGTTGATTGATTATCGACGATTATTGAAGGACAATTGACAAAATCGATATTTAGATGAGCAGAAAGCTCGATTAACTTGTGAAAAAAAATCACAGTTGTATCACCTCTATCTTCGAGCGCCGCGATACATTTCGACACGAACGTAAAACCGCTTTCAGCCAACGTCAAATCTTCAGGTCTTGCGGAAGAACCTATTCGCGGGCTGAAGGTCTGAAAAGTACCCCGATTGGTTACAACACGCAATTCAATGTGCCAAGAAAAGTGGCGCTAACAGTAACATTGAAATACATTGGATACTTACAGGCTCCTTCCCATCCATAGCATCCATCCATAACTTCCTGTCCTCTTCGGAAAGCGCTTGGAATGTATATGTTACATTAGGTCTGGAAACAACAATAGAGAAGCTTCTTTAATCATCTTCCGATTATAGAAATACCATAAATCGAGGTAATTCTAAGTACAATACGATACAAAGTCGAATTCAACTTACCTATCAATGGCAGTGATATCGAAGCAAAATCTTTTTTCGATAGTATCCGATGTTCGTCGTATGCAAGACGCTAGTGTAAAGGTTTCCTTACTACTCTATAAAAAAAAAATATTGACGAGTTATTCCGAAGATTCTTAATAAGTACATGTTATATGTGTTAATAATTAAAATTTCTGCTTTTACTTACAAATTTTCCCGTGAGTTGATTGTAAGGGATCATAGTGAATTCTTTCCTATCCTTTTGATATGTACAATATTGTTTTGTCCATGTTGTACCAAATGCTTCTGCAAATACCATATTTTTGTGATGTACCCAGCGACATTCGTAATACAGCGTATTAAAGGCATTTGAATATCTAAACAATTAGTTTTTCCCAAAAAGTATCTTTTTACTACCGTGTACTTACTTTTCTCCATTAGGAAGAGATATCCTTCGCGCGAGTGCAATTTGTTGAGACCACTTTCTACCGCAGACTAAGAAAAAAAAACGATTATGACTGTATGCGTAAATGTAGAAAGCATACTTTATATTTTTATAAATATTCCCAACTGTTAATAAATAACTATTTGTATGCTTAATTTTTAACGCGTGCACTTTACGCAAAATAGAATGGTATTTATGAAACTACAAAACATGTTTCAACATATCTAGCTTTTACTAATTGAAAAGAAAGATACAAAAATTTCTATATAACATACCTTTTTCATGTCCTTCATTTTATTCATAAGTGATTCAGTTTTATCCCGGGTAGCAAGGAAATTCTCTCTAGTCTTGTGAAACACACGCATACACACAAATAAAAATTAGTAAGCTTATCCATGCTGTTATCAATCCTATTATAAAAGGTAATTTAGTCGCGAATGTTATACAGATTTGATTTCTCAACAGCTACGGCTCACGGCCATGGTTCTTCCAGCACAACATCCTTATACCATGATTCCAAAATGAAATTATATCGAATATTTAACAATACTTTTCTGCTATTAACTACTACCTTGATATGCAATGTAAATAAAAATTGAACTTGTTTTATTAGCAATCATATATGCGCGCGTATTTTCGTTTTTCTGAAATCTATCAAAATTAATTTCCAAATTAATCACTAAATTGTTAACTTATATTTTGCAACTGTGTGGCCTTGCCTAGTTTAAGCTAGAAACAAAGAACTCTCATTGTCAGTGATATTAGAAATACTATAGAGCAAACACGTATCTACATGTTAGTGATGCATATTTCAACAAGATTCTCTTGCATACAAACACACAGCGATAGCGCTAAATCATTAAAATAATGATTCTACGTTATATCTCTCGCAATAATGCGAATTAGCTGGAAGTAAGTATACTGACCAGAGAGATAAAATATTTCTTTTTATATCGCTCAATATTTTTAAGCAGTTAGAAACGCGAATATGGGAATTAATTACCAACCTTCTGAATCTTTAATTGAAGCTCTGTCATATAAGGTTTAAAATCTTTCGCAACTTCGTGGCCTTGATGATAGAACGTCAGCCATCCAAACATAAATCCCAACAGCTAAAACATTTTATATCACATTGGATCGTGATTTACAATGGCTACGATTCGACACGCGCACATGTGTTTAGTACGCAAAACTTATGCGCACGCAACAAAAAGATAATTATAGTCGTTCAAACTATTACCGTTTCAACAAATTCAAACTTTTTCCGCTCCTGAACTTCTTGCAGTAAAAACACATATTCCAAGCTGGCTTGAGAGAAGTGTCTTTCAGCCATCTCCAACGTCGCATCGGCCTATGCACACACAAAAAATCAAATATTTATTAATAAAAACTATTTAACAATACATACAGTTTTAATTTCTCATGGATCATTAAATATACCTCTTGCAAAACATTGTCCTGCTTTTTCGTGGATAAATTCAAGTAGCGCTCTTGACTTTGACAAAATTTGATCGTCTGTTTCTCGAATTTCTTCTTACCATCCTGAAATGTAACAATCATTGTCACGAGACGAATAAAACTGAAATATTTTACATATTATAATTATACATGTATGTATATACTTAAAAATATATATGCATATATACATATATATATAAATAAAAAAAGAAAACAAATTATAGGTATAAAAATATCATTAAATAGCTTTACCTTAACTCCACCGATATGCTCCTTCCTAAAATTCTCCAAGGGCAGTATAATCTGATCATACGCGCGTTCCAGCTAGAAGAAGGAAAGCTATTTTAAGATCTAACGATGATGTCATCACTATCTCTCAGAGAAGATGCCATTAATCTTTCCTTATATTAACATTTTAGAATTACAAACTCATACATGAAGAGAGCCACAAGCGCAACAAATAGATTCTACAAACTAGTATAGATTCTAGTCTATCCACATTCGGAAATATTGCATACCATGCGATCCCTCTCATCTTCTATGGATGCGATAAGTTTGCCAAATTCTTTCAGACTTTGAGATATGTGAGTCTCATCCTCGGTTTGGCTCTCGCCGATGCATTCGAAACTAAAGTTTTGCAACGTTTTGGAAAAGGCTCTTTGAGCTCTCGACAGGTCTAGAAAAACATACCAAAGTTATTAACTAATTAAATGAACGAAGGAAAATCTAGATTACGTTAGCACACAAAGATACTTTCTATCTCTAATGGAAGATAGTGGAAAAGAAAAACTAAAATGGGCAGATCGCTATCTCTAAATTCGCTTCGTTGCGGAGGAACATATCGCTATAGGCGCTGCCTCGATAATCGGCGCATCAAGAATTATATATACGTGCAGCAGCTGTTACAACAATCACATGTTCCCGACATGGTCCGAGTAGGAAAAAAAAAAAAAGGCGCGGAAGGGAAGGCGCCGTTAAAGAACTCACTCCTAGTGGCCAGCAATAAATCTTTGACCTCCTTAACGAGCCGTTTAATCTGCTGACTAGTCTTCTCCAATTCGCGCTCGTGATAGTGAAGATTCTCGCGGAAGTACGGGCTGTCGGTCAAACAATCCGTGAACTCGAGCGGTTTGAGGCCAACACCCATTCTCGTGCTGCTTTTTTCTCTCGCTGTCCACGAAAATTCAAGGGTTCGCGAATGCGCGAGGTGGGCGGTGTAGTGGCGAAGGGTGGGCCCGCGGGCGGGATCCCGTGTCTCTCGTCTCGGCCGCGACGTCACCCGCGATCACCGTGCGATAAGGCGCGCGATCGCTATCATTATTGCCGGATTAATCGCGCGGATTCACGATTCACGCAGACTCACGCCATCATCATCGGGATGCAATGTGTCCAAACACTTTGCAGTTTAATACAGATTGTGCATATACACGCGCACGCGCGCGCGCACACACACGTACACTCCGATATATATAGTCCCGTCACCCGTGTTTTCGGAGCTCGGATGAGCCTCGACCGAAAAGGGATTTGACAAGTTGCGATATGTTATTGCGATGAAAAGCGCAATTTCAGGAATTAGACGAAGCGGGAGAAGATCGAGGAAAATTATACGTGTGTTTGTCATAGAGGTTCAAGATTGCGGTGAGAAAGAAAATAATGCGTAAAGACGCATAAAGGTCTGTCCATATAAACGTACATTTCAGTTAAGAAAAGAAGAAAGAGGAAAATCGAAGAGAATCGCTTGCCGTGAAAGTTCTTAATTTGCGATTGTAATAATACGAAAAGATAGGTTCTTTACAAAGAAAGAGAAGAGTGAGAAACATGGAAACTTAACGTATGAAGGTCCATTCACGTGCGAACGGCATTTCTCTAGAATTAAAAAAAAGAAGAGAAGGAAGCTGAAGAAAATTATAGGTGTATTCATCACGAAAGTTCTCTATTTATAATTTATAGAAGAAAGAAACAGGTCTTCTATGGAAAATTATTATATCAAAGAGAAAAATGTTAATGTATAAAGGTCTATTCACACGCAAGTAAGTTCGATCGCAAATCTGAAAACCTACGATAAACGATGCATCTTTTTCATGTTAAATTATATTAAAATCATTTTTTTGGGTCGATGAAGAATTCCATGAAATCGTAAACGTTCTTGTGGAGGAAGGGAGAAGAGAGAAATCTGGAGGACAATGTTCTCGCATTCGTCCGAAATCTCTCGCGTCGCAATCGGCCAATCCGTTCTCGTGACCATGGTGTAAAGCCGGCCAGCTCAAAGCTCAAAACCCGCACTACCCGCAGGCAGACGTGTTACGTGTTACGTGTTCAGTTTCAGTTTGGCTAGCCTGCGACGCGAACGGTTAACCTCTCGCTCCTTTCGGAGGCAACAGCCAGCGACCTGCGACGAGCGCGACAAACCAATCGCTCCGCTCGGACACCACGACACACCCTTTCAATGCTCGTCTCGTTTATTTTTGAGACAATCCTGGCGAGGTAGTGGCTAATAAAAAAATACGTTTTAACGTTTACCTCATTGTCGACGTCGGCCAATGAGATTTTGATGTTCGTCGGCCTATAACCAATTTAAATTGCGACAGTATGGTAAGACATTCAGCCCTTACGTCTCGTCCGTCGTTCGTCGTCACGTCTCTGACGCGTGTACCCGTAAATAAATGTGATTCCAGGAATTGTCCGTGTATTCGAGAGTAGTCTTATCCTTTCTATCGTCGCGGACCTCTTCCACTCGCGCGCGGAATTGTAGTTTTTGAAAGAGAGAGAGAGAGAGAGAGAAAAAATAGGGGGACGATTAGCACTGTCGTAGATGCATAAATAAGTTGTGTACACCGTATTCCTATCTCTTTGTTACATGTGCGTATCTTAGACAGAACAGCAAATGGATTGCGCACTAGACCTGATGCGGAGACTGCCTCCGCAGCAAATTGAAAAAAACCTCAGCGACCTGATCGACCTGGTTCCTTCGCTATGCGAGGATCTATTGTCCTCCGTAGACCAGCCGTTAAAGATTGCCAAGGATAAGGAGTCCGGCAAGGACTACCTGTTGTGCGACTACAACAGAGACGGAGATTCGTACAGGTTCGATCAGAATGGTTTTTAAAATTACTCGGGGTCCTTCGAGACGGCAGAAAAGACGAGGATAGTTTGTTTATCGTGCAAACGCGATGAATTTTACAGGTCTCCTTGGAGCAATACTTATGATCCGCCGCTGGAGGATGGCTCGATGCCGTCTGAGCGACTGAGGAAACTGGAAATAGATGCCAACCATGCCTTTGATCAATATCGAGAGCTGTATTTCGAAGGTGGAGTCTCGTCGGTGTACTTGTGGGACTTGGATCACGGATTTGCAGCGGTGATTCTTATCAAGAAGGCAGGCGATGGTTCCAAGAAGATCAAAGGATGTTGGGACTCGATACACGTGGTCGAGGTGCAGGAGAAATCGACTGGTCGCACCGCTCACTATAAACTCACATCGACGGCTATGCTGTGGCTGCAGACGAACAAGCATGGCTCCGGTACGATGAATTTAGGTGGCAGTTTGACACGTCAGGTAAGTTTTTCGATACGACACGCGATATTGAACTGTATCAAATTTTGAGCTATCTATTTTGATTGATTTCAAGTTCAGCTTATATCGTGACAGATTAAAAAAAAAATTGCGTGTTTTTCACTTACGATTGCAGGTAGAACAGGACGCTCAGATCAGCGAAACGTCCCCTCATATCGCGAACATCGGCAGAATGGTGGAAGACATGGAGAACAAGATTCGAAACACGTTAAACGAGATCTACTTCGGAAAAACGAAGGACATCGTGAATGGGCTGCGGTCGGTGCAATCTTTGGCCGATCAAAGACAACAGGCCGCGCTCAGGCAAGATCTCGCAGCGGCGCTGCAGAGGCGAAACGCCAACAATTGATCTTGCGAAGAGCAGGAAAGTTTCGATTACGATTATGAATAGATTTCATGGTATTTTTGGATCCTTTCATCTTGCTTGGGATCTTTCGACTTTCATAGACGTCTTTATACTTTTTTAGAATCCGTTGGGACTACGGATTCTTAAGAGTTCTGAATTTTTTGCGGCGGCTTTTCGAGTTCTTTCCCGATAGGTCTCGAAATCTTGTTGGACTCTTTGGGAATTTTAAATGCCGGGACTTGGGCCTTTTCCAAGTCAGACCGTATCTATAGAACTCGTAAAATCCTCTGAATCATTGTCTACGTTATTGAAAATGACACTTATTACTGTACTTTGTTGCTCTAAAGAGATACGAATCAATCACGAACGCGTTGATTAAACCTAAACAGTATGAAATACTTTGTTTAATTTAGAATGAAATAGAGTTTATTGTAAATATGCGGGAAAGGTGCAACGCGTTTTAGAACGGTAAATTAGATAAAGAACGATGTAAAATGCAAAAGAGAGTGAATTATAATAATATAATTAACGCTTATTGTGTGAAAGCTCGAAAAAAATAAAAAAATAAAAAAAAATATACCTTTAGCAATTTCTCTCTTTTGGTTTTTATTAAGTTTGATAAATGATAATTGCAAAACGGTAAAAAATTCATAACGTTTCTGTAATGTTTGAAAAGTATCAATATTCCGCTTATACTGTTTAGGGTTAAATTTAAAAGCGCGTAATTTAGCGCTGAAAACGATATAAAATATTTACGGTTTGCGTAAAGTTGAAAAAAAAAGTATCGTGTTGCATTGTAAGGAATTTATCCTCGCAAATGGAAATCTATCGAAAACTGCACATAATGATAAATTCTTTTCATTTATATTGAAATCGTGTAGATACGAGGAAGTGACAAACTCAAAATTCTAACATTTGGATATTAAAGAATAACCCGTCTACGCTATTTACAATTAAGTTTGAGACATAGCTAATCCTCTCCGAGGGACAGTATAAAACGATTTATTTACGATTTATTGAATGTCCAAAAGGAGCGGTTGCATTTTGCATTTGTTAATAATGAATCCATATATAATGCGCAAATAAAAGTTTTCAAATTAAACTTTATTCGTTTGTATATTAAATTTCACGAGTACAAAAATCTGCTGGTACCATAGATCCTCTAGAAAGTTGCAGATCCTTTATTACCGGAGCTTTTCCTACGCAAATCCCGTATACATTATTCCGGCGTGTTCTAGTACGCATGGATCTTTGATATCACAGATCCTTGGACTGACAAGTTATCAGGATCTTAAAGAATCGCTAGTACCACGAATCTTGAAACCAACAACTGTGTTAAATCTCTTTTTATCCTCATTCTCGAAACTCTCGATTCTTGGTACGCGAGGGGTAACGGATATCAAAGACTCTTGGTACTATAAATCCTTGAACCCTTATAAATGATTGCGCAATCGTACATATTGAGAATCTCGCATATTCTATATGATCCATGAGCGCATTAGATTATTTCTTGTAATGGAGACGCAAAAAAAATACCGCGTAGAATTCGTAAGTACATAAACGAAAAGAAAAGCAGCTTTTATGTTAGTGCCTTTTTTTACACTTGAATTACACCACCGATATTATTACCCATAAACTTATTTCTTCCATAATTATACTATTATATGAATTAACTTAATAACGTAATTTGATAATTTTTTGTTTTGCAAATTCCGAATGATGGCAGTGTGCGGGCGAGTCAGTCTAAAAAAGGACTAA
Organism: Temnothorax americanus; assembly: GCF_048541705.1. Classification (NCBI taxonomy): domain Eukaryota; kingdom Metazoa; phylum Arthropoda; class Insecta; order Hymenoptera; family Formicidae; genus Temnothorax; species Temnothorax americanus. Next base: position 2,338,696 of record NW_027509253.1, read on the forward strand.
AAAAGATATCACCATGTCACTCCTGTGAATATTTTCTTCCAGCATTTCTATACTAAAAAAATTTTTTTTTTTCCATATGTATATCGATACCGTCTCTCTCTTTCGGTTATAATTAACAATCGAAAGAATTATGAGCCTGGTCCAACATAGCACACATAGATTACAGTATTAATTAATTAGACGTTATTTTGTTTATTTCGATTATAATAGACACGTTTTTCGATTTTAATATCGTCGCAAAAAATCAAAGTCATCAAGGAAGGCGCGTTGTTTCGCGGTTACCCTTTTATTGAATAAAGGATTTAAAAAACAAACTCTTATATAAGATATATAGCTTTTAGGAGGGATGTAAGGATAATAATTGTTAGATATATCGGAATTTACATATACATATATTTGGCGATTTGGGGTCTTCGTATTTATTTGTTACGTAAAGGAACTTTGTTAAGTGTTGAAGGACATTTTAATCGCTAGGAGCATATTTTAAAACGACGATCCTAACGAGGTTTCGGTGATGCCAAGTTCTCGCAGTAAGTTATATATATAAAAAAGCAATCTGAATATTTTAAATATAAGAAAAAAAAAAAATGAAAACTTAAAGAGATCTCTAGAACGCTGTGTCGTGTTGGAGATAATTCTTTTTCCAGAAAAAAATAGGATGCGAATTATCGCGAGGACACCAAATCGAGCAAGTTCAAAGTCACAGAGTTCCATGAGGGAGAAAAAACGTATACCTTCCAATGATAACTGTGATTACACTCTTGTAGTTAATTATCTGCGTATAATTATTCCTAATCATTCAGACTGCACTTTCGGAACAATTTTTTTTCTCTTTTATACAAACGATGTCACGAGATGGAAAGGATGGTAAGGAAAAAAGTTCTTCACGCACACTTTGCAAGTTCACACAAGGATCTTCCACTCACGGCCCTCCTCTCACTTTATCCAATTATAATCTCTGTTCTAACGTTACACAGTCTAATTGAAAGTTATCTTATTGATTGAAGGCGGTGTGTGTAACCTGTTCTGAAAAATGTTTATTAAAACGAGATATTACAACAAAATGTAATAAAGTCTGAGCATTCATAAGCCAATTACAGTCTCCGAACATGACGCGATATTTGTATCGCGCCGCACCAGCCATTTCAAAGCGCGCGAAATATTTTGTGTGATCCTCAAGATCTCGACGTTCCTGGATTTAAAGGTCTAAATCGTCTATCCTACAGCTCTTCCATATCATAATTTTTTTGAGCGTTTATTATTTTTCTCAGATCCTTACATATTTCACGTCTCATATCAAGATAACATCAATATCAAGATATTGCACATCTAAAGATTTAACGACATCCAAATTCACAGATGTTGAATTCATGAACTTAGAATTTTATTCTCGAAATCCACGAATTCTGTCAAATACATGGATATCAAGCACTTTAGATCTCATCTTCCCGATTTGAATAGTTTTAAACTTGCAAACTTTTAATTCTTTGAAGAACTTTCAAATACCTAATTCTTTATGCTCAGATCGCATAAATTTTAATTTTTATTAAATTCAAGTTATATTAGACCTAAAAATCTCGAGAACTCGAGTTCTTTCCATAAAAAGAAAAAAAAAAAAAGAAAGAAACCTTTAGCATTCTGTAGAAATTCCATATAGCGAAAACTCCAGTCTTATCGATCATTACAGGAAAGATGCTTGAAGTGAGCTGCTTCGTGTCGGGCATCGCTAGCATCCCATGAAAAATTGTTCCGCGCGCGCGCGCGCTCAAGGACTCCAGGGTCCTTTTCCCACGACCTCTTCATATTGGTCTTCAACAATGTTCTCTCTTTTTCTCTCACATTCTCTCATGTATTCTCTTGTTTTCTCTCTCTCTCTCACTCACACATAAGTGTAATAAGTTACAAAGCTGTTGTAAATAATTTCTTTCTCTATTCTTTAAAAAAAAAAGGTCCAGGATGTTTCTCAAGGCTCTCTCAGTTTTTATTTCCCAATCAACTTTCTGCTGAAAAGTTGTCGCCACTTTCATATATAACAAACAACGCGTGTAACTGGCTAGGTATACGTGTATCTAGGTATAGGTGTATTTGTGTGTACCTGTTTATCTGTATGTGTACATGTATAATGTATATAACTGTACGTATACCCAGTTTTCGCTTTCCCGGATTTGTTTATTTAAATATTGTTGAGTAAAATAATTGAGTAAAGCAGATATTATTTCGATAAAAAGTCATTTCTCGCATTGGCGCGTTGCTGTTGTTACGTGGAACTGCTAGCCCGTTTTGCTTTCTCCCCCTTTCTCCCTTCGTTTTCTATTCTCTTTCTCTCTCTCTTTCAGACACTCTTTCTCTCTCTTGCTCTTTCGCTCTTCCACTCTCTTCATCATCTTCCTCTAGATTTTTTTGGTTATATTATTGTTGTTTATCCTGTTTGACCAATAGTAAAGGTGTTGATTGATTGGCTAAGCGGGTGGTTTTTGCTCGAATGTGTGTTGGGCTTCTGTCGTCGTAATCGTCGGGCTGAACACAATTATTTGTCGAGGGAGGTGTTATTTTTGACGGCGATTACTACCTCCTCACCGCATGCCTTGAGTACAGTGCACTAAAAAAATATATAACATAGATTTATATAGTATACATTAGCTTAGCATGAAATTTTTTTGGAGATAATTTTTCTTTAAAGCGACAGCGTTGATCAAAAAAAGGGGAACATTGAAGGTAAATATTAATTTTTTTAATATAATAATAATCTTTGTGCGCGATAGAATGAAAAATAAAAGACGATTAAAAAGGAAAATATTTTGAAATCTGATAATGCCATGGACAAAGCAGCGCATTATAGTTTTAACTTTCGGAATAATTTCTAAAACTATAAGAAATCAACAGTAACAAATGATGGGAATGCTACTGTACCTAGTTCAAGATTTTTAAAAATTATAATAAAACAGTACAAGTTAATAAATCACTGTCAGAGTACTTGGTATAGTGGAAAAATTACATAAATCCGAAACTTTCACGTTTTCATTATCATAAATCATACGTTGGAAGCAGACACATGTCAATAATCATATTAAATTAATGACATGAGTTTTAATTTTATTTGATACGTTTCTCGATAATTTTTCAAGAATGCACATCTTGCAAATAATAACATTATAAATTTGACGCAAGACGAATTGCCCGCACATGTCTCTTATATATGTATAGTTTGATGATATTCACAATTGCATTCCAAATAATATTTGCAATTTGAATATATGACGCAACATGCAGGAACGTTAACAAATATAATTCAATGTACATTGAGCATATAAAGGCATACTTACAAGTAACTCTTTTCCAGATTCGTAATCAGCACGCAGCTGTGTTCCCAAATCACCATCAGGTATCTTGAGATCTTCGCGCAGTTCTCCATTATCAGCCATCAGACAGAGATAGCCGTCGTCAGATATATCTGTAAGCTGTCGCAAAACAATTGCAACGTTTCATATTTTGCAAAAACGTATTGGTCTATGCATCGCAGAAGACTGAAATTGTTAGAATAGACTTTGCGATCATCCCTTCTTTGTAATATTAACAAAGAAATTTAAATTGTTAACCTTTAAACGCATAATTTTTTGTAGTATTCTATTTTTTAAATAAATAATGACCTTCTCCGAGCCTTTCCATCAAAGGAAAACAAGGGTCAGAGAAGGCCCTTTAAAGGTGTGCAAAAAAACAATGTTTTCAGTTCAAATTTCATAAGAGAGTGTACACGGAGCATCAAAAAGTCGCTTCGCACATGTGCAAAGTTGCGCACTTAAGAGTTAAGATTACAAAACGTAAATAATAATAAAGTACACTTACAAATGTAAAATATATAAAGAAACAGAAATATTCTATTAATAATCTAAAGAACAAATAGATTAAAAATATGGAAGGAAAAGTTCACGTACGCTACGTTTAGTTTGCTAACGTGCAAGAAACGTGAGAGAAGAGGCGTCTACCTGGTAATCTTCCCGCTTGACAAACGGCACATCCATATTGTGTGTAGAGGGGCAGATATCCTCATATTTCTTGGAGGTGAATATGTCGATGCCTACTAAGTGAACCTTGGCGTGACCGTGCTTGCCGGTCTTAGAAGTCGACATTTCTACAATCTTGCAGGGACGTGATTTCAACATGACGAAGCCATTTTTGCGCAGTGCCGAACACTGCATAGGGTATGTCACGGAGGCGCCGGAATCTCCAGTCTCAAAGTGAGTATCCTCGATATCTGCCATTGTTGTTTGATGGATATCTGCGCGAAGCACAAGTATAAATTTGAAATTAACAGTCTGACGGGTTAAAATAATGAGGTTAAATTCACAGTTAGGAGTTAATTATCTGACAGATCAACGGTCCAAAACTGGCACTAACCGTACAGAGACAACGATTTTACCGGACTTTTTTGCCCATTGACACCCCCATTGAGAGCTTAACAACACACTGACGAGGCTACTTTAAACGAAACCATTTTGAAACTTACTAGCCTAGCCGTCTAGCCGATAAATGTCAGAAACGAAATATCGACGTCATTCTTAGAGGTAGGAAAAAAAAGCGACCGGAAAAATTACGCCGATTCGACACATTCTCGCCTTTACGGAACACATTCGCACATTCTACAGTCTACGTACACCAACGTCGCACGGGGTCGAGTTTCTATCGGCAACGCGCGGTAAATGAGTCACCAGAACTCTGGGGGCTATCGGCAACGTGGTTACACCCGGGCGAACAGGGTGACCACGTGGCGCGTCGTCGCAGGGAGTTCGCGCACAGTGCGAGAGGTGTCGGAGGCGGACGGGGAGGCGCGACTAACCAAAGATCTCTCGCGCGAACCAGCGGAGCCGGAGGATCGCGAGCCCGCCGTCGGCGTAGGATCGTTCCGCGCGGGGCACTTTCGCCGGCGGCGGTCGCGACGCTTCCCGGAGCACCGCGCCGGGTTGTCGCGCACGGCGTATTTCAAGCGGTAGGAAGTCTACACAGCCGAACGGTATAGGCGAGAGAGCACACGAGCGCGCGGGGGCCGCATTGCCAGCGCGAACCGCGTTACCGTCGCGGCGCGTCGCGTCGCCGCCGCGCGGATTCAAGCCGGCCCGACATTTACCAGCGTATTCTCAACGTTCCGCCGCTCGTTCGGGCAATTAGCACCATTAGTCGACGCCGAAAGCGAGAAGCAGCTCGGGATACTCACATGTGATCAAAATGGATACTCTAACCAGAAGGTCGTGCTGCGCCGGCGCGCCACGGGATCGTAATAGGGGTTCACAACATCGACTGCACGGATCTCCGTTCTCTCTCGCGCCGTTCTCGGCGGCGCGGCCGTCGCCGCGCCATTGTGGGCGCCATCTCGTGGCGCGACGCGCCGCGACGGTAACGTTTTCATTGGCGCGATTCGCACGACTTTCGTGTGCACGTGTGTACAGACGTTAAGGCGACTTCGGCCAAATTCGCATTAATTGATAATTTTCGACAGAATTTCTTTTTAATTATTATATTTTTTTTATTTTTACACTATAATTTTTAAATTGTTAAAATTAATTTAATTAAAAAAATTGCTTAGGCAATTTTGCTATTTTAATTAATCACCTAATGTCCATTCCTACCAACGTAGATTAACTTTAATCTCCTTTTTAAATATTTATTATCTATAGTTGTAAGAATTTTAGAAAAAGATAAGAATTAAGTTAAAAGTTAAATCAAGATTAAAAAATTTAATCTGCATTGATAGAAATGGACACACATACATAAGTCGACATAATTAAATATATTTCAAGCAAAATTCCTAATTATATAATTCGTTGTCCTTGACTTTTTTATGCGCTAAACAAAAAATAATAATTCTATCCGTGTAATAATGAAACGGCACTGGTATTGTTTGATAGGTTAATAATTACCGCCCATTGCGCAGGTCCCTGAACAATTGACTCTTTTACATTTCTTCTTTTTTTTCTAACATTACCGCGTTCCAAAACTCATCGAGAAAGGTTTTGTGCTTTTTTTTTAAGCCACAAGCGCACATTTTATTCAACAATGCGTATTTTGTAATTGTGACAATACAAATTACGCTTTTAGAAATTCGAATCGCGCTTTTAGCGCGAAATTATTTCGCCGATTTTCTTTCGCAAGAACGCACAACGCACATTCCGCGGCGTCGATGAGCGCAGTAAGTTCCGGTAATCGCTCGCAGCACTTCCGGCTCCGGCGACGGCCATTTTGTACGACGCTCGGTGGTACGCTCGATGTATCTTTTAACGGCTAGTTTGTAGGATTGCGCATTCGGAATTTTACGACTTCGCACCGGCTTCCGACGATGATGAAAACGGAGGAGTAAGTACGAAGTCTCTCGCGTGTTTTCGCCGATCAATCGCGTGACGGGACTCGCCGCAAACTGTCCATTTAACTAACGCGGAGTCATCGCGGCATCTATAAACGCATGCGAGACGATGTGTCGCGCGACGATTGTAATGGTGAAAGGATACGACTCGGTGGATCTATCGTTCGGCACTTTTCAGCGTTGCAATCGTGCGGGCGTATCGCTGTAAATTTACCGTATATTTCTGCCTTGGTCTTAACCCTTCGTCGAGCACTTTTTTTTCTTGTATATATTTGTACAGATTTACCTTCTCTCTTGGCGCGTACGATGTTTACTTTTGATGTATGATATTACAGCTCCGTGTGTATCGTATATTGTATTACTTTGTGTGTGTATGCGCGCGCGCGCGTGTGTGTGTGTGATTGCAGCAATCAGGTGCAGAACAACGATGACAGAGACAGGAGTAGAGAGCGAGATCGTAATCGTAGGTCGGACCGGCCAAATCGCATAAACTCGGCCAGCCGCGACCGCAGCAGGGAGAGAAACGACCGCGTCGGCAGGAAGGCGTCCGACCGACGGATTTACGTGTCAAACATTCCTTATGACTTTCGTTGGCAAGATCTCAAAGATCTGTTCAGGACCGAGGTCGGCAAGGTGGCGCACGTGGAGCTCTTCACGGATGAGAATGACAAGCCGCGAGGATGCGGGATAGTGGAGTTCGAAGATTCGGATTCGGTGAAGATAGCGGTGGAGAAGATGCACCGATACGATATTAAAGGGCGGAAGCTCGTTGTCAAAGAAGTGAGTTCGAAAATTCTCGCAGCGCGATTTCAAATAATTTGATAGAACTTGATTCAATTTATCGAAAGATTAATTGTTATTTGCATTGTAACTTTGAGCATCTGTCTTGCAGGATTTTGACGTAGAACGTGACAAGTACGGCCGTTTAACGACAGGTCGTAACAACGATAGAAATCGGGACGACAGGTTCAGAGATCCTCCGAGGCCGCAGGGAGGCGGAAGGCAAAACATGTCCGCGCCCACCGGCGCGGGAGTCGGTGGCGGTGGTGGTGGAGGTGGCGGCGGCGGCGGCGGTGGCGGCGGCGGCAGTGGCAGCGGAGGTGACAATAAATTTGGAAACACCTATGGTCTTAGCACCCAATTCTTAGAGTCTTTGGGTATCAATGGTCCTCTGGTCACAAGGGTCTTCGTCGCAAACGTTAGTATGACGCGAGCAATATTTTAAAGAGCGTGTACTTACGTACTTGTCGCATCGAGAAAATATACGTGTGTCTGTTTTTTTCAGCTGGATTATAAAGTTGACGAAAAGAAGCTACTTGAAGTTTTCAAGTTGGCCGGGAAAGTGTTGCACGTCGAATTGGGGAAAGATAAGGATGGTAAATCGAGAGGTTTTGGTGTCGTGGAGTACGATCACCCGGTAGAATCGGTACAGGCCATCTCGATGCTCCACAATCAACAGTTGTATGACAGACGCATGACCGTCAGACTCGATAGAGCTAACGAACCTGACATGCCGCCTAAATTACCGGAAGGTATTTACATATTCATCAGTTCGCGATAATGCGATCGAGCGATATGCTTGCCGCTTCTGTAAATAAATTTACTTTGTCAATCAGGTTTAAAAGGAATCGGCATGGGACTCGGAGCTGGTGGCAACAGACTGTTGGACGTTGCTAGAAATATTCCCAATGTACAGGCGAACAATCCGCCAGTGGTGAATCCGATCTCGGCGCCTGTCTTAGCAGCGGGCGCTTTCGGCGCCGGTCTGAATAACGTTGTACCCGCGCAATTAGGTAAAGGAGTTACGTGCACTTGTTTTCGTAAATAAATTAGAATTATTAAATAAATGAGAGATCTTATCTGTTCGCAGCATCGGCATTATCAAACACGAACGCAGCAGCGCTTCAAGCTAGCTTAGCCGGTGCCGGTTTAGGTGCCAATCTCACTACTAGTTCGCTACTGAATTCTTCATTGACGAATGAGTTGGCATCAAACTTGAACAACTTTGGCGGTGGTGTTGGTAGCTTGAGCGGTCTGCAGGCTTCTTTGGCCGGTGGACAAGGGAACAATACATTCACGCCGCGCGGGTTATCCAAATTGGACAACGATATAGGATTTGGTGGTAACAACGCTTTTGGCGGTTCCGGTTTCGGTGGCGGTAGAGATTTTGACGGAGGTTTTAGTAGAGGAGACGGCGATCGTGTTTCTGGTGGCGGCGGCGGTGGGTTCTCTGGAAATCAAGGCCAAAGCGGTGGCGGCAACCGACAGAACTCCAATGGTTCGAGACAAATGTCAGATACTATACTTATAGGCAACGTATGTACTTCCGCTTCTCTATCATATTTTTTCTATTTTTTTTTTCAATGGCTTAATACGTAAGTACAATTCTTGTTACAGCTACCTCCAAATACCACGTGGCAGATGCTGCGCGATAAGTTTCAGGACGCCGGAGAGGTAAAATTCGCGGAAATGAGAGGTGCCGATATGGGTATGGTACGATTCGCATCTGAATGGGATGCCGAGCGTGCTGTGAGTATCCTTTTCAAAACGAGACAGACATTTCGACATTAGACAAAATTTAAGATTGAGAATCCGGCCATTTCTTTTCTTCTTTTATTTCTTTGAATTTCTATTAACTACATGGTAAAGAAAAAGAAAAAAGATGGTCAATTATAATAGTCGTTTATATGCTAATTTTATTGTGCTCTACGCATAATAGAAAAAAATTTGTACGAACGGATTCTCCTTAATGATAGCAATTAGCCATGATGAATCGATCACGCATCGACGGAAGAACAATTGACGTGCGTCTGTACTAAGAGTCAAAGAGTAGCCCCGTGGGATTCAAGGTAACGTTAATAGAAAAGATTATATCGCCGCAACTCTATGCTTTAACCATAACTTATTGACGCAGCGTGAGGAAGCTGGGTGTTTATGTGTCGTCTGCAGGATTCCACTCCTGATGGTACTCGAAAATTCATCCTAGTTGTCTGGCAGAACTTAGGACAGGGAGTGAGAAGTGTCTGTCTTTGGAAGATCAGCAAGTCGTGTTTGTATAATGGCTACTCAACGTTGAAACGGTCATGTCGGCTACTGACGATCACTCCACGCCCTCTCTCTTTCTCTTTATCCCTTCTCAACTTTTTCAATTCTGTATTGTTTACCGCCAAATTATCGTTCCTTTTTACAGTGAAAGTCTACTACGTGTTCACTTCTTAAAATGCAGTCCTTTTTTTTTCTAGCGATCGTGACTATAGTTTAGTTGTTTAGGCTTAGGTTTCATGATGATCTTACTATAAGTCAGTAAGGTTTCTTTTACAGTGTGTAGGTTATTCACTATTTACAGGTTATTTACAGTAATTAGCGATTCTGTAGTTTGTAAGTCTTTACTTCTTAGTTATCATGACGAGAGATCGATCGGTTCTCCATCATTCCGATCATAACGTGATGCTCTGCTCATTCGCAGCTGGGTCCAACCAAGGGATAGAGATTAATCTTTCGTTCACGAAAAAAAAAAAAAATGAAACTTTTAACGTTGTAAAATCGCTATTCGCTCGAATTAGATTTCCGGCTTGCGTCTTATCGAGGTACGCTCGTTTAAAATCTTATTTTATGCAGATCGTGAACAATTATGTGTTGGATTCTCGTTGCATCGTTCGCACTTTCTCATGCGTAAAGAAAAAGAAGCACGTGTTTGACAGGGGACAGCGCTTCGTCGCCACGATTTCTGCGGATGATCACATCATTTATTATTATTTTTATTTTGTTTTTCGTCGTACTACGTACACAATTGTGTTTGCATCTTTGTAAGAATGATTTTAACGACCTAAATGAAGCATACGAGAAATTTGCTTGTAGTCGCAATATTTTGTAGGAAGCTCCCCTCTCAGTTCACTCAAGCTCGCTTCGAGATTTCGGCGAACGTACATCGGACGATCTAGATTCGGCTAAATTCTGCGTTTTTATGCACCGTAGTATGTTTACCAAAAAGTAAATCGTGGCATCGAATATATCGCGTTTTTCTCTTAATCTCGTCTGTTTCCCGCGGAAACGTACGCGGACAGTACTTGGATTGATTCCGGATACAATGGACGAATTTGCATTAGGCGACATTATTTTTTGGTAAACATAATTCTCCTCTCGCCATGTAGATCTCGAGGAACATTTTGTGCATTGTAACAATCTTGTATAACCACCACTCTCATAACAGTAATTGAATAAAATCCAAATCCGTTTTGACTATAAAAAAAAAACTATACTGGTCGTTGTGTTTTATTTCTGTGCTATTGTGTGAATTTTTTATCTTTTTTTTTTTTAAGCGGTCACTTCTCGTCAGTTCGGATGGATCTTGTCAAGTGAGTTTTTAGCATGCAATGCAACGCGTTTAACGGTACGAATTAATCGTAACTGTCCTGCAAACACGTTGCATTTAAAGCAGAATGTACGAGTCCATTCGTTTATCGATACGTCTTAAAAATACAGATCACTCCTCCGATTTATCTTCCGTACAATTGGGACGTCGATAAATCTGCGCAATCTGGGAGGAAGGTGGCTCGTTCACGCTCGCAGGTGAGATACTTTTTCAGATGATTTTCTTCCCCTGATTTTCCGAAGACTGTCCCGGGAAGAGAGATGCGATTGACGATATCTGGGCACCCCCCTGATTAGCGCTGAACTCGCTTGGTCTGTCATTAATAGCGAGAACTTTTAAAAGCGACGCTCGCGGGTCTATCTGTACGTGGTGTTATCACAAATTGTATTCTTCATCTCCAATAGTTTTTTTTTAGCGATATACCTTTACTGTCGATGAAATTGAGACGCATCGATGGATTTTTTATAGAAGGGTGACCCGAGAAAGGAATGGTTAAACACGGGGTTGATTCTCGTCGTCTTTAACGTGGTGTGGTCGATCCTGTGTGAATAGAAACTGTGAATGAAGGACGGCGAGAGATCTTCCATGCGCGCCGATGACTTTGCATCCATTCCGAAGTACTCACGTAGCTTTGTGTGCAATAGCACGTCGATCTGTATCCGTATGCGGGACTTTGCGGGGGGGTTTTTTTTTCCCCGAGTTTAATTAATGTATCTTTATGGTAAGTGTTCGTCGACGTTCCACCTGCGATCGGTGACAAAAAATGCGCGCACGTCAGCGCATTCTTAATGACCGATCCTCCTTTCGTTCACAACGCCAATGATTAAATTTCCACGTGTTCGAGGAGATGTGGTATCCTTTTTTTTTGTTATTGACATAACGTTAGTCAGGACTCGTGACACAAGAGTTGTATCATCAGTGTTATTTATATTATTCCTCGGTGCGGAGAATCGGTGCTCGTGTCTTTTCGCATTAACAGTTCCGTCGATTTTAGGGGCCGAGAAGTTTATACTCTTTTGCCATTTGTGCGATTTGATTGTACGGCGCGACGGTGCCTGTTTAATATCTCTCGTTACGCGAGAACGAGAAGCGTTTTCCCTTCTCGTGAGATAGAATGAGATAATACATGTATAGATTATCGTATAAGGACTAACTTTTTATTGCACTGGGGCATAGATACAATGTAGATATTATTGATTATTTTCAGATCACGATCGAGAAACGTCTGTCCCAAAGTGTGACGATGCCAGGTAAGTTTTAACAATTGACAAACAGTCACTTCACAAATGGTTCTTCTTCCAGGGAAACTGTCGCGCGAGCGACGTTGAGTCTTGTGAAATGGTGAGTTGCGCGAAATAAAAAAAGAGACGAATCGTCAAATCGTACTTTCGATCACACCTGTATTTCTCTCCTGGTTTTACCTGTACATTATAAAATAGCTTTCGATACGTGAGGCAAGTGTAAGAATTACTATCTTTGTAGAGAATCGTAACGCGACGTCCTGGCGGTAACATGTCAATGGTGCGGTTAATAATTTCGGACGCGCGTAAATGACGCCAGTAAACGGGATCACCGGCTCGAACGAAACATGTAAAACGTATATAAAATTGCGTAATACGGTAAATACGGGTACGTAATTCATGTAAATTAGTCTTAATGGTACAAACAGTACTGCGACAATCGTGTTCACGTTTAACGCGCAAAGAGTGCACCGTTCAACACCACTCAAAAAGAAAAAGGCACCTTAAACATTACACGCCCGTTTATATGTATTGTATATACTTATATGTAATTATGTAGCGCGACGCGTCTCTTCTCTTTCTCTATAGCCTATGTGTACATGGATTATCACATTTGAAATAAAGGTATGAAGGCGTAGAATTTCACAACTCTTGTGCGAGTGAATCATCAATTCCGATCGCTATCGTTCGCGTTGAGATATCAATGATCAGCAAAATCTAAAGTAACTCGTAATGGTGTTGAAACAAGAGACACGTAACATTACATACAACTTTATGTTTCATATTTTGCTCATTTATATATAAGAACGCGTGCCAGTGTCTTATATATAACAATTTTATACATGCAAAATAATACGTCAAGTGTAGAATTGTATCATTCACTGTTCGCAGTTCGTGTCGGAAAACTTTTATTACAAATCCACGTTTTTTTCTCTTTATTTGTTTATACAGCAAGGTAAAAAGTCACTTCTCTAAGATAACACATTTGAATTCAACATACATTTGTCATCTAGCATTATCAACGTAGTATGTATATATATATGGCTTGCGCGGGGTTTATGTATATAAGGGAGAGGCCTTTAATTAGCCAAATTCGCAATAAGATCACAATGTCTGCGTTATCACCTTGTTGCAATGCCGATGAATACTAGCTCATTCACCAAGATTAAGCCTCTCTTTCGCATCATCGCACATTGATACCAAAGAGATCTATCAAAACATATCGTTAATTTACTAATCTCAATCTAATGAAAACAATGGCAAGCAAGAGATTACAAATGTCGATGATCAACTTTACCTTGATAGAAACGTCGCCAATCAATTTTTTAATAATACAATCAATCATAATAATTTAAATTTTAATAAACTTTGATTGAGTAATGAAATATTACAACAAAAGTAACAAAACAAAAAGTTATTAGTCTAAATAAAAATAAACCAGCTTCTTTGCATTAAATTTTTTAATTTTTTAAACTCTTTTTATGAAAATAGATATTTTATAAAATATTATGATTGTATTAAAATATATATATATATATATGTACATGCAATAAGTAAAATGTACTATTCCATTTTATACACTGAATAGAAAATTTTTAATAGCGAAATATAATTTCTGCAGTTTTTAAAAACGCATATATTTGAAGCTTTCTTCAAATTGAATAAATTAATTACGAAACGTAAACGGAAAGTTGTCAACTAAAATAAAAAAGGTACTTTTTCTCGCAAAAATCTTGTTACAAAACATGCATTATATTATGAGAGAAGCTATCAAAAGATCTTCTTGGGATCACGTGCGCTTCATATTATATAGTCAGTCAGAAGACTTGTGTTTCCCGAGGACAACCTTTCTAGATATATATATATATATCTCTGCTTTAGTATAAGATTATATACAGGATATTTCAAAATCACCCTCATAAAAAAAAACATTCACAAATGAGAGCGATTTTGAAACCCTGTATAAGAAGAGATGAACATCGATGATAGAATGGATGAATAATGAAATCGGGTTAACGCCCGAATTATCACCATTGTTTTCCATAGTCGTCACACTTTCTCGATTAGAGTAAGGTGTTTGCCACGGCATTTCACTGGCGGTGTTATCATCGCGACAATACTAGTGCATCTGGACGAAAGCGTGGAGGTGTGCGGGCACTCTGTTGATCTTCTGCGTCTTTCTGACCACTCGCGCGGCCAGACAGGCGAGAGTGGTGTATTTTAGTGGGCAAATTGAATCGTAAAGCTGCTTGTTATTCAACAACATCTGGAACGTCTTGCCGTCGTTATTTACCGCGTCGAGATGCGCGCCGGCGTCGAGCAGATCGATCGACAGGATCGGTCGCCAAGGGTGCAATAGCGCGGTAAGATGCAAAGCCGTGTTACCGTCGTTGTCTCTGGCAGCCACGTCTGCGCCCACTCTCAGCAGAGCCTTGGTCAAGTGAGAAGACGGGAACTTGCATGTGGGATACCTGCCAACCAGCGCACCGTCCTCACTATGAACTAATTGCAGCGCATCGCGGCCCTGGAAATACCCATAAAATCAGAAGCGTAAATATCGATGGTCTTGTCTTCTCAATTATGGTTGGGTAATTGTCGCGAGTGCCACTCACCTGTCTGCCTTTGGCGTTTATTCGGACTAATTTATAGAGTACTTTGTGTAAGGCGTTGTATTCTTCGCTACCTTTTTCCCCGGTCTCGCGCGTTAATAGGCACGCCAAGTACAGAGTGATAACAAGGACTCTGTTCAAAAACGTCAAATCACGATCACACGCCAGATCGCCTATATTATCCAACATTTGCTTTCCTTTCGCTACTTCATTAACCTGCGAGCAGTTTTCGCGATGTTATAAATAAATATTGATGGATTGAGATATTGACAGATAACAATGACGCCTTCGTACTCACAGCTTTCTCGAAAACTCTCAACAGATCTTCCCTCTTTACTGGCGGTACTCTGCGACCCCTGGTCGTCTGTCTGCCTTCCTCGCCCACCATGAAGCTAAAAAGTTCGGTGAAACTGAATAGAGAGCTTTGTGTCATAGGGTTCAGCGGTTCCAGCATGCTCTGTTGCATATCAAGAGCGTAGTTCCACAGTTCGATGCAGCGACGGAATTTACCCGCGTCCGCATAAACGGCACCGCGGTATCTGATATAATAACTAGTATCTGGATGAGCCGGTCCTAATATTCGTTCTCTGATCACCAGTGCCTGCATCCGCATTTCGTCTGGGTCTGCTAACAGATCGTCCAAAGCTTCGGGTTCGATTACCTCTCTGGCGAAATCGTAAGCGGCTACGAGCGGCGGAGATTCGGGTTTTGATATCATCGGTCCGTCTCCCCGATATCTGTGGGAAAGAAAATACACATAAATATCACCGAAATTATAGCATAAATTTTCCCTTCTTTTTAGGACAAAAATCGAAATTATATTAGTTTTAAAGAATTTGTGAAAAATAAAATACTTGTATTTTTTATATTTATAAATTTGTGTTTTGCGCTCGAACATCGCCAAGATTATACAAAACTGTATAGGAAGTTCCAAGACAAAAAGCACACGGATTTCAGTCACGGATTGACAGTCTATCCGCGTAAGGCGACGTACCGCTCGTTCATGGCACGCTTCCAGAACTGCAGGGCGCCAATCATGTCCCTCTTTTTGTCCACGTACGTAGCCCCAAGCAATTCCAGCGCGTCGATGCGTTCTTCTCTGCTGAACAGTTGCGGAATGCCTATGAGATACTCGACGATATGCGTGTGACCTGGAAGAGAGGAAGCGAAGAAACGTTCGGTCAGCGCTCGTTTTTTCCTCGGCCGTCTAAGCGTCGCGGAACAGATCGCTTCGGACGAGCTAAATAAACTGTCTTAGGGGAACCTTCGAGTGGTGCGTGGAACTTTCTGCTTTAACCTGTTACTGCTGCCGCGAGGAGTGGCGTCATCCCGTAAGAGTCCACGTCCATCTTCGCGCCATGCTCAACGAGTATCTTCAATATCTCCAGGGATCCGCTCTCGGCACAGTCGTGTAACGCCGTGTTACCCTTCACGGATTTGCGATTCGCGTTCGCTTTCAAGGAGAGTAGGAACTTGGCGATTTTAACGTGACCCCGGTAGCACGCGATCATCAGGCACGTGTGTCCGTGTCGGTTCGCCTTCTCGATATCTGTAATGGAGGAGACACCGGATATGAAGTAACTTCGGCTTTTGTAAATAGAAAAATCGAATCTTGATCCAGTAAGCGTAGTTTTTATAAAATTGCATAAATTTTCGCAGTCATTTTATATTTTAATTTTTTTCAGCCGTGAAACTTGATTTGCTTGCGAGTTATTTATTTTGCTCTTTCGTAAGAGAAAATTTTGTACAAAACTTGAAGAAATTTACAAATTTATACCTCCAAAAATAATTCTCAAACTTATGTTTGCATCTTTCCTTACCTGCACCGTTTTGCACTAAAAATTTGACGATATCGTAATGTCCGTCGAAGCACGCAGCTCGGAGGGGAGTGGAATTCGTTTTCGTGATTGAGTTCACCTTGGCTCCTCGTCTCACCAGCAGCTTGACTAGCGCCAAGTGGCCTGCGGCCGCCGCGCACCACAGGGGTGGTGCACCCTCGATCGTCTCGCCCTCGAAGACCACTGTTTTCAAGGAAACATTCTGGTAAAATCTTTGTGTCAAAGCGGAGGATCTAGAGTTTCGACTTACAAAAACAATAATAATGTAAATATAATAATCGTAAATAAAATCATGTAAACTGCGGTAAATTGTGCCAATTTATAACAGAGACGCGACGTTTATTATAATGTTAATTATACATTTTTAAGATATCACCAAAATGTAATGCCAAGAGAAAAATTTGTCGCGCGAATTTGATTTAAAATAAAAAAGAGCCGCTAAAGCGAGTGTCTTTGCCAAAACATTTGCCAACAAAAAAAATTCCCGATTTCACTGTTCTCGATAATAAATGGATCTTATTCGGCCCGAGCAGAAGACGTGCATGGATGAAAGGACCGCGGTCTGACCTGATCCGGGCTGCTCCACGTCTGCCCCACATTTTTCGATGAGGTACTCCGCCACGTCGTAATGTCCGTTCCGACATGCCATGACTAAGGGTGTTGCGCCATGGGTTTTGGCACCGACTAGTTGTCCTACCTCATCCTTGCCCCGATGCTCCAGGAACACCTTTCGAAGAGAGAAGAGAAATCTTTCACTCAACGTTACTTTAGCTCTTACCGTCGAAAAATCATCGCGATCGTAAACGGTATCCGCGGGCAACGATACAAGCTTCACAGTTCTCGCGCGCCGACTTACGTTCGACAGCACGGAACCCGTGTTGAACCGCTTAATGAACTAGTACGTGCGTTAACAAGCACGGACGTGCGGTTTGTGCGATGTGTGCGGGCAGATGTTTCAAAGCCGACTGGCGGATTTTAAGGTCTAAGCGAATTACCGGAACACCGTTACACCCAAGGTCTGGGGGTCTTTAAATAATAAATATTCAAATTTCATAAATCCTTCTCCTTTCTATTCCGTATCGTCCCAAGCTCGTAAAACTGTTATTTTTGTCCTTGGCTGTGACAGTTTCTTTCACAACTTGGCTGTTTTTCTCACAAACTTTATTCAATAGCGTGTTTGTATCTCGTTTCGTTATTTTTATACCTCGAATGCTCGGGTTTTTTAATTTCAATGGGCAATGAGCACGAGTCTTGCGCCGAATTTAACTTAAACAACAGAATTCCACTTCGGTTCCACGAGAGAGGGATTTTGAGGAGACAAGTTTCGTTGGACGTCTGGAGATAATATCCAAGTGGTTACTCGCGTCGACGTTCACTGTTGATTTGAAGACCACGTGAGGCCTGTGGTGCACATTTCGTTTGAACGCTGAGAGACTGGTTCCTTGCGTCACTGGTAAGGAAACCTCTTGCAATTCCGCGAAAACGTGTGCGACGCGAGATGACAAAAGTTTCAGCTTGTCCTTCGCAGTCACACGTGAAAATTGGTTTCTCTATACGAAATGTGCGAGATATTCGACTGTCACGAGCCAAGTGTTAAATAATGTTATGACAATGTCGACGGAGCATGAACGATTTATTACGTTTGACAATCAAATAACGAATAACATCATCGCGTTGCGACGTCGCGTCGTCGGCTTAAACATCGCGTCCGAGAAGCCAGCCGAGCCGAGTCGAGCTGACACATCAAATTGGATTATGTCAGAGGCGATCGATTCAGTTTTATATTCTCTTCGATGTTGAAAGGGAATCGCGGTTTGGAAAAACAATCACGATTCCTCTTTTCGCACGGGTCGTACGATGGCCTTCACGTATTTGTTGGAATATCGAGAAAACTCGGTGGTTATTCCCTTGTGTTGCGCCCAGGCAACGGAATCGGAGCAGTCCATGCGCGCACTCGCCTAGAAGAAGACTGAGCGCGAGCCGAATCTTCAACCCACTGCCTTCTGGAGAAATCATTCCTCCGACCATCGTGTACGTGCAAGTCCCGTTAAATGAATAATCGGAGACATTGAGGCCCATCGTGACAAGCGAACTGCTGCTTACGATGGGCCGCCGCCCGGAGAAAGAGGGACGGAGCCGATACTCCTCCCTCGCATTCCTCTCTCTTTAATGTTTCCCCCCTTCGAAGAGAGAACATACTTTTCGTGAAAGCCCTACATTGTCCTTAAAAAAAAAAAGAGGAAAAGAAAATAGCCTCATCCATATCGACCCATTTTCACGAAACATTGATTATATATTCGTTCGATTATATATTGATAAATATATTCGTTCTTGTTAAAAAAATGATATACATGTAATTTCTTTGTAGTATATATCTCACATCATAATAGAGTATGTAAATATTTTTTTGGGGCGAAAAAAAAGTATTATATAGAAGTTAAATATTTAGAAATGTAATAATCGAAGAAAGACAAATATTAATGTAGAATTAAATTATATATGGAAAAAAATTAGATTTACGTATGAATATTCTTATTAATAAGTACAGTATCTTCATCAGAGATTTTGTCTTTTTTTTTTTAATTGATTTTAGAGAATTTTTTTCCCTTTATACAGAATCATATACTAAATAAATTCCAAAAATTTACGATATAATTTTCATCTTACAGATGGTGTTAATGCGATTGAGAGGGAGTTCGTCTTTAATTGAGACCAACAAACCTCCAGCTATTTTTACGTTTCTCTCACCTCGGTTCACACCTACGGAAAGTCGGTGCCGTTATTTGTGTGACCGATTTACTTTTTCGTGGGCCCGTTTACCCTGCTCCCTCCTCCCTCATCCCTCCTCATTGTTACACTCTCGTTCGGTTTGTCGATAAGATGTAGGTAACGAGGTCAGTCGATGCCGAAACGGTCTCATAAAAGATAAGATGGGACGTTCGCTTTTATGTGCTCGACCCAAAAGAATACGCGAATTGCGGGCATCTCTACGTCGATAATTTCCCATACTCAAAGAGACACGCAACACAGTTGCGGGAAACGGCTAAATATATATCTATAATGACAGGCGATCGATATAATAATGACAATGTTGCGCTCGAAACAATACGAGGATTGCGAAACGAAACTTTTCACTTTACTCTGAATTATATACGTAAAACAAGTCCAAAAGGCGCGGGTAAAGATAGAATTAAGAATTTAAAAAGAATCGCGACACACACGCACAGAAAGATCACGTGGCGAATAAAGACTAAAGGAGGTGCGATTGCGTAAAATCGCTGTGGATTTTCTCGATGTCGGTGATAAGATTTTCGCAACAATGCCGAAGTAGGCGGGTTACGCGCTATTTCGACACGCGATAAGAATGAAATATCCGCTTCGATTAGCGCGGATATCAAGACCTGAATAACAAATTATTCTTCCCATAATGGTATTATTGTCACATTATTTCCGGCGCTTGTCTCCCGTGGAAAATGGGTTAACTGTAACAGACTTTCCTTCGGCTGTCTTTTAACGGGCCGGTAATCACGCTGGTTGTTTTTTTCACGTATGCTGAAGAAAGCATTTAAATGCTTTTAAAGCTTTCTCCACGTGAACTCGTATAACGCGGGAAAAATCGCGGAGGGATAACGGCCACTGTTCGTCAAGATCATCAATATATCAATCCGCCTTTTATGGCCTAGTCATAAATTCAACATTAAAAACAATTAACGCCAGTTGTGATTGCAGTCGAGTGTACCGTACGCCACGAGTGCACGATGTACGTGTGCGTATGTTTGCCTCAATGACTTGACTGACGCGTGTGTTTGTGTTGTTGCAAGCATGGAAGACACGTTCCACTTAAATTTTACGCTCGCCACTTCGAAAGGTTTTAGTTTGCTTACGTCGCATTACGAGAAGTAGCACGCATCGTAAATACCAGTAGTTACCCATTTCGTTCGCGTTACGTCCGGCGTAATAATTCACCGATGTATCAAGAAGCGCTGTCAATCTCAAATGCAAAATGCGAAACAGGCGTCGAACTTTACGATGTTTTTAACTTTTAACGTAGCGATATCGCGTCAGCTGAAGAAAGTTTACGAGCGACCGATTTTATTGTGTACGAGAGGGAGAGAGAATAGTAAAAGTATGAATGAACGCATCACTGACGAGGATCAACGCGACCGCGTAAATCACTCACCCATAGTGACTATCTGATGCAAATTAATGATATAAGATCGCGGAATGATGTAAAATGTTTACGAGTATGGTCTATATGTATTATATATAATAATGATTAATGCGTTTATTTTTACTATACCTCTTCTAGACAAATTATTCGACCAGTTAAGTTAATTATATAATTAAAGAAGTTAAGTCGGATAAAAAATCGTTATCGTTAATCATTTACTGACAAGGTTAAAGTTCCTGATAAATAATTTAACATACATAAGAAATTACACATAGAGTATGTTATGTATAAATTAAGTGTTTCATGGAAACTTTATTATAATTTAATATTAAATATAATACGAGGGTTGTGTGTGTGTGTTCAAGTCAAACCGGGACTTTTAAGGATGCGAAATAACAGAACGCATTTATAGAAGTGAAAACTACATTTATTTTCACTTGGCATAAAAAACTTTGTCTGTACGCCGGAGCAGCGTGTTTTACCTCGTCAGTTCAGAAATGCTGGCCTCCCAAGAAGTCCGAAAAGATGAAAATTGCTCGGAACGAGGTCTGGACTGTAAGGAGGACGAAGCAATATCTCCTTGCAGCCAAGTTCCAATAATGTGCAAGTAGTGCGATGGCCAATATATGCTCTACGGCCATCTTTAAATTATTTGCACCATTCAAATGCTTTACTGCGGCTAATTGTCTCATTATCGTACTGTGATTGAAGTCTTCTGTAAATGTCCGCCGTTTTCACGCCTTTTCATTAACAAGAAACTTCATTATATAATTCACTGTTTTATATATGCTGTTGGCTGTTGTCTGTCATTTTGCATAACTGATTATCAATTGACCTGAGAGAAGTGCGCCGCATACTGATGATATAAGAGACACTTACCATTATGACACTTATTACTATAAAAAAACTCATCGCGATCGCATTCGTTTTATATCCTGGTGCAACTATAATAGTCCCGGTTTGACTTGAACACGACCCTCGTATTATATTTTAGTTAATATTTTATTATATAATTTAGAATTAAGGTAAAATATTAATATATTTTCATAATTTAGTTATAACAATAGTTTACAGTAAAACACGATCTATCTATAGAAGGCTTATCGTCGTCGTAAAACATGTTACGTTGTGAGGAGCTGCGATTTAGGTTTTTCAGATAAAGGAGAACACGAACGAGAGGCCACATTCAAATTCGCAACGAAATATGTAATTTACCTGAAAACACCGGAAAATCCTATCGCGCTCGACCTCGGCCGACTTGTTACCTACGCGGTAATTACGGTGTTACAATTGCACGTCGGTGTTTTCGGTGCGGCGGCATAAAGTTCGCCGCGACAATTATGATTACGGCATTCGAGCGTGCGCAAACGTTGAAAATTACGCTCGCCCGTTTGTCCGATACAATTATGGCAATAATCGTTCCGGACATTGTTTCGCTGGTGACGCGAGCGATCATTGCCATAATCGTACCCGGAGACGCAAGGTGTGCGCATATCCGATCGATAAACGTTTACGAGCTGTCCGCGGCAACAACGGCAATAACAACGACTTGGAAAGTGATCGATATCGATCATTATTCGCTGTTACGCGAGGAAGTTTGATTGAAAAACCAATTAATAATGCCTTTCATATATTCTTTTTTTTCTCTCCGCCTTTATCGGTGTTTAAAGTGATTGCTCGATGAATCGATCATTTCCAATCGTTATACCGCACGATATAATCCATTTAGCCTCCGCCTGTGTGTGTGTTTCATGTTTTCTTTTAAAATCTCCATATACACATCTCTTTTACATAGTCGCGTGCATATTGCGTTCCGCAGAACGTCGACTCTGTATTATAGAAAGTTGTCGTTATTATAGATCGAGCGAAGTCCCGATCGATCAACTTCGCGGCGCAAAGTCTCTTTCGTTTTCCAAACCGAGGTGTCTTTGTAATTCCGTGTTGTCACGCAAAAATGCGTCGAAGGAAATTTTGCGCAACGTAATTAAATACACGAAGGCTATATGCGCCAAAATATATATACGCGGATACAAATACTACAAGGCAACGATCCTTAGAGGAGTGAAATGTGCATTCTCTTTTTCCGTGACTCATTGTCGCCAGCGATAAAAACGATGACCTGAAATTCGCACTTTGTCACCTGGGAAAGATCATTAACCTACGTGAACTCCATCATGATAATTAAGAAGGTAACGCGCTATAAGAAATGCGCAAGAGCATAACAATCGCAACAGCGTTATCTGGTCCGCTTGTCTTATTGCTGGTTCACGCTGCTTTGTTTCTTCCCGTTTCCCATCCTCATAGTATAAATATATCTTAAACGTCTTATATCATATTGTAACATTATAATATATTGTATATTATATAATACATCTCACATTACATTTGAGAATTTATCTTTATATATTTTAACTTCGGGGAATACAAAAAAATAACACAGGCAATTCTTATCTTTCTTTCGATACGATGTGATTTTACATACACAAATATAGCTAAATTTAGTAGATGATAAAGGTCGATTCTCAATATCGGTCAAGTCACAGCCCGGTCACGGTCTGATAAAAAATAGTTGCCATTAAATTCAATGCTTTTTCGAGTTTGCATTCATTACTGCCGGTCACGCTTGACCGCAAACTCTAAGAACCATTGAATTTAATGGCAACGATTTTTTATTGCATCGTGACAGGACCGTGACATATGACTGATAGTGAGAATCGACCTTAATGATACAGATAGCATTATAAAATTGATCGATAGGAGATTGTCATATGAATAGTGGGAATGCATTAAAAAATCCATGATCGCAACTTGACCGTGATCTGATCACGACTTGACTAGTCAGTTACGTCTAGTGAAAATCGGCCTTTAAGGACAAAGTCGTATTACAATGTTGTATTATATATTAATAAATTCGTAAAATTAACAACTAAAAAAAAAATAGAAAAGATATGCGGAAGTAACTTCTGTATTTTCCGTTTCTTACTTTGCTTGTGAAGTCAATGGGGATTTACGTCCGAATGAATGATTAGAGATTTAACGTTTTAAATAAAATCAATCTCGAGTGGTCGGCCCTGAGAAAATGATATATTTTTAAAACGGGTTTCGTCCGCTTCCGTGATTTGGAATTGATTGGATTGTGCACTCAAACCAGTCGGCCGAGAGGAAACGTCGGCGGTACTAACGTCCGACGCGTTTCTCGTTAAGGACAACGAACTATTATTGCCGGACGAAAATATACTCAGAGAATGCGCGCGCGCGCGCGCGCACCTTTCCATCAGTCCATTCTTCGCGAATGGGACTCTTTCTCTTCCAATTCGAGGAGAAAATTACTCCGCATCACCGTCATCGTGACTGGCGTAGCTGGGCATTTCCAGCTGTTACCGGGATTGCTATACAATAAAGAATCCGTCACCAAGACAGACAAAGGTTGCCCGCCCGTTTCAAGCGACTAATAGAGCAACCTTGGCATTTCTCTCGTGATTCATGGCCAACCGTTCGCCCGAAGTATACGATAATTTTAATATATTCCACACATAATTACATCTACAACGATCACAATCATGAGTTTTCAATGATTTAAAAAAAGAATACGTTGCGAGCGGATATTCTAGCTCGCAAACCAAAAAATAAAGCAATATGAAGCAATAAAAATCAATGATTTATAGTCAAATTAATGTTTATATCCAATTCTTAATTACAATATTATGTTTTGTCGTAAAAACCTGTGATAAACGTTCTATGTAAATTATATATAAATCTTTTTAAATGTACCTTATAAAAGATCTGCAATGTGCTAACGCGCTTATTGTGATTTAAATGTATTATAAAAATATATACATCCAGTAATTTTTGTGCCAGTATAATAAAAATAGAGATTTAATTTTACAAATATTTTACAACTTGTTTCATGATTATTGTGTAAAGATTGCTGTGCTTGTCCAACATACAGCGTTACATCGATTATCCGCGAATTATTCAAGAACATGTGTAGAACTTTCCGAACCTTAGATCGCTTCTATTTTTAAAAGATAATTTGTTAGTTTGTTCTATTTCGATCGTAATTTTCAGCAATCGAATTGTTGAACACAAAACTTACCCGCGTGAATGACTCGTCGTTCGGCATGTGCTCCATCGCAAATGGATAATTATATGTGACGTTTGACCTTTGCGTAATTGAAGTCACGCGACGAAAACTCGAGATATATCTTAGAAAATGCGAACGATAGATATGAAAAAGTGTCTTCTGTTATCATCTATCTGTTATTTCCTGCAGCACGATATTCGACGAATCGCGAGATATCTGCAACCATGTAGTAAGCAAGTCGCAAAAAAATATTCGTTATTACGCACGCGAAAGAAATATGATGAAATTGAAATATGATTTTAAAATCTCGACATGTAAATTAATGAGCATTTATAAAATGCAAATGCTGTCCAATCACGCGCAACGTCTGGTATAGTTATTATCGAATTATCGGACAACGAAATAAAAATCCGAGTTAAACCTATTATTATTGAATTATCGAGCAAAAAATTGATCAATTCGAATAAAAAAAAAAAAAAGATAGATTTCATAAATTAATAGAGAATTTATCTTTATTTTTGCGTTGTCGTCGCATTACAGAATCAGAATTGGAATTCCTATTCAATCAACTTTTTCTAAAACCGGCCAAATTTGAAACAGAATCACTTTAAGAAATGATACAAATTAAAATATGATAATCGATACGCGAATTGCTTGTAATTACTTGCGAGTAACCGATAAGGATCAAACCGGTCCGATTACTGATGAGCGAGAAAGAAATCGCGTGTCCAGCCCGAAAACAAAGCAAAGGGACTAGGAACAGTTCAGACGTGCACTCGAATTATTACTGAGGTGGCTTCCTCGAAGTGCGAGCAAGGATTTAGCTTGACTCTATGAGGAAAAGAGTAGGGGGTGAGAGAAGCTCAACCACGAGGTGCAATGCGTAATATAGGAGGTGGATCGGTGGATGCATTGAGCTCGAGAAAGTTGTCGGTCCAGGCGAGTTCAATTATGTTTATACCCGTAAACGATACTTGCGGAAATAAAAGAATTTTATTAAATTATGTTCATCGATCGAAACTGTACTACACTTCAGTCTTTGAGTGTCGTTAATTACGCGAATACTCTGTATGTGATTATTCTTAGTAATGATTTGATAGTACTTATGATCGTATCAGTAATATATACGACGTGTTATAATTGTGTATATCCTGGAGTTTAATAACACGATACTTATACTAATATATAAAAGTGTTACATTAAAAGTATATAATTATATACTTTTCCCTATGCTTTTTAAAATTTTATTATAAATATAGTATTTACAATAACAAGATAATTACAGGACATTTTTCCGACGTATTTGAAAATTACTAGGTGATCGTGGACCATCACTGTCAGCGATCAGGCGAACTGGTGAGTCCGGCCGAATCGTACAAGAACTCATGCGACCAGACGCCAGCTTTCTAATTGTTCTTCCCGATCGGTTTTTGCTGACGGAGTGCGGTTACATAACAGGACGTCGCATCGGAGAAAAAGTCAGGTAATGCTGCTCGTGCGGTTACGTGGCGTTGCGCGAGACGATCACGGCGAGAAAATCGCGTAATCTTGGGAGAACTGCGACCTTTGCAAAGAAGCTCGCGCACTACAAACGCAATTTACTCGATGTCATTCATTTTCGAAAAATATTCGTGTGATCGACAGGTTTTTTATTTTCCTAACAGAAGTTAAAGTTTCTTGTGTCGCGATTACAAAATAAACTTGGGACGAGAGACAAGATGAAAGGAGACTTTTATAAGTTTCATTCAAGACGCGAGTCTTTTCAATGCCATTGACACCGACGCTATCGTGTCGCACGCAAAAAGTTTTAATAATGCTGAATAATATTCTTGTGAATAATCTACTCTTTCGTTACACAATACGCCTCGAAGCGGTGCAACAGGTTACGCTAACACGCACTTCTGCAAACATTAAATCAGCCGCGCGTGGCTCGAAACGTGGAATTGATTATAATATCGATCAACGTCATGATTGACATCACAAAACTTCTTATTTTTGTTAAAATTTGATAGAAATAATTGCACATCTCGCGTGATTGCAGTTAAATAAAATTACATCTCGTCGCGGAATGTATTAAATAAAATAAAAAATAAACTATAATATATTTTTAAATTATAAACATGTTATGAATAATTAATAATAGAATGTAGTAAACTAAATTAAATCAAATTTATTTATAATTTTAACAAATTAAATAAATCAATTATACGTATTAAAATTAAGAATGATTATAGTTACGTAGAAACAAATAAATCGCAACAGCATGTTACAACAAGATATTGCGAAGCGATGCACGTGAGTCGCATCGCGTATGCAAATGAAATTCAAAAACGGGAGACAGAAGGAGTGAAACGAGACGCGCAAAAAATTGACGGTGTCGAACGTACGTAAGGCCAAGTTATGTCAAGTTACACGGCGCGTTTACTTTCTAAATAACGCGGCGTTACGTGGACCTTCGGCAAAAGTATTACAACTGTAGTGGTGACATTATCGACGATGAAAGAGGATATGTCGCGTGTTCATAGTTCATAGTCGTGAGATCTATTAAGTAAGACTTGATCCGATACATCGCGTTCGTTAGTGCATTTTTTGTTATTTGTAATGATAGCTTATATAAATATGATTTTTAAAAAATTGCTTATTATATTTAAATTTTCAACGTTTCCTTTTTCTTAATTTTAGGCAGTTTCAGAAAATGTTATTTGTTATTTATAGCGCGACTGTGTATTACTATCTGATTATTATTATCTATACCTCGATGCATCAAGTATTGTGGGGAATCATTGTTTTTAACTTCTTACATATTTTCCGTTTTATTTGTCTCAATTACTTATCATTTTCTAAATCAAGGAGTGCTCCACTAGCATTACGACAGTTTAAAGTTTTCCGGTTTTTTTCCAAAAAGATTTAATTCCGCTGATTTTAGTGCTACTTATGCAACACATTGAAAAATGACCGGGAAATAATGCCGGCGATTATTCGGGGTAACGGATAATTTGCTTACATCTACACAAGGAAACAGAAATGCAATTAATTTTATTTACATTCTATGGGACGAGGAAGCATGAGGAAGTATTTTCAATCATCGGATTATCGTGCAGCGTTGAGGAAATATGTTCTGAGAAAAAAAACCTTCGAGGAAAAGTAGTTGCGGGAAAAATAAGAATCATGTTACTTTGCATTTGCGAACAGCGTAAACTGATAATATTCAAATTGAAAATAATGTTATTATGCCTATTTCAACTACCGTGCATTACGTTATTATAACTCGAATAATAACGTAAAATGTTGATTGCGTGCGGCATTAACGTGAGAAACATAATTTTGTCCATTCGAGGAATATACACCACTTACACAAATGACCGTTGGAATTACAAGAACATCTGCACCACTATATACTTTACTGTTGCATTGTTACTCGGCATAAAATTCACCTTCGTCATTATTACTTCCGACGTGCCTCGGGGTTATAATTTCCAACTAGCGCCTTGCAATGCAAATATATAAGTGCCCATTGCGCAAAGTTCAGTCGATCCATTAAATCTATTGATTAGGCCCAGTCATCGCTCTATGTACTCATCACTAATTACCTGCTCGATCATTGTCCTAATTAGGATAGGAATATTATTTGCCTATATTAGGAATGTGTGTATATGCGCGCGCGCACGTGTGTGATTTGTTTACGAATCATGCATGCTGTTAGAAGTCACTGATATTGAAAAATAGAGTTAGCTCTCTCGCATGTGTGCGTATTTGCGTATTTACCATGACTAAACACGTTACAAAATAGATCAAAAATCAAAATCATTTGTGTCAATCACTTTTGCAAGAAATAAAAGATTTATATTTATACGGTTTAGAATCTTGAATTGCGTTATTTATTGCTGATATTACCAAATTAAATTTCAGTAAGAAAATATTTGTTTTAATTTTTTATTGCAAAAATTGCATCACACCTCGCGTAAAAATAAAAATTCGTATAAAATGTTAAAGGGAGCAAATGATTCTCGCAATCGCAAGTACAAGATGCATACGTAAAAGACATTTCTGAGTAGGCGATATAAAAGTTGAGACTGTTCCACGCACGAATACCATGAATCACTGATAACGATCACGCATGTTTTTTCCATGTTTCACGGTACAAGAATCCGAACGATCCGGTTGATTTTCCACGTCATACGAAAGACGTTAAGTATATACGTAAGCAGTTTTGTTTACAACTCGTTCATGTCTTAAAAGACGATTGCCGTCTTCGCACTCATAAATATGTAAAATACTTGGCGGTATTAAATATCAATATGATACTGAACAGATCTCCAAGATGCACAATGTGCTCGATGACGATTGATATTCGATTACCGGACTTCGCATTGAAGGTTCACGCGCAACATGACGCATTTTTGCATAAAATAGCGCAAATTCTGTACATCAACAAAATAAGATGTATGGATATATGAAGAAATATGAGAATAAGATATAAGACATTTATTCTGAAACTCGTTCTGAAAACACAAATTCTATTCTCTTCCTCTTTTTTCTTCTTGCAATAAAATGCGCTATTTTTTTTATAATAGATTGGACAATTTTTTTCCGAAATCTCGTTAATGATAAGTTTCATAGAATTATAATTTTCGAAAATTAGATATTTACAAGAGAAAAGTCGCACAAAAGTATGTTAGGAAATGATGACAGTCAGCGGAAATTCGAATAGTGAATAATTTCGAGAACTCATTCATCAATGACGCCATTACTTCTATAGAGATAATAAACAGTACTTTCCCAATAAACGGAGATATTCTTCATGACCGCGAATAAAGATTCGACATCAGATTTAATGAGAAAATATTCAAAACTCGATTTATGCCAATTTCTATGCTCAATTATACTCTCCAAACATCAATTTCTATTATTGTCCATAAGAGAAATATAATAAAACGTATATCTAGAGATATGAAATATGCATTGAATCTTAAATTTGAGAGCGCGCGTTCGTCTTGCCATCTCATCTCTTCCACCGTTTCACTTTAAGCCGAATTATGCTTCAGTTATGCCTCTGACTCATCGCGTATTCCGTTCGCGTACGAGATAATATTAGAACACGGTATGAGAGAATTCGGGTGCAATCCGCTTTTCAAAAGTTGACGCGACACGACTCGAGATCAAAGCGTACTTAAGAACACTTGTGTAAATTTATAAGGAATAACGACGTCTCCATGTACGGTTTGCTTTTAAAGATTATTCTTTTGAGAAAATAACGTAAAATGGTATTACACATCGCAAACAAAAAATGCTTGATAGAAATAATCGTTTTAAAATATCGATATCGTGATGTTACGATTAATATATATAATAATTAAGGAAATGCAATCCAAATCAATCCAAAATTATTTTACGTTTATGTACCGTGATAGAACAACAAAATATCAAAACTACATTCTAATAAATTTTAATTCTAATTTTTAATATTAATTCTAATCTGGTTGATTTCGATTGATATATTTGTGCAGTCCAACTGTTAATACTAAATCAAACAGACATTTTTTCTCAATATAGATCCAAGTTACTCGCGTTATTTTCGTACTTGGTGTTGCACGTGCATCCGTTTCATCCGCATCTCTCTCATCCCATAGAAATATAACTGCGCGATCTTTAAAAAGGATTGCCGAGAGCCCGATCGGTATTTTTCCAGAACGTGCTATCGTAAGACAATGACCCTTTCGATTCACTTGTAGACTGGGGCAGCGGCGGGGCGGAGAGGGTCGGCTTTCGACAGAACCGTTCTCTCGGTTAGTCAAATAAATATTCAGTCCAGAAATCCTGAACGTCTACGCGCGCCGAGTGTTTTTGAACCGAATACGAAGAAGGGGAGCTTGCTTGGAGTTGCTTTCGTTCGGGAACAAAGACCAAAGACACGACGAACGTCGATGACTCAAAACTTAGTCCGAGGAACAAGCGGCAATTTTTTGGAAAATAGACTCTGATTCGAGGACAAAAGAATTAATTAAGAATTAAGAAAAAGTTAACATAAAACTTGAAAATGAGCAAATACAATTAAACAAAGACAAATGTGATTTAATACAGCTAATATTTTGATCATTACTTTTTATTTTTTTCAATTTTCCGTGAATTTTTATTTTATTTTCTAATTGTAACGCTTTCTATATCTTTGCGTCCATATGATATATTTATCGATTTACAAGACGCAGTTGCAAGGATAAAATGTCACTCGGTTGTCACCCGCAAAGCCACTTTGCGTAATAAAATGCATAAACGCACAATTATGCGAATAGCGAGTAGCGAAGGGTTTTGCGCGTTACGAAACGTGGAAGACACAAACAGCGCGAGTCCGATAACACGAAAAAACGTGATTGCGACGTGGAGCGCGAACTGGCTTTCAGGCAATGTCAAGGTACCGAGCGAAGCCTAGCTTATCGTGATTACGGCGAGTCGAATGTCGCGATTACACCGGCTGGGCAAGCCCCGCGCTTTGTTCGCGTCAGCGAGAAAGGATTTCAGACGGAGACAGAGATAGTACAACGCCGCGAAAACGCGGAGGTCTCTATATCGATCTTCGGCTATGCCTCAGGAGCCACCAGATGAGACTCCCGGTTTCCTCGCCAGACTCCGGTTTACATAACGCGGAATCATGGGATTTAAATTTCCAACGAGATCGAGCATTTGCACGAGAGAATAAAGAGGAAACCGATCGACCCACTTGAAACGATTGTCCTCCCTTCGATTTCGATGAGCTTTGAATACATCACGCATATCTAAAAGATATTCCATTCTCCCGTTTTTTTCTTTAGACAAAATTCGCGTTATTTTCCTTCTAAATGTCTTGCATTACGTCAGATGTATTTCCGCGATCTGACTCAAGGAGTGAAACGTTCTACTAATCACGAAATGAAAACAAAGCCAGATATCTCCTTTTCCTGGCTCCTTTTCCTTGCCTCGCCTCGCACGTGTGATTGGTAGTTATCGTTATCTATTTCCGTCACTCCCACTGGTACAATTTCTCCCACTTCTCTTATACTTAAACCTTCAAATAAGCTGATTCTAAAGTATTTCTTGATAATTTTAAAAAACTCCGTGTACGTATTATTCTTTATAAAGAAATTGGGGGAAAAAATTTTACTTGCAGTCTATTTCAGAGAAAGTAATTGCGATGGAAAAAAAATAGCTTGATAATTAATAATATTTCATTGTAATACGAGGGTCGGGACGAAAGTAATGCTTCCCTAATTTTTTTTCTTGCGAGTCTGGTGTCACAGAAAATTTGGCGTTTCACTGAGTTGTTACTTGAAGTCTCTACAGTTGCACTATGTTGAATGGCGTTGTGATCAGTTACGCGAGTGTGTCACATGAACAGTTCAAATTGGTGTGTTTCAGGTATGTGTAACGGACAAGGGCGGTGATTGAATTTTTTACCGTGGAAGAAGTGAGGCCTATTGAAATCCATTCGCATTTCAGAAATAAATAATGATACCATGAACATTTCACAACGCGAATGGATTTCAATGGTTACGTTTAGCATAAGAAAAAGCAACTTAGAGACCGATTTTTTTTTAAATAAAATTGGTCCTTGCTTTTAGTTCTTCCCTGGAACCAAATTAGAAACCAATAATCGTAATAAAGAATCATTGAGCGCTCATTGAGCTGCTCCGAACGCAGCCTTTGGAACTCACGCCTTTCTTCCACGGTAAAAAAAATTCACCGCCCTTGTTTGCTGCGCATATCAGAAACACACATCAGTTTGAACTGCTCGTGTGACATATTCACGTAACTGGTTTCAACGCCACTCAATGCAACTACGCAGACTTCAAATAACTACTCAGTAAAACATAAAATTTTCTATGACACCCAGACCCGAAAGAAAAAAAATTAGGAGGCATTACTTTCGTACCGACCCTCGTAATATAATTCAATATTTTACACGTTAAGTTTAGCACATTCATTATTGATTATTTCTATATACAGGGTGAAACAGTGTCCGGTCATTTTGGGACACTCTGTATATGTATCATTTAGCTACCGTATATGTATATGTATATTGTATATGCATCATGTAAATCACATGCTTATCGCGATTAGTTCGTCGCTACTATTAGGATTACAACTTTATCACGTGGACTGTCAAGTACGAATGCTTAGTTCTTCAGATTACAAAAAACGCACCGACGATGTTGGTATATTATTAAAGCATGCCAACGAAGAAAAACCGCGCGCGCCCAAGTTTTTCGATCGTCGCTGCTTCTTGCAGTCTTCAATTAAGGAATTTATGTTCATAAAAATCGCGCTTTCAAAGATAACTTCGCAAAAACGCGAATCAAGAGGATTCGAGAGAAATCAGAAACGGAGTCAAGCTGTAAATTGGCGCCAACCTTGAAACGGCCGTCCGCGCGTTACGCAATTGCTCGCGTACACGTGTGTGCAAAATTGCGTTAAACACTCTATTGCTAGTTCAATAACTGTATCATCTTGCGTAATAACGCCGCTGTCGGATCGATCTGTAAAAAACAATCTTAACTGCGCTAATTGCGGCAGTAATCGTGCAACTTTAATCGACGTTACATCATAATCGTTCAGGCAATTATCTGAACAATCGAGTAAGCGAATGATCGCGAGTGTTTTTCTTTTCCTGGGTACAAAATTAATAACCGTGGTATCAGTTGCTAACACAGTAGTATTATAAATCATAAATCATACAACGCGATCTGTTTGACGCGAGCAGAATCGATTCTATTCTCTTCGGCGTGTAGGCTCTCGTTCTTTAATCTGCCCTGACCACCGATAACATTCTTTCGTCGACAATCCCGCCGAAAGGTCACGGGGTCCTCGGGATCGTTACTTTGCCGATTGAGTGGTTCATTTCGGGTTACACCTGCGAAGCTATTTTAATCATTTGCATTTACAGCGCGCTTACGCTCGCCTGTTGACTGACTTTATAAATAGACTTCGGTAGGTGGATCGATTTTAACGTCGTTCGTTTGCCGTTAATAAATATTACGCTTTTTATATATCAGTGACGGAATTAATGCGGTTTAAATAGTTTAATTTTTCATTGAACTGTGCGCCGCGGCTCTTATAAGCGGCGCGCGCAAATTATCGTCTTATTGTGTGTCAATGATATTATAATTATATTTCACACGTTGCGTGGTCGCAAAATGTCAAAGTATCAACGTAACGAAGTAGCATGCGGATTTATCGACAACACTTCACGCTCTTATCAGATCGAGTTTCGCTAGACTATTGTACGTGAGAATTTTACAATTAGTCCTTTGGCTGCCGGACTCGATAACTCTCGACGATATCACGCGACGAGATAAATCGTCCCCCAACACGAAATAGATAGGCGCTTCTATTCGACAGCTCGCAAACATCCTCGCGAGGGGAAAGTCGATTATACAAACTTGGCGAGGTATACTATTACGTACACACTCCCCGGTCGTTCGAAGACGCCCCATGCACGACGGCGCATTGTTGTGCGTTTGAAGCGCGCCAACCTTCGTCGGTGGGACAAGCGCGATCGATCGAAGGCTCGAAGGTGAATAAAATACGACACGTTACACGTTACAACTATAAAGCTTGCGCTACGCTAAATCCGCAGTCGCGTATATGCAGGCGTACAACAGAGTCTCGACCGCAAGTGGGCATCAAATGCAATAACGGTGAAACGTATGAACTCGCGGATGAGTATAAGTGTATCCCGTCAGCCGCGAAGTGGCCCCCGAGTTCACTTCCTCGCGGGCGCTGGGCCCGAGTTGCCTGGGCCGATCGTCGCGCCGCAGTTCGACGATCGATTCCGCAATTTATGCGTGATGGGAGGTTACCTCGCAAATTCTCGTTAAATAACACGCGCGCGCGCACGACGACGTCTCTCGCCAATTTACTAACGGGTATTAATAGCCGCGCCAGCCCGTACACTCCCTCGAAGCTATAATACAAGTACGACATCGGAGGAAACGCTAAATTTTCGTTAATCACCTCGCTGCTGCTTTTGATTTCGATAAATATTTATGACGGGCTTATATATATATATACGCGATACCGGTTAAAAAATGTATTTACGCGTAAGATGTTGAAATTAATAAGGAAATCAAACATTTCTCATTAATACTTATCAATTCTTATCAATAAAATCTAAATTAATTTCAGACTTGTCAAAGCAAAGAAATAAGTTAACATAAATATACATGTATTACGATATAACAAAAGTTATAAGTAAAAAGAATATGATGTAATGTAAAGGAAGAGAAGAGGAAACTGCAGAGATACAATAAAAAGTTATAATTTCCATTTTTTTCTCTCTCTTTCTCTTGTAGATATATCTGGCGAGTAGTGTTTGTAAAACGGAAAATATCTATCCACAATCTGAAGATATCTGCAAATTAATATATACTTTAAAAACACATTTTAATTGCAAAGAGGAAATAACAAATACGATGTAGAGATTCTTGACGAGATACATATTATATATATTGCTGAATTTAAAATACGACCACGTTCGAACACGCCGCCACACCAGCCGTGACGACAAAATTCGTTCACGACGCGAGAATTTTAGAATATCGGCAATCGTTGTCACAAAGAATTGCCGATTACATCTCCGCGCGTATCTCGCACATTTTGTCCAAAAACGCTTTCACGCGTGAAGACGAATATATCGACGAATCGCGACAGTCGAATCATCAGGCGCGTTACGGGCGATAAGCAATTTCATGATAATGTAAGAGACGAGCGGCGGTAAATTAATTTGAGCCTTAATCGCTCGGTCTGAATAGTATTAATTCAACTACCGCTATAGCATTGAAAGTGTAAATTTGTATCGATTGCTTCCTCTACGCCGGTCGATTAACTCGAGAATCCACGATACAAGGCCTACATATACCGCATGGTCGGCCGGCACGATCTGTCTGTTTCCGTCATCGCGTATCGCGCCGTGAAATCGTTAAGGTAGTTCGATGATGAAAGGCCGAAGTCGAAACAATGTTTATAATTTTTTTTATTTTTATGATTATAAAAAAATAGAATAACGCATCGCAAAGCTTCGTAACGACGTAAAGAGATTATTTAGTAAATAATTTTTACGTTGTAGAATAATATTTTTTGCCTGAAATAGATTACCTAAATAAAGCGTATGTTAACGCGTCGCTTGACTAGTTTTCAACTTTAATTATTAATTAAAAAAAAAACTGTATACGGTGGATCGTGTTCACCTTCAACTATAAGCTCCCTCACAGTGTCCTCTTTCCGCATCGATATGTATCGTTCAGACATTTTTGGCAAAAGATTTTTCGCAAACTCGCGTTATTCGTAGGAAAATAATCTCTTTTCCTATTAGACCAATGTTAAAATCATTAAAATCACCTAATTTTAAAATTAAATATCTTGAGAACGGGACGGTAAATTATCTTTTTTCTGGGCTTAATCGATTCAAAAGAGATCCTTTTTTCGATATAAAAAATAAAACCTATCACTTTTGGCAAAAGTTGTTCATCGTCGAACTACCTTAAGCTCGAAGAATGCCGCGACCCAAAGAGATCCCCGTGTTGCGTGATCGTCGAGCTTAGTCGTCACTCTTCCCTGCTTATAATACGGCGCGGCGCATATACCCGCGCGTATGCGTAATCGATTATTATACTTACCACGAGAAAACCGCAACCGCGTCCGTCGTTTTCACACGTCGCTTATGAATTTACAATTAATTCTGCTTTTATAATTGCAAAGACGCTCGCGTAACTTTGATGACGTCGGCGTCAAGATGTACTTTGCCACGTAGTTTCTAAACCGTCGGCATATAGATACGGAGAAGCCGCGACACATTTCGCACATATAAAGGCCTATCCACATAAGACGCAGGACGCGAGTCGCAAGCACACACACAGTCTACATGTCAACCTAACCTCTTTGTTAGATTGACACGTAGACTGTGCGTGTGTCTTGCGACTCGCGTCCTGCGTCTTATGTAGATAGGCCTTAAATCGCTCATATTTACGCAGTGCGTTCGACGTCGCAACATATCGAACGTGCGTGTTGTACACGCGAGTAAGAGGCCACGCAACGCCAATTTTCGATAAGACACGCAAGGCGCGATTTCGCGTTAGTCATCCGATCGCCGTCGGTGATCGCCGATGAGTTTTTCGGCACGCTGCGTATGTTGTTTCGACATTTTTTCACGCGGGACGGACGGAGGCCCGCGCGACCAGGGCAGTTTCGGCCGTAGGCGCGTGTGAACGTGTGTGTGCCCCGCTACTAAATATAACCGCTGCGAAGCAGCGGGGCTATTTCCTACTCGAGATAAACGCGAGTTGAGAGGAGAGAAGGAAAGCACGCGCGCGCGCCTGTGTTTGGCTCTCACGCCGTAGACCTCCGAAAAAGAGGAATCCGCGCTTTCCTCCCCCCCCCATTTTTCGCCGCGACGCCACTTATCGAGGCTTCGGTTATCGGAGCGATAACCAACCGATCTCGAGTGCATTATTCCTACGACTGCAGATTTTCTCCTCCGATAGGTGTAAACTCGACAAAGGACGAATAAGCGACTGTTTTGTTCAAACAAATCGGTCGCAAATTCAATATCGTACAATCGGAATTCAATTATCAGATATTTATAGCTCCATGAATATCCGCTATGAATGTGATAAATATTACTGTGCTATACGAGGTGGTTTGTTTCGACTTTAGTATCAGATATAAAAAAATATTATTGCGGATAGAGAATTGTGAAAACAGCGAACTCTGCGAGGATCTTGCGAAATAATTGCAGAATCCCATGCATTATATACCGTTGATTCTCAGAAAGTAATTGTCTTTAAAGGTCGTAGATCCTATAACCTTCTGAACTCACAGATCTTTGTCCTATGAATCTTTTATCAATATACATAGGGCATCTTATTTTTACCGATGCTTTCGTCAAGCGAGTGTCGTCTCTCCAAATCGATCGAGGAATCTATTATTAAAACCGGAGACGGTTAACGACACGTATACGGGAATGAGATCAAACGCCAGATGTGTTATTACATCGTACATATGTCTCGGCTAAAATTCGTCGCTCCGAGATATCAAATATTCGCGCGGAGTTCCGTCTCTAAGTACTAACGCGCTCGCAAAAACGCGGCGTTACGAATTCGTCACGGTTTGCCGCGGGGTTAACCGTGCCAGACGTTTGGAAGTCGGGCGCAAACGAAATACCGTTAAAGACAATCCTTTTATCGCGGTCTGTTAACGCGCACGCAACGCAGATAGAAATATTCTAAGGTCGGGCGAGAACTTTCGTTGCCGTCGTTGCGAAGAGATTTCACAAAGGCGAGCTGAGAGCACATGTGTAGTAAATGTCGATAAAATTGCCGAGGAAAACCGGAAAGCGATCTTGCGCGTTCAAGGTCTCTCTCACCTCTGGATATTACCAGTTCGGGAATTACACAAGATCTTCGACAAATGTACCGTAACGGAATCAGCTGTTGAGACTTGCCTCGGCAAGAAATTAATTTCGAGATAAAAAATATCGCGTATGATATTATATCAATTACTTTTGTATGATAAAAAACTGAAACGTGACACATATGTCAATGTATATGACGAGGGAAAGAATTAAAAAGGAAGAATTAAATTTTCTCCCTCCTGAGAACAAATAACGAAACCTTTTTATTCGATTTCGAATAAATCTAAGGTTTAATAAAATTTTAAATTTGCGTTTCAACGCGTGAAAGGTTTGACTTAAAAACCTGAATGACGCAGGATCAAATTTCACTGTCCATTTTCTCTGTGCAAACGTTAAATTTAGATAGATTGATTAAATCGGTGAACGTTGGAAACGTTAGCTGTAATCGAGCTATTTCCGTCTAGCAACCCACAGCAACCGGTTAACGATCACGTAATTTTTGAAATTTCGAAATTACGACGAACCCACGCGTTCGCCTTTCATATTAACCGACCGACCGACGCGTCTGTCGCGCCGTGAGAACTGCAAATATTTACCGTAAATTCGTGCGCCGACCGAGGGACCCGTTCGAATCGAATAGTATATTTCGATCGGCATTTCGACCGTCCGCATCCCGTGCGTGGAATAATCGAGAATTATCTCGCTTTACTCTCTCTCTCTCTACGCTCTAAGTGGAAAGATAATCGTGCGGCGGCCATACTCTTTGCCGCCCGTCTACTTCGGATTATTTTTATCTTTTGGCACTGCTCTCCGCACATATTTCACTTCTCGCATCCGTTAATCGTCGTCCTCGAGTTAATGCAACGCAATCAGGCAATTCGCATCGTCGTCTTCGTTTCTTTTCTTTTCCGTTACGTTTCCTCAATTAAAATCAGAACGCTTTTCGTTGAATTTCAAAAGTCGGGGCTACGTTTTAATGCAGCCCGGCAAGGATATATACGGAAAGAAAAAGAGTGCGCGCGGGATATCGGGTAATTTTGGCGAGTGAAACATCCGAGAATTCGCTTCCCAGGTCGACCGCGCCGCCAATATTTCTCTCGCGCTTACGTGGTCACCGATGGAAAAAATATGCCGCGCCGTCGAACGCGCGATCGTTTGTGAAATGTAGGTTTAAGAGGAGCATCGAAACGACCGACGCTTTGTGCCCGCAATCTTAAAAAGGTCAGAC
This sequence comes from Temnothorax americanus, assembly GCF_048541705.1. Classification (NCBI taxonomy): domain Eukaryota; kingdom Metazoa; phylum Arthropoda; class Insecta; order Hymenoptera; family Formicidae; genus Temnothorax; species Temnothorax americanus. Next base: position 2,377,969 of record NW_027509253.1, read on the forward strand.
CTCGTTTGTCGCTCTCGACAAAAGGCAGAACGGTCGCGAGTGTTCTAAAATTAAAAAAAAAAATAAAAATAAAAAAAACACCGTACCGTCGCGCAAATAAAGTTTTAACAAAATTGACGTTTTTACGAAGGTTCAGCCCTGACCGCAAATTACCTTTTCTCCTGCTTAACTTGTTATTTTTTTTTTAACGAGGATGTCGCGATTCGTTCCCTCCACGTTTCGCGGCTTCGGGGAAGAACAAAGCGGACTTCGGAATCGTTCCGCGATCCCGTCCGTGGAAACCGAGCTCGAGCCATTTTTGACGTACATACGTTCGCGTCATCCGATGCCGCGTCGCTCGCGAACGAAAAGCCGCGCTTTATTCCGAGAGGAACGCGACGGCAGCTCTTCTCGGTTGCGGAATCGCAAGAGCGCGGACTCGTCCGATGCTCCTACGCACTCTACGCGGCATCGTCTCTCGCGGAAACGTCGTAAATTAACCCACTCGGCTCGCGCCGTCTCGCGAAAACATTCGCGCGTCATCAAGACGGCGACCTCGAGACAGCGCTCGAGAGAGAGAAAGAGAGAGAGAGAGATAGATGCGCGAGTCGGAAACCGGAGAAACCATCGCCGGCGATAACGCGCTTTGTCGCACGCACGGTATCGAACGTGAAATTCCCGGTATAACCGCGAGGATTCGTTCCCACGACCGAGGTCCGGTTTTCCCGGCGCGGGCGGACGCGCATCCGAAATGTTATCGCGAGAAACGGGGAACGAATGGAAATTCGCCTCGGCGCGTTCGTGACAGCTCCGCGCATAGCGTCGCGTCACTTTCGACTCGTCCGAGCCGCGCCGGTTTTGACGGAGAGTCGGCCGTGGGTTCGCCGTCTCGAAATGTCAACCATCAGCCCCGCGACGTAACCCGTTTACTCACCTTGAGGCGCTTCAGCTTGCCGTCCCTCGCGGCGTTGTACACCACGCTCTTAAAATCCATTTTCACATACTCCGGAGCCGAGTCGCACGTCGCACCGCGGCCGCCCCGTCGTCGTCGGTCGCGTAAGCGTAACGTAATTCCGTTACCGTTGTCGTCGTTGTCGTTGTCGTTTCAACCCCGGACAGGCGAGCGAAGCGGCGCTTCCTCCGCTCCCACCCGGCGATAGCGGAGGGGCCGGGGAAACGTCGTCGGCGAGATCGCGGTTACCACCGTTACACGCCTTCCGCTCTCTCTTGACGCCCCGCGGAAAACGAGGAACGGGAACGTCGAGTCGAGGAAACGAGCGCGCCGGCGATTCGCGAGATCCAGCGAGATCCCAGGTGAGCGTGGGCGAGAACGCGACTCCGCGGAGCTTTCGTTCGCGCGTCAGGTCAGTCAGGTGGCGGCACCGGTCCGGCCCGTTCCACGGTTCGTAAACGACTAACGACGACTGAAGCTAGGAGCTAGTGGTGAGCTCAGAGCTGTGAGCTCGCGCCCTCGCGCCGCCGACCGCGCGCGAGATCAATCGCCAGCCAGTGCCAGCTGCCAGCTGTGCCGCGTCCCGACGCCGAGCGCAGACGCGTCCGGTGTCGTTCGCTTCTTCCTTTCTTTCTTCGCGCGACGCGCGCCGCGACTCCCTATTCCTGTGCGTAGTGTGGGTCCCGACGGGCGACGGGAGAGGGCTCTTCCCCCCCCCCCTCTCGCACGGGTCGTCGTTCGTCGTCGCCGCGGGCGGTCCGGAAGGAAACTGCACGACGTCGGCGATGTTGCGTCGCGACGCCGACAGAGCGCAGCACCCGACGATTTCGGACTTTACGGAGCGGAGTTTTGAAGCGGAACCCTGCTCTTTTTTTTTTCACTATAAACGTAAAGTACGTCAATTTAATAATCATATTAAAAAAGTCATAATAAGATTGTAATTTGTAACGTGTTTCGAATATAAAGAGGGATTATTCGAATCTCATTTATTTGACGAATTTTCGAGTGACTCGAGAGCGAGAGCAATTTAAGTAATTCCAGCAGAAAAATAAAGATGTCTCGTGCGTCAACTATTACATCGATGCGCCGCGCCGGCCAAGTTCGAATAATGTCCATTTCTATATCCACGCAGGTTAATTCTAATCTTGGTTTAATTTACCTTTCATCTTCTCCTAATTCTAAGAGTTTAGTATGTTTATTTCTACCGATAACTTTAATCTCGGTTTAACTTACCTTTTATCTTTTTTTAGTTGTAAGAATTAGAAAAAGATAAAAGGTAAGTTAAACCGAGATTAACGTTAATCTACATTGATAAGAAATGGACATTGGAAAAAGATAGAAAGTAAGTTAAACCTATAGATTAAAGTTAACCTACGTTGGTAGAAATGAACACAAGCCAGAGCTCTGATATCAAATAAGGTATCTAGAATGACGATCGCGACCGAAGGCTCTCGCTGTTCTTTAGGTATTTTTCTTAATGGAAGAAAGACAAATGCTGGCTAATTTCTTCGTGTAAATCATCCATTCTTCCTCGTCGAATAGCCTTGTTGAAATTTAAAACGCTCGTTTTCAGAAAAAGCGCGCGCTACGTAGGGATTCTTCGTGATACACGTTTATATAAATTTCTTTCCCACGTCTTTCCGGCGAACCGTTTGAACTTTCATTCGTCCGATAAGCTCGCGATGGCTCGAAATAAAATACGCGACTTCCATCGCGAAAGCGCGACGTAAAAAGGAAACAACTTTACCCCATCCGTCGCGCAGCGCACTGTTTTCTCGTAACAGTCGTCCTTAAAAAGTTTTATTACGCGTTTTATCGCGGAAATTTACTCGTTCTTCATCTCGGTTTCTCAACAGGGTTGAAATTTATTAAAGGTGTCTTATTGTTGGCAAAACTGCGAGTTGTCGCAACGAGACTTCCAAAGAGTCGATCGATCCAGAACTCTCTCCGCTTTGAAACAATTTTACAAAACGCGAATTTCGCAAAAATTTTTACGACAGATTATTCCGTCAGCTGATCGACGCGTGATCCGAGGAAATTCCATGCAAACGAATTTCTGCCTCGGTAAACGAGTCGCTCGACGCGTCGTCCGCCTAATGAATTTTGTATGTTTCGCCGCGTATGTCGCAATAAATTTCTTATTGAGCATGTACGACGATAAAGTACTGGTGTTACGCGATTAAAGATTATAAGAACGTATCCTCGGGATCAGCGCGTCATCAAACAGCGCACGTTTTACTTTTTATACTCATCGCTATATCTAGCTATTTGTGTCGTTCTAAATTTTATATTAGATAGCGTCTGTCTTTTTATAAAAGGCATCAGTTTTTTTACAAGTATCTTTTTATAAGGCAATTGTCTTTTTATAAGCGTTTAAAAAGATTTCAATAATGCCGGCTAATCGCGGCAGTCAACGCGCAATTTTAACCCTTCGTATAGTCACACTGTCCCAGTCTCGATTTTGAATAGTTGCCATTTTAATGGCATCGGTCCGATCGGGTTCAAATAATTCTGGAACATACCTCGAACGTTCCGGAATACAAAACAACTGCGGTTTTGTGAGAAATCAAATGGCAACGTGTTGAAAAAAATCGTGAACGAATACATGATTTACGGTTTCTACCTAATAAGCGCGGGTCAAATTGACCCAGTGGGACTACGAAGGGTTAAAATAAACTTCGCAAAAATATGCGAAAGAATTATACGTTCTACGAGAATAAATTTCGACTAATGTGCTCGTTATCTCATTTTCCAACGATACGTGCACGTTCATAAATATGAAAGATCGCATTTCGTATGAAAAAAAAAAGAGACGAAGTCGGTGCGACGTCGACAACCGCGACCGTCGACTTTCGCGCGTGATTTTTCGATGATCTCGCGCGCGCCGATACTTCCGTAAAGATATCGATTTCCTCGGGGATGTATTAGGGTCTTCCCCTCGGCGAGAGAGCCGTAATACGTATCGCCGACTGCAATTACCTGCCAAATTGTTACAGGCCAAACTCGAAGAGCGTAGCTTGTTATTAGTCACGCGACTAAATGAAAAATGTGAGATAGAAGTGTCGAGAAACCAAAAATTGAATAGAGTTAACAGCACGTAAAAAAAAAAAAAAACGTGAATTTCGTCAAGGAATACGAATCGCTGGTCGTCGATGCGGGCCCGCTGTATTTAAAAGACCGTACTTTTTTTTTCCACGTTGCATACACGTGTGTTGCGTACACGATCGCTGCGTGCCCCCTCGAGAAAGGGGTTCCCACGACGAAATAAATCTCCTCGCTCACGCCATCGCTCTCCCGTGACTCGTCACCCTTCCGCGACCGTTACCGGGAGTGTATCCGCTAAAGATTTCCAATCGTGTTTACGGTCGTTCCGCGTACTCTCTCAAAGTGACTCCCCCACGCTCGTCCCGACTCCCCCTTCGCGCGCGCACATACGCACATACGCGCACATTTGCCTGGTGCGACCGTGAATATACGGTTATACGCGTTACGCGCAGCGTTCGGTCAGTCGTGCGCGTGCATGCGCACGGATAATGAACGCGCGCGTGTGCGCGCGCGCGCGCGCGATGAAAAGCGCACGACGGTCTGCGGCTTGCGGCCGCCTTGAACGCGGCGCGGATACGTCGATGCCTACGGATCGCCTCTCTCTCTCTCTCTCTCTATCGGGCGACCACATTCTCGCAAATTGCGAGACCGATAAGTCGACGACGGGCCGGATCGCGCAGATTAGCGGATCGTTTGTCCGGTCCCGGATGCGCGATGACCGACCGCGAACTCCGTCGACGCGAATCCGGCTTCCCTCTGTCTATCGAGCATAAACATCGCTAACATATGTATATATCGCGATAATGCGAAACACTACACGCCGAGACAAGCGCGATGATCTCGAAATCCATTTGCGAGCGTCGCCTAAGCCGTTCGTCATCGCGCGACTTTTACATGGGATTTAAAAATTTCATGCGAATCTATTTCGCGTTGCGCAATAAACGGACATGCAAAATGCGCGGTATATGCGCGTTTTATGGAACGGAATTAATTTTCTACGCGTAAACACAGTCAATTGTAGCCGAACGGTACGGTTAGCCTCTCGTGGCTGAAATTCCGCGCGCGAATCGCGACGATAAATCGCGCTTGGAAAGCGGCGCATCCGATACGTCGGAATACTTGCCAATAAACCGTTTACTTCGTTATCGTCTTACGAGCCGCATTTTTACGAGCCGCGTTTTAAATTGTATCATTACGTAATTTCCCGGAATAATCCCAAACATTAACTTCTGCCACGAACTCCGTGACTAACTTACACAGTTAGATTTTTTATATACGCGGAACAAAGTGGAAAACAAATATGATTAAATCCCTTTTCAACTTTGTTTATTTCGTTGCCGTCTTACGAACCGCGTTTGAATACATCATCGCGTAATTTTTATCTCACGGAATATTTTCGGGATATAGAGAGAGGTCGAACTCTGGCTGGGATGATATTTTTCGCGACAAGTTCTTTACAGTGATTTAACAAGGATGTTTATTAGCATAAAAAATTAAATTGATTATCGACTTGAGTACGTAGATTTTTCCAACTGGGAGCCGCGTTTTAAAGATCGACAAAAAATTGACGCAGTTTACTCGGTTAAAAAAAAGCATATAAAATTCAAAAGTAATATAATATTTCATTGTTATATATTGGCGTTTTTCACTTTAATTTATCGTATGTCATAACGGTCACGTTTCACTTAAGATTTTCGACGTGATCTCAAAAGAACCGCGACTTCTTTAGCTAATTTACTTACAGTCCGATCCTTTCGAATGTAAAATAAAGGAGGAAGGTGGAAAATGCTTTTTCGAACTTTGGTTTTTACAAAAATTTCAATATCTCTGATTCCATTATCCCGCCCCGGAGCGAAACACGATGCGACGCAACATCGCGGCCGCCGTATATCCCGTCGATTTCTATTCACGATCGATCACGCCGGCGAGGAAGACATACATCTCGCGACGAGATGCGCAGGAAAACGCATCGGTATCGGTGCAACAGCCGACGTCGCTCTCGCTCTCATCTCGTCGCTCGCTCGCTCGCTCGCTCGCGGCAGCGGCGGAGAGAGCGGAGTATTGGAATTTCGAAAAGCCGCGGCTGGCGTACGTACGTACGCGTATGCGTGTGTATACGTGTGCGCTCAGGTAGACAGCCCTGATTTAGAGCATCCCCCGGTTGGCGGGCGTTTAACCGAATCGAGGATTCATCTCTTCCTCAAAGCAACGCGGCGGCGGACGCGATGCATGAACGGTACGTGCGTAATATGATGAGCGCCACACGAGCGACGTGTGTACACGTAAGCGCGAGCTTTATACACAACCGTGTCCGCTCATGCTCGCGCGCGCGCGCCTCTCTCTCTCTCTCTCTTTCCCTCCGACCCCGCTTCCTCCCTTCCCCCGCGCTTTGCCCGCCATTTCCCCCCCCCCCCACCCCGGTCCCTCATCCTACGTCGCTCGCGGCGGTTACACCCACGCCGAGCTCTCTACTTACGTTGCCGGTTGACTCGTGTTGTCCGGCGCTCTCCGCCACTTCGACTCGCGCCGTCTCTGTCGCCGGCACACGCACGTGTATATATCACGTATGTACATACGCGCGCGTACGCACACATAGCTACCCCCGCAGTCCGACATTCGGCATTCCCGCTATATAGCGTCGGCCTGCGGGATTGCGAGGGCGCGGGCGAGCGAGCGAGAGCGAGAGAGAGAGAGAGAGCGAGTCGACCGAGGGACCGACCGACCGGAGAGCGCGAAAGATTAAGAAACGCCGTCGGCGCGACGGAGAGGCAGCGACAAACGGAGAACTCCGTAGCGCGAGAACGCGAGGTGAGGAGGATATCGCGCGCGCGAGAGAGCGAGAGCGACGAGCAGCGAAAAGCAGGGGTGTCGCTAAAGAGTTTTCGAAACTCGTCGCGCGCGCGCGCGCGCTGCGCGACGGCGAATACATTAATGCGCCGTTGATCCCCCGCGCTGATTGAAAATCGCCGGTATAAGGGGAAAATCGCGATCTCTCGAGGCGAGCGAGCGAACGAACAATTATCGCGTCAGATTTACTTAAGGGATGTACGTGTAACGTGGCTTCAATTTAAATCGAGGGGAATTGAAGGCCCGGGCACATAGAAAAACTTAAGCGCGGTAAGCAAACCAGCTAATCACAGTCGAGAACTCAAGACACAAGCGGTAGCGAATCAAAACCGTCGATTTCGTTGCTGCTTAAGTTGTTCTATGTGCCCGGGCCTTACCTAACAGTTTTATTAGCGTGGTGTGTTCCGACTAAAGTTTCAAGTTTCGCGCTTTTGTCAAAATCATCCCGGGATAAAAACGATTCAACAACCGCCGCGAGCGTCGATGAAATATACGAAAGATACATTTCGAGATTTGACGGACATCGTTCGACATTCGCGATCGCGAGATTTACGAACAGGCCGAGAGTAAGTACGTATGTGGTACGCCGCGAGATACAAAACGCGGAAGAAGAGCAGGAGAGGACGCGCGCTCGGTGACGGGGACGGCCGCGGGTCGCCGCGCCGCGAGCGGTGGATTGAATCTTTTTCAACGGCTCCTCGGGAAGAGGGAAGAGGGAAGAGGGCCGGAGCCCGCGACGGGGAAAGGGAGAGGGAGATACCGATTCTCTTCTTCCGGCGCGGCGGAGCGGCTCTCTCGCCCCCGTCAGTCGACGCCCTTGACTCGCGCGCGGGGTGGCGGAAGGGAGAGAGGAGAACGGCGCTGCGGTGGGGGCAGGACAGCTTGCGGTGGAAGCGAGACGGAGCGTAGCTGCCACTGCCGTTCTCGGCCCGTGCGCGTGTGTGTTCGTGCGCGCTCGCTCGCTCTCTCATTGATGCGTCGGTGTGGGCCCGCCGCCGCGCCGCGGCGGTCGGGTTGGTCGTCGCTCATCGGTGTGTCGCGACGCGGGTTGGCGTGGCGCGGAGTAGCGCGGGGTGGCGGCAGCGGCGGCGGCGGCGGTGGCGGCGGTGGCGGCAAGCGGCGTTCACACGTTCCCGTCATCCACTTCGGTTCGGTACTACCCGGCTCGCGGTCGCAGTCGAGCGTCGTACGTTGCGCGGTGCGGTCGCGACGCGTTCGCCTGCCTCCGGTGATCCGTGACTCCCGACGTGAACCTGTGTGCCGGCGGCTTCCCCGTGCACGCGTCTTTCCTACGAGAGTGTCAGTGCGAGACGGAGCGAGCGAGCGTGTAGGAGGGGGAGGGGGAGTAACGCGCGAGTAGAGGAAAAAGAGAGTGTGCGGGCACAGGAAACGCCAAGTGCTTTTTCGCCGCAGTGCCCAAGACGGATTAAGGACGGAGGCCGCGGAGGCTCCCGAACGGATCTCGAGAGCCCGACGATCGGTTCCGCGATCGATTCCGGGGATCGCGAATCGCGACCAACTTCCGACGGATCCCATCGAGGTATGGTATTACGTATATCTCGTGCGTGGCGGTTAAACGCCGATTCCTTTGAGTCTTGCAACTTTTCGGAGTATTCCGGAGGCGTGGCGCGAGAAACTCGCGTGAGAAGCGGCGGCCGTGCGACGAGTTCACGCAGCTCCGGTATCGCGATAGTTAGCGGCGCGCGAAGTCACGTGTCCTCGTTGGTTATACGCGGCCAGCTTCGGGAGCGTGACGCGCGCCGCCTCGCGCGAAATATCGACGAAGCGTGGATAATAGACGCGATATAGACGACGATTGTTACTTTCGCGGATGCGAGAATAAAAGAGGGTACATATGTTCTCTCCCTTTTTTTTCTTTTCCCTTCTTCTCGCTTCGCGCCGATCGCGCGACGCGTCGCGCGTTAAGGCTATCTCCCCGTTCTCGAGAGCCCCGCCGGGGGGGATAAGGGGGGGGGAGGGGGCTAACAATTACGGCGCCTCGACTCGGCCTTCGCGAAACGAGGGAAGGATCGGGCGCGCGGGCGAGTCATCCGCAAAAACTAATCCCTTCCTCCCCACCGATCGAGACTTAATTCCCGCCGTGCCGCTTCGCTTCTTGATCGATAAGGCGCGCGCGTTCCTCTTCCGAGAAAACGTTGCGCCGAGCCGAACTCGGGCTCGTTGATCGAGTTTCGAACAACCGACCCCGGAGTCCGCTCCGAATCTTTGCTCCTCGCGTTTACCAACCCTTCTTCTCGCCTCGCTCCGCCCGCGCCGCGCCGGTGTCTATCGCGCTCTATCGTGACGTGCTTAACGGATTATTGGGAGGATATACGAAACGAAAACGTTTAACGTTGCAGGCGCGAAAATGAGCGTCGCGACGATACGAGCGCGTTCACGGAAATCCGGCGGACGCGACGACGCTCTATACGAAGATCAAATTTTTTTTTAGTGGTTCATCGCGAGATGTTCAAATAGATTGTCGGAGGTATAACCCGGTCTCCATTACGATATCGAATTTATCGTAACATAATCCTAATTAATGCCTTAGATCGTCTAGAAACGGGCAAACTTCGACGGGTGGTCTTCGGTCAGTTAATTAATTCTAATTGTAAGATCGGAAAATTGATACCACCTCTTCTCGCAATTTCTCAATTTTTTATAATTAAATATTTATATATATTTAATTCTCAACACTGATATATCTAATACAATTAATTTAGTCATTCGATGACATTCGAAACCCGGAAGTCGATTTTGTGCGTATTAAGGAAAGCAACTGTCGAGAGTGATATTATTATTATTATTTTTTAATTTACTATTATAATTAAATATATGTGATTGATATTATCTATAATCACCGAACATATTTCAATTTTTATCTTAGACGTGTGCTTACAGAACGAACATCGAATAAAGTTTCGAGTTTCGATTAACGACGCAATTTTGTTTACTGATCGAAGAACCACGATCGAGTTTAACGCGCGACGGTAACAAGTGCCTTTTAAATCTTTCAACGCGACGATACGACTTCCGGGTTCGGAACATTATCAAGCGACTAAATTAATTGTACCGGCGCTTGCGTTATTGCTGAGAGACGATGAGGATAATCGAAAAGTGGCGAGGAGAGGGCGAAGCGGGTTAACGATGTTAGAGGTAATCGTCGTATACACGCCTCGTAAAATCGTCGGAGACGATCGACAAGCCGCTCCTCGCTCGTCTATCTCGTTTTTTTTTGTCGCGGTATGGGGGGGGGGGAGATTCGCGGAACCTCGGCGTATCCCGTAAATTGTGGTTCTTTTTCGCTGCGAGCTCGTGTCGCGACAGCCAACGTTGAAGTGAATTTCGAAAAGTCGTCGGAAGGTAAACTCAAAAGCGCGCGGAAGGTCGGATTTTCCAGAAGTACGCTTATCGGACGCGCGTTTGCCCGTTTCAAACTGATCGACAACAATCCCGATTTGACGGTAACGTTAGACGATCGTCGAAGTCGCGTAAACGGAGTTTTGTAATAATTGTAATTGTAAATTTGTTATTGAGACGGAATTTTAAACTTGATAAATTTATTGTTCAAACAAAATTTTTACACGCTCACGTTCTTGACTACTGGCCGCGTGGGCCACTTAAGTCGTTCCTCTCGCCGTATAATTATCGTGCTTCGCGAGATAAGGCTTTTTACGACGCGTACATTTTACCAAGTCCGCATCGTCGTCACGCCGCTAATAAAGGCACGATCGGTCGTATCGCAAGTATGCGGAATATTGGGACACCGTCGTAACGTTGCTCGGAGTTGTTCGCTTTTATCACCGGCATAATGGAGGTTTTTACTTTCGCGTCGGTTCGCCGATATATAAAAAAAAATCTACGACTTACATATATAGAAATATATATATATATATTCCCATTATCATTTATCACATGACTTTTACATATTTTTACTCTGAATAATTGCAATTGCAATATCGTAAGAAAACAAATCATTATTTCGCGTGTTATTAATTTTTTTACATTGGTACTATTTATACGCACGTTTTACGTAGTGGATTTATACGTCATATTTTGCAACGTTGATCTTATTACGTACAATCGTCGAATGTGTTTAATTTTTCGGATCTGCGGAGAAATGGAATTTACATCTTTGTCGCGGAACGAGACTGTATCTCGCGCTCGACTATTTGGCTTACAGCTCGTAACGAAATTGTGGGACTCGTAAACGGCGCGCGCGGTGTCACGCGCCGCGGTACTCAATAATTAAAGCGCGACGCCGGCGTGTCCGGTGTGGAGAATCCTTTAATCCGCGCGGCATTGCGCGCCGCCGCTCGGCCATGTCGCGATAACGATCGAGAAGGTAAAGAAATCACGGACGATCGCGCGGTGGTTAAGCGAGGATCGGCCGAGGGCCGCGATTATGTGAGATTCGTGATAACTTTCTCCGTGACTCGTCCGATCCGATCCGGCTCCTTTTTCTCCGGAGCAAGCGCGGCAAGCTTTTCGAGAGAAACGCGATCCCTCTAACTCTTGATTCAGGAATAATCACACGTTAGCTCCGCGATACGTGATTTGACGCGAGATTCGGTTACATTCGGTTTATATCCCGTCGAAATCTAAACTCATTTTACTCAAATCATCGCGATTTAAGTCTCTCCGATCGTCGTCGTCGTCTCACGCGGCATCACTGTTGCTTCGCAAGACAATGTGGGAAAACGCGGCGAAACTTTTCTCAGCGTTTGCGTAAATGCAGGAGGGTGGAAAGGGCGAATTTAATTTCGCGTGGCGGCGGCGGCGGCGGCGTTTGCCGGGCGTATCAAGCCGAAAAGTTTTTATCGTCCCGCCGAACGCATTTGCTGCAAATTGATGGAAATGATGGCTCAAATTCGGGGCCCCGCGACAGAGTTTTTCACGCTTGCGCACGCGTCATACGCGCGCGTATACATAAATATATTTATCCGCACGTACACGGGCACCAGCCTATATACGTGTATTGCTCGCGAAATACATTATCCGCGGAGAATGGACCGTTAACGCAGTTATATGACTCCATTTTGCGCGTTACGCGAAACATCATCCCGCGTTACAAAGAGCCCGTAATGACGCGTCATGTATATGCGATCGTGCGGCACGGTAAAAGCGTGAAAATAATAGGCAACGTTGTCCGCCCGGCCACGCGTACGTTGGTTTTCGGTCGTCCGGACGTCGGGACCCCTCTTTAGCGAAGCGTACAAATCGCAAAAATGTTTCCCGTAATCCGCGCGCGCAACCCGCCCTGCGGCGCGCGATGAGGCTAAAATAAACAGCGCTGAAATCGCGCACGGCAATCTGCGAGAGCAGAGAGAAAGAGAACCGACGAGACGAGAGCTCGCGAGAGGGAGAGACGCACCGCGAATTATCCGTCCGCCCTCGCCCCTGTTGTCGAATGGCCAATTCTCTACTTGGAAATTAAGCCGTGGCCTAAACTAACCCAACGTATAGCCGTCGCTGGGGCGCGCAACGACGACCGGTGTGCATCCATCTCGGGTGAGTGTTTGCACGCCCGCTTTAGCGCTTCCTACCGCTCCCTCGCCTCGTCGACGTTCGCCGTTCGCCTGCTCCACGAGTCGTGCCACGAGCCACGAAACGCCATCGGAATACACACATCGATCGATTTACCCTGACTTATTTAAATGTCTCCGCGCGATAAACGTGCAACTGTGCAAGAGCGGGCATAGGAGCGAAGAGCGAGCGGTCGTCGGTCAATTCCTGGAAAAAAATTGATCGATTCACAAGTCGTCGATGAAACGTTAAAACAGTCTCGGTTCCCGCGAAAACGAAATTTTGAAAATTTATCCTTCGAATATGAAGTCGTTCGCGCACTCTTATACGCGGGAGCTCTCGATTTTCAAGCCGCGTTAATCCCTCGACAAAGCGTCTTTGCGTTATTGTATCTTCACAAAACGGTATAGACTATACGCGGCAAAATCCCGCGACAAGCGCGAGGCGAATAACGAGCAATCGTGGACCTTCGTCGTCGCTCTCTCTAATTTGTTGTTTATCGAGTCGTAAGAAGCGTATGGGCAACCGCCCCTCACCTCCGTTTTTCGCGGAGTGATTCGCCCGATGCGTCGCGTTTGACGCGTCGCGATGTTTGCCATAATGGTCGCGCGTAAATGCACCGTGCGGCCACCGCACCGCCGCCGTGGTCCATTGAAAATTGCATCGTAATCAATGCGTCGTGCATGGATCCTGGAACGTGACGTTGCGCTCAGCCGGCGGCTTTGCACTCGATATATGTATATATGTATACGAGCGGAGCGCGCTTTCTTTTCGCTTTCCGTCCCTCTCGCGCCACGCCGCGTCGCGCTGCATCTCCGGCTTTTTTTTTATCCCTCCCTTTGTCCCCGGTTCGAAACACGCCTCGGAGATTAGGATAAATGCTCCTGGAACGGCGACGGGGCGCGCGGTTTACGCGCCTAGTAAATCGAACGATAAATTGATCGCTCGCCGTCGTAAAGCTCCGCTCACACGCGCGCCGCGCCACGACGAAATGAAAACGCATGGGTTCCCTGCGAGATACCGGCGCGGTTTAATAGAGAATACTTTTAGCACTATTTCTCGAGAGTGGAAAATTTAAATAGCGCCGATCGGCAAATATTTTTCTACTCGAACAAACATTCCTCGCATATGGAAACGCGATACGCGATAAGGAAATTATATACAGGCAACGTCCTACAGAGAGGTAAAGAAATAAAAATCAATTTTTCTTCAACAGGGAAACGGAGGCACCCCACGACGTGCGAAGCTCTAACGGCGCGCGAGAAATTACGAGGAAAAGTGTCGTGAACGTAACGTCGAACTTAAACGAGATTCGTAAAGTTTCCGTTGCCAGTTCCGCGTCTATAATTAATAAATGAGAGAAGTGTACTCGCGATATTCGCGATAAAAGTAACCGCGATGAAGCTCGTTGTGCTGTGAACAGTGTAACGGGGAGAGGATCGATCTAGGGGAACTGTCGTCAAATGGAGTCTCTTCCGAATCACGAGGATGCGCTCGAGCCCACGAAATGGTGAAATGATCGTGTACATAGTGTATCGCGGACGCTGCAGCGATTTCTGAGAAGCAATTGCCCAGGACTAAGATGTACCCCGCGCCGGCGAGACATCCCGCCGCTCCCGTAAGTATATAGCTTTTACTTTTCTTTAGAAGAGAAGAAAATCGACAGCGTTGACACGCGTCAAATCAAAATTGATATAAAAATTTAAATATGTATTAAATATGTATATAACGAAAAAAAATGGAAGCGTGGACGAATGCTAAAATGTTATTGTCGCTTAATTTAAAGCGTATTCTAATTCGACGCGAAATTTCAATTAAACGTGCGGCCAAGTTAGTAAATTAACGGAACATTTTCTATTCTGCGTTCGGCATTTTTCCAAGAGCACTACCGTATTTCTTCGCTTACGCCGGTGTTCTCAACATTTTTGCTTACTAGCGTTATCCATTATAACGAACGTCAAAGGGTAATATAGTGTAATTACCGCTCTGCGCAAGGGAAGCGAAAGAGCACGTGGGAGTCAAGTCGACCGCTCTCGCACTTCACGTTGTTAATTCGAAGAATGTTTGATTGTTCTCCGCGCACGTCCCTACGCCACAGCCTCCGCTCGTGCCGCTCTTTTTACCGTCATAATTTCACGCGCCGCACAAGCTCAAAGTTCCCTTGCGATGAAACGAGACCACCGGCGAATTTGCTGACACACGAACGTAGAGAGAAAGAGAGAGAGAGAGAGAGAGAGAGAGAGAGAGAGAGAGAGAGAGAGAGAGAGAGAGAGAGAGAGAGAGAGAGAGGGAGGGAGAGAGAGAGATAGACGAAGAAGGGGTGGGAGGGAGAGAGGGGGGGAAGGGGAAGAGACAGAGGCGACCATTAGAAATTATGAGGATTATTTATAGAGCCCGCAAGTCAACGTACAACAATTGCCGTTCATAGAACCGGCCAATGGGCGATATGTGGGCATCACTCGTTTGCTTATTGACGCTGATGTGGCGCCGCTCTGCTCAAGAGGCACAAAGTGGCTCGATCGTTTCTTCGACGAGTGTACTCGAAGCGCACGACGGACATACGCGAAGCAACGGCGATAACAGTGCCGTAATACTCCTCTTAATATCGCGCGAAACGGCTCGATAATTATCGCGGTGACTAATAATGTAACGTTGTAATTGGTCTAAGGAGAATCAGAAAAGCGTCGTTGCAAAGTCAATTATTTTTTCCGCTAGTATATTCTTAAGACGGAGTGACGTGGACAAATTTGTTTTCAACGCCGCGCGAAACGGCTCATCAGGATTACCGTGATGACTAACAGAATGACGTAATTGATTTCAGAAGAATAACAAATATCCTAGCTGTAGTTTAGTTTCGGTAATTTCTTTACGGTTAGACGCACGGCATCAGATCCGTCCGTAAAAAAGACCCGAGATAACTGACAATTGTCGCGATTTACTATTAAACGTAATTGATCCAAGAGAACGAAGTTGGACGTTGGACATCGTTTTACGAACGCCGTTATTTGATAGGAAATTGTTCGTGACGCATTGCGTGCCGCGCTAAAGAAATCCAAGCCAGTCTTGCATTACGACAAGTATATCTCTCGCTTCCGTCGTTGGCGCGGTTCGAAGAACGTCTTTTCTGCCAGGGTATCGTTAGCGATCTTTCAGTGGAAACGAGTGGAAAGTAATCCTTTGATAAACTGGTGATATGAGATTTCGCGTACACACAATGTTGCGAAGAAAGCGGTATAACGTTAGTCGCCGTTAATAGCGGATTAATCGAGCGTTAATCGCCGCGGCACGCGATCGCCTTTTACGCGCGATTCTCAATGAGCGGTTACTTACATATATCCTTCTCTTTGATTGGAAGACGTGGCCGACGAACAGCCCCGATAAAGATTCTTATTGATGTTCTACAAATATAGTTTCGTTAAAAAATTTTTTTACGTATTATAAGAAGTTGTTTTTGATGCAAAAAAGTAAGAAATGTGTGATAACGTGTTTAATAAAAATATAGGTACCTAATATTTACATCGTATATTTTTCAGTTTAGTATGGTTACCACTTGTTTTTGTATTTCAAGTCTGTCACGTATTTCGCGTGACGGTTGATCGTCGGTATAACGGAAAGGCTAGGCTAGATGTTAGGACGAACGAGCCATTCTCCTTGCTTGCCAACCAAATAAACGAATGCACGCTGGCGAGCGTCACGCTCGTAATTCTGTAACTCGATCCTTCGCGAAGAGGATAATAAAAGGCGAAATAGTTATTCGCGAGAGTCGTCCGTTGTTTTAAGACGCGACGTCTAGAAAACCATGAAAAGCGAGAAAGTCGGGGAACGCTGGCAAGAAAGATCGGAGAGTGTCGGAGATAAGATTGGAAAATAGCTTCCGCAATTTCCTATCGCGATGAGTGGAAAAAAGGTGCGGGAATAACTCATTTGGCAGTATTTATTCATATTTCGTTAACAATTATGTAACAAATTATGATAATACAAAAATAATACTTTTTTATATTATCCGTATTGCCGAATATAATATATACCTAATATTTATTAACTTTAGCTTATATTGCCAAGAAGTTATATTTATTACTACCTATTCTTTTTTGCTCTAATAATCTCTTTCTCTCTCGCTACAATTTCCTCGACACATTATACCTCTTACGTTATTCATTTCGTCGTTCCATATTCTTTCCAATATTTCTCTTTTATATATTTCTACCCAACTCCTTAAACTAATCCTTTATCCTATAACACTCTTCCTACTTTCATTTATATATAACCTAACCCGCTCTGCTTTTTCGTTATCTTTTTCTATCCGACAAGAATAAATTTTGATCTCGCAAAGAGGAATAGTCGTCTTCACGCAAAGAATAATCTCTCGGTGTTTATAGCTCAATCAAATTTCGACGTTTTTGTGTATGCTTTAATTAATAAGAGACGATAGGCGTTTACATTTCACGTGTCAGCTGGTACTCCCGCGATCGCATTCTCTTTTAGTCATCGTTGTTTTTGTTAAGATAAAAAAGTGAGAGATAGCGGATCATAGTTATAATAGCAGTGACATAACTAGGTGAACGTCTCCTCCCCATCTCCTTCTCTCTCTCTCTCTCTCATCTCGCTTCTCCCTGCTCTCACGTCTTTGATTAATAGTTATCTCTCGTGTCGCGGACGTGCATTAGAAGTTAAGCGGGAACAAAAGTGCGCCGAACGAGCGCTTCGCAAAGCAGCAGCAGCGGCAGCAGCCAGCAGCCAGCAGCAGCAGCGACAGCGTCTCTGCCGCGGCGATATAATTTGCGCAAATGTAGGAAGTAATATCGCGGGGACAACAAGAGTCTCGCGACGCGCTCTTTGCAAAATGCGCCTGGCTGAGCGCGCGAGCACGAGAAAGCGATGCGAGCTACACTGAAGAGCGGGACAAAGGGACGCCGCTTTGTTTCGCCGTCCCCTTTCTTCTCTTTCCTTTCTCTCGCTCTCCTCTCTCGGCCCTATCCACCTCCAGCCGACCCGTTCCTCCGCGCTGCCTTCCCGCGCCCTTTCGTGCCGGTTCGCCCGTGTCGTTTCGTGCTCCAGATTCCGCGGATTCTACGCGCCTCGCCCTCTCACAGAGAGATCGCCCGCGCACTGGATTTTATATAGAAAATCTCGCCGTTTATTGCTTTATTGCCTCGCCCGTGTAAAAGGAGGGTAGGAACACAACGTTTTCGACTCGTATAAAATTACGTTTGTGGTTTATGATCATTACATGCTACGTGAAACTCAAACCTTTATACGACTCTGTTGATACACGCGCAGATTACATAAACATGTGTACAACATTATAGGTATAAAGATTTATTTTTACACTTTTGAGAAAAATAACTGCTATGGTACTCGATATTCTGGAGGTAATATCGAATCTTACATGGGTTAGTGAGAATTGCTCATGAATTCGGGACGAAACACACATGCGGTGATGAATTTTTTAATGGTCAATACGAACGAACGATTTATTGGTTGCAAGATTGGTTTTGTGAATGCTTGTTGTAACGGAAAAATATTGAAGGAGGAATATTCGGGAAGAGAAAGAATTAACTGAAAAAATTACTCGAATACGACGTGGCCTCCGAATATTGTTTGGAGGGACTCTGCATTCGCGTGGCGATTGAAGAATTACGTTGTAATTGGTCGAATAAAAAATTGGAATTGCCGCATGAAAATGATCTGCCCGTCGGTCGGTCGTGAGCTTTTTCCGTGTATCGGGGGACGGAAAAAAAATTTGTCGATGACAATCGCTAATCAAATCGTTCGGCGACTAATTGTTCGCCGAATGGCTCGTCCGAATTGGTACGAGGAGTGAAAATTGAAAATGTTCGCCGGAGGCTTCGTTGAGCTTTGAAAGAGAGGAAAGAGTCGGGCTAGACGAAACCATTCGCAGCAACAAATTGCGCGGTCGTTGTAAAAAAAAAGAGCAAACGTAAGGACGACTCTTTTGTAAAAAATTTGTACAAAATTTAATAAAATTAATTGAGAGATGGTTTGAACATGCGATTAGAAATATCTCTTTTGACGAGATTAACTCCGTTTCAAAACTTTACTTAATTACACCTATCGTGTTTCTACTGTTCTACGTTAACTAATGTGTAAGGATGTAAACATACTATATACCAGGCACATATTGAAACGCACGTATTTAATCTTGTCTCGCAGAATTTAAGAGGACATGCACGGGACAGGAGAACATTATAAAAATATATTCTCATTTTCGTATCAACCTTTCGCGATTTATGTAACAAGCTCGCCAACGCTGAAAACCCTTTAAAACCTTCACGGACGGTCTTTCTCGGCGCGTTTTACTTCCTCTCTCGGAATAATGGAAACGCTCCAAAGTTTTTTACGGCCGCTCTCGCTTCTTCCTTGTCGCGCTGCTCGAACTCACCGAAATTTTCTCTCCTCTTTACGGTGCCAGGATCATAACTCGCGTGCGCCGGCAACAAAGTGTAGAAAAGACATTGGCCGATTTTTAAGTGTTTTCAGAACTACCGTAAAATACTAACTTGTAGTCGCGGGTATTAAGCGCACATCGTTATTTAATTTTGTTCGTTAACTTTTCGCTCTGGAATACAACGATGATATTTATGCATAACGCGTTTTTCATAGCATTTCCATCAGATATATTTGTTCGTATTTTCGAACGTATTGGGCTCTATTCGATTCTTTTCACGCATAGAAAGCAATTTTTATATAATTAACATTTAAATTGGATAAATTAGAACACATTAGTGCGTTGATCTCTTTTTTTATCAATTAATTTTTTTATTTAAGTTAGGTTGCCACGCGCGAGTAAGAATTAACTGTCTGACGAGAAGTGTCTGGGATGATTAATCGTGGAGATTAATTAATAGCGGGGAAGGCAAGAAATAATGCGCGGTTTCCCCTGATTAATCCGTCACGTGGATGTGCGCGGGATTTCGCGAAATCGTAATCAGACGAATGGTCCTTTTCACCGCGGCGGATGATTGACTATGATACATCGAAAGGGCTTCTGTTCATCTCGTCCTCTCTCCCATTGTTTGACCCCCGTCGTAAATACACGTTATATCGCTGACGCCCCGGCTGGAGAGTAACTATTTCTCCGAGCATCTCTCGAACACAATTGCACGATCTCTCTCCCATCTGGCGCGTCGATTTTCTACTTTACGTTTTACAAACGATCCCTCTTGTCGTTACGTATTGTTCCTTGCGCATCAGTTAGATCGTAATTCGATAAATCCGAATTAATTGCGGAATTTTATTGCGCTTTAATTGTAACTTTCTTCCATTTTTTTTAATTATTAATGTGAAATTATGAAAATTACTCTCAACCTTTGATAATTTTCTATCCATTTTATTTTTTTCTATAGCTTTCCAAGAACATTTTTAATACATCGGTAATTAACTACAACGTGGCGTTCGTATTAATAGTTTACATCAGTTGCAAATTCGAAAACCTCGTCGGAAACTCATTACTCATTTCCCTTTGTATATTTGGAGATACTTGGTGTGTTTAAGATTAAAGGGAGGTCGCGGACGAAAGACGGATAGAAAGATAGAGAAAGAGAAGAGAGAGAGAGAGAGAGAAGAGAGGCAAGCCGTTCGGGTTTCGTAATTGGTGAGTTTTAGCGGCATAATTCCCATCCATCCACAGGGGCGTATCGCTCCGGCCTATGGCTTTTTAAGCGTCGGTCTTCGATGTCCATTGGGGTAGTCGAGTCCGCTTTCCATCACATGCACACGAACACGCATACGCACAATCCTCTTTCTCGTTGTGTATACGGGGGTGCGGGGGTACGAGCTTTACTCGGCTGTTGGGATCCGTTAGGCTACGGAGTTTGAGGGTAAGAACGGTATGACAAGCATTTGATGAGGGGACCAACGCCGCCCACTGAAATCCCAAGCGGTTCTCATCCTCATTCTCGGAAATTATTCTATGCCATTAGATGTTGCCAGACGCGTTCTCGTGTTTAACGCGCGAAATGTCAAAACCATTTTCCGTCACAAGGAAGACACTTTACACTTGCTGCGTAAAGCGTTTTAATCTTTACGTTGATAAAATGTTCGTGCGATTACAATCGCACGCGTTGAAAATTATTCTGCAATGTAAAAAAAGTGAGCATTGTATAATAAACGCTGATTTATTATTGCGTTTTATTTTTAATCGCTTGTTTAATTATAGAAGTTTATTGAAACTTTGTGGAAATTACTCTGAATTTATAAAAGAATTAATTATTATATATAAAACAAACGTCGGTCATTCTTATTTGAGAACAATCAAAGATTCGGCGATAGGAAGATATAGGGGAGGAACAGCGATCGATAGTGAATCAACTCTCGAAGGTGTGTTATCGTAACGCGACCGGCGCGTCCAAGGTGGCCGCGTTATCGTCGCCGGGATTTTTTTTATTGCTCGGCTTTTATTGTTTTCCCGCACGAGAGAGCGGAGGTGGGCGGGCGGTTGGAATGTGTCTTTGGTCTCCAAGAGCAAGATTGATCACCACTGCCAACTGTGTCGGAGATGGTCGCAACACTCTTGCCACATACCCGGGAGGGAGGAAGGGGGAGGGAGTCAGCGAGTGTCCCCAGCACGAGTGGCTCTCAGATACTACTCTTCTCTCTTTCTCTCCCTCCAACCATCGGAGCGTCAGTTTGTCGACGTGCCTCCTACTCGAGGTTGGGAAACCCTGGCGGGATCTTGTTCAACATTTACATTTACATTTACATGTCGAACGGGGATCGACCCTCGGCCAGCCTCGTTAAAGGACGAGCGAGCTAGAGCGAGGAGGTGGGGTAGGAGAAGGAAAAAGAGAGAGAGAGAGAGAGGCATCTGGGACGAAGGGCACCAGAGATACATAGACGCGCTGAATGACTATCACTGCTGTCGATTCGTCGTATATCGCGAATCATGCCGATCGATCGAAAGAACGACCGAACGCTGTATATCGGAATGCTAGCGGCTGCCTCATAGCGGTTTCAATTAGCCGGAAATTTCGTTAGCTGCTTATTCGATCAGGTAGTTGCTGTAGGGTGAACGGTCAATCGGTAATTAACCGCTCGAATCGCAAACTTTGACTTTATACATTGTAATATCGAACGAGCATATTATCAGCACACATGGCTATATCGCACCCGATCGCACCTATGAGATGAGACAAATGATCAAAAGAAGTGTGTAAAATGATTTCGCTACGCAAATATTGCTTTGCATCATTTTAAAAGAGAAGAAAAATTTTAATTTCAGAGAAATTAAAGAAATGTGTGTGTGTGTGTGTCACTGTGTGTCACATTACCGATTAATCAAGTTAACTCGAAAAATTGTTCTGAAGTCAGATACAAATTAATATGTCGTATTTGCGTGTTTAATCAATTCCACGATGACATTGATTGAACGTTTATGAGGAAAAAGATCGCGCTCTCGTTTCTCGTAACGAGCGTGTCCGGGGAAAACGCTCGCCTTGATCGATAAGCGAAATCCTTTGAGATTCCTCCTGCCTTCGCCTTGATCGCGATTCCTCGATTCCTCGAGGAAATAGCGACAGCGGTAGAAACGACTGTACCTTTATTATCGATTTGCACAGGTATACATGCACTTTCTGAGTCTCGAGAGTTGTGTATGTGCAAACTTAACTTGAATCCGTACTTTAAGGAAGGATTCGCTCCCAGTTAAGTCGTTCTTTTTCCGCGTTAACGAAAACTTCCGAGTATATTCATCCAAAAACTTCGAACGGGATTATTCGTTCTTTCTTCTCATTAAACTAACGGTAGATAATCAAACTGCGTATCCATTCGATGTTTCGCTCTCCTCCGGTTTCTCGCCGTCGCGATTCTATTTGGGGAAAGTTAGTACATTGAAACTCGGATATCTCCTCGACTTCGCAAAGTTGAATTTTTCGCGTACGTTATCGCCGCGCGGGCGGAGCGAGCGATCATTTCCGAGCGAAGCTTTGAGAAAACGAACAGGTGTATCACGTCTCGCTGCTCTCACATGGATAAAACGATTATCGTTCTCACGACGGCGGCGTATAAGACCGGGCAGAGGAAAGGTTGCGATGCGTGAGAGCTGGCTGGCGGGCGAGCCAAGCTACCCCCTCTCGGTGGCGGTCTCGAAGGCACGAAGGGCCATACGAGGGATGCGCGCGCGCGCGCGCGGCCGAGAGAAGGAGAAAAAGGCCGACTTCCTTGTAGACTATAAACGGTTCACCCCTCGCGTGACGAAGGCATTTACCGAAGGCGATATCGTCCACGTGGTGGAAGACGATCGAAGCCACTCTCTCGTCGCTCCTGCTGGTACAAGCGAGTTTTTAACCACCCCGTTAGATGGCCACTCCGAGGATCACCGAGAATCTCGCTATCCCCTATATACAGCGGAATTTCGCCCCGCCAATTTCTCTCTCCCCCGTGTATTTTACGTCACTAAAAGTCCGCGAATGAAGCGACAATTTTATTGCCCGGGGCGTTTTTCACTCCCGAGTGAGAATCCTCCATGCACGGATGATCGATCGCGACCTCGCGATGAACAAGCAAGAATTCTGTCTTCCGGACAATGCTCGAGTCGATTTTGGGTAAATTACGTTTCTATAAATATTCCGTATTGCGTTACCAAATATTCCGTTGGAATTCATCGCGCCCCGGAGCCTCATGAATTATTTAACCGGCGATATACCCCCCTCTCCTCTCAACATCGAGAAGACGGTAGAACTCCGGGATCGCCGAGGATTTCCCGAGAAAGCCGCGACTTTTGGCACCAATTTCTCCCCCGTTATATCATCTTTCCGCCTCTCTACCCTCTCTCTCTCTCTCTCTCTCTCTATATATATATATATATATATATATATATATATATATTTATCTATCTCCGTCTTTGTCTTCTTTACTTAAGCGCTGACAAGTGCTCTCTCGCGGAGGGGACGAGTCTCGTTTAGCGGCGCGCAGGTTCAGGAGGGGGGGGGGAGAAGCAAAAACCCTCAGGGGTAACGTCGATTGTGTCATACAATGGCACGTGTATTTGAAATACGCGCGAAATGCGCACCTGTGCAGACGCACACACGTACCTACAACGTTGGCACCGAAAACGACACATATCCCTCGCGTGGATCACGCGTTTCGGAGCGTCTGAGGCATGAGATTGCTCGAGATCCTCTCCTCCGCCGACCCATTCTGCCGGCTTATGCGTCGTCTAACCTATAATATAGTCATAGCGATATATATACATCTTAGCCTATAATACAATCATAACGATATATACGGGCCAGGGGGACCCGTAATGCCCGACTCGGCGTGCACGTTCACGCGAATCCGCGCGCGTGATGTACGTGCCCCGGTCCGCCGCGCCGCCCCGTGTTGCAACACGGACGTGAGATTGCGCGGCGGGATGAGAAGCGAAGTTACGTTGCACGAAGTGTCCCAGAACTGTCGAAATGTTCCCTCGACCGGGATCGCTACAAACCAAATTAAGTGAAAGACCCTCTGGTCCAAATTTCGAATCGATTTTCCTGCAACGAAGATTTAATCTGTCACGTTTCTCATTTTTTTTTACGCTAGAACAACCAACGTTATTTTGATACAGGTAGACACATCTTGTGTATAGAATTATGGAACTTCAAAATTAGAATGATTGATGGAAAATAAATTGGCGTATATCATGTTTTTATTGCGACAAAAATCAACATAAGTTTCAACAAAAGCACGTTAATAATTTCTGCAATTTAAAATAGAAAATTGAAATCTGTCATTTTGACGGGGTCGGTTGTTCTAATATTAAGCTTCGCTATATTGAACATAAAAATTTATTCAAGAATAACGAATATAGAAAGCGCGTTAAATATATTGTGCAGAAATCTTGTTTTTCTTGGATGAAAATACACTAAACGCTAAATTTTATTTAAATTTAAGATTATTTTCTATGATCGAGATATTTTTTTTTACAACGCTGATGATCGACCCAATTAATACGAGCGGTTGTATTGCCGATAACGATGTGGGAAGATATTATTAGGACAAGCTCATTCCTCATTCCTTCGAATAAGTTAACCATCGTGGCGGAGGATCTGCGTTATTCAAAGCGCACGCTTCCGCGCGCGCCAAGAATTTCACCACGTGCTCTTTCTCGGCGCCCCTACCGATCCCGCACACACACACACACACATATGTCCCTTCTATTAGTTCACCCCAACGGTACGTGCTCACCCCTTTCTGGGACGAAGGGCATTTGTTAGCGCACTCGCTGCGCGCCGACGTTGATCGAGCACGCGTACGCCCTTAACGCGTTCCAAAATCTTTACCATCCTAAAGGGATTTTACGCGAATCATACAAATCGTCTACACGAAAACTCTGGAATACGCGGAATAATTTCATCGATTGATCATTTATTCGAGTAGAACGGCCTTCGATCGTCGAACGGATGCCATTGTCCGAATCTGGGGCGTTTAAATTCAAATAAAAGTAATACGAATGGAGCTCCGAAAACTTGATGTGTGCGCTTGTTCCGCAAATATCGACGCTCTTTTATAATTATTTCATATATACATTGCATTGTTGATTGGCGATAGGCAAGAATTAAATTTCTGCAATCATAAATTTACAATATTAAGGGGCAATATTGGCAGGCAATGCGAATAACAATAATAATAATTATTATTAAGCATTATTTGTTAGGCGCTCGAAGAAAAAAGCTTTCAAGCGTAGCAATATGCGTATTACATTTAAAGATAAATATATACAAAATGATTCAATTATAATATAAATGTAAATAGCGCAAACGAATGTACAAAAGGCATGTTTGAAGCAAACTTACTTAGCGACGTGAAAATATACGTGAAAATATCTGTATTTCCAAGTTGGAATAATTATAATAAGTAATAACAAAAAAGTGTATGGTGCCTGTCGAAAATTTGACCTGTGTATAAATATGAGAGGATAAGAAAGAAGAGAACAAATATTAGATAGACAGATGTCAATCAATCTTTTAAGCTATAGAGCAGTATAATTAATTGTTATAATCAATACGTATTATAAAAGTATATTTCTCCGAAGCAATAATTAAAGCTCATTAGTTTTTTTTTTATTTGCTATCGCGACGAAGCTAAAGTATCGATATTAAAAATATTCTTTCTCCGCACCCAGGGGCTAAATACAATGTTGTCAGAGTATCCTAAGCGTCTACACTACCGTCGCGAGTCGCGCATAATCCGGTTAGTGCGCGCAGGATCGTTCGCAAGAGGATAGTGATTCTATTAATTAACAATGGCGATTAACGAAATGAGCACCGCTCACACCGGCAATGATATCGAACACGCTCCCGGTCGTTCCATTCCACCGATTAACTGTGATTTCTGCGCAGAGATTTCGGATCTAATTTATCGAGGTGAGATTAGGGACATGTTTTTCTAGCCGATTGCCTTGGTCTAAGTCGAAATTGACCTTAAAGTTTTAGGGGCGTTAGTCGTTCCTTTCCTAACGTTTCAAAATTACACGTTTACACGATACTCGACGATCATTCTCGCGCGAGAGAGTATCTCAAAGTAACCAACCGAGATTTAATTATGTTATAACAGAGGCGGCACGGACATATGAAATAATTACGCCGCTTCGCTCTCTCGCAAAGGCAAACGGTCTTGCTTCTCGCTGCGAAAAACTTGTTTGCCGTTAGGACGCGAGGTAGTCGTCTCGAGCTCTCTTCGCCAAACGATCGCCCCGCGTTTCTTTTCTCCCCCCTTTCCGCCCGCGGATACGATATCCACTTTTTGTGCCGTAACGAGCGATTACTTCTCGCTCATCTTTCCCCCGCGTTCCTCCGCTTCTCCAGCCTCCCGCTGCTTTTTAATAGCCGTTCACGCGCGTAATCGGCAGATCCGCGTACCCGCGCGTTCCCCGATGATGATGCCCGACCTCGTTATTTGCGCAGGATGCATTGTCGCGCGTGCGAGTGTGTAAGTATAGTGCACGCCTTGTCGTTCCAGTGCACAAGTTTCGTCGGACGCTGGCACGTTGTCCGACGCGCGCGCATGGAACCGGCGCGCGGCGCGCCGATGTTTATTCAACTGCAGCTGCATCAGCGAAGCCGGCGCGGGCGCGGACGTCTAACTTCGAGTTGCATCGCCCGGCGCGTTATTTCCATTAGCGGTAGAAGTAGATCTATGCGCGAAGAGCGTTCGAGACAGTTATCCTAGTATGCTAAAGTTGCAAATAATCTTCAAACAATTATATAGAATATCTAATTGCAAATCGATATAAATATCAGACGAAAAAAGAAATACGTAGAGTAAAATATTTCTGTGCGGTAAGAAATGATTTTTGAATAATAGAAGAGATGAATTGTGTATACGAAACACGAGGTGGGTATCAAAGAGACTTTTTAAAGAAAAGCGAAACCCAAATCACACACGCGATGTTGCAGACATTGCGGTAAACATTACAGTAAAACAGAATGTGTAAAAAGGCCGCGCGTTCTTGTTTTCGATGTATTTAAGTACCGCCGGCGAGGAGAGAGAGAGAGAGAGAGAGAGAAAGAGAGAGAAGGACGATTTATATCCGATGTGTGTCCGCTTCTCGTGGAAGCGTGCAAGATACCTTAAGAGGCTCCCGCTTACGTCACCCGATCTTTGGGCCTCGTACCCGGGGCTCTCCAAAGACCTATTACCTTATTTACGATTCGCACGGCCATTATCTCCTGGCAACAAAGTGAACCAGCCGGTTTTTCGATACTATCCCGCGTGTGTATATACCCGCCGGTGTGAAAGAAAAAGGGGAACCCCTTTTCGCGGACGAGAAACGAGCACAAAAGACACGCACAACACAGCCGTGGCGCAGTTTTGCGGTCGTGGCCGCGTCGCCGAGAACGGAGGAGGACTTTTGTCTTCGTTTCTTAATAACGCGCGCATCCACACGGAGACACCGCGTGGGGCGACCCTGGCAGAGCTAAAAGTGCTCACGCCACACTCCGCGATATTATCAAATTATGGATACGTTAGGAACAAAGATGTCGGGAGCACGGTTTATTTCTGTGAAATTTTCTAACTAATTTCATCCGCGATATTACTGCTATAGGTGCGAAAATAATATATTTCAAAATAATATACGCGTTTTATAAATAAATTAAATAAATCGAGTAAAGATTTTCGCGGCGCTAACTTCGACGAAAATATTAGGACGTTGGTATAAAAGTAGCAATTTCGATAAATATAAGTATACCGTCGGGGAATAATGACCTGGTCGACAGGCAGGTCTCTAAT
This sequence comes from Temnothorax americanus, assembly GCF_048541705.1. NCBI lineage: Eukaryota > Metazoa > Arthropoda > Insecta > Hymenoptera > Formicidae > Temnothorax > Temnothorax americanus. The sequence goes on from NW_027509253.1 coordinate 2,405,549, forward strand.
TTTGGAGAGTATATACGATTTAAGTTTCCGTTCAGTATTTATAAATCGGCATTTACGTCAGACGTGTGCTACCGTACAACGGTAATCGATCTTCTTTGCTATTTTAAAATCTCTTTATGCAATTACGTATTTCGTCTCATCTTATTTCCACGTTCTTCGAAAAACACGAGTACAGTGGGGCGAGCGGAAAAAAAGAACATCTATTAATTTCTCACGTTGAAAAAAATTCTAATAAACGTAGTCGAAAAGATAGCTTTTATCGAAAACTCTACTGTAAAGTCGCAGTCGCAAATTTTTGCGATGACCGAAATGGAGAGAATATTTGCGCGCGAACGAATGCTGATGTTTGCCAAATCGCAGAGAGGTATAGGTATGTACGTTAATTTCGGCCGCGATGGCTCGTGGTGGACCGTCGCTGTTATGAGAGCGTCGCTGTAAAGAGAGACGGGGAAAGAGAGATAGTTTCGATGAAAACGAATTTGTCGTTGGCCGCGATGCAACACGATGCGTCGCGCCGCGGCGCAACAACCTGTTCGATGACTTTTCCGTTTGATGATTGCAACAAGTGAGGCCCACCGCCGCCGCCGCCGTGCGCTCTCTCCCGCGCTCTCCCAAACCATTTTACCACCGACAGCCACTCCCCGTTTCGCATTCAACAAGTGGCCAAATCATTCAGCGCGGGGCCGCGATCTCTCGAAAAATCGGAATTTTTGCGCGCGCACTGGTCGTCTGGCCAGTCATCGACCGGATCTATCAAAAAATGAGATAGAGTTCCTCGCGACGTGGCGGCGACGTGGCGCGTCGCCGAGAGACGCTAAAGTCGAGTGTGCCGAGTGGTATCATTAACGTTGCCGTTGAGATTGCAATTCTATATAGCTTATTTTTGCAGTAGCCAATTTCTATTTTTGTAAAAATCCACACATATACGTGCCCCCCCCTCCCCTCAGGCGGCGTAATAATAGTATTCGGGCGGTTCGCTCTTAAGAGGTGTGTGCGCGAGGCGCATCCTTTCGAAATTCGATTGACGCCCTTTCGCCGCAACGTAATCATTACTGTCATCGGAAAGCGCCGATCTTTTCCTCCGTAATTTCAGCCGGCGCGCCAAGTGCCATTGGTGGTGTGTGTATGTACTCGACGTTCTCTCTTTCTCTCTTTCGCTCTCCCTCTCTTTCTCTCTCTTTCTCTCCTACTAAAGAGGAACCCGTGGTGGTGGACTCGAACGAACCTCGTGGTATCTGGTGGAATGGGTCTCATTAAGGATGCCTTCACAGCCCTTCATCCTTGGCTCTTCAGGCCCGCGCTTTCGTCCCTTCATCTCTTCCCTCTCTTTCCCGCCTTCTCCAGCCTTCTCTCGCCCCCGCTTCGAGATGCTCGTCTTTTATACCTGGCTGCCCCCCTGCTCGCATTTCTGGGCTTGGTCCCGTGTGTTTGCGTGCGCCTTATATGTGCCCGAAGGCCATTCGACGCCTGCTGGTTCCTTGTCATCTTCGACTTTAAGCACGTCGTGACTTAATGTGTTTCCAAAGGTATCCGCGTGCTTTTTGGCCAACGGTCTACCACAGATATTGAGATATTTCTATAATGCCGCAGGTAGAATTTACAACTTTGCAACATTAACGAATAATGTCTTAAAAACTGAAGAAATAATCGAGAGATTGAGACCGCATGCTATTATCGGTAATCTACAATAATAACGATTATTTTTTTTAGACAATTATAATCATATTAGGGTGTACATACATTTCGAAAAGAAAATTACATGGTTAGACTATACTTATAATATATACTAATATGTGGAATACCAAGCAAGCAAAGAATACAGTGCAGGCTGAAGTGGATTTTCAAAAATAACGCGTGCAAGGTAGCTTTTTTTTTCAGTAAAGATTGCGATTTTAAATAACGAGCGTTTTCCCGTGCTCCAATAATGAGCCAGCTGTCCGCAGATACGGTTGGTTCATTTATTCGTATTAACAGCCAGGGATATCCGCACGTGGATGGCTGACTGGCCCCGGAGCTAAAAAGATTAAACACAATGCCACAAAGTGACGGCAGGCTGCTTGTCGCGGATGCGGCTTATTCGTCGCGATCGTGTTCCGCGCACGGTTTTAACGCCCACGTGCGCGCGTATCCTCTATCGCGTCCGCATTGTCGTGTATACATAGCTAATTGAATCCCTTCGTTTCGCCAATTCCTTTTTCTCCTTGCAGGGTGGCGGCGGTAGCGGCGGGGCTGCTGGCGGGCTGAAATTCACGGTGGCGGACACTTGCGAGAGGATCAAAGAGGAATTCAATTTCATCCAGCAGCAGTACCACTCGTGAGTATATATCTCTCTTTCTTTCCTCGCTTATTTTCCTTTTGGTCTTTTCGTCTTTGCCATTCGCCCCCGTTTCTCGGGCGTTTATATTTTCCTTTGGTCTCTCTCTCTCTTTCTCTCTTTTCTGTTTGCCGTGTTTCCTCGAATTTTCACGATTATTCAAGACGACGAGTTTTCCTCTGCATTTTTCCTCGTTCCCTCGCCGCGACTTTCGACGGTGCTTTCGATTATCGATTCGCATTATTCGATGCATTTTATTCTTACTTCAAAGGACGGGATTTTGTTGTACATTTTTTTATTCAATAGTATTAGTATACGTGTGTATATTACTTTTGTAAAGTAATGAAAATTTATCTTATTCTATCTAATCGTTTTTGATTTTTTTTTTATATTTCAGATTGAAGCTTGAGTGCGAAAAGTTAGCTAGCGAGAAGACCGAGATGCAGAGGCACTACGTTATGGTAAGGCACTTTGTAAGTTTCTTTTTGTGTCTTTCCTCTCTTCGATCGAGTCTCGTTACCTCTTTCGTTTCGCAAGTCGAGAGCGGTCCAAACCGAGAACAACTCCGACAACAATTTAGTTCCTTAATCGTGAAAATGTCGGCGATACTCGCAGCTATGCTTCTCAAGGTTCGATAATCCTTTTATGCGCGAAATGCAACAACAAGCAAACAAGCTTCGGTATAGAATATCGTAAGAAACTTTATACCAAAAGTAAGGGAAAGAGTATCATTGCTTTCCTCCGAGTTTCGGCGGAATATTTAATCCGACGTTTCCCACAACTTGTGCGAAATGCATAGGGTCCTTAAAAATAAAAAAGGAAAATCGATTATCGGTTTCGCGTGTGCATCGCGAGGATGCTCTTCGAGGATGCTCTCTCGACTTGCATTCGTATTGGCACGCGAGAACACACGCTAGGCACGCGGTATTTATCGATAACGCGAGCCTGAAAGAACAGGACATTACGTAAATGAAGGAACAGCGTAAGCCGTTCGTTCGGGGAAAAATGATTGATATTATTTTCGCTTCATATTGCTGACGGCCCCCACTTTAGTTTTATCAGCGCGAAGGCAATTAGTCCAGCCAACCGTACTAATCGTATCGTCGTCGCTAAGGAGCTTACTTGGACTTAGCTATATCAAAGTGCTGTAGTACTAACATGGTCCAAAATATTCGCCGCGAGTACTTCTCTCGTTGCTCTCGTGTTCTTTGCTTCGAGACAAGCTGGATATTATTATTGTCATTTCTACGATAAGTTTTTTTCCTTTGCAAGACTATAAACTTGCGTATAAAGTTATCTAAAGTTGAGACAATTATAATTTGTTTGGGAATTGCGGCATACATTTAAATTTCTGTTTCTTATTTATATTTGAATTATTATTGCTAAGATAACGGTACGTCCATTATTTGACATTTCGAGTAACGGTAATTACTTGAAATTGGATTGTGGCGTATACTGAGAATTTGGTCCCAGGTCTCATTTCAAAGGCGATATACCATACGTGACGCGTTGATACCGGAAATTGAATGAAATATTGGCTCGTCCGTGTCATCGTGAATAGCCGCTGCAAAAAGTCACGCATCGCATCGGAATCAAGTGCCTTCTTAGAATTCGCGTATAAAACGTTTAAAGCACAGCGTGTGAAATAAGTTTTAATTTGTAACTTTTTTTTTAACCTTCATTGTAAAGATATCGTAGACGTCATTTTTGAAAAGTTGGTATGAAAAGTTCCGAGTATACCGCATATATAGCGCTACTTGTCTCCCACAGCAAATCAAATTCGCGAGTTCCGGCGACTAGACTGAAAATAAAAATAAAAATTAAGCAGGATTGGGACAAAATCTTTTGTCCCGATACAAATTCAGCGTTGCACGAGAATGCGCTCTCGCAGGGGCACCGGGCTTATGCGTTTCTGCAAACCGCTTTCGAGATACGAAAGCGAACAGCGCGGATTGGAGGGTCAATAACCCCGTTATGTTCGATAGACGCAAATTTCAGCGGAGCTAAAGGCACATTCCTAATGTTTATATTCGATCGCTTTTTAGAATTCTAGTATTGTTCGTTAGAGATTGGAAACTGAAACCAATATAATTTCAATAAGTCTAATGCTCATATCATTATCCGCATTTATCACGCTTGTACATATAAAGATGCCAAGTATATATGAATCCAGATTGCGTAAAAAGAAACCACGAAATTTTGCAAAGATTATTCTGGTAATCGTTAGTTTATTTTAGTTAATATTTCATACTTGGCAGAATATTTAATTTTGGTTTGTTCTTAACATTAAATAACCGCGGAAATACATCGTTGTAATTTTTGAAACGTTCCACTCCTATCCGTTAATTCTCCGAGGTAAGTTCAAACGGAGTACTTCAATACAGGTAGCTCGGATTTGCGCGCTTAATGCATTCCTGAGAAATATGCAAATTCAAATTCGCGCGAACGCGAAAGGCCGATGGTGTTTTACACGCGAAAATTGCGCTCGTTTTACGCGAGCTCCGAGACTTAAGAAGTGCCCCGGAAGAAAATCAACCGCGTTCGGCAGATCGATGTCCTCACCGTGATCCGCCGGGATTCATGGATTCCGAGGTCCTACGCCACTGTCTGCTGTACGGCCGATCGTAATTGTCGCGAACTATACTGTCCCTGTAAACTGCTACACCGATGTGACACCGTGCAAGCAACCAAGCAGCAAGCTGGGCCGAGTGGAAGGGAGTCGGGGGTGCTAGAGGGAGTGGATAAGGGAGGGTCGGAGGTGACAGAGGGGTTGATGGGGGGTTGGGAGTTGAGCCGGTAATCGATATCTCCAAAGTAAACGAAGAGAGAGATAGAGAAGGGGGTGGCAACAGGAGGTGGAGGAGCAGTTGGACGGGGGCCCGACGGGAGGGGGGGGAGCGGGGAGGGGAAGGGATGAAGTGATAGAAGTAGCGAGGAAGAGAGAAGCAAGGCTCGTCGAGGGAAAAGGGAGCGAGGAAGAGAGATGGATAGACGAGAGAAAGAGGGGGCGAATTACAAAGACAGAGAGAGAAATTGATGTCGAGGGTTTGTCAACCACTGACAAGTATTATATACGTGCAAGCCGGAGACGCGCGCCGACGAGGGCGTGGGAGCGTTGGTGTGCGCGCGGCACACAGCATACGTATACACCAACGCCGCGCCAGCCGTGTCTCTGATATTCTAATTCCACCCTCGTGTATTTCGACCGCCTCTTCTAACCATCTCTTCCCGCCGCGCCGTCGTCGCCACCACCGCCACCGCCGCCACGCGCGCGCAACTTCATCCTTCGCGATTTTCATTAGGGTAACGCGCCGCGTAAATCCGCGCGCTGTTTCAATTTTTGCCTCCTTCCACCCCACGACTTACCCTTCCCTTCCCTCCCTCTCGTTCGCTTCACTCTTTTGTCCTCTCCGTCTTACGGATCATCGCCTTTCTACGTCGTTATGCGATATCTTTCTCTTCTCTCGTCGAGAGATACCGCCAATCATGTTACGCTCCCACGAACTTGATTGATATACCTGTACTTGATTTATTTCTAGATGTTTAGATTGTAGATGCATTTTGGATTGAATGAATTCAGTTTACGTTTGCATCGATCTTAGAATTTCTGCAGGTGATTCTTCTTTTCATTTTCTTTAGTTACTTTTAGCATATTAAAAGGAAAAGCATGTAGAATACTCGTAAATTGAGACCGCACTACGGGTTTACAAAAACTCTATTTTTATCTTTATACTATTTGATTTTCCTCTGTTCACGTTTTATATTTTCACTCTGCAGATTTGAGGAATATATTTTCGGGAAATGACATTTTATCTTGAAAAATACGCAATAGAGAGACTGATTCGACTTAACTTTTTCTCACGAAAACATTCTCGTTTCAACTTTTATAATATATTTGTTTGTTAATTTATACATTACAAAATTTTCCTTTTTTTGTCTGTAAAAATTAGAAATGAGAAAAATTTTGGGTCATTGTGAAAAGTTTCTGTTCGATCGCAACGAAAATAACCAATGCTCGCAAACAATCTGACATGCTCCAATTATCACGTGTGAATCTTTGTCCGTATTTTTTGAATTGCTAATCATCTTCCGTTCGATCGCTTGCAGTAGTTTTTATCGCGACAGGTGCGACGCACATCTTCGGTGAACTAATTCTTCGGAATGTAGCTTTGAACGAAGCCCCCCTCGATGAACGCCCTCAACTCCTATGTTTTGAAGGAGGAGGGGAGGCTAGCGTCGTTACGTATCGTCAAAAACAGACGGAGCATAAGCGGAAAGCTCCGAATCCCCGGGCCGTCAGAAAATTAATTTGATTTCCGATACGCGAATGTAATGATCGAGCGAGCGAGGGGAAAAAGAGAAAGAAAATTCGATGGTATGGGTGAGGGACAAAAAAAATCGGGGGAATAGAACGAAAAAAACCTTATCGAAAACGGGCCCGAGGTCGTTGCGCATCTCCGACCTGCCCGCGAACGAGAAGACTTTCCAATTATCTATGTTTTTTCTCCGCCGCGTTTTTTCGCGTTGCAACAAATTAAACGTAACCCACATCCCTGGGGCACGCTTCTCGATTACTCTTTGTTTTCCTCCTGTTTCCACGGTTCGCCGTTTGCTTTCCACCCCTCGACTATGCCGCGCGCGCGCGGGCGCATACCTGGCAGATTGCATTTCTATCCTCCTGCGTTACGTTGTGTCCATCTCTCGAAAAAAAATTTTTTTCCATCAACACTAGCGAAATTTTGCCCCGTCACACTTCGACTGTGACGGGTGTTCGGTCGGCGATCCTTCCTTTATACGTAGAAAATATCTTTACACACACAACGCGGGTTTTAGTTAAAATATATATTTGCATTGCCATCTTTCTGCGTTACGTTATTAGTTACGTACTATGTATCGTGAATTTTCTTCTACACGTTATATTTTAGATTAGTATCAACTTACTAATTCTTGAATAAGTTAATATTATTTTACAAGTACCAAATATAAATTTGTGCAAATTTATATTGTAAAAAAATATTTTTATTACAACTTGTTATATTGTAGTCATCGAAAATTGAAAAAAATCTTTATTGTGATATAGTCTTCTTTATCTTAATAATTTACGGGTTTTTTTTTCAAAAATATGAAATGCAGAATACCGCGGCGGGGAAAATTTCGCGCCGCGCTTTGCGGATGCATCAGTTCGCACCTCGAAACGGCTTATTAATTATCCGTTAATTATCCGCGGGCGTAACGTGTAAATTTCCGCGAGGTGAGTCAAGAGAGTGGATGCGAGCGAAAAAGGAAAATGGAGATAGGGAGAGAGACGAGAGAACGATAGACTGAATCGAAGTGCGGTGCAACTGGAAAGGAGAGCGCGAAGAGAGGGAAGAGAGAAAAGGGAAGACGGGAGAAAGAGAGAGAGAGATAGAAGGGACGAAACGAGGGAAAATGTCGAGAGAGCGACAAACGAGGTCGTCCAATCATCCTATATCAAAGGCTCGCTACTAAAAGATCCATATCGAGTAATCGGAGGGGGCGAAATTATCGGTACAACTCTTATTATTGGGTTCCCCACAGGCACGTGAAAATAGAAAATGAGAGACGGCAGATGAGATCGATATTTATTCTCTTTTCCTTTCTCTTTCTCTCTCTCTCTCTCTCTGCCATCGTCGAGAGAGAATTTTCTCGTTATTTGATTACCGACTTACGTCGATATCTTGCCTCCGGCCATCCAAATGGAACTTCACAATGCGCGCAAAGCATCCGCGACGCGAGGTAAACGTTGACAAATCGCGTGACAGATTGCAAAGCGAGCTTTCTTACTCCACGTACGGTCACGCAAAAGCGATCCAGAGAGAGAGAGAGAGAGAGAGAGAGAGAGAGAGAGAGAGAGAGAGAGAGAGAGAGAGAGAGAGAGAGAGAGAGAGAGAGAGAGAGAGGAGGAAGATAGCGCGCGAGGAGAAGCGATAAAGAATAGAGAAACACACAGAGAATGAACAATACGTGGGGGGGGGGGGTGAGGTCCCTCATTGTACGTGCTAGTCTAACGGATAAATTATGATCGCTCTTTACCTAGCGTGGCGATAATCGCAGCGCGCACTTTTTCGTAGTCCGCGAGAGCTTCGAGGAAATATATTATCGAGTCTCTGTGCTTGTCGCGCGATAAGATCGCCGAGCCCGAATCAACATGCACCGCCGTAGGACAAAGCGCGCCGGGATCGTTGCGCGAAAGGAGGAAGGCTCCGCGCGCGTGCCTTGCTCCAAGTTCGCCAGGCGTAAGTAGTTATCGACTGCATTATTAAGTCGGTATATTTCCGTGGCCGATGCTATCGATCTCCGAGCCCGAGTATATATCTCCCAGCCTGGCCTGACGTGTGTATTGCACTTTCCCTCTCTCTCTCTCTCTTTGCCCTGTTCTTTCCAGCTTTCTCTCTCTCTCTCTCTATCTTTCTCTCGGCAAACCGCCGCGCCGCCCCCGAAGCCGTTCGTTTCCGAACGAGAGCGGCTAAAGGCGGACACGCGCGGCGCTAAGCGACAGCCACTAGCCAATTTACGATCGCGCAAGCGCATCCACCGGACTGCATCCTACGCTCGGATGCAGTTTATCGAGACGCATGTACGCGCTGGATCGAACGGCTACTACTACCTACTGCGGGCCCCCTTTGGTCTGACCCTCGCCCGCAAAAATTCGTCCACGAGAATGCCGACGGCTGATCCATCATCGATCGCTTCCAGCGATTCGATACGTCTCGAGAATTCCGCACTTCGATGTACATACGTTCTATTTTAAGTTCGGAGAAAATGCGGAAAAACCCCACGGCTTTTAGCATCACTAAACAGGAATGTATAAAAAATAAATGTCACGATTATAAAATACGATCATAAAGTTGAGATAATGTTACAAACGTAACTATTTTTATTTACATTTAAGCCTATAAGACAGCGACTGAAAAAAACTCGTGCGAATAATGCATTTCTGAACGAACGTTTGATACTTGAATTGCAGCTAGCCAATTTATGATTATGCTCGCATGCATAAGAATCATAGCAGTCGTCAATCTAGTTCGAATGTGGTTTTATGATTGCGAACTTTGAAACGCAATGATTTTCCAGTACAGTTCTCTCATATTTATGACTGCGTGCCGTTTGATATTTTAACCGTATATTATGTACTTCGTATTCCTGAAAAATTTACTTTATGCAAACTGAAAGCTACGTCTTTCTTGTTACAGTATTACGAGATGTCGTACGGCCTCAACGTTGAAATGCACAAACAGGTAAGGTTTTACCATTCTAGTACCTTTTTTTTCGAAGTAATGATTAATCCAGCGATTTAAACGAAATCGTTTAGTATTACTGTTCTGCAATCAAAAATTTACTAAATTAGATAAAATAATGTTGTATATAAGGTATCGATAATCGATAGCTAAAATATTTAAAACAGGTGGAGATTATTCCTCTTCGAATATATTCTTAGAATGTATTCCGTGCGTACTTGTATTATACTGTTCAAACATTGCAACAGTTAGATCGTAAGATCAGACAATGTAATCTTTAACCAGCGCGGCGTTGCGCGAAGTTAATCAAGATCACGTTTAACTCGGATACCAAGTATCCGAGTGGCTCTTCGTTAATTGAGCCCGGGGTCAGTGAATCGTCGGAATCGGCCGCGGCCGCAAATGTGGGGTGCGGGCGGCGCGCGCGTTTAGGCCGGGAAATCGTGTAATTTCGGCTAATCAGGGGAAACACAGCGGCGGGGCAGTCCCCTCTGTCAGCAATTTTCTTAAAAGCGGCCACGGGTAGCCCCTCGTCGCCACGCGGTCATGCTCAAAAGTGGGGCTCCCCGAACTCCAAACAACCCTCCCGCCGTCCCGGTACAACGAGCTGATATTCATTAGCATTAGCGGCCGATCATTTCTCACCCTCGTACCTCGAGGCGGCACTTAATGGGCCGAGGCGCGGGGAACTACGTTCTCTCGGGTAGTTTATAAGGCGTAACATGGCGCCAGAATCACCGCGGAATTGTTTTCGGCGAATAATGTGCGAAAAATCAATGGCATCTTTTTTTTTTTTTTTTAAGAAAAACATGGTGCTATTTTAATCGGTCTTGCTACCCGAACTATAAGAATTGTCTTTTAAAATTAGAATAACGTTATCGAACTTGATTTATTAACAACGGAAATTGGAATCGTCTGTGTGTCAAATTCAATTAGCTAAAGGTTTTGTTTGATTAAGTTCAAGATTAAGTTGCTTATCTTGGAAAGATAATGTATTGAATAATTAAATAAAACTGAATTCTTTATCACGTAGACTACTAACGTAAACTCGTTAAATTGTATATATTGAGGAATCTGAAAAAATACATTCTTCGATATATATTACTTTTTCTCTAAAGAGCGCGATAAAACTTTTGAAAGATCCGCTTCGCGTTCGTAATTTGTAAATTTGTCGGATAATAATATACACCGGATATTAATAAAAATTGGAAAAGTAAGATCGCTCGGGTTCGCTGGGAAATCAAGTCAGGACATCGCGGCTGCACAAATTGCAGCGGAGATAATGTAACATGGCGAACTCGCTTCTCTGACACTAATTGGAAGAGAAATGAAAAGTTATCGGTTCTTGGTGGCTCTCTAATTAACCGTGATAATATCGCGCCGATGCCATGCGCTGGTACACGCGCGATTAAATCTCTTTTGCCAGCTTATTCACATTAATTGCCATCTTCCAAGCGCATTAGACGATGATTTTGCGATGCACAAAATCAGATAGTCTTGAAAGAAATTAACTTGATAGATTTTTGGAAAAGCTTGTTACGCAAATCACGCAATAATCTAGTTCAGAAGTACATACGCCTTGTTATTCATCGATGTTTCATTTTCCATTTCTTCCGCCATCAGCCGACTTAATGGACCAAAAATATATTTATTACTTTCGTCGGGGATGCCGCGCGTCGTGTCAGTCTCAAAATCTCTCCCTCACTCGGCAAAAAAATAAATAAATCAAGCTCCCTTTAGTCAATCCCCGCCACTTAGCAGGCTTTCGCGTCGCGGTTTTCTCGCTCCTTTTCAATTTGAGCCCCCGAATGAAAACAATCTTCCCCCTACGAGGTTAGAGCCTTCTGTATCTCTGCCTCGTCTCTTTTTCCCGTTTCGCCACCCCTTTCGTTTTTACCCTTTTTGCTCTCCCTCGCTCCTCGCGCAGCTCTCTCTTTCTCTCTCTCTCTCTCTCTCTCGCGCGCGCGCGCGCTCCCTTTCTCTTTCCTTGATTTTCCGTTTCGCTCACCTCTCCCAGAATGCTAGCCATCCCTCGCATCTGCGACCCTCGTATCTCCTGCCACAGCCCGAAGTCGACATTTGCCTCTCACCCACCCTACCGCATCAGCCACCACTTTACCACTCTCTACTCGACTAACTCGAATTTGTTGGCGATGTCCCAGTTCTTGTAGGTACGATTACTTCTCTCGCTCCATCCGTTCCTCATCCCCAATAGCAGTCTTGAGTTTTCTCCCTTCGGTCACCCTTGCTCGCGAACATTGGCTCGATAATTGCACGATATAGATTCCGACCGGTCGGTCGTCGCAATATTCGTCTCTTGATTCACGCGGTGAAGAAATAAAGTTTTCAAAACTTCGACATCTCTCGTCATCGGCTCTATGTAAATACCGTTTACGACGATGAATCTTGGAAAGATTTTTCGACCACTCAAAAGTTGGGAAGACTCGATGAAAATTAGCCCGCTTTTAATCTTCGGGTTAATGCGATATCGTTCGTTAATATCGGTGACAAAGCGTTTTATCAGTCGTCACACTAGATTCGCGAAGCCCGTCGAATTTCATCGTGCGAGCTTCATGGAAAACGAGATTCGCGGCAATAGAAAAAAATGGGCGGCTCGCGCAAAAAGCACCCGCGACTACGCAAAAGAAAAGCGCGGAAGAGAAAGGGTGGGATAAACTGGGCGAATCAGAGCGGCGCGGCGGCGAGGACGAGACGGGAGAGCTAAAAACTCATCGCGACGCGACTAGTCGCGCGTTACGTTCTCGCCCTATTCATCCATCGAGTTGTACGTACGTACGTACGTACATTCGATTGCCGGCGTATCTGTCCGATAACGCTTATCGCTTAATTGAAAGGGACATCCTTCAGCGTAGCGGCCGCCTGCTCGTTGTCCTGTTCGATTAAGCCGCGATCCACGATATAATATGTCGCGGGTACATTACGCGCACGCGATCACGAAATGCGAAATGGGTCATTACCGAGTCTCGGAAAGCCGAGAGAATTAGAAATGACCACGAAATACCAAGGAAATGAGGTAAAAAATTAGTTGCCCGGCGATATTCGTTTCAACGTTTTAATATCACCTCATTAGTTAACATTAAGCCACGCGGGTGCGTTTAATTGGAAACTTGTCGCAATGAAAGATTAAGAAAATGAAGAATTTCAATTCCGTTTTATTCGCAACAAAAATCATCGTTAGGTACCTCTTCGATTTTCTCAACTATTCTGTATTAAAATTATTTCCGAGCGAAGAACCGCGGATGGCAATAACTTTTGCCATCATCCCAGAAGAGAGTCAAGCCGCGCTCAGAAGTTGTTGCGAATCATATCGTTTCTAACGTGGGAATCCTTGGACCGGAAATACAGAATCGGCGACGGCGTTCCATTGAAAAAGCGCGTATCCCTTAGGAAGAATATTGCCGCGGCGTTGTTGTTGGCGTTGTTCGTCAATATAAGAGTAACTACCATTTCCCCATCGCGGGTTCGCCCGGCGCGGCGTCCGATAAAAAATGTGCAGGCTGACCAATTGCGTATAACTCACCCTGCCTTTCCAGTTCTTCCTACCTTCATGCATATATACGTCTATCTATCCGGGCTCTCTGTCTTCTGTCCTCTCTGGTCCTCTCTCTCTCTTTCACCTTCGTTCTCTTTCCTTTTTTTTCGGATTCTCTTACTCCGTCTCTCTTTCAATGCGCGACCCCTCTCACTCCATCTCCCACAGGTTCTCTTTCGGCGGTCGGGGGTCGCTTTTCCAGGGTTCTCTCGTTCGTACACACGTGTTAGCGTGCGAACGCGCGAGCGAGCGAGAGGAGACCGGCGAGAAAGAGAAAACGCCCGTGTACACATCTCGCACTCGCACTCGTACGCGCTTGCTCGCACGAACACCTACGCCGCGCGCACATACACCCTCCTAGGGGTCGTGTATTTGAGTTCTTTTATTTTGCCCTGTGGAGGTAGCAGAGGGTTGAGTCGAGCGAGAGCGGAGAGAGCGCGCGAGGGCTGGGGGCGATGACATCGATTTTTTACCCGTTGCTAATCTCAATGTTACCTCCACCTCCTCCACCTCTTCCTCCTCCTCCTCCTGATCTACCTCTACATCCACCACGTTCTTCCCCACCTCCCATTTGGTCATCTCCATCCCCTTCCTCGTCCCGCCCCGCCAACTCACTTCGTTCTCCCTGCTTCCGCCCCCGCCCCCTCGTCGAGCCCGCACCTCGGCCATCCGTTTTGCGGGAAAACGTGCATGTGCATCGGGCACATTCGAGAAGGAATAACCATTTTTTCGTGCCGGACAACACTCGCTCCGCATCGCCCGCGTCCTGCAAATTCTCCTCGTCTCCCGACCGCCGCCTCCGGCCACCTCCCGCAATCCCCGACACTATCCCTCGCATCCTCTGTTCATTTTTTCGTCGAATTTTTTTTCGTCGCCCGCCCTTCCTTCTACACCCACCTAACCGTCCCTCGGTTCGCTCCCTCCCCCTTTGCCACCTACTGTCGAACAGGGCGAAATCGAACTGACGTGGACGCGGCAGTTTTCCATCTTTCTGTCCCCCGTGGGGGCGATGACATTTTTTTCGGTCTCTCAACTTTTAGATCTACGCGGCTGGCTCCTCTGACGTGAAAATATCGCCGGGGCGATATCGGCGCGACGTTTCTGTCGAATGTAAACCCGCTATTATAAATAATTACCGCGCGAATTTGCGAACAATTCATTTGAAACTGTCGTCGTATGATCGGAAGTTAATTGGGCGACAAAGTGCCAATATTTCTTTCATGCTGCGGTTACTAAGGAAGTCACGTGAGGGCGATCGTGAGCTTAATCGTGATCCGATTCGATCGACGCACATTAATGAGTAGCCACCCTCCTGCTACGAGGGTGAAACGAGCCACGTTCGTATATGTTCGTCGAGCACTCGTCGTCGTGCGACACATGATTACCACGATGTAGCCTCGCACGCCGCTAACATGCGTGTCCTATATATTATATACACACAATTCGTATCGCATCCCTCTATATACAGTCTCAGCCTCGATTTCTCAATTAAGCCTCATGCGTGACGTTAAACCTATGCACGCGACATTAAATTTCAAATGAATTTCCAGTGTTACTTGCGCAATTTTACAAATGGATCGGTCATTTTTGAAAACGACATGTGCCGCGCTGTAATTTCTGGAATACGGAGATAGGTGACGGAATGTATTTTAAAAAAGTGGCGCATTTACGGCGCGAGTCAAAAGAAATTATCTATGTCTCTATCATCTACTTGCACGCACTCACTTTGAAAACAGCGTAGAGAATTAAAGCGCTTTTCATTTCTTCCTAAAAGTCCGCGATATTTTTCATATACGCGTTTACCTCCGAAGTGATGCGATAATAAGATAAATCGTCAGAATATTTAGCTGTCATTTGAAAAACACATTTGATTCGATTATCCGTCGTGTGTTCGCAGACGGAAATCGCTAAAAGGTTGAACGCGATAATCGGGCAAGTGCTCCCGTTCCTGGCGCAAGAGGTGAGTCTTTGACTTTCTGTTTGGCACGCGTGCCGTGCGATCTCACAATCGAGTGTGACGACGACGCGATAATGATAGCATGGCATTGCAGCATCAGCAGCAGGTGGCCAACGCCGTGGAGAGGGCGAAGCAAGTCACCATGTCCGAACTGAACACCATTATCGGGGTAAGTAGCCGCTCATCGTTTAACTTCCTAAGTCATCGGCTTTAATGAGGTGGATCGTAAGAGTGCGTCCAGAAAAAAATTCTTTACAACTAAATAATTCGCAATATATCGGCGAACTTAATCTTGTTAATTGAATAACTGTTAATTGAATAATCGACGCGTTTTCTTCTTAATTCTTGCAGCAGCAACAGCAGCAAGGTCTCCAGCAGCTATTAGTGAGTATTTTACCCTACATTCGATGCACAGCATAAATTTATATTTTTTTGTCATTTATTAGATGACGATTTGCAACCGTCTTACATGATTCACCTTAAGGTAATGCCTTGCGACATTTGACTTACAAAAATTGCGAAAAAAAATCACACGTTTTGTTAAAAACGGATTACGCGATTAGTTTTACGACAGCCTAGCTAGAGATCGCGATAACAAAGAAATGCAATTTTTTCCCGTTTAATTCATTGATATGCATCTTTCTAAATATGTATTACCGGAAATATCGAATACCATCATATATATTGATATTGTATCGCCAGTCACGCGGTTAATTGACGTGCGAATAAAAATAAATTTAGAATGAAAACAAAGCGCGTTCGAGAAAAAGAAAGGGCAGGAGAGAGGCAGAAAAGGAACGAGAGGGGTTTAGTATTGCAAAGGTTTTTTTTTATCTTGACATCGCAGCAACAGATCCATGCGCAGCAACTGCCCCACGGCGCGGTGGTCGGCGGTCTTCCGCCGGGCGGTCTGCTGGGCTTCGCAGGTGCGGCCGCGGCGGCCGCAGCCGCGGGTGTGCCGCCGCACTTGGCGCCGCCGCCGCATCCCGCGGCCGCGGCTGCGGTCCAGGCACAGGCGCAAGCGCTGCTGAAGCCCGCCGATCTGCAGCAGCATCGCGCGGCCGCGGAGACGCCCGAGGACCGTAAGCCGATCGCCCTGCCCGACGAGAGGCTCGGCCACCGCTCGGTCTCTCCGCCTGAGAAATTTCGCAGCCGCACGCCCGACCTCGAGAGCGACTCCAAGAGGCGGAAGGAGGAGAAGCTAGGACACGTGAGTACCATTACCAGCATGACACCATCCGGCCGGCGTTCTCCCGCGACGTCGCGTTGCTCCGATTTGCTCGAATCGATCGGCAGTTCGATCGGACTCCGAGGTGTGTTTTACATTACAATTTTGAGATCTGATCGGGTCTCTAATTCAATATTTTACAATAGGTTTTTTAAATCAGAAATCGGATTTTTATTCAGAGACGGAGTATAAAGTTGAAAGGGAACGCTCTGTAATTTTACAAAAATCGAAATGTCTTTTCCGTTTGAGATTTTTCCCCTTCAGAGGGAGAGAAGAGAGAAAAAAGTCACACAGCGCATCGGTAACGCAGGTGCGTGGCTGTTGCATTGAATATTGCTCGTTGGTCAGTGCACGCTTAACTACACAGAGAGACTCGCGGCGTCGAAAAAGTTGCGCGTTACGGCGGAGGGCGCGTTTAGCTGAGAATTAAAATGCTAATTGCAGCGACGTCGAAAGCCGATAAAACGGCCGACACTCTCAGCGATCGCTGAGCGACGGAGAGGGCAAAGAGGGTGGTAGAATAAAGAGACGCACGGAGCGAGCAAGCGCGCGCGTTATATCGCTGGAAAGTAAACGTAAGAGTAATAAAAGGGCCGAGTTTTGGAATAGAGTTCGAGCCGCGCGATAAAGGATAGGAGAGCGTCGATGCTAACTTCCACTTAACCGTCGAATTCGCCGAATAAAAAAAAAAGAACAGAGAGAGAAAGAAGAGGGGATGGAAAATACGCTCGGTAGTCTCGCGTGCCGTCTATGTCGGCCTTTCCTCGGCGGGACCCGAGCGTCCCAAATGCAATCATGCGTCGCGGAAGTTTCCATCGAAATCGGATTACTCTCGTTCGCCGCAAAGGCGGAAAAAAGGACCGCGACTTCCTGCCGGTCAAGAACCCGCGAGAGTCTTGCCTACCGCGTCTGTTAAGTCGGGCGATCGTCTATTTTGCTTGACTAACGTCTATCCGAAGTGAAGTTCCACGAAAGTGTGTTTCTCTGTCTTGAATCACGACGACAAAGAGCGCGCGCGAACTCCTCGCGAGAGGCACGAACACGGAGGGGGCGCGAGGGCGGAGACGGGTGGTATAATTAAAAACCGTGAAAACAAGCGAACAGTTAGCCGGGTCGTAGTGCGCGCACCGACTAAATTGGATTATTTTTTTCAGCTGCTCCCTTACCTCCTTCGGGCGCTTCGCTTACCCTCTCTTCATCTCTCTTTATCTTGCTCTACCTCTTCCGGTTCTGTTCTTTTCTTCTCTCGTATTTTTTTTTGTACCGATTAGAGCGTTTCCACGTGAATTCATTAGCCGGCGTTGCTGGCTATATCCTCGGCACCCTCGGCACTTTTTTCTTTCTCGCGCGACCGTATTCGTTGATTTGCATTAATTATTTATTTAAAAGACGTCATAAAATCGTTGAGGAACGTGATGGCTATCTATTATACAGGATGAGTCGCGCAATTTGAACGGGTTATACCTTCTTCACGGTTGATGATAGGAAAAAGTGGCAGGGGAAAAAACTAAACGATTTAATGATGCCTCATTTCTTATGAACCATCCTGACATTGCATGACTCGCTCTCTGTATGCGGGTGGAAGAAGAAAGCAAGTTATCTACGGAAATAAATACGGCAACAATATAAATGATTTTATTGAGTAACATTTTAGATATAATATTGAATTAAAATTCAAAGCATGAGTGCGACGTATTTTCTTTGTCCATTTGTCTTTTCAACTATCGAAGAACATATTTCCCAACGGTTCTTCGCCGTTCTGATGACTTCAAACCACTGTTAAAATTGCTTCTCGGACAACTGTGTAGTTGTAGCGGCCAATTGTCACTGCCAAGCTACTGGTAAAAATCAAGGAATCGCGGGCGACCAGCGTCTTGTCTCTATAGCTCTCTCTCTCTCTCTCTCTCTCTCTCTCTCTCTCTCTCTCTCTCTCTCTCTTCCAACCACGCTTTCGTATTATCTTTCTTTCTTCGCGGATGTACTAACGATGTGTCGTTTACACGGGCAATCCCTTCGGCCCTAAGAGTGCCGGGAAGTTTGTTTGAAGTTGAGGCACTGGACAGATCCGGTCATCAGCTGCGTTTCCCGCAGCCACGAGATAAAGTCACGATAAATGGAAAGCAATTTTCATGATATTACAAAATTGTCATTTCATTGTAATGACATTACAAAAAATAATAACATTATATTAATTACATTTTATATAAAATTATCAGAATATGCAAATTCTACTTACATTTATATAAAACATTGTTGTTTTATAATTATCATAATGTGGGGAGTATACTTACACGATAAAATACATATTAATATCTTGCAAAAATTTAGATACTAAAATAAAATATTTTTATATCAAAGCGCTATTCTATACGGTTTTTTTCACGGTTTATCAATATATTTCTCTTATAATTAATCTATATATTCTACTTATTTGCTCAATTAATTAATTTATTTTTTCATATTTATTGGAGAGAATTCTTCGCAATTATATGATGTTCAAAATGCTCATTTTTTATGTACTTATGAAGAAATCCACCACTGTCGCGCGGACGCGTGTCCCGAGTGCAGAAATGGCCTGATCGAGAATGCGAGCGCGCGACATCGCATCCGGTCGTATGTAATTCACGAGACCGACGACGAAGAAAAGAGAAGGAATGGTAGCGGATTGGGGAAGGGAGAGAAGGGCGCGCGCGCGCACACACACACATCCGGAGAGAAATGAGTTTTCGCTCGTGTCCACAGTCAGGTTCTTAGGACTGTCGGTCGGAGCTTCGTACCTACATGTGCACGCCGGGAGAGGATTAGTCGTAGCTCAGCACACCACTACCGCTATCTCCCTAACTCCTTCGCTTCATCCCCGAGGAAGCATTAATCAAAGGAGCAACCGTATGCTCTGTTTCCGTCGCGACGAAAGCTACTGCCGTCCGCGCCGTCCCCACATGAAATCGCTATATCGCGGGAAAGGAGTTTATTTCGTCTTACACAAATCGGATCGAAAGTATAGCCCTGCGAGTCGACAGCTCTCAATTCATGATTTAAATTTGGCGATTAATTTTAATTTAAATGAATATATTATGCATATTGTTTTTTTTTTTTTTTGTGAAAAGTGTATACGATACTGAGAAAGAATCGGTTTGATACATTTGCGGCAACATTTCGAGGATAGTGATCCAGTTCTCGATTACTGCGTTTTTTTGGTATAATTACTTCTATCTCGTAAATGGAGGGATTGTGTCTGAATGTCTGACTGTGACCTCATTTTCTCGTAATCGTCATCCCGGCCGTTGGTGCTACTACGTTGCGAAGGGTGGAGAGGCAAAAAAGATTCCCGATAAAATCCTGGAATCTACCGCGCGCCCGCGGCGGTCTCTCGGTAATACGACGGAGCATAGTGCGCATTGTGAAATAACGTTTCAAAAGCGTGTCGGATGGCAAAGTGCATTTTTCATAGCGGTCGAAATGAAATTGAAGACGGAAAATCTCAAACGTGTTAAATGGCGAAATTTTTGCGTCGAGGCGGACACGTCCTGTCCCACGATGAAAAGTAACTTTAGCTAGGTGCTAGAAAAACCTAATTAAACGTCCAATTAAAATTCGTTTGACTCAATAATTCCGAAAAACTCGGGACCTTTTTGGAAACGTGCTATCTCGTACAAAAATCATTGACTTGTCTCAAGGTTGAGAGTTTCTTCGTTCAGTTTTTGATTTCGATATTCCACGAGCAAGTTACTCGAGTGTTATATTGTTTCTAGTTGCGCTCGAAAGAAATCGCATTTGTTCACCGTAAACACCGAATGTATGTACAAGCGTTCACGCGATTTCACGGGATTGATCGAACTTCGCGCGGCATTAGATGCGCTAATGAATGGGGAGTAGTTGAATTCGAGACGGAATCGATGCCGGGGGGGTGTTTACGAAGACGGCGGTTGAGGCCGGCCGGTTTAACTTTGTCTCCTCTGCCCTGATCCGCAGAAACTTGCGGACATCGGGACCGCGCGCGTAGATGTGCGGTAGATTCATCTGGTGGGAATTCAGGCGGCGGGAAAGAGGAACGATACGGCATAGGAGGTGGAGATGGCGCGCAGGAGGAGGAGAAGGAAGAGAGTTGGGACGGGTTGGGATGGGTGGGTGGTTGAATTTTTCATCTGACCACGTCGAACCAATTAAAGCGGACCACGGTACCCAACCTCCACCTCCAACCTCTTCCACTTTTTTCGTTCTCTCTTTATTTCCGCCCCGCGTGCTGGCCTTTATCCACCCTCTCTCTGCACCTCCCTCCCTCCCCCCACGCGAGCGCGAGAGAGCGCGTTCTCTTTCTCGAATGTATGCCCTCTTCCATCTCGCTCCCGCCCGCACGTCGCGCAATCCGTCGTCCATCCCCCTTCGTCCCGGCGCGCCGCGCGTCCGCCTTCCATCTCGTCTTCCATCTCTCGCCTCGTCCACTCACTCACTCTCTCTGGCAACTCGTTGGATTTTTTCGCGTCACGAGGCGGTGTAATTTATTTGGCCGAGGTAGAGAGGCACCCGCGGAGGTGGTCGACGAAGCAAGCGGGGGGGGGGGTTGGGTCGGCGGTACGAGGACTACGAGGGGGGTATATCGCGGGAGAATAGGTGGAGGCGGCAGAGGTGAGGCGGCACGGAGGCGGAGGTGACGCGGCTAGAATGAGAGCACGAGGGATAGCGCGGGGGGGGATAGGAGGGGGCTGGTTTCAGTTTATTTTGTGGGTCCTACCTACACCCGCTCGTCACTGTCCAACCCCGTTGGTCAGTCGGTACGTTGTACCCCGCGCTCTGTCTCGCTCTTCTTCTTCTCTAGCACAGCTTCGTTTCCTCTTTCGTTTTTGTATTCGCATCCCTTCCCTGCACCCCCGTCCTCGCCCGTCCGCCCGCCCGCCTCGCTCTTACACGTATCACCGTTCTTTTTTTTTTTGCTCCGTCTCTTTTTTCCCCTCATCCCTTTTTTTCCCTCGCTCTATCCGTCTCCCTCTATCGCGACTGTATACGTATATAATATAACCCACTCGTTCGCTCCACGCGAACAGCAACGCCGATATAATAATAATAAAAAAAAAAAAAAAAAAACGGGACTTCCTGATGGATCCGCTCCTGTATTTTTCGATTACTTCGCGAGCACGGTTTTTCCCGGTGCAATCCAACCCCCGCGCGCCGACGCTCCGCCCTTCACCTGTTTCACCTGTCGACTCGCCAAGAGGGCTGCGCCTTCTGCTGGAAATTGAAAAGATCCTCGGTGTGATTTGTCGTCGTTCCACGACCGCCTTTGTCGAACGCAAACGATGAAACTACACGTATTCCTTGATCTCTCGCGCAATAACTCTCGCGAAACAGATATATATATATATATATATATTTCTTTTTCTCTTTTTTCCGCTAATTGTCATTTGTGACTTCAAAATACTAGAAGGGAAGAAACTTTCTTTTTATCTTCGTCATTATTTTATCGTATTGTATTGTCGTATCTTAGAAATTAAGCATTTTTTGCAGTTGTAAAAGTCTATATTGAATCTTTGTATTACGACGCTTTTTATTTTGCTTTTCCAATACTTTTTACAATAACCGAAGGTATGTATGTACGTGCATGCGATGTAAGTCCTGACGATATTAACACCGGATGTCGAGACTCGGTATACTGCTGTATTACCTCGGGCGATCGAATCTATCTCGCGGCTGACGGACGTAAGATCGTAGTTTTCCGCTGACCGCAAGCGTCGTTCTGAATCGCTATCGACCCGCCTCCGCCGTATTAACGGCGTCGATTAGATAACAATAATACGTTCGCCGGGAGTATATTACGCGATGCCAGCTGCGCACTTCTTGGTCGATTATCGTTTCGCGCTCGGCCATGCCAATGCAGCCGGACTTCAAACTAGTTGCGCGCGGTGGTACTAATGAGAATCCCGCGTCCACGAGAATCCCTCATCCATCATCCTTCCGCGCTATTTCCGATTCGCGCCGCGCACGCTCGCGGACTATCCCTTGCACTCGATAATTTGCACCTCATTACCCTATTGGCTACTTAACATTCTTTGCTGCTTAAACCAGTGTCAGTTTATACAAGGCAACGCATTGAAAAGTTTATTATTACACAGAGCGTGTCGCCTACGTCTACCGACAATGAGTCTTTTTATGTATGTGAATTCTTCGATCGGATTAAAATCAATTTGTTCTTAACAAAAGATATTTATTATCAGAACTTCATGACGTGTTTTGTCACGTTTTCGATAAAAGTAAAAGTTTCCGCAATGAAAGAAATTGTAGTCTTTCGTTATTCAATTTATAATTTAAACGTCTGTAAAGCTTTGAAAGAGCAAGATGGCACTTCTTCCTGGTCAATCCCTTGATCGCCATTCAGCCGCGCACTAAGTGGTAAATAAAGTGGTAAAATTGGTTATCGATTACAAAAAAGATGGTCTCTTGACGGTCTCAAGGGGTTTCCCGCGTGCCGCGCAGCCGGGATCATCAATTCGGGTCGGCGTAACAAATTTTATATCCGTCTTTGCGCCTTATTACTTTTTCAAACGCGAGCGCTCGGAACAGTCGATATTTCCGACGGGCGGGTTCTTGTTACAAAACGCTCTGTCGACCTCTCACGATCGCTCGTGAGAGACGTCGGTGGATCTGTCTTCCTCTCGCCGAGGCGGGATACCGGGATGTCTTTCTCCGTCTCTCGCTCACCCCCCGTGTCTATCTGTCTCTTCCTTATTCTCCGCTTCGTCTCATCTCTTCCTCCTTCACCCACTCCCCCTCCTCCTCCTCTTCCTCCTGGCCCGCCACCTCTCCTTGCTGCATCTTGGTGCCGCTTCCACTAGCTCTCCTCGCCAGGAATATAAAGATCTCGACGATCTCGGTTGTAGCGGCCAACCCAGTGGCGTAACTACGAATTTCAAAGCTTCTCTATTTTACGACGCGGCGTTTCGACGCCGAAAACCTCTCTTCGCACGCGCCTTATCTCGTTTCGATTCTGATCGATAAAATAATCGGTTTTATTAAATTGAATATTGAGGCGCAATTTAGATAAAATGTATAA
Organism: Temnothorax americanus; assembly: GCF_048541705.1. NCBI lineage: Eukaryota > Metazoa > Arthropoda > Insecta > Hymenoptera > Formicidae > Temnothorax > Temnothorax americanus. The sequence goes on from NW_027509253.1 coordinate 2,428,905, forward strand.
TACAGTTAAAATTCTAATAATATAATATACAGAAATTTAAAGTCGATTTTCCTAAGCATTTCTAAAAATCAGAATCACTTGGAATTACCGAAAAAATAAGGTTTCACAGGTATTCAACTGATATTAATTATAATTAAAAATGGAAAAACCTGTCGAGAACGTGACGCTCAGCTGAAGCTGATCAACGCGTCAGACCGAGTTAATGAATTAATTAAGTAATCAATCAATCAGTTGGGACGCGTCAAAAGTGGTAGGGTTCTCGACGGTCGTGTTTCGTTTCATAGATACGTTTTTTTTCGGTGCAGTGAGGAGAAGAGAGATGCGCCGAGAAAAAAAGCGCAGCCGTCCGTCGCTCTTTGGCGACGAAAAGAAAGGCGGTCAACACGAAAGCTCTCGCAGGGCTTTCATAAACCTCGCGTTATAACGCGCATTCTGACACGTAAAGTAATATTAACAGTGATGACCGGAATGTTTTTCTCAATAATATATTTATCGTCGTGAGTTATATAACATTTTTCATTAACGCTGTTGTATTACGTGAAAAATGCAATGAAAAGATGTATGTTTATATTGTGTGAAATTCGTCTAAATTGCGGCGCTAAAATAATTTAACTCTTAACACGTTTAAGAAATTACCTCTTCTTTCGTTTAAATTATTTGTTATTAAATCAACGGAAAAGATTTATATTCTGGTAACGGTATTTGTTTCTAAAATAGAATGGCTATATATAGTTTTAATAATCTATCGCACGCATCGCGACGCGTTACAGAAATAGCACAAGCATATCAATTTCGAGCATTTAATTTACAGTCGAAAATTGTTAACGCATATTTGTTGCATTCATAATATCGCGAACCGTGACTGTAACAGCGAAAAAAATCAGCCTTGAATGAAAGAAATGCTTACAAATCGACACGCGCTTGCAAGCGTGCGCTCTCGTGTACGCACTGGTGCGCTTTGACGCCTCTCTGTATCGCGCGCGTTCGCGCGCACACACACGCATGCACGTACACGCGTATGTACACGCGTCGAAACGAGGCCCCCTCGACGTCAGCGATGAAACGCATACGTACACGTGCACAAGAAGCACTTGGGATACCTAAAGCGGAAATTCGAGGTGTGTACGTGGTTGCGAGTGTATCTGCCGCGGCGCCTTGGGGCAGAGAGGCGACGAAAGGGGGGAAGGAGTGCAGGCAGAGGGTGCTAGGAGGCCAGGGCGGTTGCTCGGGGAGTTGGGGGCGGCGTGCAGGGTGGTATGATGACAAAACATTCGCTCTGAGCTTCCGCAGGGGATCGGGGCGCGGGGGCCGCTCGATGTACAGCCGAAGGGGTTGGTGGTGGCACGGGGGTCGGGGGCGAGGGGAGAAAGGGTGGCGAGACGGAGGGGAGCTGGGTTAGGTTCGCGGCTGCTCTCGGGGGCCAGGGGTGACCGCGCGGGGGGAGGGGTGGGGAAACGTGAGCGCCGGGCGGAAAGAGACCTCCATCCACCAGCCTCACCCTCACCCTCTTTCTCCTCCTCCTGCTCCTCCTCTGCTGTAAGCGAGGTGAGGTTGTACGGTCGGCTCGCGTCGTTCGTGTGAAACGCGCGTGTACGTGTGTATCTCGCGCACGGACGCGTATGGTCGCGCGCGGTTGTGTACACGAGTGTTACTACTTCGTGTACTACCCTCGGCGAGTGTGTGGAGAACGGGCGAAGGATGAGAGAGAGAATGAGAGAGAGGGTGAGTGAGAGAGTGAGAAAAAGAGAGACAGGAGATAGATAGATAGATAGTACAAGAGAGAGGGAAAGAGAGAGAAAGCGAGAGAGGAATGGAACACGGCGACGTGGCGAGGAGGTTTATATCCATCATTTTGTATTTCTCGCAGACATAAAAATCTATACCATCGCCAACCCCCCGCCCGCCCACCGACAGCAGCAGCACACCGCGCCACGCCACACCACACCACGCACAACACCGCCACGCCGTTTCGCTTCGCGCCAGAGCTTCGCGTCCCTTCGCCGCGACCGACCAACGCTTTCACCACCCATCCGAGCACCTTCTCTCCCGCTCCTCTCGCGACCTACTCACCCTCGTCTCCCGTTTCCCCATCCCCTTTTCCATCATCCGCTCCCTACGTACGGAGCCGAACCCTGGCTGTGCACCGAGAGAGAGAGAGCGTACAACCGCCGCCTCTCACTCTCCTCCGTCACCCCTGCACCGCGGGATGGATGGATAGATGGATGGATGGATGGATGGATGGGGTTGAGCCGTGGGGGTGGGATAGGGTGGAGCGGGAGTGCAAATATCGTATTTATTGTATGACGGGTCCGCGTATCCCGAGCTAACGCCTCCTGCCGGCCCACTTCCTCCTCCTTCTCCTCCTACTCTTTCTCCTCTTTCCAGCGCATCGAGAGAGCGAGCGCGTCCCTTTTTCCGACTTGCTCTCTCGCCTCGTCGCTCTTTGCTTCCTCTCACCCTGTGTGTGTGTGTGTGTGTGTATATATTGTATGTACGTGTGCACGTTTCGCACCTTTCGAGAATGCTTCTTTCGCTCTTTATAACGCCCGAGACATACTCGGACCACCTTCGGGCCGAGCCCTTTGCCGAGGGTGGCTCACTAAGGGAACGAGAAGGGAACGATATTGTCGTTGTCGTTGTCGTTGTCGTCGTCGTCGTTGGCGCTGTGACTCTTTATAGTATAATCGTTTGACGACGAGGATCGAGTTATCATTGGCACTCTCCTCCGCTTTTCTTCTCCTCTTCCTTCCCCTCCCGCCGTCTCCTGCTCGCCGGAGGTAATTATGAATACTGTTCAAAACGAGGCAATAAGGACGCGCTGATTGAACGTTTAATAGGAGGTTTAATATTGCGCGCCTGGCGCCGCGTTCGCGCTGCTTGGCATAACAACAAGTGGATTTATAACGACGCGACTACTACTCCGGCTCGCGCAGATGGAGGCGCGAATATTCGTTGTTGACGGTCGCGGCCGCGAGCACACTCGAACGCGTTGCACCGCGCGTTGCTGCACGGACCGACTGCTAACTCGCTTTTATCGAATGACAAGGGCGAGCCGCCCCTTTCACGCGCCGCACGTGAAGTAATTATCGGACAAATGCATCGGTGTCTTGGAACGAGAGTGACTGGTATCGCGTGTGCGAACCTGAAAGGGGATGAAAGGGAACGTTGTACGCACCTAGGGATATCATCGCAGTTGCCTTCAAATTTTCGGATAAGAAATCGTTTTGCATTCCAAGATACTGTAAAGTTAAAAATGTCGCTGTATAAATATGTAAATAATTACACTGGGAAAAATGTGATGATTAAAGCAGTATATAGAGGAATTAAAAAAGATGAGATAACACGGGGCGCGCGTGCAATACTTATTGTCGTCGCCTGCGCGTCATGTCGGAGAAACGACTCTCATCGCAAGACACGGCGCTTTTAGTAAAACGCCAACGCCCCATACATGCGCGCGAAATCCAGGGGTAGGCCAGGGGGATGCCGGCAAGAGCAGAGGGGGAAGGGTCTGTTGTGGATGTCAGAAGCAAATGTGCTTTCGGCGCGGAAGGAGCTTAAGGAGCCCGTAAATTTCCACACCGTGGAAAAACGACATGCACGAGCCTGTTGAAATCCTCTCCACCGAGCAGAAGGTCCTCCCTACTTTCCCTACCCTCTTTCGAACTCAGTTTCTCTCTCCTTTTTTTCCTCCCTCGCTTGTTTCCCCTTTTTATTTCTCTTTCTGCCGCCGCGTGTCTCCCCCTCCTCTCCCTCCTGCCGCCCTTTACTCTCGCGGCGCGAGGCTATTGGCCACTTTCGAATTTAATTTTCTCACATAGCGGCGATTCCGAAAAACATTTACGGGCTATAAAGGATCGCCGATGGGAAGTGCAAACTATGGTTAACTGTGGAAAAAGAGGGAGAGAGAGAGATGGAGGAAGTTCGTCAGAAACAACAGGGGTGGAGGGACGTATGCGTCTGACCGCAAAACTGACGAGCCAGAGATGGCGAACGTTACCGTCGAACGATCTTTGAGGGACGTAAAATGTCGCGATGTGACGATAGACATCGAATGCCGGCGGCGAAACGTCGGGACACGTCGCGACGCCAACGTCTCGAAATTCTGTAATCGAACGCCTGCCGCTGGTAACGATATCTGAGCCTTAGAACAGTAGTGGTACAAGTCTTGTACTCCTTATTTCCTTATTTTAGAGATAAAAAAGCACTTAAAAGTACTTAATAGAAAATTCAATTGTTTCGTTGCGGTATCTTTTTGTCGAATACTTTATAGTATTTTAATTGGCCTTTGCTTTATACTTATCCGCTCAATGATTATTGCTTAAAAAATCGTAATAGGATTTAAGATCTGTATTCGACGAGAATTAATGCAAAGCGCTTGCGTCGACGGGAAATAAATGTGATCGCGTTAGTTGTATCGCGAGCATATAAAATATCTCTGCGAGTTGATAAATTTTGCCATCGGCGCGCACGCCGCGATTAACGAATCATAATTGGTGGCAACGGGGAATCGCGCGAAGGTGGAAGAGAGGAGTTGGATGAAATAAAAGGCGAAAACGCGCGCGGGCGAAAGAGAGAAAGAGAAGGAGGAAGCGGAAGAAGTGAGAAAAGGTGGCGGAATAAAAGGGTGGAGGCCGCAATGAGCTGAGCTTTTCCACGCTTCCCCTAATTACATTTTCATACGAACCGTTTCCCCTTTATTTTCTCCTCCGCCCCACGACTATTTTTCCCAGAGCTAAATCCCCCACCATTCTCCGTCAACGACTGCTACCCTTTTCTTCCGTTTCTTCGCCCTCGTCTGCGTCTTTGTCTCTTTTCCTTTTCCTCTCCCCGATGGCCCTTCCACCCTCTCGCGCCTTTCCGCGCTGAAAAAACGCTTTAATACATTTTCGCCGCTCGTCGCCGCGCGGAGGAGAGAAAAAAAGGTGAGAGGGAAGACAAGAGAAATATTATCTCGCAGCCTCGAGACGCGTCAATTTCCGCGACGCGCGGTACAAGCCCCGCGTTAAGGGCGCATTAAGGAGCGCATTCAGCGAGGCGTGGGTTCTGAAGCGATCTGTGAAACGGATTCTGAGTTCTAAAGTCCGAAGCCGAGATTACTATTGCACCAAAGAGACGTACTTGCCCCGGAGTTCGATGTTAGTTTTAAGCCAGTTCCGAAGTCAGTTTCCTCGTCATTTATCGACACTCGTCATTATCGATAATCGCGCGTGCGTTTTCTTCACGTCCAGGTACCTACAACGTTAACGTAAATCACGGTAACTTTCACATCTCGCGTCAATCTTGATTCCAATATATTCCAGCTTCGACACTCAAGTTTCTATGCTCTTGGAGTACAAAGAGAGAAATATATTACTAATTACTAATTAATAATAAGTCGACAGTCGAACCCCGATATACAATCAATTAAAGAGAAGAACGCCTTTACGGTAAGAACTTGGATCTTGGTAGCTTAATAATATTATTCGCGTGATTTTTATGTACAATTCTTCGCCCTAGCAAACGCCACGCGCCATTACCAACGGTCTTCAAACGCAGTCTCAACGTTTGCCAGGGCGAAGAATTGCACATAAAATTCACGCGAATAATATTATTAGGCTACCAAGATCCAGTCTCCTGACTGTAAGGGCGTTCTTCTCTAATTGATTGTGTATTATTATTACTTTTTATTATTTTCTTTCGCTACGACAGGGCACCTTCGACCTACCGTTATTCTCGACGATGGGTGACGAACGATTTTTGTCGTCGACGAGCGTGCTCATCCCTTCGTACATCGCTTCTCGTCCCTTCATGTATGTCCAGCGCGCGCGACATAATAATCGCTTTAATACATATCCACTGCGTCCCCGCTTCGAAACATAAAAGCGGTCATCCCCGTAAAAGTTATGGGACAATGCTTACTACGTCTCGCCTTAGATCGAATACGCAGGATATTCTACCACATACTTCGTAACATCGAGATACGCTTTAACGTCAGAAGACGCGTAGTGACTACTAATTATTCTCCGTTAAAATGTTTCTTTTTTTCTTTATTTAAGTGGGATATCTCGGAGAAATCGATTTACGCCACCAATGAGTGTGTACTTCATTACATTTTCTGTGTTGCGCGTTGCAGCCGCTTTGTGTTTAAAGGCTACGAAATTGGAGTTTTACAAATTATACAAGGCAATTAAATTTGCATGAGAATTTTACGAGAGTTTACGCCTCGCAGCGAGAAAATAAATAAACGTCGATGTGCAAATGATATCCCTGCGTATTTGCAATCGGCGAACGCGACGGATTTCGTGTGCAACGAAATAGTCGAGTGCTCGTATGGTCGGATAATCCCATTCCCGTATTCCCGTCCGAGAGTGGACACGCCGCTTTTCCCATCGTAGCCACTCGCTTAACTTTGCGAAAGTCAGCAGCGTACAGGGGGAGACCAGACTAGGAAGAGGAAGAAGAAGAAGCAGTAGACGGCGGGACACACGGAAGGGGACGAGGGGACACGGAAAGCCTTCGATTCTTCTTTCGCTCTCGTGCGTTTGTTTACAGAGGACCTCGATAGAAGGTGGCTGGCGCGGAACGAGGGTACAGGACCTCGGCAGTAGAGTAAAGAAGCGGGAGGGGGGAGATCCGCAGCGGAGCGCGGAGGGACCGTAACAGAAAAGTACCTAGGGTAGACGCGCGAGAAGAGCGAGGCGCGGGGACGCGGAGGAAGGAACGAGCCAAAGTGGTGGAGAAAAAGAAGGATGAGGGGGCAAAAAAAAAAAAGATTCGAGAATTCTCGAGGCGAAGAGTCGAGTGGTTGGGTGGTCGAATAATAGAGCTGCCCTTAATACCGTCATCCCGCGCTATCCCCGGGTTAAACGAGGGAAGAGGTCGGCGGAAGAAGCAGCGCTGCGAAAGAGAAAGGAAGAGAGAGCGAGCGAGAGAGAGAGAGAGAGAGAGAGAGAGGAGTGTGGGTGGCGGTGGTATGGAAGCGAAGGACGAAGCCGGTGAGGAGGGGGTGGAGGGACCCCGCGGGGGGTCAGGATGGTCGCTCGTGGTTCGTGTGCCGCCGCCGCCGCTGTCGGGTGGGAAACAGGAGAACGGAATAGAAGGGATGATAACATTTGTATCATATTTAACGCTAGAACGAGCGGGTTAAGGGGTGGAAGACAACCTCCACCCGCCGGCCACCTTCTTCCTCGTCGTCTCCTTCGGTCTTCTCTCCCGTTCTCTCGGTCACCTTCCGGCTCCCTCGGTCTCCCTCATAACCGCGCTCCTCCGCCGCCACCTCGCACCCCCCTTTACCCCCTCCCCCTCCCTCTCCCCCTTGCTCTCTCTCGCCACTCCGAGTAATATACCACTGAAATCAATACCACCACACTGCCTTCTCTATTTACCCAAGCTCATCATCCGTACACAAATTTATTGCGTGTCCCTAGCAGCTCGAAACATCCCTCCCGAACTGCCAAGGGTATCTGGCGCTGCCAGATTGCGATTTTGTAGTGGCCCGGTTAATGTCGCGCGGCCCATTTAACGCGTTTCTTCTCGGAAATCCGCCGGGCTATCTTTGTTAAAAAGTACTTTTCGATTATCTCGTCCGGATATCTGCTTTCGTGTCCTTTCTGTCGGTCCTTCGAGGGTCGAATCAAACGCGTTCTCACTTTCCCCAGCGCAAGATTTATCTTTTGCCACCAAATAAAACTAAAACACGACCGAACATCTTGGTACAATCCTTAAATATTAGTGATTAAAACTAAGAGAAGTCTATTTTTTGTCTTGTTTCTTTTACCTAGATGCAACGGTACTCGCTGCAAAAGATATCCAAGGGCAGATGCGGAGATATGCCTAAGAAAAAAAAAGGAAGAAAATACTCGCGTGGGCGTTTTACGTTGCTTACTTTTAATTACTCCGAGCTTCTTATTAATCCACGATTTCAATTTTTCTGAAAATCGTGCGGACAACTTTCTGCCGTGCAGCAGCAGTCGAATGTAATTTATGCATGCGCTGGGACGTCGGATAAGATCACGTTAGGCGGCCGTTGGCGGTAGTTAGCGGGAGAAATTTTTTAAATATACCCGCCTAAGAGGTGAATTACTTAAAACGCTCGCGCGACGCGCACAGGTGGTTTCGTGCGTTCGTATGCGACGCACCCGCACATTGCAATCTCGCGTGGCACCGTCGCACACATAGGTAACATACGTACGGAGACGCACGGTGCATCGATGGGGCGTTATATACGCTCTGCGATAATATTACGTCATTAGGCGGGCAATGCTACTATCGCGTGCCCCGCTTTGAGCTCGTTATGCACCACGTTCTGAGAGAACGGCGGGAGCGGGGAGGGCGCGGGGCCGCCGCTCTTGCGGCCAAGTGAAAGATAACCGATAAGTAGTGTTACGAGATAAATGCCACATAAATTAGCCATACGCGATATACGTGTACGCTACGCCGACGTATAGCACGGACGCAAAATTGCGGGGACGGTAACGGGCTTGTTATAGATATAGCCCGGTATAAGATAAACGTTGTACGTAACGCGATAGCCCGCAAATTGTTTCGCGAATGATAAAATGTACAGGTATAATTGCGATTAGATAATGCTTTCTTCCTAATTACTCGCACGCCGCGCAACCAAATTGGATTCAAAGTACAGAGTCCGAAGTATCCGATCAACAAAATTAAGGAATTAAGAAAACGCGATTCTTTTCGAATATTTTAATTTTCAATATTAAATCATCTCAGTTAATTTTGTTCGTAATCGTCTTAACTGCGAGTCGAATTACGCATTCACGGGCTCCACGTCGATACACCGTGCGGCAAAGCTTATTGCCTCCAGGCGTTCGCGCGCCGTTAATTTATTGTTCGAGCACAATCGGAGCATCGCGTGAGCGAGGCACCAAGATTAATAATGCATCTCTCGGAGGGTGCGTCCGCCAGTAGGACGCGCGAGAATATGGGTCGAGTTGCTCGTCTACTTGGATGGGAGGTGCATCAAAAGCTCGTTGATGCACTCGGCTCGGTTAGACTGGCCGACTGCTCACGTGGAGCGCGTCTCGTTATCATCATCTAACATGCGTCATTTCGAACTTTTCAGGAGAGCGACGCTGAGAAGAGCGACCAGGACCTGGTTGTCGACGTGGCGAACGAGGTAAGAGACTATCATTAAAAAAAGCGTCGTAAATTTTTTAGACGAATAATTACATACATATATCTATATACTTTATTTACACGCAATTATAAATTATATTTTGTATAATTATCATGCAATTTTTACACTTGTAAACTTTACACTTGTTCAGTGTGTCAAAGCTTGTGTTAAAATTAACATTGACTGGAGAAACGACGCGAAGTCATTTTGATTCCAGCTTCTACTCTTGGAAAGTAAAAGATTTTTGTATTGAGAAACAAGAGAAGAAAAAAAGTTTCGCGGATGAAAGATATACATCGCCGAGATCTAAAAGACTCGTGCTGTCGCATGCTTAACGCTTAAGGAGGCTCTTACCAGGCTGCTCTAATCAATGTAGCAACCGAAAAATTATCATTAATAATTGGTTATAAAATTATCGGAAAATTAAATAAAAAAATAAATAATGATTTTTACATAGTGTAAGAGTAAGTTATATGTTCTATTAGTGTAAATATTAAAATTTATACAATAAGTCAGTTGACTACGTCAGTGCTAAAGAGCAGAACATGCGCGTGTCACAACATCGTCTGTAGCAGTCTGCAGCTAAGTGAGGTGTAGCCGTGTAGCGTTGTAGCGAATGATGCGATGAAGAGATGGAGCCAAAAGAAAGATATAACGTGAGAATGCTGAGAGGGAAAATGAAAGGAAAATTCGCGAAAATAAAGGTTGTCGATGCGCGAGAGAATAATTATGCCGCTACCATACAGCGCAGAGAAAAGACATGTGCAAGTGAGGTTAGAAACTTCGCGCTATTTTGACACTCGGAAGATCATTCGCCTAACCTGTCGTACGTCATATTAAAACTACAATATCTTTTATAACTCATCGTCAACACCAAGTTTTCTTCTTATCATTAGAAAGATTATTATTTTAACTACAATTCCTTAGTTTTTTGTTTACCTGGCTCGCAAACTTGCCAAGAAAATACATCACTTCCGGTAAAAATTTTAGTGTTTACCATATGCCCTGTGTTAAAAATGCGAATTTCATTACTGATATTTTTACAGTTTTTATCGTCAACCTATGCTCAAGTTTTGGGCATCGGTCCGTTGTGGTTCACTTTACAACATATATTAATTTCATAAAGATCTGTCATATTATGATCGAGGTAAGAGCCTCCTTAAGTACGATATTGCGTGTGTGTGTGTGTGTGTGTGTGTTCGCTTAACGAATTCCTGATATTTGCGTATCGCGAAAGGAGGCGTCGTCGCCGCACGCGAACGGGGAGCACTCGGACCCACGTGAAAACGGCACCCTGGAGAAGCTGGGCGCACCGGGCCACGTTGGCGGACCGGTATCCGGCGCGGGCTCGGCATCCGTTAAGGACAGGCCGCCGTCGCGCAGCGGCAGCTCCTCCGCCCGTAGTACACCGTCTCTGAAAAGTAAAGATGTAAGATCTCGCGGAGAGTAAGCTTATTCGGCGCTGCGACCCGGCCCAATCGTGACTCTGTCGCCCATACATATACCGGAATACCCTCTCGCGAACGTAAAAGTCGAGCTTTTTTACTTACGTGATACTTAGGATCGTCAGACGTTCCTCTTTCCTTTTTTAAAATGTCGTTTCGAACAAAAAAAAGAAGTGTCAAAATTATATACTCGTATATACGCAAGAATCTGTAACCTGAAAATGAGGTGTATATATATATTGCGTTAAACGAAGAAAACTCGCTTAAACGAAGTTATTTGTATAGTTCAACCAAGAAGAGGAGGTTGAAGTAAAAAGTTTTAATTCTTATAAGAAGATTATAGATTCTTGCGTATATAAGTCTTGACACTTTTTTTTCTGTGTGCTCATTTATTTTCAAGCGTAGAGTAGACAGAGAGACGAATGGTATACGTTACAAAACTGTGCGACTGTTAAAATAATCGTGAAAGCATCCTAGCATCCTCGGTTGGGCGCAAAGAATTCGTTGTAAGCGCAATTTCTGCGCAGCTCTTAACGTCTGACGACTCTAACGATATCGTAACATCTCCGCGACATGCACCGGCGACAACACGGAGCGCATTTTCTTTTTCACTCACTCGATCGATCGTCGTCGAGGCAGCGGCTCTCTGCCGCCGCGTGCGAAACGAAACGGAGGGAATGATATATATATATATATATATATATATATATATATATATATATATATATATATATATATCCGCGTATTTTCAATCGCGGCTGACAATCGGTCGATTGCGACACAGTGAGCGTCTGCAAAAAAGTGGGTGCAAACACCGTGCGTTCGCCAGGTCGACAAGCCGGGTACACCTGTGGCGGCGGCGAGGGGCTCGCGCAGTTGTACGCCAACTATGGGCGGCATCCCTGGGTCCTTGGCGCGGGTCTATCATCCGCCATCGTCGCAGCAAACGCCACCGCAGGGTTATCAGGGCTTGCCATCCCGCGGCAATGAGCCGCCGCAGTCGCCCTCGCCATACAGCAACTTGCCATACGCGCGGCCCTCCATGGTGATTCATGACCCCGTAACACCTTAGTCCTTACGTTACCACGCTTTCATTAATTGACTGATATACTTTTATGCGACTGGAAAAAAAAAAAGAAAAAGAAAAGAATAATACGAATTGATTTTGGACGCAACCGCTTAACTCATTTCGACCTTAGAGAAGGACTTCTGCAAACGGTATATATTGTTCTCCTTGATTGTCTTCCGTGGATACTGTAAACCTCTCTAGATCGAACCCGATGAAATCCAGCGGCAGCGAATGATCGGAAAGGTCAAAACTGGCAGAGGTCCTCTTAGGGTTGAAAGCGCGATCAGTCTCGTGCAAGAACTACCGAAACCGACGATGACCGTTTTTTTCTTAAGGCCATTTATTTCGCACTTTGTACTAAACGAACGCGTCTTCAATTTTTTTTTCCTCGTCTCTGCGCGTCACGATACTGAGCGCGACCGTCTCTTCCGCAGATCGGTTTCGACGGTCACATGAGGATACCCGCGAGTAACGGACTGAACAACATCGCAGGTGGCAAACCGTACGTAATTACAGTTTATGCGAAGTTGTCTAAGGTCTTTCTAAAAGCCGTTCTCATCTACATTGCGATAAGAACGCGTTAAACACGTTGTGTTTATTTCGCGCAGGGCGTACTCCTACCATATGAACGGCGAGGGCCAGCTGCAGCCCGTACCATTCCCCACGGACGCTCTGGTAGGACCGGGTATCCCGCGTCACGCACGTCAGATTAACACCCTGACGCACGGCGAGGTGGTCTGCGCCGTTACGATCTCGAATCCGACCAAGTACGTCTACACCGGCGGCAAGGGTTGCGTCAAGGTCTGGGACATCGGCCAAAGTGTCGGCAGCGCCAGCGTGAAACCAGTTTCGCAGCTGGACTGTTTGCAACGTGACAATTACATTAGGTAAGAGCGATTTCAACTCCGCGCTATTACGTCCAAACGACTCGTTGGATCCTGGATATTCTCGCGACAAGGCTCGCGTGCGCGATTTGATCTGATAAAATAGGTAGCGAATAAAGTCATATGTTTCTTCTGGTAGCGACATGTTCAAGTAGCACATATGTTGATATTTTTTATAGTTTCCTAAGCAGTTATAAAACATTAGATACGTTTAGGAGAAACATATGTAAGACATGTATGGATCCTCGCGTGCTACCTGGGTAGGTTATATTAATTAGAATTAAGTTTTTTAACCGTGAAGCTAAATTAAGCGGGAGACATTCGGCGAAATTGACATCTTCGGACCTTTCCAGGTCCGTGAAGCTTCTGCCTGACGGGAGGACCCTGATAGTCGGCGGGGAGGCCAGTCAACTGAGCATCTGGGACCTAGCGAGTCCCACGCCCAGAATTAAAGCGGAGTTGACCTCGTCGGCGCCCGCGTGCTACGCCCTGGCGATCTCGCCGGACTCGAAGGTCTGCTTCAGCTGCTGCAGCGACGGCAATATCGCCGTGTGGGACCTGCAGAATCAGACGTTGGTCAGGCAGTTCCAGGGTCACACGGACGGCGCGTCCTGCATCGACATCTCCGCCGACGGGTCGAAACTCTGGACCGGCGGCCTCGACAACACCGTGCGCTCCTGGGACCTCCGCGAGGGCCGGCAGCTGCAGCAGCACGATTTCACCTCGCAGATATTCTCCCTCGGTTACTGTCCCACCGGCGAGTGGCTGGCCGTCGGGATGGAGAATTCGAACGTCGAGGTGCTTCACGCCACCAAGTCCGACAAGTACCAGCTGCATCTGCACGACTCCTGCGTGCTCTCGCTGCGTTTCGCCTCCTGCGGCAAGTGGTTCGTCTCGACCGGCAAGGACAATCTGCTGAACGCGTGGCGTACGCCGTACGGTGCTTCAATATTTCAGGCAAGTAAAAAAAAAAGTGTACTGATTAACGGGATAATTTATATTCTCTGCATGTATGGATTCTCATCTTTATTTAACCTGAGTCGCATTCTAAAACTTAGCGTTCACGAAACATACATATGTACAGAATATAATATTCACTTTCCTTTGAGTCAAACTACTTTTTTCATCTCGTTTATTTTGTTCTTTTTTCTTCTGGATTCCGAATTTTTTTAATTCGATTAAAAGTAAACAGATTCTTAAAAGAGATTCCTCCCTTTTTTTTCGAAACGGCTAAACAGTTTAATTGAATAGCGTTCTCGTATTGATAAGTTTGCTAATATTTTGTTAAATTTTACAGTCCAAGGAGTCGTCGTCGGTACTGAGCTGCGACATTTCCGCGGACGACAAGTACATTGTGACCGGATCCGGCGACAAGAAGGCCACTGTATACGAAGTGATTTACTAAGCCTATTCCTAATAAAAGAAGGAGACTTGCCTTTCTTCCTTTAACAATGTTAAAATAATGAACTTCGTTAATGTGTATTCTACATCCTCTCGCGAGAGAGGAAGGCGCGAGGAGCTGCCGCGAAGTGGGGAAAACTCTCGGCGGCCTTATATATATATAGAGCCCGTGTGACTGATAAATGTGTACATATACGCGAATCTGTATTGTAACGGAATTACAAATAGAGGAGTGAAAAATCGATATGTGTGCGCGCGTGTTCATGAATGAGCGGGATCAGCGATGTATATTAATCACGCACGTGCGCGTCCCGATTCTCCGCCGATTACGCGGTACGTACGCGGTATATACCTGCGCGCGGACTTCTTGTTTGTCGCCGGTATACAACGAGCGTACGCGTTGACGATGGAACGGCGTTCCATCCAACCGGAGCGATTCGCATACGCACTAAAGTAAACGAGAAGAGCCTTCGCAAACGGTCATGTTAGATATACAGGGTGATTCTTGATTGCACGCCGGTACCTCCAGGAAACAAGTTTAGAATTCAGAACAGGGAAATGATTTATCTTCTATAAAATGTAATAAATTTTTTAAAATATAATTTTTAACGCTAAAAAGATATTTATGTAATACACGCTAAGTTCTTTTGACGACTCGATGTTTATTATGTATTACGATTTTGTGCGTATTAAGGTAAATGTCTGGACACATAGCTATGTCTAGACATTTTCATTACTTTAGTCCTTAAATAAATTATAACGCGAATTAAAATCAAAGAATCAAAGATAAAAATATTTTTCTTGTATTATATTTTTATCTTTGATTTGAATTCGTGTTATACTTATTTAAAACTTAAAGTGATAAAGGTGTCCCCAGACATAGGTCTTGAGTGTCCCGGCGTTGGTACATTTACCTTACGGTTTTGAAAAATACCATAGCACGTGAAGCGGAAGGCGGACACTTTTCGAGCACTTTCACTAATGCGTACATCTTTTTTTTTATTTTGGACCTTAGATCTCTAATGTAACAACGAACAATTAAGATTCATCTTATATATGATCTTGTAGTAACGTAAATGTAGGATTATAACGCGCCTAAAGTGGACGGCCGATAAAGTGGTAAGGCATCAACTTGGTAGATCCGGCCTACTCACCGAAAAATCGCATTACGCTTTTTAGTAAACGGATATGTGACCGTCGAGACATCATTTCGAATTTTTGTAACCGCTGTATCTTCAAACGAATTGTATATTTCCTTCCTATTATCCTGCTGAACGGTATAAAGATACGGAGAAGTCTAAGAGATGTTTAAGTAGCATTTAAAAAATGCAGGGCGTCTTCTGTGCGTTCTTACGACGTTTTTTTAAAGGCTTGATGGGCACCGGCTTTCATTATTGAAGTATACGTTATTGACCTAAAGCTATGAATGATCGCGCAGATCGTTAGATTCTTGATTCTGTTCCGATAATTTTTACTTTCGACGAAGAAAAATTACGCTATATCGAGCAGTAATTTGCCGTGTAACGCCGAGCGAGACACGGATGGCACAGCGGACTTCGAGCCGTCTCCTGATTCTGTCGGTGTCAGTATCAATGTCACGATCGCCCGCCACTGTTTGAAATAGCTCGTGGCATAAACTAGTTTATGAACGAATACCTTTTTTTGCATCGTAAATATAGTGCGATACCTACGTGTAATAATCGAATTTTTACGTGATATAGCGCGTATGCATGGCGACGAATGGCAAATAATGACGAATCCCTGTACAGAATCTTTGTACATATTCGACGATTGTGATTAACGATTATAACGAGACGCACGGTGTACGTCGCTGTACGGCGTACACCCGGACTCTTTAAATATACCTAATGTAAAGTACAATCCCCCCTGCACACAATCGAAACAAAACTATTTCTCTACTTTAATTAGGGTGAACACTCGACACGCGGAGATCAATAGAAGCGGAGCAGCTTCGTCGCGACGTTTAATATTAGTTAAATATCGACTAATTATCCTTTAATAAATCGACGTTGCGCAGAACTGAAATCACGATGTCTTTATGTTAAAGAAAAAAAAACTGATGAATCTATGATAACTGAGGCGTTTAGTCCGATTGTAAAATATAATAAAAAGCAATTTCGTAAAATTTCTGCTTTCGATTGATCTTCGCCCAAAAATTAGCCGAATGAAATTCTCGACAGGCAGACGAGCGCGAATTGCAATGCACATTACCGAGATGAATAAATTCGTGAAACTACACGGCCCTTTTTTTGTGTTCTTGACGTACATTAAGACCGAATGAAACTTTGAGAAGAAAAAAGATGGTTATATGTACTTTATTTGAGCTTGGTCGAGAATGAAAATGATTCTCGCGGTTCTCGTCTCGCTGGCGAATACAATGACGAATTGAAAGGTTTTGATTAATGCATCACATGTAGAGAAAAGATATGTCATGTAACTAACGATGACGTATCCGCAAATTTCTTGAGGAAATAAATAAGGATCTATTCCATTTTTCCCCGTCGCATTTTTAGCAATAATAATATGTGACAAATTTTAATATTATGATTTTCTTTATTGTCTCGCATCGAGTTGGATTTTCCCCAATTTTTCTCTCTCTCTCTTTCTCTCTCAGTGTGTGACAAAAGAAAATAAAATCGTTTTTGCAATGAATTTTACGCGCCTTCTTGGAACGTACCGTCGGAATTGGCATGACGAATCCGGTCACTCTGCACAATAGGATACAACGCAAGCGGCAATTATACCCGAGTTAGGGGTCATCGCGAGTAAAATATTGTTCACTGGCAAACAGAGATCGCAACGTTTATCTGTTTGATAAAATAAGCGTTATAGCTCGCGAAATAGCAATTACAATTAAAACGGGGCAAAGAGAGAAAGTATGTATTAGCACTACCGCTATTGCAGCGAGATAATTTATTATTAATAACGATGCCTATGTATATATCTTAAAGGATGAAGGAGAATCGAGAGAAGGAGAAAGTGTAAGTACAAGATATCACAAGTTTGCTTCCGATAATTTTCGATGTATTTACATTTTACGTGTAATCCGTGTGTACAAGATCGTTAAAAACATTAAATGTATACTCGCGTTATGATAATCTATCCATGTATTTACATGTTCTTCCGTGTGTACAAGATCGTTAAAAACATTAATTGTTTACAGGCTTGCTTTCCTCTCTTTTACCTTCTTTTTTTTCTCGCAGACTGTACCGCATGCCTCATATTCCGCTCTCTCTCTCTCTCTCTCTCTCATCGGATTAATTTTCTTTTTTTAAATATTCTTTGTCGTATCGCCGTAGCTTATATATACAAGTAGAAAAATTCTAGTAACATCATTATCGTTACGCGCCAGGGATTATGTGCATCCATCCTTCATACAAATCGTTCGTATGAACTTAGATACGCTTCGAGTTTTTCTCTTTTTTTTTATCCGATCAGCGACACGATCTCATACTTTCGAGGTAAAAAGATCGAGGGTGTGGAGGCATAAAGAGTGCTGAAAACTATATATATATATATATATATATATATATATATATATATATATATCGCGTATAGATGTTTTGCAAGTTCGCTAAACGCATCACATACAATATAATGTCTCATACATGCATACATACACATATTCTCATCACGTTTTATATATCTCACATATGTGTGTATAAATATATACACAATCAGAAGATGCATAATGCAATCAACTTTTGGATTAATTGATTTTACAGGAAATGTACATTATAAGTAAATGATACTCTCCGCACTTCGTTTTCCAGACTTAGGTTTACAAGGATGCTCTCTTTCTTTCTTTCTTTTTTCCTCTCGTGGAAGGTACTGTAGTTTCAGATTTTTTAACATTTCAAAGAAACACGTGTGTCTCGTATGCAGTATGATAATGAAACGGCAAACGATTCAGTATGGAAAATTATTCGAATATTTTTAAGAGAATTGAATACTTGTACAATGATGAGACCGTCTTGCCGTGTCTGCAGTCGATCGTTATCATCGCGAATCAATTTCATTTTATATATCTATCTACAAATATAAGGATGTAAAAAGATATACAAAAGTAAAATACAAATCATATTACGTCACAATTTATAATCGTAAATTTTTAAATTATTCTAGTAAAATTTGAAACAAAAAAGAAAGAATTTATTTAAAGCTAACATTGAATCGCTCTGATTATTTTAAATTTAACAACCTTCCGTCATGCAGCACATTATAAAAAGTATCCCTGCGTCTCTTGAGAATAATCGTGCTCATTAAGCGCAATTGAGAAACTGAATACATTTGGTCGTAAAACTGTACGCTTCTCACCGGAATGCAGCGTACGCGTATTACGTCTCGACGTTCCGGCAGAAGGTCCTTAATTCTAGAAAAGGAAAAGCTAATAACTCATTCGAATTGCGTTCGGAGTTACGGCAACGAATACGTCCAATCGCGGTAATTACTTTGACCAAAAGTTTCATAAAGAAAAGGAAAATGTAACCGTATATTTAGACACAATAGATAAAAATCCGTTATATAATAATATTTAAAAAGAAGTAAAGTGCAAAAGGGATATTACGTTACTATACCCCTTGCAATGTTGCCAGATTCTGTTTTTTCGCTTTCATGTAAAATTCTTCATTTGTGAAGAAAACAATCATATTAAGACTTCCATTTCTTCTTCACAGCCATATGAATTGTAATGTCAGAAGCAAGAAACTTGAATGTAAATCCTTTTCTTATAATGTATATGTCTACATATTTCTTATGTACATATGGAGGGGTAAAAACCATAGTGGTGTAAGTCAGACTTTTTAAAATATTTTCTCGTGTGCATAGATGCAATCTGTACAATATATAAAAATTGCATCTATCCACACGAGAAAATATTTTTTAAAATTTGACTTACACCACTTTGGTTTTTACCCCTCCATATGTATGTTGAAATTAAATAAATTTTTTCATATATATATATACTATATATATGAAAATACTATATACTATGGATATGGTATATACTATGGATAGAGAATATACATAATGGAAAATATAATTCAGTTTGCACATATTCTATGCATGCAATAACAATTGGTAAAAATTTACATCATTTTTTAATTTACAAATTAAAAAAGGAAATGCAGTATAATTTATGCTATCAAATATACATGTGAGAAAATCAATTTATTTTGATATATATTGCTAAAAAATTCATAATTTCTCACTTGACATCAATTTTAATATGACTATGGTGAAGAAAAAGTTTTTAGCAATTCCAAAATGTAGTCCTGTTTTTCGACAACTATTTGACAGACATGAGCGGTAGCCCAGTATACATTTCAAGAGGAAACATAAGTAGAATAATTGACATACCGCGTGGTCACTTATATCCGTCATACGAGTTTATCAGAAAAAGCATCAACCACTATTCACCAGTATAAAAAACGCGTTTAAAACAAAAGATCGTATTTTCAAGAATACGATTAAGTAGTTCCCCACACGTCGATTTTCAATTTTCAACAAAATATTTTAACAATAACAATCAGAGTCTGGCAATTTTGCTGTTGCTCTGAGCAACATGTATATGAAACATATTAAATGTTTTACTTTCCTATATATATATATATATATATATATCTCCGCGTTCATTCTTAGCGTACATTATATTTACAAAGTTGCGCTAAATAGATCTATTTATATATATATATATATATATATATATATCATGTTATCTTACTATTCTTAAGGCTAGTTTAGCTTGCTGCACACACGTGACGTGGTCCATGTGACATATGAAGACACTGGGTGGTCAGTCGCTGTCCGAGCCCACTGGATTGATCTTTTTCCTTTTCTTCGCTTGCTTTGGATTCACGATTTCTTCTTCCTGTAAGTGACAAGAAATATCGTTCATCATCAATTTTTCGATAACATACAATGTATGACACATGAAATCATATATAACATACATAAATATAAATTTTAAACATTTACCTCGCTAGTAGAAGTACTATCAATATGATATCGCGGAAGTGGTCTCTTTACATTGGATCTTTCTCTCGTGTTAGCACCTGTTTTCCTGTGGCCGCCCTTCCCACTGCCCCCACCTGTTCCAGAAGAGGCAGTAGTGTGTTTTCTCGCGGAACTACTCGGTGGCGGTGGCTCGTTCTCCTCGTTGACTTCCGCAAGCGCAAAGAGATCGCCGTAGCTTTTCCTCAGCGAGTCGCTACTCGCGGCTTGAGCTTGCTGTAATGCTCTTTGCATCCCTTCCGAGTGATACAACTGCAGTTCCTCGGAGGACACACAGTGTTGGCGTAATTGATCCAAATGGCCTAGAACCTGTTCGCCGGTAGGTGGACCGGATTGTTGATTTTGCTTGGCTCCAGAACGTTTCCGTTTGTTCGGACTGGTCGCAGGATAACGAGTGCTAAGTAAATTCGCGAGTAGCTCGCCGAGTTTTTCTTCGTAATGGCAACACCAGTAACGTAGCGTGGCCACAACAAACATATCGCCGTCGACGCTTTGCCGGGCGAGTAGTTGTCGTAGAAGATCCAACGTTGGCCTATAACGCATTAATAGAATACAAAATGTACAAATTGTACACATCGAATTGTTTTACAATAGGCTTCCCGACGATTAGCAATTATTTTACTCACTTTTCTTGTTTAAGCATAAGCAAGATTGAAGTAAGCGCCTCCGCGTGATTACGAAACTGTAATTTCGGCAAAACCGGCAGTACGTAATCGATGGGAAAATCGTGTGCGAATATGAGCTGCCAGAAACAGTACTGCTCGAATGTCTCCCAATTTAAGCTGGCTGTCAATAGCGTGGTAAACGATTCCTTTTTCAACATCTTTAGATGGCCTTGCATTATCTGACAAACTAGATCCTGCAACTGACACGAGTCAACGGTAGACACAACCAAATGCAAGAGTTGAACATTTCCGAGGGCAACGTTTTGAAATCCTGTGTACACGTCAGGCACGAGGTAACATAACATGAATATATTATCCTCGTGACAAAGCTGCAACAAAAGCAAACAACGTGTTAGAACGTACCGCTTTGAATATACATATGATACTTAATAGATATTTAATTAATTTTATTTATTTATATCTTTAATTTATTTTTTTTTTTTATATATATGAAACTCGTACCTTTAAATCTGATACCAGACATGCGTCCAATTTTTTTTCTCGCTGCCCGCAGAAGTCCTTGTATACCGATGCTTTGACATCGTTCAGAACATTGCTGAAATAGAACAGTTCAAAGATTAAAGTACTTTTTCTTCTTTTTCTACTCTTTGTCTACTCAATATTTCATATTTTTCGTCTAACCTCGGTTCGCCTTCTCTTTTTTCCTCTTCTCTGCCCCAGACTTTCAGGAAGTAAAGAAGAAGATAACCTATCCTGGGTTGAACCGACTGCATTTCCGCTAGTACCCTGGCCAAAAGCTTCCGTCTGTTATCTTCTTCCTTGCACAGTTGAAATTGGTTTCGAAACATAACAAACAATGGCGTGCTTATACTATCGGCCAGCGCTTCCTCGTTCAGATTATCCGACGGAAAGATCTGCGCCGTGATCTGCGACGATAAGATAGTTGATATGCAGGACGCTAACGGGGGTATCGTCTCCACATCTATCTCGTCCTCCACGACCATTTGTACTATCCTTTCCATCGCTTGGCACCTCGACTCATTATCGGTCTCCGTGTGTAATGTTTCTATGCTAGTTCTCA
The DNA here is from genome assembly GCF_048541705.1 of Temnothorax americanus. Lineage (NCBI taxonomy): Eukaryota > Metazoa > Arthropoda > Insecta > Hymenoptera > Formicidae > Temnothorax > Temnothorax americanus. The sequence continues at coordinate 2,450,559 of NW_027509253.1, forward strand.
GCTCCTCCGGCTCCATTATAAGACGCAAATGCGACGTTATATCCTCCTTCTTCACGACGCAGTTCGCATTCTTTTGATCGTTTTTTAGTTTCACCGTAGACAACGGTACGTCCTCCTCGTCCTCTTCATCGTCTACCTTCGTCACTATTCTAAAATGTAGATAAATTCGTAGTTAATTAACCCTACGTCTGAAATATTAAGTTTAACTTTTTTTGGTACAGAAAGTAGTCATAATTATTTGCCAGGTTCGTCATAATAAAAAAAAATGATTATAGTCACATGCCGCAATTACAGTCGAGTCTTAAATCCTAACGTCTTTTGCTACCGTGACTTCTTAGCGGACATTTATTATTGATAAATCATAAGAAAAATCAAACCGCTTCAGCTTATAATCTTTCTATATCAAAAAGATTAATATATGCAATAGATATTGCATTATAGTACATGCAATAGGATAGCTAACCTGAGAGGAGACTCCTCTTCTTCGTCACTGAATGCTGGTTCTGGATCCTGTGCCACGTGGTTATTCTCCACGGTAGAATTCATGGTATTCTCTATTACAGTTCCTGGATTGTGCTCCTTGTTGAGCTCTTCCATTTTACCTGAATATTTCAGAACCTTATTACCTGCTTTAAGGACACGATGTAAAAAGTTAGTAAGCGATAAATGTGCTGAAAGCTGAAAGTGAATTGTCAGATTTGTCTCAGAAAAATTTTGGGTAAGGGGCATGGCGCCATATCATGCATTGGTCAACGCCAGTGTTTAAGTAAAGTATCTAGATAAAATTACATGATCATCCAGATAAAAAAGTGGAATCATTTTCATTTTATTTTCATCTCAGATGAGTTTGAAATCTAAGGAAAACACTGGTTAACAACGCTACATCACTACGTGTGAAAATAATTTTTAGATATTTAGTGTATTTTCAAGTGCAATTTCTCAATACAATTTTTTTAGTACCCTTCCCACTTTCCAGAATTATTTATAAAGCCTTGTGTCCACGAAGAATTAATCAATCGCATTGGTCAATTGCCGAATTCTTTAAATGTGATTGGTCAATTTTTTCTCCGTCCGAGATCTCGGAGCGATTTCTATAGTATCAGTAGACACAAAGCTTAAATTGAATTTATTTATAATAAATTAGATTCTTTTTGGAAAATTCTTGAGAAAAAAAAACATTACTAGTACTCGTGGACTAACTCCGATGAAGATCATTTTAATGTTGTTAGTGTCATCCATCCAGCCAATGAAATAGCCATGGAGCATTCTAAGATGACCATGCACAAGATGAGATAACTTAGATTATAAATATCGTTCATAAATTTCGAACAAAAACTACGTTACATTCCATATTTTCGTACTAATTGTTAAGTTTACATTAATTTAATTTCTAACTCTCAGTCTTAGCGTCTAATAGATAAGAATCTTCATTAATCTGATGAAGAAACTTGATTTGTACGTCCAAAAACTTCATTTATTAGGCCTGTTCGTTTTTGCTGCACTCTGAACTAGCGCAATAAGTTAGAATGGAAGAAAATATATTTGTTTTGTTTTATTCTAACTTATCGCACTAGTTCAGAAGTGCAGCGAAAACGGACAGGTCTATTATAAGAGCCTTGGCATATAGAAAAAGTAAAACTTTGAACAGTAAGCAAATTGACCAATCACAGTCAAGAATTCTCATAAACTCAAGATAGTTATTGGCCAATTTGCTTACTGCCATGGCCCTAATTTTAATCCTTTCAGTGCTTGTGGATGATGGATTTCAGGACCATGGATCATGGGTCATGTAAACACGTCCAGCAAATGGCACACTAGATTTGTGTAGGCAATACAAACAAACCTACTGTGAATGTTATGGACGAGTTCACGCGTTCGCTATAAATTAAGCCACGAACGCTACAGGTATGTGGGTGGTTGTAACAATGAACGAAAGTATTAAACTAAAAGTGAAGTGCGCCATATGGTAGAGTATTCCATGCACAATTCAATCATCCAAAGCATTCAACACTGAAAGAATTAATAAATTTTTCACTTTCGATAAATATTATTTTAACTCTGACCAACTTCTAACATTGAAAACAGAAATTCTATGGGTTTCAAACCTGGCCATGTATTATGGGAACTTCTCGGAATGGATTACGATCGAAATTATTTTCTCTAGAAAACACAAAGGGAAAAACTATTAGCAATTTCGATAGAAATCCATTCTGAAAAGTTCCATAAGAAGTATCACGTTTCCAACAAGTTTTCATCCAGAAATGCTACAGTACATACAGTATATACTGTATATGGCTGAAAATGTAAAATTTTTTTTCAATCGAGCCAATTTTGGCCTGTGTTATACTACAGTATTATCAAAATTAGACTATTAAATTGTTATATATACTATTAAATTTAATATACTATTAAAAATGTTACTATACTAAAACAAAACAGGCGCGCGCAACGTGCGCGCTATTAAGCTAATTATTATTATTTATTCATTTTCATTTTCCTCCTTTCTGTGACAATTACTAACTTTTTGTTAATTTGTGTTTATATATTTATATTTTCACTCATAGTGTTGAACATTTCCATCTGTATCATTTCTTTCGAAGTTGTTCCAACCTCTAAACATGCTTAGATAAAAAAAAAAGTGTTATTTTTTACTACTTTGACTTCACACTATTCTACAACATATCCAAAGTCCATAAAAATAAGTAGGATAATTTCAAACATTACCTTGTAAGTAAAAAATAAAATCGATATAAACTTAGTATGTGATATAAAATTATAGATTTGTTACATGTTACATGTTCATGTTTCATGTAACTTGAAAAATTGTTTACACTTAAAACGAGATAAACATATATTCAGGCATTGAATAGAAAAAAAGCAAAAAATCTAAGCGTAAAACATGCAACCATTATAAACAGATCTAAAGATACAATTTTTTGAGATTTTTTGTCTAAAATTTATGTTCGAGTTTTGTCCACGATACAAGTTTTAGTAATTTCTTTGAGTATTTAGATCTACCTCTAGCATCGTGGACAATCTTTTTAGACATATCACACATCCAACTTGCATTAATTTTGATCGAGGAAAATGTTAGACAAAAATTACGTTTACTCAAAAATTTTATCTATCTAAAATACTTTTTTACGATAACGTAATAAAGTGTTACCGCACGAGTGATTGTACAAGCATGAATGTTGCGTTGCATACCAAGGTTTGTATAGGCCAGTAATTATAGTCCGATCTTATATTCAAGATCATCTTAACCACGATCTTAAGTACGATTTTTCCGTACGGTTATTTTATTATTTGACTAGAGTCTTAAGGCCGTAACGACTAGATTTAAGATGATCATGAACATAAGATCGATTTATCGTCCCTTCTATCATACGTCCTTTCTACTCGCAATATAAGATCGGACTACAAATACTGTCTATACATTAATAATAATTTTACCAGGATCTGTGTTTGGAAGCAGACAAAATTCTTTAAAAGATTCCCGTATCTTGCTTCTCAATTCTCGATCTAGCTTCGGGCTATCGAACAATGGGTACAGGCTAGGCAAAACGCGTTTTTCCAAAATTTGTCGCAACGATGAAAATATGCCATTTCTCACTTTGTCCGTCAGCGCGGGATAAAAGTTTGGTATTATCTGTGAACAAGGTATAGAAATTTGTAGAATCTTTGTAGAAAGAATTTCATAACGAAAAAGATTACGGTGCGATTAGGATACAAGTGCAACTTACTGGTGTGATTAGAATACGAGTGCAACTTACTCTACATAAAAAGTCTAGAAGTGTGGCAGTGACGGCTGGATGAGTCCTCATCGAATTGTGCATAACGAGAATCGCTGGCTCAATGTTCATAATGTTATCTTTGTCAGGTTCGAAGAACAGCCAATCGTAGAACAGAGCCAGTTTCGTGTTGCTGGCAGCCACGGTGGAAGTGCACGTTGTGAATAACCAGCCTATTACTGCCCATCGCGGAATAATGTCGGAGCACAGCAGTTCGTTCGTAGGGTGTATGACTCCAACGATGAAGCGAATAAGATCGCACCTTAACGACTGGGATTCGGGTGTCGCCAAGTATTGCCTCTGAAAAAATTCCTGATATCGCTTGTGGTTGCCGAAACGGACGTTGCTCGTCAGGAACACGAGTTTTCTCTCCATTTCTGGCGTCAAACGCGACTGTAAAAACCTTCTGGAGGTTCTAGTTTGCAACAGCTGAAGGACACCATTAAAATTTGGGCAGAGATTTTTTGGATTGAGTAGTATATCCTTCCAGAGTGCTTCAAATTCCGATATTCTCGCAACGTTCTGCAGTAAACGAACCAAATCTCTGAAAAGTACAATCGATCGCATCAGTTTTTCCGACGTCTAAAGCTTTATCGTCCGAAGCTTTCTAATCGCGCGAATATGTATACCTTCCAATGGCCAGGCAGTCTGCCATTCGTTCCCTTATCAGAGCTACGGTGAAGGTCACTTCCTTTTGCCGTAAACCAGCCAAATGAGGTGCATTGTGGTCTTCTATTAATCGTAAATACGTGTACACAATTGACGCTACTAAAAAAGGAAATTTGTCCAACCACGGTCGATTTTCTTGAAAAATGTCTAAGAGGGCGTCAACTAGGAACAAGTTCCTCGGGGAAATATCCCCGCCCGCCGCGTGCCTCAACAAACTCAAACAAAGATTATCCACATTAGTCACACTAGTCCGTATCATTTCCCTTAGCAACCACAGTAACTGGCTCCTGGTGACGTCATTTAATCTCAAATATTTATCTAGTACTAATTGATTGAGATGAAGCAGCACAATGACCAAGCCGTCTCGCGTGATCAGTGTCAAGTCTCTATAACTTTTTGCGGCATTCTGCGGATCTGTCAAGATCACCACTAGTAAACCTAGGGAGACCTCCTCGTGCGTCTTGTCCTTGCACACCGCGTTGTTCAACGTGTCGTGGACCTCCTTCTCCGACAGTCCCATCGTCAGATTTTGCAACGTCGAGTGGCATCTCTCCAATTTCTGAAAACAAATCACATTGTACGATTCTCTAAAGAAAAAAATAAAAATACTCCAAGGGAGTCACACAAAATTTGGTTTTGAGAAACAAGTGTGTCTTTGCGAGCACCAGGTGGACATTTCACGCGAAACAATCAAGGAGAAAATATGTATCGCGATCGAGGGAGAAACGGGGCAAGGACGATCCGCGTGAGATCCGTCGGATCTTCGCGCGGTTCGAATTCCGCGCGGAAACGCGCGTAGACGCACGTAGCGCCGCGCGCTCGCCAACGTGCGCGACTGTCGCAACAATGGCGGAGGGCCTCGCACCTCGATACGTACCCAGTGACTATTTCAAATATTTATGTTACCTCTTCCAGCTCGTCCTTGTTCTCGATGCAGCTCGTGTTGAATAGCCGGGACGCCGGGGTCTTCGGCTGCTCCATCGCTCGCTGGCTGCGCCGCGGCCGGCCCGTGAACGTAATTCGCGGCCCCGTCGAGCCCTCAGCCCTCAGCCCTGTGCCCCTGGCCGCTTGTGCTCGCCTCCGTGCATCGTGATCGTCTCGCTGGCCTACTCGTTCGTTCTCTATCTCGCACTCCGTGTCTCTTTCTCTCTCTCTCTCTCTCTCTACCTATCTCTTTCTCTCTCCCGTTCGCTCGCCCGTCGCGCTCGCTCTCCCTCTCTCTCTCTCTCTCTCTCTCACTCTCACTCGCTTTCTCCCACTACGTCTCCCTGTCTCTCTCTCTCTCTCTCTCGCTCTTTCTCGCTCGCTCGCTCGCTCCCTCCGCCGCCCACTCCTCTCGCCGATCGCCTGTGCCGTCGTGCGCGGACCAGCCACCGTGTTTATTCCTCGTCTCGGCAGACCTCCCCGACTCCGTCTACAGCTCCGATGCGATTGCGCATTGATAGATGCGCCCAGTCGCCGAGAGGCTCCCGCTTCGCGTCACGATGCCCCCCGTCAGCGCGCCCGGCGATCGTTGTTCACCAATCAGCGCCCACCAGCCCGTGTACACACGGCGCGCTCGGGTGAGGTACGGTGGAAAAGTATAGCGCGAACCCGCGGCACAGAGGGCAGAGACGGCTGCACGTGGGGCGCAATGGGGTGACGAGGATACGCGTGTCGCGCGTGTCCTGCCCGCGCGAAAGATTCACGGAGAAGGATCGTTTTTTGACGCGCGATTTGACATCCAGAATCGTTTCCCGGATCGGAAACGAAATTCGATATACTATAAATGACGAAGGAATCTTGTGAGCCTCTCGTTAACTCTCTTTCCTTGTTTTAAGCCACTTCAATCACGTGTCGTTTCGCATCGTGGGCTCCTTTGCAATTTAAAATAAGTCGCTTGTGGACTCGACTTGTGGCGAGCCGTTTTGTTCGACAAAACGAGTGAACCGGCGGAAGAAACGCCACGAAGACCACGAAGCGAGGGGGTTGATATTTCCTTTATAACGCTCGCACCCGCGAGAGGTCCTCGGGAGAAAAGCCGCTCTGTACCGCGCGACTTTTTCGCCCTATAATAGGAATTTTTTTCAGCGGTTAATCACCCGGCGGACAGCGGAGCGAGGAGCGAGTAACGGAAAGCGCGTCTTCACGGTGGATTACGTTTTGCCGCTTTTGCGCACGTTGGCGCGGGGCACAGGGCTTTGCGCGCAATTACCGCGGGGGCGCACGACGGAGTCGTGAACTTCGTCCTCCGTTCGCCACGCGTTATTAATAAGCACGTCGGAAGGTTGTAAATGAGGCGCGCCGGGAAAACTTTCGCGGTCCCGACAATCACGGCTGTGCGAAGGGACGGGAAAATTGTTGCGACGCAATTGAAAACTCGTGGATCATCGTCGCGAGAAGTTTGGAAAATCATGCGTTTGTCGCGCGCGCGCGCGCGCGCGCGGAGTTACCTTTTTCGAGGCTTTCTTACTCGGAAAGTTGCGACGAAAAATGTTAGATGCACGCGAGATCGATTAATTCATGAAACGTGACCGAGTTAAATTATTCTATTATAGTCGAGAATGATTCCCGGTGTAACGAAAATGATAAAAAAAAATCGCAAAAGTTGCTCGTCTCCCTTTATTTAAATTTAAAAAGATACTATAGAATAATGACAATAACAACTTTGTTGAGGATCAACGTATAAAAAAAAAATGCATATTACACTTTTTTCAATATTATACATTTATTCGGCTGAAAATTGGAAAAAAAAAATTAAACAGGATTGTCAGAATCGGAGGTGCCGAAACACCCCGTCGGTTCTAGAGTCTAGAGCCGGGCGTGCGGCGCGGCGCTGCCGCGCGTGCGCGCGCGCATGCGCTGTCGCGGCGGGTGAACCGCGGAGGCAGCAGGCAGCAGCCGCCGCTGATCGCGCTCGGGCGTCCCGGCCACGCTTCTCTTGTCTCAACGTCCGACGTCCTCGCGGAACGCCCTTCGTCGCCGCGGCTCTCTCCGGTGGAGGAACTTCCCGGAGTTTCTTCGGACCGTCCGGACCCCGCTCGACGGTCCGCGATCCCCGTCTCCAGGTCCCGTCCACCAGCTCGGCGACGGGAGCGGAACGTCCGAAACTCCGCTCGCGACGGCGACGTGCGACGCGACACGCCTTCGTGCTCGCCGACACCCTAACCCCCTCGGAACCTTCCACCGGATTCCTTCCGTTTCTCGAAACGTGCCTCGAGAGCTTGTCGCCATTTTTTTCGCGAGGCGAGTGTCACGAGACGCCCGACGACGCCCGACGCCCGACGCCGTTTTCTACAAACGACAAACGCGAGTTGCGTCGCGGCCACATCGTTCGGTTCGTCGTGTCGTGGCGTTCGAATTTCTTCCCACGGAATCGCGGATCTACGCGATTCTACGTTCTACGCGTCATATCGCGCGTGAGAGAGAGGAGCACTCGTGCAGTGACGTCGACAGTTTCGGAATGCCGAGCGTAAAAAACACTCGGCGATTTTCCGCCGTCCTCTCCGCGGGGTTAACCCTTTCTCTTTCTTTCTCCCAGAGATGATAGGATTCAGAGCAGAGGATTTACGTCGCGGGTCGAAACGCGCGACGCGAGCTTTGCGCCGAGGAGACGTATTTTTTTTTTTTCTCTACTCCGTGAGAACCAAGGACTGCGACCTGCGACGTATCGAAAAATGTCGCGAGTTCGCACGAGCCGCGACACCTGCGGACCTTCGGTGTGTTTTGCGTCGATAACATCCTCCCACTTCCATCTAGATTTCCATCGCGGCGGAAATGCGCGGACGAGATATCCGCGCGCATCTATTTCTGCGGATTGTATTATCATTCGGCGATTCTCGCATCATCGCTCGCAATAAAAAGGATCTTCGTACGAGTGACGCGCGCGCGCGCGCGCACACGACTCCGAAGCCCGAAGCTCCGAGTCCGAGAGAAGTGCGGCCGAGCCAACTTGAGCCGTACTTGCCGTTGCGTCGTCGAGCCGCGCTCGCTCTTTCGAGCTACGAACGTGGAGATATAACTGGATCGTACGCGCTACGTGGAGAAAAACCGTGCGGGGGGGGGGGGTTGAATTGCTTGGGGACACGCCATTTTGTTCGTACGGGAAAACGCGCAAGATTTAATAAATCGACGCGCCCCGAGAGTAACGAAACACGATCCGCGCGACTGTCCGTAAGAATAAAGCGGATAGTTCCTAAACGGTGGGGAGAGCTCTGTTGCTTTTGCGAAATCGTTCAAAGGGGGAGAAGGAGCGTCTTATCTGTTTCGCGAAAAAGAGCTTGGCGCCAATCGCTGATTTAGCTCGCCCTCGTGAACGATAACTCGGTCGTATTCTCGTCCGCGCGTTGTGCCGCGCCTGTATAGGCGCAAAGTCGCACGGCGATCGTTGGTGGACCGAGAGGAGGCAATGACGAACGACGAACCTGTCTCACTGTCTCGATATGACCCTTTGCGGATCTACGAGGGAAATTTATGACAATAAATTTATTGTAATATATCTGTTGTAAGTTTGTTACAATAATGAACCTTATGGAATGCTCGGGAGCATCGATTTTCATTCTCCGCCGATTTTCGGAAAGTTCAACTTCTCGCGATCGAAGTTTCTCGGAGTGGAAATTTTTCGAGTCGCGAAAATTCGTGGATATTCGGTGTAATATCACCATTATCGATATTAGGATCGATTGGGTTCTCGTTACAGGTCGCTTATCTTATCGTTAATAATCCTAGTACGATATTGTTGTATCATCGCGCGATTTGGCCTTAATATGACCACGTTGCTCGCAGACGTTCTCTCGACCGTTACCTTGAATAGACTCGAGTGTGAACGTAGAGAAAAAAAAATGGCTATAGATCGACTCTACCTTAGCCTCTTGGTAAGTTATACAGTTGCGGAACAACTCTTTCCCGCACGATAGTCAGGGGAACTTGATACGGCACGCTGTACAGAAGAAGAGGAAGAAGGCTGTATCTTTAGGCGAAGCGGGAAAGACATATAATCAGATGGAACCCGATTAAATGCGCCACGTGGTCCGTGCGTTGTTTCCCAGACGAAGCGTTTGCGTCTTTTCGAGCAGCCTGCGACTCGTTCGAGCGAAATACAAGCCGGGTCACGTGGGAGCACGCTTTACACCTGAGACGCCTGAAAACGTGGTTGTCGAAAATTATAACCAATTAAAATAATCCGAATCGTTTTTTTTTTTTTTTTTTGACGGTTCTAAGCGCTTGGCCTTTACCGCAAATATATTAACCCCCAGGTAGAACGTCAGAAAGTCGCGACGAAGTCGAAATGACGGCAAAGTGACCTAAAAGTCGTCGTTTTGACGTCATTTCGACTTGCCGTTTCTACCTGGGTTCCATCTTTTGTTTGCTACGCCCTGCGCGAGTCGCGGTCCAATTATTTTTTCTATCCACGCCGCGAACCGCAATAATATGCACGCGAACAAGAGAGGAATAATCGCATGTTAGGCTCGCGTACGAGATAGAAAGAGAAAGAAGAGGATGCGCTAGCCGTACTTGAAAATATAGAAAGCAAAAACCTCGCGAAGTAACAGACAGTTATTTAGAAACAGAAAACGCATCTCATTTATCGGACGCACTTATCGGCTATAGACTTACTCCGATATCGTTTTGTAAATTAAACAGAAATATAGTTTTCTTCGCGATATACGTCCACACACACACACACGATTCTCTTGTTTTTACTCCGAACTGTATTGATTATTCTGAAATATTCACACATTACTGTAGAAAGATGTTATTGATTTTTAATTTCGTTGATGCTGCGTAGATTTTTCGCACCATTATTTATTCCATTTTATATTATTCAGCGATATCATCCTTCGTATTGATTTTTTTTAGCTGTTGGCAACTACTTAATTAGCTCTGTCAGCTCGTTCCCATTTTATCTTGGGGAGCGTTACTGCCCTTCTCGCTTGCACTTAAAAATATATATATATATATAATTCAACAAATGAACCGAACACCCTAAAATCGCACGGTGAATCTTCTTTTACTTCTCGGCCCGTCGCAGCGCGTGTATTTTCGCCGTTTGTCACTTTCCCGTATTGCGTAATACGGGATTGCACGCGAGCGGAACATAAAACGCGACAAGTCCTTCGGGACGATGTTTCGTGAGTCGGGCTGCAATGTCCATCGACGGTGCGTTTAATTGTACGTTTATTGGGTAACCGTGCGATATTGTAAACCGCGATTCATTAGTTCACTGGCTGCACGTATGCGACATCGGCGCACACAAATCGGTGGCCAAGTATCGTCGACAACTTACGAGCTATAAAGCAAATGTGCTATAAGTATACCTATAGTTCAAATGGTGTTCTTAAATGCTTACGGATATAATATATTCAGCGTAGATATATATGTGTAAGGTTATAAGTAGAGAGTCTTTAGTCTTTTCGAGCTCAGTTGGACGTTGTCCGATATATTTAAATCACATTATTTAAATATCTTCAATTCGACAGATGCTCTACACTCACGTTTGATATATTATTAACAAGTGCATTATAAAGCTTAGTAGAAAGACGTGCGACATACACACACACACACACACACACACACACACACACACACACACACACACACACACACACACACATACGCACACGCAGGCGTATTAATACTATGTTGACACTCTTATACCGTTGTTCTTCGTTGTACAAGACTCAATGTCGAGAAATGCTACTTACTAAGTTTCTGAGTTATAAGGAATGCAAATGTGATGCAAATATACTAGCGATGGTCTTATACTAGCGTTTCGAATAAATACTTAGAGAATATATGCTTCGTCATAGGTCGCGTTATAATAATATAATTAGATATATTGACAATGTATATCTTAATTATTAATTTATGTTTCATCGTAGGTATTTTTTGCAGTTTTATACAAAACTATTAATCTAAACTATTTATCGCGTACTGCGAAGAAACATAAATAGTAAATTCAATAGTAAATTAATCCATTCTTGATACAAATATGGCTTTACATAAATGCTTTTATAAAATTTAAAATAACATATAACAGAATAACATTCAACGATAAACATCTAGTCGTAATCAAATATTATTCGCAGCATTTATATTTAACGTCGAAACATTACCGCAGCTCTTAATTTAAATTATAGAAAGTGCATTGAAATAAATTATCAAAACAATTATGGTTTTTCTCTGCAGAATCGTCGCCTCTGTTCATTTGTATTTTATCGTACTTTTTTCTTCGTATCGGTGCCTTCTTTTACATAGATATCATCCAATTCGTTGACTTGTTGCGAACAGCAAGGAAAGTGTCCTATCAGGGTTGACTTTCTTTGGTGTTTCAGGAAGTAACGAAGTCCCTTTGCGATGCCGAAACCAATCATAGCTATCGACATCGTTAACAACGCCATCAAGAGAGGATGCTGCGGCAGAATATGAAAGAATTACGTCGCGCGTGTACGACGACAACGGTGAAAGTAATCTAATTACGATTATTACCCCATTTTGACAAATAATTTAAAAATAGAAAGAACGAATCAATACCGTTAGGGTGGGCTTGTTTGTAAAAACATAGTCGGCGATCACGACTGTAACTCCTAATATAATACCAACGCCAGCTCCAAGCCACGGAATCTGTTGGTCAGCTGTGAAACGTTATTTCATTATATTTCAGTTTTCATAGTTTTCAAGATAACTCGGTGCCAAGTACCTCTTCTGTCTTTAATCAACGACCTGGACGCCTTGTTCGTCGCCTCTATAATCTTAGGCTCGTTTGGCTGCAAAATCAGAGCTTTGTTGTAAGATTCAAGCGCTTCGTTGTAAGAGAATAGTTTCAGCTCGACCTCGCCCTTCCTAAAGTAACCCTGAAACAGATAAAGAGACATATATTTATTATTTGCTTTAAAATCGAAGCCTAAAGCGACCAATTTTACTGGATTAGTCCTATTTTGAATGATCTGTGCAAAAGTGTCGTTTTACATACTTTGGACCAGTCGGGCTTCAACCGAATGGTCATCAGAGCATCGTTCAGGGCGTCGCGATACCGTTCCATCATTAAGAAGGTGAAGGATCTGTTGCTGTAGAGAGAATAATTCTTTGAATCTAGTTTGATGGCACGCGAGTAATGAAGCATCGCCATCTGATATTTTTTCTCCCTAACGTACGCGTTTCCCTGCTGCTTAAGGTTCTCCACCTGAACAAAGAAAAATGCCTTTATTTTGCGCATCATACACATCGTGCATATATAATACCACGTTTGCGTTTGGAGGTTAATGAGGGAAGAACCGGCGTCTCTTGCCACGCGAATAATTGAAAGGCCCATCGTAGAGGCGTACCATTTCTCTCGGAACCGTTATCTGGTTTGTACAACGTTGATAAGCACGACACTGCAAAAAGCTTTGATAAGGCTCACCTCTGCCTCCTGCGCATTCATACTTTCATTCACGATATTCCTGGTTCCTGGTTTTCCAGCAAGTGGGAGGAGCCTGAGGCCTGAGGCTTTATCACTCTCGCGATAAAGTCAAGTCAAATCGATCGATCGAAGGACCCGTCCTCGGGGTGTTGTTCTCGATCGAATTGTAACTTCGTCGAGGAGCGGACGAGCACCTGTCGTGTCCACCGACAGCCCGGACGGGTGCATCCCAGTGCATATGCGCGCGGAGCGGACGTAAAATAAGCAAATGTGTGCGTGAATCTCACGCGAATTGCGCATGTATTCCTGCGTCATAATGAAAGCATACCAGATTTTTACTCACGGCAATATATCGACGATGTTTTATCGCAACTGTAAACAGCGATGCTCCGAATCCCAAACTCCGACTAGCTTTAATTCCGAAGGATTGATCTCCGACGAGATTAATTCAACCGCGGCAGAATTGCCTAAAGTGAAATTACGCAATTCATCGTTCCCTAATCTATAATCTTTCTTTCGGTCTGTTCAACAGGAAATTAATATAATTCCATATTAACAAAATACTTGATAAGTTAATCGGAGTTTAGTCGAAGTCACCTTGATTAATTTAATCGCCGATTAATTCAACCGGCAGAATTGCCTGAAGCAAAATTATGTAATTTGTCGTATGTAATCGAATCTGTCTGCGCGTTAAATAACAGGAAATTAATAACTCTATAATGTTAACAAAATAAGGCAGGTATATTACTCGATAAGTTAATCGCCGATCAAGTCGATCGAAGCTATCCGTAACCCATGTCCATATTGCGCTCTTTATTTACGTGCTGTTATGTATATCTTTTTTTTAAATGTAAACGCGAACATATTCTAGATTTCCATTTTCATGTCTACGTGGCGGTTTCGACCGAACTCCGATGAAACTTATCGAGCAAAAATATCTGCACGTTTTGCTAACATGGATAGAATTGTTTTGTTTTGACACGCGCGGAATGAACGATTAGATTAAGGACTATGAATAAGACCAGTTTGAAGTTTAACGAGTAAATTCTGTCGATAGCATTAGTCGTCGATCAAGTTGGGTCGAAGTAATTTTACCACTTTTATTGGAACAGTGGAAAGTTTTATCAAAATATAGCGGGAACGGTGCGGAAGGCGGGGAAAGCAGAGGCGACTCTTTCGTTCATGATTTTAATGTTCGAAATTCTTCATTTCATACAAATTAAGTGTGGGGAGAGTTATAATACAAACTTAAGATATATACATCAATATTTCGTGAAAACTGCTCGCAATAGCTATGCAACTTATGTCCGTTAAATCCCGCCAGATCATTCGTATCCTTTAACCGTCTTATCACCATCTTTTTTTTTTTGCATGATTTTTTTTACTGCCGTCTAAATTTTAAAATTTACCTCGCGTACACTATGCAACAAAACTTGGCAAGTCGTTCGAATAAATATATAGTAATTATTTCTTTTTCTTATTAATTTTTCGCGATCTTTGCGTTTTTCGGAGTGTTCCCTCTCGGAATATCGTAGAATCGGCATTCGAGACCCGCCTCTCGCGTTTCTCACGATCTCGCCTCGCTTTCTCAGGAAGTCACAAATCCGCGGAGAGAGGAATTTATCTCTCGGATCTCTTCGCCACGAGATACGCCGCGTTCGCACCGCGGACGAGCTCTGTCGCGAGCGAGTCGACGCGCCAGGGGTGTTGCCTGCGATGCCTAAAATCGTTCGCTCGTTACAGGGTGTCCCGGAACTGTCCTTCGAATTTTACGCGACAGACGACGCGAATCCGGGACGTCTTTTTGGCGGAAGCTCAACGCGTCGCTGTTCCCGAACGACGATATTAACCCTTAAATGCCCCCTGGAGTCCAGCGGACCCCAGACCCTTTACAATGATATATTTTCAAATGTTCTTGCCAAAAATGGAGCTCGTGCTCTCATTGATGATAGTTGAGTGCGTGACCTACCCGTTTGTCCACTTAGCAGTACTCAGTTTACTTAAATTTTTTATACTATGTTGAAATTGAAATTTTAACGATACAAGCATTTTATTCTCTTTTCTAAGCCTTGAACAACATTGAAAAAAATTTTCATAACTAAAGATCAAAAAACCAATGGGTAAGGAGACGGTTTTTCACGCTGGGGTCTTTTAGACCCCTCGTGTCATTTACGAGATTCTTGAGAGGTGTGGCATTTAAGGGTTAATATTAATAACGAAAAAATTCCTTTGTCCAACGGCCAATATATAGTTTCTCAAGTCCAATATATTTTCTCCAGCATTCTCTTTCGTCTCGGACACCCTGTGTATCGCGTACTTCGCCGACGCGACTCCCGCGAGAAATGGACAGAGAGAGATTGTTGTTGGGACACTCGCGGAGAGCGCGGACGACGAGGCCCTCGCGCTTCCCCTCGCGAGAGGAATTATGTCGCTAAATGTTCGAGAACGTCAGAAAATTTTATCCTCCCGCGAGAGGAGAAGGCGCGCGGGAGCCTCGGACGCGGATTCGCGTCGCGCGTACGCGGGACGGAAATCGGACCGGACGCGGCCTCGGGGCGTCGTTCTCGACTCGCTCGCTGCTCCCCGATCGTACAACCGCGCGGTCGGTACTCACAATTAGCGGGAATTCGACTCGAGTCGATCGAGTCGAATGACTCGTTAATACAAAAACGAATTAATTCGCCGCGCGCGTACGAGTCGATCGAGAGGCTCGCCGGCGGAGGCGGAGGCCACGTTCCCCCGTGGCGAATCTCGCCCCGTTTTAACAGATCCGCCTTCGATCTACGTTGCAAACGATGATTTCCCCCGCGCGGATAACAAAAAGGCGACGCACACACGCACGCAACAACAACAATAACAACAACGCGTAGAAGCCACACTCGGCCCACTTTGTTCCCTCTCACTCTCGCGCGACACCCAATCGAATTCAACGCAAACTGGAAGATTAACAACGACGAAGGTTTAGATCGTTAAAAAAGAAAATTATGTACAAATTAAATTAGCGTAACAAAAAAAGAGAGAAACGCCGGAGACGGGAAAACTCGCCGATTCTCCGCGCTCGAGAGCCGCGGTCCCAACATATGTACAGTGTCTCCTCCTCGCGCGCGAGACCACGCGTTATTCGGTACATTCGCCGCGTATAAATCGCCGCAAACCCACAGGCAGACAGACGGACGGATCCATCTGCCGACACGCACGCATCTGACGCATCGCGAAGACAACGTCGCTTCTTTACGCACTCAACGCATCGCAGTTCGTCGTCGTCGACGTCGTCACTCATTCTTCTTTTTTTTTTGTCGCGTGGCTTTTTTCCCCGCGCTTTTTTCTCAATGCACGATTCTCTAATAAACAGAAGCACGAGCGCGGCCCGGGTTCGGGGACAAGGGGGGCCCCGCGTGGAACGCGACGAAGGTATTACGTTATTCCGGCGAAACCGCGAAATGGATCGTGTCGGTCGATACGCGAGGGAGGACACCGAAAAGTTTGTACGATGCGCGAGATTGGCCCCGAAAATGGCCAGAGAGCTCGTAAGTTCGCGATGCACCTAGGCGGATATATTTGGGGGGAGTTAATGGCAGAGATATCGGGGTGTCGAGTTCGGATTCAAAGGTGGATTTTGAGGTCGAGAAAATGGAGCACGGGAAAACCAGGCACCTCTCGCGTGGCGACAAAAGCGACGGAATAAATATATATGCCGAGATCCCTCTTCCACGTCGTGTTAAACATTTTACGTTCCACCGACATCGACGTTGACATCTTTTTTCCGAATTGCTTTCGTTCGAGATAAGACAGTAAAAACGTGACGATGCGAAAGATAACGTAGGATGATTTGAGGAAAAATCGATATCAGCCACGGGTTTTCACGTTACGCTAAAAACAAGGTAGAAACTATCAAAATCCCACTCGAGTAGAACTCGTAGCTGCACGGTTTTCGCTGCACATGCAAAGAGAAAGAGAGAGAGAGAGAGAGAGCTACTTTTAGGACGGGAACGAAAGGGATACATCTGGGAAGTAAGGCTGGATTTTGATCTGAACTTCTAGGATCGTTACAATCGAACGTGAAGAAGACAGCGGACCATCCTAAACAGTCCTTAGGAAAGTCGCGCCCGGAAGTCGTTTCGCGAGCGCGGCGATTGCACAAAAATCGAAGACACGATCGAGAAGGCCGACGGTGATAAACGTCGCGGAAGGGAAGGCGCGAGGAAGAGGGAGACGGAGAAAATAGACGCGACACTGGATGAAACTCTCCGATTTACCCTCCATAAATTATACCTAATGTATAATTAAAAGGGCTAATTAAATAATTAGATTGCCGTTGCGCGGAATGGAGTATACGGGATGGCCACAGCCTAAGTCTTAGTTTAAAATCTAATCTCGCCCGGAGGGTCGTAACGTGATATTATATATATATACGACGCGGAATACGACGGCTAACGCGAGCAAATTTTCGTCGACGAGAGCTCCAAGTGTCATCGGAGAGTCAACGAGGAAAATCTGCGGTTCCCCGATCCGCGCGATTTTCCCGGGGGGACACACGGACGAGGGTACGGCGCGTTCCACGCGGGCGGGAACCCCGAAAGCGGGTCTGCAAATCTTTTTCCTTGCTAACAATAAAGTTCCTCTTTATTCGCATTTTCGCTTTGTATACTTTAATTAGTGAATATAATATATGTATAGGTAATAATTGCAAATACAACTATGTAATGAATATACGAGCCTTTGTCAGGGGGAGCAATGCAGTCGTCGTCAATAAAAGTCACGGGGTGTACATTGTATATATACCTATACATGCAAATATCGAGTCGCCCGGTCGTCATCGTAATAATCATCATCATATCGTCTCTATCGCTCTGTTTCTTTCTCTCTCACACTCTCGCATTCTCATATTTATATGCACGTATACGTACGTGTATATATATATACATACACACGTATATAAGTCCACTCTTTTTTTTTTCCTCTCATCGTTCTATCCGCTTTTGCACTCGCGTGTGATATCGGTACTGAAAACGTAAGACTATCTTCTCGCGGTCCTTAAGTCACAATTGTCAGTCATCCGGAACGCAACTTAAGTTTCCTTCCGTTTCTAATATATTTTTTTAAGCACTTACAAAATATCCCTTCGCTCCTCGACTCGGCACGCGGCGATCGATCTCGTCTTCTTTCATCGCATTTGGCGGCGATCGATGACGCGGAAGAGCGCGGCTCGCTTCCACCGATCTTCCGCGTCGAGATCGCATCGCGTTCACCGAAGTGGCTCCTTTCTTGGAAAGAACCATTTTCTTTTTTTCCGACGAATACGTCTTCTTAATTCTTTTAAAGACTAAAAATCAGTCTAAAAAATTTTGACGATTAAGTCAGGAAGAATTTTTATATTCAGTCGGAGGACACAAGTTTATTTACCTCGGGCGAGTATGCTGGGCTTTGAAAGCTCAACGAGATCGATCTCTAGCGCGTGCCGTGGACTATTTCTTATTTTGATATAAATTTACGACGGGAGTAAAAATGCGAGTTACGAATCGATCGAACATTGTATATATCGTTGAAATGTCGAACGATCTGTGCTTGCTCGCTCTTCTCTTCGTTCTTCTTCGTTCTCTCCTTCGCGATTCGCTTTAATCTCTAAGGCGCCTTTTCAGTCACATGCAAATCCCTACGGGCCTCACTTCTGCCTCGGGCCCTCGCGATTTCTTCATATTTAATGTCGCGTCAACCCTTTGTCTACGGATGCTCTGTCTATCAAATCTGTAGAAATCTTCTCTCACATAGTTGAATGAAATTATATAATCCAGCGACTTTTCCGATATCTTACACAAGCATTTTTTCATAATCATATATATATATATATAAATATACATATAAATATATAAACGTTTACATTTTTATACATATATGTATATGTATATGTATATGTCACAGGAATTTCATGTAATTAATTTTTTTGTAAAATCCCTAAAGATCCACAAAAGACCGGGATATTGTGAAATGAATAAAAATTATTAATATAAATATAAATATAATTTATAAATATAAATTCATGATTATATATTTATATCTATAAATATATAAATTAATAATGTCAATTCACAATTTTACTGACAAAGTCCAGGATTTTGCACAGCGACAGATGTGAGGCACCAACGGGCCGTAGACAGAGGGTTAACGTCTTCTTTTCTTCAAGAGAAAATACTTAACGCGTGTCGTCGCGCGCATCATCTCGGTGCACGGGCGAATTATATTATAACGAAGTTTCCTAGCAACACATCACAGTCAAAAAGCATATCGCTACGTGACGAACGGAATTCTCATTCCGTTACGCGGTGACTCTGTCGAGCGCGGCGCGGCGCGAGGAAAAACAAGAAGGGGAAACAGGAGTGCTTACCGTCGTGAAAGCGGCGGGTTTCTGCGAAAACGGTAAAATATTTAGCAGCGACGAAGAGTGAGTTTCGTTGTTCGTGCGCCCCTTTACAGCTGCGAATTAGCTTTCGCGAAAACCGCTAACAACCGTTGACATTTACGGCGGAACGCAAACAGGATGGAGGTTGTAGCGCGATCGTGCGACATTATTGACCGGAATCTTCGTCCCCTCGACAAGAGGAGGAAGAAACGTCGCGCGACGATTTCAACACCGAAAGGATAGACTCGAGTCCCTGTACCGAGGGCGATATTGCGACGAAAGACCTGTAGTAGCTGCCACATGGTTTCCTCGACGATTTTCTCGAACTGGAAAAGGCCGGGTGACAGACCTTCCCTTATCGTCGAAATGCGGAAAGCGAGTCTCCGGTTTCTTAACTCGATTCTCTCTTACATCCGAGACATTCCAGTCGACGATACCCAGGGAGAACAGAAAGTCAAAATAATTTAAATTTGACCACATGGAATGTTTTTCCGATAGCTGCGCCCCTCCGTGCAAGATAGGCCCTTGTGCGGAAAAAACTGGGCTCCGTCTTTCGGAAAGAAACGTTAAGCCGTTGGTCCAAAGGGTTAAGGTGAGAGGAGAAGGATAGTATTGGTGGTAGATGCGAACCCTGCGGGGATACGCAATAAATTACGAATGTAAATTTGACCAGTGACGTGAAATTGACATCATTTTGACTTTTCTGCTCCACTTGGATATCTGCGCGAGGACAGTCTGCAAGGGATCAACGGCGGATCGAGAAAATTAAGTGATATGTCTCCCGTAAAAGAAGAATAAATACTCGTAAAATGATATGTCGCGATTGAGGTCTTCCATCAGCGACCGAATCGCACTCGCGGGCCAATGATTCCGAGATATGCTGCGCTACGCGAACGATTGTTGCCGAATATATGAATTTTGCCTCTCTCGTCGTAACATTCCGTACGGAATGTTAGAATCATAAGCGACTCGCAAAAACTGGGACTTTGTCAAGTAATCATTTCGGCGAGACCGAGTGTTTTGAGACCTTTTTCTGGGAGTGCGTGTCTTCCGGTTATAACTCGTTAATTCGGAAACGCGGATAGAATAACCCGAAACACCTGCGAAGGAATGCAGTCGGAGAAATCACGAAAAAAATGATGATAGCGACTCGCCGAGGAATTCAATTAAGTGGAAACTCGATCATTAACGAGAAAAGACACCTTCCCGACAAACCCGAGTTCACGTCGCCCCCCGGGAAAGTTCTGCGAACGTGCGAGATTGCCTGCTCGAGGATTTCGAGAGATTGGATGGTTGATTCCCCGAATGTCATGGGGGAAAAAATAGACGAAGCGAGAGAGGGAGAGACAAAACTCGAGGATGTCCATCTAACTTTTAATCTCCGCGAGGATTCCCTTAATTCCGTCACTTATTACACTTATCCGCGACTCGAGTCCAACCTCGGTTAATCTCGGTAATTTCATTGCCGCATTATCGAGAAGAAAACCGCGAGTTCTCGAGGTCGAAACCTGCATATATATTATATTTCCCTATCAGCTTTGCACATACCGTTGAGAGATAATGCACGTGAGATTATGCTACAAATGTGTATGTATGTGGGTGTGTGTACACTTATGTGTGCGTGTTATATACAGTAATTCACGCTTCGCTAATATTGGCACTTGGTTTTAGTGTAGAGCTTTTTTTTTTTCGTTTTCATTCAACAAGTCATCGAGAGACAGTCGAGAAAGAAGCGTGAGACAGAATGAGAGGGAGACGGGAGTTCGAGCGTTTGGACCTTTTGAGCATGGACACGATCGCGTCTGCGAAGCGTCGCTCATCCGAACACGGACGGAGCACGACTCGATGACGTCTAGGGTGATTCCGGAGGCAGTATCGAGCGTGTACGATGACACGCGTTTAGAAATAAGGGCACTGATCTTTCGCTCGATGCGTCGCGACTCGCGACCACCAACTATCCGGCTATCTGGACGTTGAACAAACACCGTGGATGTCGCATCTTAACGAACGGACCCAGCTAGTAGACAATTCTAAAAGATATCTCAAAAACATCACAAAGACGTCTGAAAGACGACATAATTTTTCAGACGTCTTTTAGAAGAGCTTCTGCTAGCTGGGAAGTGGGACTCCAATCTAATTGTAAGCTACAGAAGAGGAACAACGTCTGTCCGCCGTGATCGGCGACTCGAAGAGAATCTCTGCTTCAATAGAATCGAACGATCTCCCCTTACCCCCCTCCCCGTGATTAACGGGACTATTTTCTAGCATAAGTTTTGATTCTCCTTCGCGGAACAAGTATATTTGTGCGAGATTATTATTTCTATATAAAACCGACGTGTATTCGTACATCCGGCGAACCGAGTGTATCGCGCGATCTTGCTCGTTCTGTCAAACGATCAAGAAAGAGAAAGAGAAAAAGAAAAAGAAAGAGAGAGAGAGAGAGAGAGTAATAACGCCTTTTTCTTCATTTGGAGAACAGCGATCTCCACTAACGATTATCTTTCCTCGCGAAACGACAACGGAGTGACGATAATTTAGGTGCGAGAACGTTAAACGCTAAGCACGACATTAAGAGCACTTACTTTCGCAAGAGCGCAACTAACGTGGGTCGACGCTTGGGTCGTTTTGAGTTCAAGGGTGGCGACGAGCCCGATAGAAACCGGCCTGTTTACGCGTGTGGTTTAAGTTAAGTCGCGCGAGTTACACGTATCGCGATTCGATCGGCAATATTACCGTATTTCCTATTATTTGAACATCGTTTCGGTTTCAGTTTCTTTGGCACTGTTTACATTTTTTCATTCCGGCCGGGTTTAGACGATCGATTTGTCGGTCGACGGAGGACGAGAGCGTTTTAATCGAAGGTGCTTGTTGAAGCTCAAGTAATAACTCATAGCTAACGGAGAACACCGCCTATCGATTTACAACGTAATCGTAGCGAAAGTTATTTACGAATGATACAATTTACAAAGGGCACTGACTGGTATAACGTGGTAACTACTGAAAAAAAAAAAAAACGTCCGATTCTCGGCCGCGAATCTTTATCGAAACATTTTATGCACCAGTATCGAACTTTTTATACGACATAGCGTTATCAGCGCAAAGCATTAACGTCGAGTTGATAAAAGTCGTCGAAACAGCGAGTATAAATAAAAAAACGCTGATATTAATATTTATTTCTTTCCCATCTTCTTTTGTATTTTTAAATGCAAAGGGACTCTCGAGTAGAAAAACAAAAATTTATATCTACAATTATGAATATGATGATTCAACCGGTTCCTTCATCTTTAAAGATCGATAAAAATTTCGATTACATTCGAATTTGCGGTCAATTACCTGCACACGCATATTAATACTCGTGCAATATTCACATAAATATTTAGATGAGGAAATACGTTGTTTTATTAATGCGGATTGACGTAATGTTATTGTTCAACGTTGTGTCATACGTTCAATTAGGGCAAAGTCCCTTCTTTTCTTCGTATACAGTATTTCCCGACATTTCGCATAAAGACTCTAACCGAGATATCCTATCCTAATACATCTGACCTCGTATATTATGCGTTCTTAAAAAGAGTTCGCATGGTGCAATGCGCGTTGTAACATTACGTGAGATTATTTATATCTACAATGACTTTCGCAATGTGTCGTATTGCACAACTACAAGAGAAATTCTATAATATCGCTGTTTTGTAATAAAAAGTTCATTCAATAACAACGAATTTTTTAACATTTTCATTATATGTATGTGTGTGTGTATATATATATATATATATATATATATATATATATATATATATATATATATATATATATATATACTATATATTAATCAATTATAAATAACTAGACGTTATAAAACAAAGAGAAATCGATAAACAACCCGGAATCGTTCAATATTCAAGCAGTTGTCCCGGATCTGTGAACTCAACAGCATTGAGTAATAATACAACTATTGCGTGTTCATTGAACTGTATATATATATATCAAAAAGAGAGAGAGAGAGAGAGAGAGAGAGAGAGAGAGAGAGAGAGAGAGAGAGAGAAAAAAACGTAACTTGTTAAACGACATTCTAATTTATTCTATTGCTGATCGTAAGTCGTTTAAATTTAATAACATCGCGATAATTCTATGAATGTGCTCAGGAACAACGTAATAGGAGGAAAAAAGATCGCGAACGCGGTAATGATAAAATTTCTCAAACACACGTAATACAATTCGTTATCAACATATTCGGCAGACCGTTTTTATATCTAAAACCTCTCGTAAGCATTTTACGCACCTGACAAACGTACCCTCTTTCCTTTATACCCACGGCTCGACGAATGGCTTCGGGCAAATAATTCGCCGTCGTGAAAAATGTGTTAATGAGCAATAAAAAGACTAGGACCGTCCGGAGGAAGTAACGTCGCGTACCGGAGTTAATCGTTTAACGCGTATTAAAACGCATAGAATGTTTAGTCAATCGTTAAAAAACTGTCAGGCGCTTTGGAATTACGCTAACTTTCGTAAAAAATGCGAATAAAACAATAAAATGACGAATTTAAGAATGCTAAACTCGTGTTACAAAAATTTTGGAAATTACGTTTGTTGCTGTACATACATTTGTGAAATATAACAAATTCGTTTGACACTATATTGGATATGTAATCTATTTGCACATACTCGAGTGGATAATTTTCAATGATATTTAGAGTACGATAGATTAGTCAAATAAAGTATTTAAAAATTTGGCACCGTGAATTTCCGTGCAAATTCAATCGAAAAGATCGACTGGAAATCCTATCGCAATGTACTCAATGTATGCAGATATCTGCATGTTTTTTATCCGTTTGAATAATAATATAATTACAACAATAGCAATAATAATAATTACAAATAATATTAATAGCAAAAATTACAATATAATTGTTAATTATAATAATTAAACAAAGATATTCTTTGCATGGATTATTATGAAACTGTACACAACATATGATATTGTCGTTTAGTAATTATTAATGATTGACAATTTATAAAAACTATGTTTCGTATATTAGTCTTTTTAAAAATTTTCCTTTTTTTTTTTTACAGAAAACCGTTATCGCACTGCGCCGAACGCTTCCTTCTTCCCTTATTTCTCAACAATTAAAATTTAAAAATCATAAAAAAAACTAGCATAGCGTATATGCCACGTCTTTTTAAGATCAACATCGCTATGGGATCAAGATGATTTGGCTTTTAAAATTGATTCACTAGTTTACGTGACTTTAAATCATATATATGATACAATTTCGTCTGCTTGAGTTGTTATTTTGCGCGGTCGGACAATTTCTTTTGCTTCTTTTTTCTTTTCCCTTAAGGCTGCTTATCGTGTCTCAGTTTTTTCTTGTCAACCAACCATACCTATTAGATAATCAATACGCTATCATATAGAACGTATGAGCGAAGGAAAAAAAGAACGAAGAAGTAACAAAGAATCTTAAAATCACGAAGTACCACGGTCTCTCTCTCACATATAGGAAGGTAACCCGTTATTTTTTTTTCCAAGTCCTTTCTCAAGTTGCGACGAGCAACGCACGAATCGCGCGCGAGGGGATTCGTGCCAGCTCATGGATAAAATGTACGCATGTATATGTTATGTGTGTCTTGCGAGCCAGTTTTCTTTCCTCCTTCCGGCGGACAAAAAGAAACCCGGACGTGGCACGCGGTAAGCCTTATTATCTCTTGGACCCTCTTCTCACAATCATATCATTTTTTTTGTTTCTTTTCTTTTATTTACGTACTTCTTAAAGTGGACGACACTTGTGGACGTGCGCACGGTAAGTAACTTATTACAGAGTTTAACTACTTTTTTCGCGTTGCGCCTTCTCTCTTCGATTTTTTACAATATCTTCCTCAGTCGTCACGGGACCAACTTTAAAATCTCGGTATGTCCCCGCACAATTTTATATTTCGCTGATCGTCAGAATGCCCTTATCTCCATTTCTATATGGATTTTCGCACAGGCACGGGTATTTCTCTTGTTTGCCTATCTCTTGAATGTAACTCGATTGTCTGGTCAGCCTTCACCACGCAAGTATTAGAATTGGTCGAAGTTGGCGCGCGAATCTTACCGTGATGATGAGAATCGGCGAGGTCGTCGCCGTCGTAGAAATCGTCGCGATCGTTGGCTCTTGCAGCGGAGACGTAAAGAGAATTCGCAGGAAGAGTATTTCGCGTACGGTGTATATTTATCATTGCGAAATGCTTTATGATAAATATTGTACACGAGATCGTGCAACTTCGAGCCATTTAGAGTCACTTGATTTTTCGGCGATAGAACACAGGAACCATGTGGACCGTGAAAGATCAGCCTTAGAACTTGCCGAGAAAATGCAGATTCTATGGCAACGTTGACAGTACCGAAGAAGAGGAGAGGAATAAGAGGCGGTTTTTTCAGTTTATGTCAGTAATGCCGATTGTTGATACCCCCGGTGTTGTTGCTGCCGTTATTCATGGAATTAGTGGTGCTAATTATACCACTATCAATGGTATTCGCAGTCGATATCCTGTCGGCGGCGTGCTCACTGTCGTATTCTAAGATCAGTCGTTTTATATGGCTCAGCTTATTGTGCAGATAGTCGAACCGTTCCTTCGTCTGCTGATACACTCGATCCTGCTTAGTTTTCTTGTACTCACAAAATATCTGTTCCCTGGTTTCCTGAAATAAAAAAAAAACACCATATGAGCATCCTCGTCCATTTGTTTGACAAATGCGATCGTTTATGATAGAAGAAACAGCATAATACCTCACTCTCGATCACATTGCCCGATTTCTTTTGACTTTGCAATAATTGATACAAATGCCTGAAGCGATTCGCGACTACGAGTACTTCGGAGTGCAACCTGCGATATTCGTCGTAATTGCTGTAGAATTCCTCTTTATAACGCCTTTTCTGTTCCGGGCTGCTTATCGTTGTATATTCCCTGAAACAAATTATTTTACATAAATATTGCATCAATCGACAAGTTATGTTGAATTAACTCGTAACGACTTATGGAAAGAATGTCTAGTTTTTCGTTGGCTATTTGAAACTATTACCGCGCATTAGTAATTAATAACACAGCTAACGTGTACTCACGTGCGGTAGTCGAGATATTGTCCGGTGCTTCCCAGCCTTTCAAACTCATCAATCGGCAGCGAGATTGTGGCGTTATCGACATAAGTAGGAGCGCTGTTAGAAGTTTCACCGTAGATAGCCGCATCATTCGCTGCATTACTCCTATTCCTGAATTCCCTCTCTCTGTTTCTCTCTTCTCTCGCACCTCGACTCCTATCGCTCCTATCTCTCCTATCAGAGTGCACGTCGATCAAGCTGCCCCCGGCAATTCCATTGGCTATAACACCACCGTCGTGTCCATGCCCGTGGTTGCCCCTTTCACCATCACTAGGCGACAACGGCGTCAAGTACGATGATCGATTGGAACCGCTTGGCACCGCGGTGACGGCGGCAACGACGGCGACATCGCTGTAGATGTTTCCAGTACCCCGTAGAATATCACTGTTTGCTGTCCTTTCGGCTCGGTAATCAACGCGGCTGCTGTTGCCGCGTTCACGCTGCGATTGTTGCCTCAATTCCCAACCGTCGAAACTGCTACCGCCGCTGTTACTATTACTACCACCACCACCACCACTATTGCTGCTACTACAACCACTATTAACGTTGGTGGTACGATTAACGATACGGTCGCCACCGGCGGTTGCACTAACACCACTGTTATTACTATAACTGCCGCTGCCGGACACCCTTTCGCCGGCGGGGATAAAGGAGATAGGTTCGGGTCTCCTATAATGCGATATCCGCGGTTTCTTCGTCGTTAATCCGTCGCTACCCTGGTAATATCCTGGTCTCTTATTACTAACCAAATTGGGCGGGGGTGCCGTGATGGCCGGCGGTGAGCCCGCATGAATGGAATTGGGTGATTGACCGCTGCCTAAGAGTGTAAAAACATATGCAAAAAATGTGTTATTTAAAATAAAGTTTCGTATTCATGTATGTAAATAAGAGTGCTGATAGCGAGTAGTACACGTACCACTGGAACCACCGTCGCTCGAGCCAGGTGGCGTGAGGTTCTGAGGTTTCCGCCTCCTCAGCATTGTCCTTTCCTGCTCGGTATAGAAAGGCCAATCCTCCTGCACGTCGTTCCAGATGTGCCTGTTCAGGTGATACGTGTTATCACGCATGTAAGCCACTTGCTTCAGGATCATCGGCATGACGGATCGCTCTCGGTCCCTCAAGCCCTCTGGAATTCGTCAACGTATTAATATCAACGATCGGCTATTCCGACAAGTTGAGAAAACATTCAGATCTCATCTTACCCTTGTTGATGCGATCATAGAGTTCGGGCTTCTTGTAGGGCCTCAAAGCAAGGACGTGGATAAGTCTTTCCCTATTGCATAGAAAAAATGCGAAATATATCAAAAAACCAACTATGACGAAAAACATCAAAACCTTTAATAAATTTCCTTTCTATTTGTATTTCATTGAGACTTTTTTAGCCTTTGTGTCGTTGATTTAGCGCGGAAGATTGTTTCTCGGTCGTTTCTCTATTTTTTTTCAAACGGAACTTGACTTATACTCTTATATCAATGCACTTACTTAAGTGGCCTGCGCATAATGTCGGAAATTTTTTTCTCCAGATTGCGAGCCGCCGCTAGATGGTTACTACTATTACTATTACTACTACTATTAGCGATCGGCTTGTTGGTTGAAGCTTTGGGCTGACTATTGCCGGAAGTTGGAATGCTCGTCGTGGATTCCCGATGCCTTGCATACGATGACGGAGGAGGTATTGTCCTTCCGGTTCCTTTCACTTTCACCTTGCGTCCGATATCTGGACCGTTCGCCTTGATCACCCTAGTGCTGAAAGACATAAATTCTATTGAGATAAACAAAAATGTAGTACAAGATTCTAATGTCCTAATTACCTAATTAACCAATATTTAAAAAATTAGAAAAGAACAATTAAGATGTGTAAAAAAATAAAGAGCACATTCGTATTTTTATTTTTGATATCTAAAATTACTCGAAAGAAACATTATATATTTCTAATATATTTATTTGTTAATTTAGAGGAAATATAGCAACATAATCTATTTCATCTCGTCATACGGCAAACATAACACATTCATAAACAAAATCTCCTATTTCCGTTGTGTATTTATAAACAAAACGGTCTCTGCGCGACAAGCCTCGCCACATATCGGTGCAATTAATGCAATTTGCAGCATCGCTGACATAGGGGTCCGATCGATTGGCTGGTTATACAATTTTCATTGGCGTTGACCGCGCGTCGCGATAAAGCATTGCAACGGTGAAGAGAGGCGGAAAAGAGTTTACCCGTGACAAAATCGCACTTGTGAGGCGCTCTTATAGCCTTGGCCGTGACGAGCGAAGACGACTAAACAAATTAGCCGACGATGCGGATCCGTCAGACGGGAGCGCAAAATCTCACGCGTATTCGAACTGCGGCTGACAATTGCAAAGTATACAGTTCCGAATATTCGCCTGTTTGCGAAAATTTGGAGAAACAGTCGTCTGTGTTTTCTGACAAATATTAGTATTTTTTTAAATCATTTATTCTGCTAAACAGACGCGAATATTCGTCTCCGTAACGCGAACGTATCATTCGCGTGTCTCTCCGAATTTTTCGAAAATCCCTGGGTATTTTTGTTCGATTTACAAATAACGCAAATCATATCCGCGTGCTATCCAAAGGTACATACAACCTCGGGCGCGCGATTTTCTGCGAATTCTCGCGACATCGCGGCGACGAGTAAACTGCGTACACGCACGACGAGGTTTTCTCATAAATTCCTTCGTGAATTGCGCGAACATCCGTTAGAAGACCGTATCTACGGGCGAAAGTTTGTAAGAGTAGGGCCACGAGGCGAGAATTATTTACGGTTCCGCGGCGACCGTGGGCGTCTCGGAAGGAAAGTCCTGAAAATGGAGAGAAGGAACGCGGTTCGCGTTCCTTTGCAAAAAAAAAAAGGATCTTTCGCCCGGAGGATCGAACGGTCGCCGACGGCCGTATGTCCCGCACCTCAAGGGAGCATTCTTACCATTTGTTCTTGTTATTCTCCTCGGCGACCGCCATTCTGTGCCTGGTGGTCTCGTAAACGTCATCGTTTGCCTGTATCCGCATCTTGTACGGTATAGTGCCGAGGCTCTCGAGGCTTCTACAAGAAGAGAAATAAGAAGGTAATAAGAGGATAAAAAAAGAAGGTAATGAGAAGACAATAAGAATCGAGCTGAGAGGCAATTCTTTAAGCAATTTGACTCGCAGCTTTGTTTTGATATCAAGCAGATAAACAAGAATACGAGATCCAAAGATATATAGATATATAGAATTAAGACGCAATGTTTGATATTTTGATCTTATTATTATTATCATCGCGCGCGCGCGCGCGCGCGTTATTATATTCATTGATATACACATTATGGTACATTATGTCATATTTATCCGCGAACTACACGTGGAACGTGCCGGGCCCATTGTTGCTCGACAAATAAAGTAAAGCGAGCAGAAGTGAGTCGGCGAGCGAATCGAAGTTCAATTTATCATCGCCGCGCTGTTACGTTTTTAACGTCAATTCGTCAAATCACCGGATCGTATCGCCGGATGCGGTGAGCACCAGAGTATAAGCTACTGAATCGGTTTTTGCTGACGCAAGCATAACCGTTCGCGACGAGAGTGTAGTCGCGGCAGTAGTCGACACCTGCTAGCGCGCTAAACAGCGCTTTAGTGTGTCAAGTTGCCGCGATAAAACCACCTGCTCAAGGATGCTCCGATGTGTTTTTTACGTCGCGCGATTTAGATTGCGGATTACGTTACGGCGCTTACGACGGAAGATTACTCGAAATTACCGTATCGCGTATACCGGAGTCCATTCACCGAGACATTATTTCTCAGTTATAGCGAATCTGATAGCCGCTGTGACATACATAAAATCTCTCTCTCTCTCTCTTTCTTCTGCGAACGTTAAAAATATAATAACAGCGAGGAACTTGACCACATGATTGACAAATAATGGGCGTAAAGCGATTCAGCCCGCGGCTTTTTATCTGTTTTCGATTCTTGCGTATATAATATACGGCGATACGCTGAACGTATACGAACGTAAATGCATAAATTACCTCGCGAGCTCTCGTTATACCATAATAATAATCGATACGTACTTAGGGCCGGTCTGTTGAGCACACTCGAGGCCACCCTGGGAACCCTCCATGTCCTGGCTGCTGGAGATGCTGAAGGTGAATCTGGACACTCCGTCGATGGATGGAATGCTGAGATGCTGAAATCAGAACGCAGAGCGTGCCGGTTAGTCGTCTCGTCGTTCCTCTTAATAAGATCGCATTAAATTACGAAACGGACGGCCTGTGCCGTGTACCCGTACGTATGACTCTACACGAAACCTGCCGTATATATATATATATCTCTCACTTTCCTCTTATAGCCGCGAGGATATACCGCAGTATATAATACACGAAAGTTCACCCATGTATCTGTCCAGCTATCTATTTAGTGCCTGGCTCCGAACTAGAAAGTTTTTTTTTTATGAAACAATAACGTGCCTTTCAACGATGCGTGTTTCTAAATTTAATTCTCCTCGAACCGTTAAATTACATAAAATACATCGACCGACGTTGACATTTTTTTTACATATATTCGAATAAATAAAGTACATTTATGCCGCAGTGAACTTAAATGCTAATGTAAATTTAAATAAACAACATAGTGATGCAAGCTTCTAAATATTAACGCGAGCGGACAGTAAAAATGACGAGGGTCCGATTTGTTTACTTGCCGTGTAACTGAATTGATGACATTTATGCGTTTTATATTGAATCATATGGACCGAGAGCGCGTCGGTTTCTCGTCGAGTATAATATATTCGCGATAACGTCGTTTATAATGCTTATATCATGCGGCAAGCCTCGGCTCGTCTCCGCGCTCCTCTCATCTCGTGCGCCGCATGTGCATCATCGGGCACGAAATCGATCCCCGAACGGCGCGGCGTTGCGAAACGAGAACGTTGCGGCGATGGGAGCGCGAAGCGTGTCGTCGTTTGCGGAATTAGCGCGTAATTCGCGTAATCGCTCTCGGATAGCTGTCCCCGAGACGACCGCCGATTACCGTACGACGGAGCAATCGCCGACGTCGAATTAGACCGGAGAGGATAATACCGGAGCGAGAGCGGAGAGCGGCGCGTCCAGAAGTAAATAGATCCTAATCGGATTGTCGCCGGTAGGCACGACGGTGACATTTCGATGACGCCGTCAGATTAGAAGGAATTCGAGCGATCGATATAAGTGCCGCGTGTGTGTGTGTGCGCAAAGGGCACGTAACGAGTCTAACTTTCAGGCCGGCGAGAGAGTCCAATTGTGATGTTAATTCCTCCTTTTGGGACGTTATTACGTCATTTTTACAGACTCAATCAGTATCGTACATGTATTCTTATACGTAAGTTTCGTTTCTATTTCACTTCCGTTCGCGTTCTGTTCTGTTTTTTTCCCTTGTTTTTTTGTGCTGTTCACCACGCTTTTGCTGTACGATCGGTCCTACCTTGTGCTCTTAATCATTTTGTTTTTATCACAGATAGATTTCATAGCAGCAACACTTTGCTGGCGCTTTATTTTTTGCGAATACATTTTTCATCTATGCTCTCTGTAATTACCTGATTTATTCACGAACCAATCTCAACGCACGCAACAAAGTTATTTTTATAGAAAGAAAAACGACACAGAACATTTAGCCTTTAGATTTATTTTGCATATCGAATACATACGTATACGAGTTAGATAATAATCAAAATAACATACAATAATAACATATACGATAATAAAAAATATATATAAATTTCTTGTTTTTTTTAACAGGACGCAGGATACGCGATGACCTGGAAATAATGTTCTCCCTGCTAACAAAGTTAACGCTATCTCGATAGTATAGTCGAGCGAAGGAAATCCCATACAGGCTTCTGATAATTCCGCGCGTCATCTCCAAGTTCCTTCTAAAGTCGATTGTTTAGCGAATTAATTGGAAATAAATTTCGAGTATCAACGCCGGAGCGTTGACGCGAAGAATCGGCCGCGATTGACGCAAATAGGAGCGAGGCCTGGCGCGACCTTTTTTTCGCAAATCAATTTCATCGAGAGGCAATCGAGCGCGACTGGCCGTTTCGCAACTTTGCGTATACCGCCCCCCTGACTCCCGTCGTCGTTTCTCTCGCTCTTCCCTCACCCTGCGTCGTTCTAATACTCTCTCTCCTCCCTTTCTCTACGTATTACGCATGCGGAATCCTTTCCTTTTTTCCCCCCTCATGGTTCCTACACAGCGGTGCAACGCAACGCAACGCAACGCAACGCAACGCAACGCAACGCAACGCAACGCAACGCAACGCAACGCAACGCAACGCAACGCAACGCAACGCAACGCAACGCAACGCAACGCAACGCAACGCAACGCAACGCAACGCAACGCAAATTGCGAGTGCCATGTCGGGACGTACGTCATCGCAATCCAGGTTTGGGGAACGGCAAGCGAAATGACATGACAGGACAAGTCGATATACAATGTTCTTAGACCACGTGGCCGAGAAGACCGACGAGAGCGTGGGCGTAACGTGGATGATGACGATGACGACGACGATGACGAGACAACACGCGCGATGCCAGCGTACGTAATACTTTATACTTGAGGAGCGGCGAAGGGGAGGGAAGGACGACGGGCGCTTCTCTCACGGGCATTCGCGTATCGAGGCCATAGGGGCTCCGCGCGAGACCATCTCTCCCTCCCCTTTCGTCCGACGGGATGGATATGCCGTTGTCGTTGTCGTCTCTCTTAAACGAAAGGTCGAATCGCGCGCGAGAATGCGATATGAAAGTTTTGTGAAGGGAGGCAGCGGCGCGGCGCGGCGCGGGGCAGCGCGAGAGCGGGCGCAAATCGGGAGCCGCTCATTTAAATTTCACTGAGCGCACGGAAGGACGGCCGGTTTTGTCCGTCTGGTTTGTCTGCCTCTGGCCTGGCCTGGGTCCTGTCTCGTCACAGCTATATCGCTCGAGATGAGATTCGCGCGAGAGCTCCATTGTGCCACGAGCACCACCGTCCGAACATATCGACCAGCCGGTTCGAATTCTCACGCCGTCTGCGTCATTCGAACACATGGGAGACTCGAGATCGCACGAACGAAGATCCCGATCGAGGAGGGAGGGTTACTCGGAAATTATCATTCTTAGGCCGACCTCAAGAGGGGGGGGGGGCAGCGATTGGGTTCTTCATTCGTAAACATGTTCGATCTTTCTAATTGCTGCTGTAGCGATTAAGGCTCCTGGTCCCTGAGCCGAGAACTCTGCGTTGACGGTGGCGACGCCACTCTCTCCTCTCACTCTCTCCAATGGAGAATTCTGTCTTGTGACATGTTGACAACCTCATTTTAAGTTGCGGTATATTTCTTTATTATTCGCTCTGTACTTGTGCTCTAACGTTTAACGTATTCGTGAAACTCGTGAAATTGACCGGATGGTAAGATTTGCAAGAAATATACATATATGCGGAAGGAACATTCACCACTCCTTTCGATAGTCGGAAAACGGCTTGTTTTCCGTATGTTTAGGCTTCGTTTTATGGCTGTTTGTTTATTGTCGAGGGAAAAGGATAGTATCCGGTCAATTTTTGAAGTGTGCTGAAACGATCTGTCGCGATTTTTTTTATTGAAATGTCTTTTTATTTCGGAAAATACCGCAACTTAAAATTAGGTGTTTTCCTCGCCTCGATAGTAAGAATCCAATATGGCCGCGGTGACTACCCAGGAGCCTTAAATTCGTAACATTCCTATCGGAAAGTTCCATATGGCATACGCTATAATAGATAATGCAATCTTGTTCTTATCTCGGTTCGAGTGTGAGTTTAGCGGAATTTTGCGAATCGGGGGATTCACAGTCAACAAATTATCTAATTTCGACCAATGAGGTTTAAAAAAAAAGAGGAGCAAGACAAGACGGTAATCGAGCATTCGCTAAGAAAAATCCGGACTGCGAATTAATCGGAGAATCAGTTTATCAGCGTTTCTCGGTATTATCATATATAACGTCATTGAGCATTGAGAAACAATAGTACTCTATTAATCATTTATTTGTGCCGCGCATGCATAAGGTGTAACGAGTCGGACAATGCGCGCACGCCTCCTGTGCTTCTTCGTCTTTCACAAATTCTCTCTCTCTCTCTCTCTCTCTCTCTCTCCCTCGGTATCGAATTGCATTTTTCGCAGTTCAAGTATAGGTGCCGGCGGCAGCGCAGAGGAATCACTTTAACAACGGCGATTTATTTCGGTACAGCTTTCCGCATACGAATGCAGATAGTAGTAGACCGCCCACCTACTCGCGCTGCCAGGTTGGGATTATTTCGGTTCTTAAGGTAGTCGTCTCGTCAGGGCATGTATTAGATAAAGTTTTCGATTTTGGATTTTATATCAAATTATATGATCAGCTTTGCAGTCGATTTTTTCTGTGGCTCCTTACCGACTATTTACTCTAGAAAATCGATCTCGAAAATCACAAATTTTGCATTACTTCATACAGACGGCCAGAAAAAGAAGGCTCTATCACGGTTTCAATCACATATTTTTCGCATTTTTCGATTAGATGAAGTGAGAAAAAACATTGCTTTTTGTACATTAGATTTCGAAGAATCCGATGCAACCATAAAATATATAGTTTACCGGAGATTTCGCTGCTAATTTTTTAGTTTATTTTAGTGAAAATGCGGTAATCGAGCAGACATTCTTTGGTCGAGGTAAGGTTGGGAAGACTTGGCAAGCCGCTGGCTAATCACTGTAGTTGCAGGTTATGAGGCTCGTCTTTCTTAGCCGAATTGGATAGTAATTGACACCCCTGTCATGCGTTTTGAAACCCTTTCTCAGTAATTGTCAAAATTCAATCGAAAAGGAGATGTAACCTCACTTGTAACCTTTCTCGACGACTCGCATGATCAGCTGATCAAAACGGAGTCAAATGAGAAAAATCACATAATTTGGAAAAAGTAACATACTTTGGCACGTATGAAATTTTACACCATAATTCATAAAATTATTTTTCCCTTAGCAAAAATTGCCTGAAATATATTTCTGAACGTGAAAACCTACAAACAGTCACATGACTAGCACGTAGCGAGACGCCTACCTTAAGGCCGCAGCAACAGCTGAGCGAGCAACGAACGAACGGTAACCCGTCGCACGTTGCATTTGTCACATTCTTACGTGTCAGGAGTCGCCGCCGATGGAGTCATATCTCGATCATCTATCATCGAGATTATTATATTCAAACGTTGAGAATAAAGTATGAAAAAAATATCGATATGTCTTATACATTCATATTTAGGATCGACCCATTTACATATTTCGTAGGATCTTATACCTATTTAGTTGTCTGAGAATTTTGAAGATTACTTATTAGTATTTTACGTTGATGGGCTCATTTACATCGCTTTGCTATAGTTGATCTTTTAACAAATTTTAATTGGGTTCGTCTTGCATGATCGTTGTTCAACAATCTGTATGAAAACGCAAATAAGACTTATGCGTAAACTTCATGTACAGGAATATGCGAAAAATGCGCTACTTGACACTGGCTACCGCAAGCGAGATTCCGAAGGGTTAACGAGACTCATCTCGCGAGAAATATCTGCGATTTTGCAAACCGCGCGTAACCATCAGCGTTTATGAACGAGAGTATGCGAATAATTCGCTACCTCGATAACGCCTACCGCATACGAGATTCCCGAGGAGTAAGAAACGACGGGAGAGACGATAGACGCGCGCATCGTGATAAAAATTACGAGCAATCACGATTGTCGGTCGGTCGCGTATCGCTGACGTGAAATGCGTTGAATTTTGCTAATGAGTCTTATCTCCTCAATTTACACGCCACCGAGCGGAATATTCTAATCTCGATTTATTATTATTATTTTCGCCGTAGCCCCCTAGCCGATCAGTGATTTATGAAGAACATCCAAGGCAGAAGGATATATTTTCGCGTGGCCTCAACAGCTCATTTGCGGATTCTCATCAAATACGTAAAATGTGTTTGGGGTGCGTACGTGCGGAAAGGGAGAAGTACGGTGAATCGCTTTCAAGGGAGTAACCGTCGCAAAAAAGGGTGGATATTAATAATGGAGCTTATTTATTTCTTCGTGAACGTTATGTCTGAAACGGTGATTTACCGCCGTTCGCAGGTTCTTTGAAGGAATCGAATACGTAAGTGCGCACGTCATACGCATCGCGGAGACCTGGAGTCGTCGACGACTGACACATGTGTAAATAATAACCCGCCGTACGTCATCGGAGAACGATGGAACGGCGCATTTTTATTCGGAAAACGCGATCGGGAGATATCTTCGAGAGGATTCCTCGAAGACGTGCTCCACGACACGTTCAAAACTGAGAGGATATCGAAAATCTTTTTCCCCCGAGTAAAAAGTTTCTAGGTGAATCAATAAAAAGATGCGGCATAAAAATTAATTGGGTAAAATAAAAATCATTATGAATGAAAGAGATTGCGACGGGGGCTAATTAAGAGCTAAAGATTGCCGGGAAGTTTCAGCCACGGAACGGAATGCACCGAGATTGTGTGCACTTTGTTGTATTAAAAAATTAATTTTTATTTTATTTAACATTAATACTTTAAAAAAGAAGACTAAATGTATGTATATATTTGAACAATGTGTTTCTTAATTATAGTTGCGTTTATTTTTATTCAATTATTATTTTTATTACGAGATTTTCATTTATTTGTTCCTTGGTTTTTTTTTCACCGTTTGAGGTTTTTTCGTTGGAATATTCTTAAGTGCTCGGATTGGTTCCGAGCGAAGACTAACCGGTCAACTGCAACTGGCGGCGTAACCGATCCTCGATCAGACGCAGAAGGGCAACTTTCACTGGAAAAAGGAAAACGCGTACGTGGGTGAGAGACGTGCGCGTACGGTCGCGCGTGTTCACGCAAGTGCGAATGCGCACACGTAAATTCGTGACGAATTAAAGGAGCACGAGTATGAAGAAGCGCGCGTGCATGCTGGCGACCTAGGCTACTGCTTATCACGGCGAGCACACGTGACGACCTTAGACAAGCACCTTGGAAACGCACGAGCGACGCTCGCGCATACGATCGAGGTCCGAGGCGTGTGTTGTGTAGGATTGCCAGATGCACGATTTTTAACGGATACGCGACACGTTGGTATATATAGGGATATTCGGTATTTTGACACCAATCTCGGCGAATTCTGTCCAGCAGTTAAAACTTCCGGGCAATCTTTAGCTCTTAACTAGTCTTCGTCGCGAACTCTCTCATTTAATCATTTTTATTTGATTGACTGCTATCCTACATATTTTTATTCATTCACATAGGAAGACTTTTTGTTCTATTAGAAAAAAAGACGAACGAAATGTGTTAAAACAGTCTTTTTTTTTTCTTCTAGATAACGAGCAGAATAATTTTAACAAATCGCTTGGTTCTACCAGAATGAAACGTTTTCAAAAACCTGGGACAATTCATCGTTACGTTAGGTGGGAAAATACCCCGATACTTTTTGCAGCCGCAATCTCTATACGTGCTCGATGGTGAAACAGAAACGAGACGAAAGATAAGCGGCGTATCCGAGAAACCGACTGTCCCTGGCTCAGGATGCGGCTCCATCTGGCACAAGGTCATCAACGTCATCGTATAGGTGCCCCTTTCGTCTGTGGGAAAAAAAAAAAAAAAGATGCGCGTGCACTCCGTGTGCCTCGGTACGGGCGAACCAATCGGTGACCTCACTATCGTATTTTTGTTTCTCCTCTCTCTCTCTATCTCTCTCCTTCTCCTTCTCCCGCGCGCGGATTCTTCTCGCCTCTTCGCGTCGCCACCTTGCTCTTTGTCGTTCTTCCGAACACGCGCGCATATGCGCACGCACACACGCGTATACACATACGTACAAGTGACGTTAATTAACTAACTCCGCCGACCGCGAACGGTAGGTACGTTCGATTCGCACGCGCATCGACGGCGTAGAAAATAAATCGCGCTAAGTGAAAGTAACATTGCGCCGGTTTCGCGGATCGTCGCGAAACGGCGCGCCACGATTTCGCGTCGCACACAATCGGACAAAGCTCTCGAAATAAACGTCGATAAATTTAAGACATCTCTGGAATAATTGGGATATGAGATTAAGCAGAAATTTGGAATGTCGAAACGTGAATCTTTCACGTGAACGATCCTCTTTACATAAAAGTATAAAAAGTAAGAATGTACGATAACATATTACAATGATTTATTTCTGATATGTGTGTGTGTGTGTGCGTGTGTGTGCACACAAAGTTTCTTTTGTCCACAGAATAGGTATTTAAACATTTTTACGAGTTGCGTCCCATTCCCAGGGTTGTTTAGGGTGGGCGTTGAGATAATGCTAAAGGAAGCGAAAACCTGTTTTCTTCCGAAATTACATGATGTACGAGCGAAATATCAGTCCGGTTCACTCGGACACTTCGGTTCGGTGTTGCGACCCCGATAATTATTCGGGTATTTCATTTTGAAGACGGCGATTACGGCACGATAAATTCTACCGTTCGACCGGTGATAGCGCCTCGAAAGTTCACGAATTAAAGCTGTGTTAAGAAGTGAAAGCCGCGCCGGGATTGCGAAACCCGGTAGCGTGCAAAAAAAAAAATCCATTGTGGAGACTAGATAGACTTTTTAACGAAGTGCCGTTTTTTAGCAGGAAATTATATTGTTACGTCGCCCAATAGTGGCTACCTGCTTAATTCGCGAGGAATGCGCGCACGCCTTTATTTCGCATTAAAGAGTATACGCGAATAAATTTCTTCTCCCAACCGCGGAGTAAACGATGGATCGCAACGAAGCGCTTTGTTGAATGTTTTCGCGGATCTTTATGAAGACATGAGTGGTCGTAAATATCGCAAGCACAGATACGCACCGTTATATCGGCCGCGAACGAGGAGTGTACGTCGATTCGATTTGCGCGATTCGATGAATACTGGCAACTCTTGATATTTGCGTCGACAATAGATAACTGCAACGTAAATCGATAGAAATATCAGATCGCGCGATTACTTCCCACTGTTAATTTTCAGCGCATCCATAGAAATGTGTTTCTTTCGCCTGCAGTACGACGCGAGTGATCCGTTTGTATTAGTTGTCGTCGCGCGTATTCATCCCTCGCGACACTCGTGTAAACGATAGAACAAAACCATCCCCGGTAGGGCTT
This sequence comes from Temnothorax americanus, assembly GCF_048541705.1. Lineage (NCBI taxonomy): Eukaryota > Metazoa > Arthropoda > Insecta > Hymenoptera > Formicidae > Temnothorax > Temnothorax americanus. The sequence continues at coordinate 2,490,073 of NW_027509253.1, forward strand.
CCGAGGGACATATCGCTAACCGTTACAACCCGCCGATTCCGTTTGGTCCCCTCACCCCGATATTTGCCGGAGCAATGTTTCCGCCGGGGTTAGACGGCTCGTTAGCCTCTTTAATTATTCAACGCCGGCGACGTTCTCTCCTCGTCGAGATTTTACAGCCGCCATGATTTCCCGAAACGACAGCGCTATATCCGCCGCGCGTGCGAACGTGCGAAAGACCCGAGGACATTCCCCCCGCCTGGAATTTGCAATGAAAATTCTATATATAGAACTTGACCTTGCTCGGAAATGCTCCTGCGATATAATCAAATCTTTTCTGCAAAACTACGTTGCAAATGGTTTTAAGTGAAGACATAAGATTGCTCGCGAAAAAAAAAAAGAAATAATAGATTCCTCCGATACATCCGTGGGAAAGCAGACTCCGGATTGATCCTCGATGCGATGATTGACAATTCACTTAGAAGCTTCGCTCAAGCATCAGAAAAATTACGTAATTAAGCCGCAGCCCTCGAGTTCTTCGGCTTCGCGACGCACGTTTGTTCAACGGGCCTCCTCGCGGAGAGCCGTTCGTTACGCGTCGGTGATCGTCGTTATGCTAGTGTAGCGCGTTAAATTATGGCGATTCGGCGAGAGAAGATTCAGCGTCTCGTTGCGACGCAATACGTTGCGTTGCGAAATATTCGAGACAGGTCCTCCTCTCCCCTTCGTGCCGCGCCGCCCGTTTCGAATTTTCTAATTTCAGGTTAGTAAAACGATAACGCGGCAATAAATAGATGATAGTTTCTCAGCTGTTTTCTTCGGGAATTACGTAAAACTTATAGACTCGCTCGTTCGCGAATTGAAGACCACTTAACGATTATGAAATTGACATCGCTAGAAATTAATCGGTGCCACTGCTTCTAAAACGATGAAAATAGCGCGTCAATAAATGTATCCCGCCGTAAAAAAAATCTTGATAAATTTTTCTGATTTTTTTTGAAATTTTTATTTGACGCGTCATATGAAATGTTTCGAATTCGATAAACCAAACGAAAAAATAAAATTTCAGATTAATATCTTCTGTATTAATCAGTTTCTTAAAAAAAAAAAAAATTTAACTATACAAATATTTATGGAAAACCATTATTATATTCTTGAAAGATGAAGATTTCACTCTGTAAGTAAACTAGAACATTTCCTTTATATATATATTGTGCAAACGGGAAACAAAAATAATAGCTCTGTTCGGGGAAGGATACACTTGGCGAGTCCTTTAGAATATTTGTGTAAAAATCTTAGATTTCTTTTTAAAATTTTCGTTCTCCAGCTTTTGTAATTAGAAATTCCAAATTGCCATCGCCGTTCCGTTTCGTCTTTTTCAAAATGATGAATAGCGAATTGTGTCGCCACGCGCGACGATTGACAAGAGGCGATTTAGTATTCCTCGTCCGAGAAGGACCTAGACCCAGTATTAGACCAGCAATTGCCTAATACAACGTCACAAATAATGCGCGGAATTGGGTTAGAAAGTTCCTCGCAGCCTTCGGCCTGTCTCTGTCTCTGTCTCGGGTGAAAACGGTCGGTTACATCGTCTAAAAATGCGCGTGGCAAATATTTTGGCGAATCCGACGAATTCGCGAGTCGTTCGCACACGTATCTTTCTGATGCTTTTTAAAACCCGAAGTTTCCGAGAAACGTTTTGCGTTTCAGATTTATGCGCGAGCTTTACCTCGCTGCAAAGCAAAAAAATTATTAAAATTCATGAATCAAAAATGTTACACGATATCTTTCGATTTTTTTAAAATACTAAAGTCTTGCAAGATGACAAAATTCTACAAAAAGACCCTCGAAAGATTAATATTGCTGGGCTACGCGTAGGTAAGGCACGATTCGCGGCATACAGACGAGCGGATTCGTCGTAACGCCGGATGCTAATTAATCGGGCATGCTTGTCGCCCATGTTCGATGTCCCTTGCCTCGTGCTGGCACGTCGCCTATCATAAAGCGTGCGAGCGAGCGATCTTGATAATTACGACGCTAATATAAGCAATAGCGGGCGCGATTACCGGCCGATTCGCAGAAAGCGACGGAAAGAACCGTTTAATTCGCACGTGTTAGAGCGCACCTACACGCGCCTTATCGCGCACGCACAAAGATAAATTATTATCAAGATTCGCTCGCGCGAGTATTCTCGCAAATTATTATCCGCAGAAAGTCCAAGATATGTGATCTTTTTTTTTTTTGCAATCAGCGCACCTGCGTAGCTATCGTCGTTATATGCACTGATATCTAAGGACGTTTAACAGATTTGGCAGAAATAATCTGATCATCTGAGAAAATTAATTTTATCGTAAAGAAAGATTTGATTTTTATTAATCAATTTTAAACCCTTAAAGAAGTGGGATGTATATAGACGATTAATTCCGAGTTTTCAGAGAGACTCCTCAATTTCAATTCTTTAAAGTTCAAGATCAGTTCCAAGTCCTTTGAAAGGAGAGTAGATTAAATTACTCGCTACATTGAACTTCTCCGTCTCCTGACGTACTTTCCAGTTCTTTGAACTCGTATATGTCATCCGCGATGGAAGGCAGCGGTCTGGAGGAAAAGCAGACGCGATCTCGATCGACGGGGGTTCGGTTGATTCGAAAGAGAAACTCAGGACACACGCGCGCGGACTCCGACAACGATCGATCGATCGATCGTTCGACACGAAATCGCGTACAGATATTTCCGGCGCGTTCGCACGGAACGGATAATAAAGCCGGAGGAGGTTCCGGTTGAAATTCGTGCGTCTTTACGGCGTGTGGCGCGTCGCGAAAGCGCGTCAACGATCGACGATTTCAAATGCCATTGAGCCAACCACCGGTGCGCGGTGGCATCTCGCGCGAGCCCGATGACTCAGAAACGTATTATATTTATAGCGGCGTATTTCTTCGTTCTCTGTGAAGAGGCGGGGTGAATCACGCGTGTCGTTGTCGCGTTACGCGAAATATCTCGCGCGCATCCTCGTCGTCGTACGCCGCTTTCGTCTTTTCCTCCTCCGCCTCGTTGACCCCGAAGCGTTATTATAGTTGAAATATGTGGATAACGCGACTCGCGGCGGAACGATCGTTGACTCTTCTCGATCGACTCCTTTCGCGCGTGAATTCTCTCTTTCGTCAAATATGTAATTGTCTGTAGAATTTTCATTCGTGTATCAACGCGTATAATGGTGTAACGTTGCGTATCGGTCTATAATTAATGCTCACACGCGGGAACCAGCTCGTATAACGACGAAGCTGTCGATTAGTGTGTCAGTAGGTTGCCGATTCCAATCGCGAGTCGCTCGAATTTGGTGTTCGTCGGTGGCCAAGATTCCGGGGCGATCAGAATTTGCATTTTATTCGCGACAATCGTCCTTCCACCGTTATTCTCATAAATTACTTCGAATTAGTCTCGATTTATTTTCAAGTATATTAATAACGTTAATTAATAATGTTGCGCGTATTTCAACGAGTAAATCATGGGTGTAACTATTTTTCACGATATTTCACGGTATTTGTCCGAAGAAGCAATCCGCGCCGCGGTGATCATTTCTGATGTATCGTTATTGCAGAGGTGATCGAGCATCGCGTGAACACGTGAACAACGCGTGCTGTCCACCGTAGTCCATTTAAATTAAAATAATGGTGAGAATAAAACAAAAGAGCGCAAATATGTCAATGGCGGGAACGATGTATGTCGAAGAACTCTACCGCAGTTACGTGACTCACTTAAATTAAAAGCGCCGTCGGCTCCGGAACCCGGTAAACGTTGTTGCGAAAAACGGAATGTAAATGTCAAGATTATCGTTCAGTTAGGCGGAAATAACGAGAGTCGACAATACTTTTATCGCTCATGTTGATGCAAATAGCAGAGAGATAGAGAAAGAGAGAGTTGCTTTCATTATCTCCCCTTGTTATCAAATTTTCCCAAGCGCTCAGCCCGCTTAAATTAAATTAAATATTACAAATATTTTTATTTGACGTTAAATATCGAATAAAAACGTGATAATGAAAGTCGAGATGCACATAATTATACATACAACGTATAAAATTCAAGAGTTATCTTGTCCGCTGGAGATACGATCTCCATTTATCGTGCAATATCGTATCGATATTATCCAAAGCATCGTGAATAGCCCATATATAACGCAATGACACGATTCCTTTTATGCAAAGAGTACCTTTGTTCAAAGCGAAAGTCTTATCGATCGCTCTCGAGGGAGCTTGATCGCCTATCGATAAGACATTCTAGCAATCTTGTTGTTGGAATCGGACAATACTCGGCCGCGTTGCTGGCTACTTGTTGCCGTGGACTTAATAAACAACGTAAAACCGACCCGACGATATTCAGCGGGCCGGTAAGATTATGTCGAAACGCGTCGACGAACCGATAAGGTGGGCGACGTTTTAGACAAATAGCCGGAAATCACCAGGGCGGACATTGTTTGAAATTGTTTCGGCTATCTTATCGCGGACCATTTTTCCTTTGTCTTCGATGTTGAGACGTAGGACATGGCGCCCGTTATATTAAGCATATAATATTCATTCGTTATGCGGAGACAAAGGGAGAAAGCAAAGTTCCAAATCCAAACGATATAACAAAGTATATTAAAAGGGCGAAATTATTGATATGACAAACCTAACCGACAGATTCGTAAATGAGCGTGAATTGCGAAAGAAAATGTTAAATATGTTTAAACTTCCATCTTGCTCGCTGGTTCGCTTGACTTAAGTTTCAGTTGTAATTAAATATACAGTATAATTACGTAAAACGAGTTGGTTACGTAAAAAATAAATGCATCGCTTAATCAAGGGGAAACTAACGCGGGAAGTATCCTCTTTCTTTTTTCTCCTCACTCCCATGAGGACCAATATAAGTTGCGTTACCGCGGTCGCGTGATAATAAACACAAAAAATAATAATAGAAAAAAATTTATATATATATGTATATATATATATATACACACATAACCGATGACCTTTCGAGAGGTTAAGAGGATTCGACGCGTCAGTCGGAGGAAAGGCACTTTGCAATTCAATTCGCGTCCATTCCGCTGAGCTTATGATATTTTGTCGGCCTTGCAACACCATGCATGCCTCCATTTTCCTCTTTCGACGCCGGGAAACTTGGAAATCGAAGATCGGAATCTTCCGTTGAAGAGCGACGGCTCTAAGATAATACAACTGTCCAGTTGAGAAAGTCCGGAAAGTCAATAATAGACTTAATTTTGATAAAAAGTAAATAAAAAGCACCGATTATAAAATACTCATGAGAAATACCCGTGAAAGTAAAGCTACAAATGTCATCGGCGAGATAAGGCATTGGTAGATAAAAAAATATGTTCGCGTTGCAAGAGAGTGTACCGACAAAGTATAAAAATACGAGATAACCTTTGCGACCGCGATAGAATTGTAATTTCTTGTAAATAAAATTAACTAACGCACGGTATAAGATTTTTGAAGGGAGGCAGAACCGAGTCGACCGAGAAACGAAGTGCGATGACGTTGAGGAAAAACATTATTCCTGTTTATACGAGAAAACGATACACCATGATCATAGCGGCTGATGCATAAAGTGAATAATATATTCAGTCTAAGCCTGAGATTAAATTACTTCCGAGCTGTAACGTCAAATGTTGTTTCCAATTCCACAGGCTTATCGATTCGGCTGGTATAATATGTACCGTACATACATGTGCGTACGTGTGCGAGTGTTATTTTAAATCGTGTGCGTGAAACCGTCAAATGAATCCCTGTGTGTGTGTGTGTGTGTGTGTGTGTGTGTGCGTCCGTGTGTGTCACTTGATTCGCAAGTTAGGTGTATCGTTCAGATCCGTGCGTGTGTTTCACTCGGCAGCTCGTATACGTGCGTATCACTTCTACCATGAAATCATACGCGTAAACTACCAACTCACACACACTCGAGCTAAGGAGTCTGCGCAAGCAGCAGACGATAGCGCGATTCGTGTCATTAGATATACGCACGGACGTGACCGGCTGTGCGTGCGCACAACCGAGAGAAGGTATGTCCTCTTATCGGAATCTTTCCAAATACACTTGTTTTTGTGAGAAGAACGATAGCGTGACTCCCCTCACCCGCCGTCTCCGCCGTCGCTCCGTCGATCTATCTCACGCTTTCCGTCTCCGTCCCGCCGATGATAATATTCAACGCCGTTCGCGTCTGCATCGGGGCCGCTGCAACGAAATGCCAGCGACGAGCGCCGATCGCTGGGTGCCCGATTAACGATATTATTATCGCCGCTGATAACGGCGCTCCCCGATTTTCCGTCCAGCGTACGTTCACTCGGTGAACGATGGTCGCGTAATAAATAAGCTCGTAAAACAAGGATTTTCTTATGATAGAGATGGCATTGTACTTGAAGAGTAATATACGTGGTAGTATTCTACGTGTTAAACATTAGTATACAAACTTGATATTCTTCAATAAAACGTAAAAGCTTCATAGAGAAACCCACGATTTCTTCTGCATGCGCGGATTTTAATTGCGTTTGCAATTTTACCAACGTAAGCTTTGGCCAGTGAAAATAGCGGAGGCATTTTTCGTTCTCGCGAACAGTTCTAAATCAACGTGTACGGTGGCTTCTCTCTCGAGCACCTTGTTCTCCGTTTACTCGCCTCGGCGATATACCGCGCATACTCTCGCGGCGTTGTACACATATTTTCCCGACAAAATATATTTTCCTTCGGGACTAAGTTTAGCACAACAGTATTTTCCGGACCGCTGTTCTCGAGACGCCTCCGAGGAGAATTACGCGCGTACACGTCGGAATCTGTTGTTTCAAAGTCGTATCGGCATTGAGACCCCTTTTCACTTTTCCGGGAACTTTTTCTCAAGGCGACACCGTGGAATTCTATTCGACAAGCGGTACCTGACTGATTCTTCAGCGCGACGAAAACAGAAAAGCGATAGCGGTCCTTTCCAATTACGGCCACGAAGATCTCCGGCAGCCGCGTTCCGAGCGGAATATCGACTTTCCACTTCAGCTCCCGAGCTGTCGGAAACTTTCCGATCGTTTCGGATATAAATGCTTGTAAAAATCATACTTTCGGAATTAGAGATTACCAATTTTGTCGCGTAGCAACGGTAAGCCGGTTTTAAGGATTAAAATTCGTTAGTGACATAGTTTCACAACGGGTGCCCGGGGGACGCGAAGAACAGACGTTGTTGAAAAATTAGAGCCGGATTTAGAGCTCAAGGCCGTGCTCGCTCATTATGAATAAAGGTGAGATAAAAAAAACAACGTGTTAAATGTCACAAACCAGAAACCGAACCGCTCTCCCGATGCCGTTAAGTTATGCTAATCTTGCATATTCTCATTAGTCATTATGCATTTAGCGCTGAACGTGGCAGTTCGAGAGTCACTTCGCGTTATCATCGTGAGTATAATATTCGTGTTAAAAGGACTAAATAAATTCGACACTCGGCGAAATTGGGACAATGGTGCGGAGTAAAAAATGCGTCATTTATCGAAGATCCATCCTCACGAAAACAGCAACGAAAACAACAACTGCGGAGAATACATTAATCGTTCGAACAAACACGATAAGATTCGCTCGAGGATAAATCTGAATCGAATCGTGTGTTACCGTACTCCGTCGTATTCTCGACGGAGGAGTCTTTACATACACGTTCGACGGCCCCTTTGAGCGTGTATGAGTGCAAATCGACCGTGTGCGCGAGCGCATTAGCGCGAGTGTATACGCGCGTCCTTCGAAGCCCCTGCATGCCTGTCGCTAACGTTTGCCAAGCCGAGCGCAACGTTGTCAGGGAAGAAGTAAATGCACGAAGGAAAGGCAGAGCCTGTGCGCGATTTGCGCTGCAGCTCGTTACGAGAATTCATTAATCACCGAGGAATCGCCTAAAGAAATTTTCTAAAATCTCATAAGACGGAAAATTAGGTAGAAAAACCTATTGCATTCGAGACGAGTAGATAGTGAATGGCTTCGTATCGCGGCAGCCCGAATCACTGAAATAATAAAATGTTCACGCGCGATAAAGATAACGTGAAATATATATCGGCGTACAAGACAAACGCGTGCCGAACACGCGCGTCGATTGCAAAGGAATGCCATTGGTTTCTTCAACAAAAGTTCCGATTGCGAGATATCACGACAGAGCCCACAGCTTGATAATTCATGCGTCGGTAACAATAAACGTGGACATGATTAAATGGTCGTGGCCGCTTTCGAAAATCCAAAAGAGTTGCAGGTGTCTCATATGCGATGTGTCATGTGTATGCGTGTGTGTATGAGTGAGAGAGAGAGAGAGAGAGAGAGAAAAAAGAGACGGAAAGAGAAGAAGAAAAGAGAGAGAGATCGGACCCCATGAGGACTGCTTCGCGAAACAAGTTGATGCGTCATGGGGAAACACGTGAATGTGCATAGGGAGAGGCGGAGGGAGAGATGTTCGGGGAAAAAAGAAATAAAAATATGGAAAAAGACTCGGAGACGCGCACGCGCGATACGCTGCCAAGGTAAAGAAAGTGAATTTCCGTTTTCACGGCGTTCCACGTAAGGCATCGGCCCGAGAGCCGGAAGTAGTTACGATCGAATTTCTCATTGGCGAACGCGGAGAGCCCCGGCGGTGGATACAAGTTGCCATCTATCACGGCTAACGACCACCGGCAGAAGCCGATCCATCTCCGGATATACCGCCCAGGGAATCTCGAATCCTTTATGCAGCCGCCTCTTCTTCTTCGACGACGTCGACGACGACGATGACGACGACGACGTTTATTTCGCGCGTCGTCAATAGAAGATTCCCTCGAGCTTCATTCTCCATCCGCGAAAGATTCCAAGTTTAAATCTTTAATTCTCATGGTTGGATTGCACGTGGATCCGATTAATTTCCTTCTTAAAATCCGAGACTTAAAAACGCGGCGAATAAATTGTTAATTGAGATTAGCGAAATGATCAATTAATGCCCGATTTGTACATCGAAAAGAATTTATACAGGCTACCGCGATTTTATTATCCCACGGATTCTTGACCTCTTCTTCTCCCCGACGAAGGTAAGGTAAGGTCGCGATTACGCGGGCAACGTGCCCGCGAGTTATTTCACTCGACCCAAGTTTCTCCACCACGGTTTTCATCATTGCGCGCATCCGTGCCGGTTTCTGCCGCGACGCAATGCGATTCGCGCGTAGCAATTCATGCGCGGCGAATTATTACGTTCGCGTATTGCCCGCGTACGGTTAGCTCTCCGTCGACGATACGCAACCCTGCCTTCGATTCCCCGACTCCCCCGCGTGTCCCGCATCTTTCCTTCTCCCCTACCTCCGCCCCTCCCCTCTGTCAGACTCTCCGTCGGTGTTCGTTCTTATTATTATCCACCGCGCAACAACGGTTGCGCAACGTCTTTTATTAGCCGACTACTCGCCGGGGCGATCGCGAAATCGCCTGATCGTTTGCTCGCTCAAACGTTGTTTTCGGCTGTATCGTATCGCTTGCGCGCGCGCGCGCACACGCGCGTAAACACGCACGCACGCGTGAACGAAAATAAACGCTTTTGTCACCCATGGAGATAATAGGTTGTTTCGAAGAAATCAGCGAAACGCTGATTTCTTGAAGATGTCATATTAAGAGGTAAAACAATGTAATCTATCTTTACAAGCGAGACACACAGTCTCTTTCCTAATATTCACTTAAAGGAAAAAAGTCATCAGTTATACCGCTGACGTCGATGGATCAATTAGCGACCGAAACAACGTGTCATTTTTGCGTCACCGTCGACGGCGTCGACAAAACGTTATCACCGCTCGGACGCACGTACAAGTTATTGCATAACGCAGGCACGGCGGGTAACGTCTACGTCTCCGATTACTTAGTTTCTCGCTAGTCACATTACGTCAGTGACGATCCAGGAAACGCGCGTGCGAGCTCCTCGAAATATCCCCGAATTATTAATTTGTTTATTGGCAACGATGACGGTCTTGGCGCGCGACGCGAACGCGAGTCGGAACGACTCGGTCTCGGCTCGTTAACGAGCCGATAATTTGCGAAATCGCGGGTTACGTGACGGGTTACGACTATCGGATCTGATTCGTTGGAAATCCAGATGCGCGGGTGGTCACCACGGTCGTCACGCGTTTTCCGCGATGATGCTGCCGAATCGGAAAAAATATCTCTTCTCCGCGACGCCTCGAGCAAGAAAAAAAAATTGACATCAGCGGAGCCATCACTCGGAAGAGAGACCTTGAGAGGACCGATCTGGTAGTAGTAGGGTGACACACTCGTGTGCATCTCTGCGTAGGATGAGATCACGTGCCGTGATCTTGCCGTTTGCGGAGGTATATGTCTCACGAGGCTCTCCTCGCCTCTTTCGGACATCTCCGCGAGATTACCCGAAGAAGGGACCTTGCGATCCCGCGATTCGTTTCGCGCTGTACGAAGGCGTATTACACGTGCTTCCCGAATTAGACGATCCGTATACATAGGGGCACGTGCTTTCCCTTTCTTGTCTCTTGAAAGGACAATGTCCCGGAACTTGTGTATTACTCTTCTTCGCGAAGAGGAGAGAAAGAAGGAGGCAGAAGAGAATGACGACAATGACGATGACGATGGCGATGACGATGACGATAATGATGATGGCAATGATGACGATAGTAATGATTATTGTTTATCACGGCAACTACGTCATTTCGTAGCTGAATTCCGCCAATCTAGGGTGATTAGGTGCACGAGACGACTTTTTCAAAGTCGTTAGCCACGCGTGCACGTAGCACGAAAGCTTTCTCCTTCTCTTTCCGCGTGCACCTGACCTGGCGCGCGGTCAACGCGCGTCCTCCACCCTTTTACCTCTTTTCTTCTTTATTCACTTTAAGGCCATTTGTTCTCTCTCTCTCTTTCTCTCTCTCTCTCTCTCGTCGAGTCTCGCATCGCCAGCGTAATGATATATAGAACGTCTCTTTCTCTCTCTTTGTCTGTCTCTTTCTCGATGTCCCTAAAGCGGGCGAGAAGAGCGCGGAGCGCATCGCACTCCGGAGCCAGTCGTCGGAGTGGCTGATTCTAGCGGCTCGCCTCCACCTTATATATCCGCGAGGCTCGATCACGTGGCCCGTGCCCTGCGTCCCCACCGACCCCCTTGCGCTGCCGCGGCACACGGCTACATACATGCCACGCTCCTCGAGCCGCTTCGGAGGCTCGACGCGTAGCGGTAGCCGTGTCGTCGTCGTAACACGTATAGGCAGGGCTCGGAGAGGACAAACAAGAGAGAAGCCGCCTTGTCGAGGTTAAACAGCGCTTGCGCGCACGCACGTATACACGCGCGCAAAGCGAGCATTCGTACGCGCCGCAAAAGCCAAGCGGCCCAGCCTGAGCGCTAGAGAAGCGCATTACGCGAGGACACAATGCGGCGTCGCGTATCTCTTCAAGTCCTCGTAAATCGCGCGGTGATTCGCGAAAGTGGTGCGGACACGCGACGGGATCTATGTACACGCGGCCCACCGCCGGTATGCGAATAAAACGTAACGAGAGATCATGGGGACCGCATCAGCTACGCAACGAAAGCTACAGCTCGCGACAAGGGGAATGACCAATGTCTCGTACCCGCTGCGCCACGGAGAGATAAAACGATGAGAGTTTTGCGTTTCTCCTTCTACTTTCGAATCGTAGGAATCGGCTACTCCTCGTACTGGGCACACTTGTATGTTCAAGCGAGATTTCGATTGACGCGAAGTATCGTTTCTCGCGTTATGCCATCCCCACCAAGAAACCTCCGCTCCTTCCCAACCACCGGCCGTGCGTAACCATTTTTGGAGCGCGGCGCAAATTCCTGCTGAAATCCCACCGATATCCCAACACATTCTTCCTCAAAGATGTTTCTATTAATAAAGTTAAATACACGAGAAATTATCATCGTACATAGGTTCTCGTACCGAAAAAAATCAATGCCTGTGTAGATACGCTTATGAAAGTATTCAAGTATTCACCGGCAATGTCGTAACAAAGAATCATTCATTACAGCACGTTCTTAATCGGTAATCAAGGTAATAACCGAGTATCAATGAGCAACGATGAAGTTTGCGATTAACGTCGACTGACGGCTGCCACGAGGTTTGAAGGGTTAAAAGAGGGAACGAAGAGAGGTGAGAGAGAGAGAGAGAAAGAGCCGAAAGGCATGTTCGCCGTCGAGATGTGCCGTGAAGTGGGTTCGGGTTACTTCGTAAACGACCTTCTTAAAGACGGGTCGAGGAGGCGCGGACCGTTGCGATAGTAACCTACATAGCGACGGCGGCGGACAGCAGCAGGCTCATCGAGAGCCGCTTAGACTTGTTTGCGAGGATAGACGGCAGGAAGACGAGGACGAGAACGAGAGGACGCACGACTAGATCTCTCTACGACGTCGGAGTTACCATTATGAATATTACGCGGATGCATCTTCGTAGACCATGTGTGACCGAGGTGACGCTTCTCCTCCTGCTCTTCTTTCTCCTCCTCCTCACTCCCTCCCCCCGCCGCCCCCCCCCGTCGCTCTTCACGCGATTATACCATCGCTCGTGCTCGATGAACCGTGCCCAGAAGGAGAAGCGGGCGTTTCTCGACTACCGTGGACGCGACCTACTGGTCTTGAAACGCGTCATTATGCGTTATAAAACGACGGTGCGCCGTAGAACCGGCGATTACGCCGCAGGAACGCCGGATTCGCTCTCTTCCTATTGCAACGCGCGCGGCCGACGTGATAGTCGCGTTTTCGTAACAGGCATGGAGACTCGCGAAGAAAAAGAGAGCCGTCGTCGCTCTCGAAGTCGTGCTGCTGCTGCACGCCTAGCAATAACATCCATGTATGTTGGCCGTAGACATTTTCATCTTTAGTTTCATTAGAATGAGCATAAAACCCAAAGACATCGAAGAAGACCTTGAGAATGTTGTATCTTATGTCAATAAGGTTACTTGATTTGATATCGCGGGTACGATCAAAGTTTAAATAAATGTCATTGTTTTTTTTTTAATGCACTTTACTTTATTATCTTCTATAATATCAAATGAGATAACGGGAGAGGAAAGTGTGCAATATTGTTTAACGATACTGGGAACAACGCTCTTTGACCACCTTGTCGAAAATCTGTCCAGTTCGCATCGAGAGGCGGTAGCTACATGTCTTATCGATCGAGCTATAATTACAGCTGATGTGAAGTAATGAAGATAAGCACGTGTGCACTTTGTACGCTGTCGCGTAAAAATTCGCGGGATTATGCCTTCGTTCATCTCTCTCTTTCGCTTTGTTTCTAATCATCCGTCTAATCATCTAATTATCCGTCTAATCATCCAATAAACACGATTTATCGCTCTCATCGTCGCGTTTGAAAGCTGAGCTCTTAAAGTATCAGATTTAAACAACTGTGAACGCGATGGCGCGGCTGCCGACAGTCCTCTCAGACTCGACAATATTGCCCTTCATCGCGATGTTCGTTTAACTGTAGCGCTAACAAGTGCTCCTCAAGCTGAGCGATTAACTGAAGACAAGGTTATTGAAGTTATCGAACGATATCAAATTTCTTTGCGCGTGTAACCGATAAATAAATTTGAGAGCTGAACGAATAATTTGTATCTGAATTATTTTCTCGTTACTCGCGACTCATTTCTCTTCGTCTGCATTTAGCAAGAGACGTATATTACGGAGTGGACTGCGAAGTTTAGGGTTAAAGCGATAACTTCTCGTCGTCGGATTTATAAAGAGTCATACATCAACTCCGGCTATCGCAATAAACAACTCCCGCAAGGGAAAATAATTTGGCCGCGTTCAGAGGAAAGGTTCCACTGATTCGCGTCAAGAAGCCGTCGAGAGGATGGGACGAGGATACGTGGACGTCCGGTTGAAAGTCGCGAGAAAGAACATTGTTTGCATTACGTTCATCATACGACCTATGACGTCACTGTCACCGATATTGCAATCTTTCCGTAAAGAGAGCGGTCGCGACGTTGTTTTTGAAAAATATCCTTCAACGCCGTCCATTACGCGAGAAATTCGTAATCGGTGAATCGAATCGGACGTGATGCGGGCCAATAATTGAAGAGCAACGACATTACGTTGCGACCGGCGCGCGGCGGCTTTCTCCGCCTTTTTGGGAAAGCTGTACGTCGCAAATTTCGGGCGTACGATTTCTAAAATTTGCAAACCAGCTTATATAAGAGGGCCCGATCTCCATTTCGTAACAATGTTTAGGTAATGGCGTATCGATAAGTTATAAGACAACATTTATAAGTTGCACAAAGTATTGCGTCAAGTATATATATATATATACGATTCGACATGAAGGACGCAGAGTTTTCAGGATCCATGGTCTATCGATAATTGACAGTAAGGGACAATCGCGCTAAAAGTGCCAGAGCGGTGATGGATCGTCAACGAAAAAGTGTCGCGCTTTGTTGGTGTGGTCGGTCCACAAGCCGGCGTTTATTTCCGTCGGTCATGCCGCTATTTCGGACCAGCGCCGCGGATCGAATATGCTTTTTCGTTTCGGTGCGTCGAGACCGAAGAACGATTCTCTCTGTCTCTCGCCCGCGCACATTTTCAGCGCGCTCGTTCGACGCACAAAAATACGGCCGAGTGAGAAAAGGTAGGAGAATACCGCGACGATCAGCTGTGTCGACCGACGTATAAATAATTCTCGGCCCACTTCTACACACGGCGCGGTGCGGCGCGCGAAGTACCACGCTAGCGAGGATGATTATCTTCGCCGACGTCGTCGCCGTCGTCGTGATTGTCGTTGTCGAGTCAATGCGTCTCGGAAAAAAAAGAAGGCGAAGAATGGAGAAAGAGGAGGAAGAGGAGAGAGAGAGAGAGAGAGAGAGAGAGAGAGAGAGAGAGAGAGAGAGAGAGAGAGAGAGAAAGAGAGAGTTATTTAATGCTCCGTTGGAGCTCGGTTGTGGAGCGTTTACTCCGGAGAATTTCCCTTTACGGAATAATGGATACACGAGAGTAATTGTGTTCTCTCCGCTTCTTTCCCTCTCTCGTTAAAAAACACACGGGAGACGAGAGAGAGAGAGAGAAAACGAGAAAGCCCGCCCTCCGAAGATTGTACCCGAATTCGTAATTGGCGCGGTTACAGCGGACACGCAACGTTAATCCGCATGCGGCACGAGTGAACTTCGATTCTCATTTTGTTCGGCACTTCGAAACTTTGTCTCGAGAGACAACGAAGCACGATTCGATCCGAAACCCGCGCGCGGTATCTCTTCCCCGCCGTAATTTTCCCTTCTTCTCGAGTGATCGCTCTCGAAATCGGCACGAAGCGCGCCGCGATTAAGTTATCGGCGGCGTACCCTCTAGTCGTTAACGAGAATGCATTTTATACGGAAGAATGCAATCACGATACGAGTAGAAGAGAAGAGAGTTGGGAGATAAAGATAAACAGAGTGTGAGAGTGAGTGAGTGAAAGAGAAAGAGAGAAAGAGAGAGGCTCGTATCGAGTGTGGTGTGAAGCTAGCGTCTCATTTTGCGGGAAACTCACAAATTATTGAGAGTTCTGACTTCCTTTTCAATAGTTCCTAGAGTTCCTGCTAGTTTAAACAAATAGTTCTGGCTTTTAAAGCCAAAAAACGCGTCAGTACAAACTGAGACGCTAGGTTCACGCAGCGTCTCACTTTGTCCTACACAAGTTCCACTACTGTATCTCATCAGATTTTGCGAGATCTATAGTTCCCTAACAGTTCTATAAAGAGTTCTGCCATATAAAGCAAAAAATTAATTATAAAGTACTAAAAAAACTTACCATGTAACGAGTATACCGAGTTGAGACGCCAGTTGAAATCTCGGAGTTCCGATTATGTAAAATATTTTTCGAGTAGTTCTGAGCATATTGAAGCATTTCTTAAAAAGTTCCGAGCGTTAGAATATTTGTGTTATATTTTAAAAATTAATATAACCGAAAGTAATCATGACGGAAAACGATGAAACGCCTAGCGAAATCTCGGAGTTCCGGTTTATATAAAATTATTTTTCGAGTAGTTCTAAACATATAGAAGCATTTTCCCAAAGAGTTCCGGGCGTTGGCAATGTTGTAAATTTTTAAATAAATTAATAACACTCGAACGTCAGGAATTTATCGCAAAGGGTGAGACGCTGGCCGTATTTCGACAGTTCTGCGAGTTTATTATAATTTCGTACCAAATTCTGAACGTGTTCTAACGTTTTCTAAAGAGTTCTGGCGATAAACCTTATTTAATCATTTTTTAAATAATTTTATCGCTCGAGAAAGACGCATTTACGGGTAACGATGGTGAGACGCTGTAGGAAAATCTCGGAAGTTCTGGCTTATATAAAATATTTTCGAATAGTTCTGAACATATAAAAGCAATTTCTAAAGAGTTCCGGGCGTTGGCAATGTTGTAAATATTTTTAAATAAATTAATAACGCTCGAAAGTCAGGAATTATCGAAAGTAGGTGAGACGCGTGCCGTATTTCGACAGTTCTGCGTAGTTTTATTATAATTTTCGTACAGTTCTGAACGTTTCTAACGTTTTCTAAGAGTTCGTGGCGATAACATTATTTACTCATTTTTTAAATAATTTTTATCGCCGAGAAAGACGCATTTACGGGTACATGGGTGAGACGCTGTAGGAAATCTCGGAGTTCTAGCTTATATAAAATATTTTTCGAATAGTTCTGAACCTCTAAAAGAATTTCTAAGAGTTCGGGCGTTGGCAAAATGTTTGTAAAATTTTTAAATTAAATTAATAAACGTTCGAAAGTCAGGAATCAGCGAAAATAGGTGAAGAGCTGGCCGTATTTCGACAGTTCTGCGAGTTTTATTATAATTTTCGTACAGTCTGACGGGTTCTAACGTTTCTAAAGAGTTGGCGATAAAAACATTAGTTAATCATTTTCAATATTTTTATTCGTCGAGAAAGACCACATTTACGGGTTATATGAGTGAGACGTGTAGAAAAATATCGGAGTTCTGGTTATCTAAAATATTTTTTTGTATTCGAAATACGGCCACGTCTCCACCTATTTTCGATAAATTCTGACTTTCGAGAGTTATTAATTTATTTAAAATTTTACAACCATTGCGACGCCCGGAACGAACTCTTTAGAAATTGCTTTATCTGTCAGAACTATCAAAAAAATATTTTAATAAGCAGAACTCCGAGATTTCCTACAGCGTCTCACCCAGGTACACGTAAATGCGTCTTTCTCGAGCGATGAAATTATTTAAAAAAATGATTTAAAATAATGTTTTCGCCCAGAACTATTTAGAAAACGTTCGAACACGTTCAGAACTGTACGAAAATTATAATAAACTCGCAGAACTGTCGAAATACGGGCCAGCGTTCTCCCATACTTCGATGAATTCCTGACTTTCGAGGCGTTTATTAATTTATTTAAAAATGTTACAACATTTGCCAACCGCCCGGACTCTTTAGAACTGCTTTTATATGTTTCAGAACTATTGAAAAATATTTTATAAAGCAAGAACTCGAGATTTCCTACAAGCGTCTCACCCTATACCGTAATTGGTCTTTCTAGGGCGATAAACAATTATTTAAAAAGATTATTAAATAGTGTTTAATCGCCAGAAACTTTTTAGAAAACGTTAGGCAGTTCAGAACTGTACGAAAATTCATTTTAATAAAACCGAAGAACTGTCGAAATAAGGCCAGGTCTCACCTATTTCGATAAATTCCTGACTTTCGAGCGTTATTAATTTATTTAAAAAATTTTAAAACATTGCCAAAACGCCGGGGAACTCTGAGGAAATTGCTTTTATATGTTAAGAACTATTCGGAAAAATATTGTATATAAGCCAGAACTCCGAGATCCTACAGCGTCTACCCATCATATACCCGTAAATGCGTCTTTCTCGGGCGATAAAAATTATTTAAAAAATGGATTTAAAATTGTTTATCGCCAGAACTAGCAGCAGAAACAATTTAGAAAACGTAAAACACGTTTTCAGAACTGTACGAAAATATAATAAAACTCGCCAGACAAAACTGTAGAAATACGGCCAGAGTTCTCACTACTTTCGCTGAATTCCTGACTTTTCGAGCGTATTAATTTATTTAAAATTTTACAACATTTCCCACACGCCGGAACTCTTTAGAAATTGCTTTTAATGTTCAGAACTATTCGACAATAGTTTATATAAGCCAGAACTCGAGAGTTACCACAGGTCTCACCATACACGTAAAGCGTCTTTCTCGAGCGATAAAAATATTTAAAAATGATTAAATAATGTTTATCGAAAGAAATCTTTAGAAAAGTTAGAACACGATTCAGGAATTGTACGAAAATTATAATAAAACTCGCAAGACGTCAAATACGGCCAGAGGTCTCACCACCTTCGATGAAATTCTGGACTTTGCGAGCGTTATTAATTTATTAAAAAATTTTACATACTTGCCAACGCCCGGAACTCTTGAGAAATTGTTTTATATGCTTCAGAACTATTCGAAAAATATTTTATATATGCCAGACTCGAGATTCGAAGCGTCTCACCCATGTACCGTAAATGCTCTTTCTCGAGCGATACAACTTATTCCAAAATGAGAACCTACTGTTTAGCGCCACGAAAGAACTCTTTTAGAAAACGTTTGAACCCGTTCAGAACTGTACGAAAAATTATAATAAAACTCGCAGAACTGTCGAAATACGGCCAGCGTCTCACCTATTTCGATAAATTCCTGACTTTCGAGCGTTATTAATTTATTAAAATTTACAACATTGCCGACCGCCCGGAACTCTTTAGAATTGCTTTTATATGTTCAGAACTATTCGAAAAATATTTATATAAGCCAGAACTCCGAGATTTTCTACAGCGTCTCACCCATATACCCGTAATGCGTCTTTCTCGGGCGATAAAAATTATTAAAAAATGATTAAAGAGGTTTATCGCCAGAACTCTTTAGAAAACGTTAGAACACGTTCAGAACTGTACGAAAATTATAATAAAACTCGCAGAACTGTCGAAATACGGCCCAGCGTCTCACCTATTTTCGATAAATTCCTGACTTTCGAGCGTTATTAATTTATTTAAAATTGTAACAACATTGCCGACGCCCGGAACTCTTTTAGAAATTGCTTTTATATGTCAGACTATTTCGAAAAATATTTTATATAAGCCAGAACTCCGAGATTTTCTACAGCGTCTCACCATATACCCGTAAATGCGTCTTTTCTCGGCGATAAAAATTATTTAAAAAATGATTAAATAATGTTTATCGCCAGAACTCTTTAGAAAACGTTAGAACACGTTCAGAACTGTACGAAAATTATATAAAACTCGCAGAACTGTCGAAATACGGCCAGCGTCTCACCTATTTTTCGATGAAATTCCTGACTTTCGAGCGTTATTAATTTATTTAAAAATTTTAACAACATTGCCCGACGCCCGGAACTCTTAGAAATTGCTTTTATATGTTCAGAACTATTCGAAAAATTTTATATAAGCCAGAACCCGAGATTTCCTACAGCGTCTCACCAATATACCCGTAAATGCGTCTTTCTCTCGGGCGATAAAAATTATTTAAAAAATGATTAAATAATGTTTATCGCCAGAACTCTTTAGAAAACGTTAGAACACGTTCAGACTGTACGAAAATTAATAAACTCGCAGAACTGTCGAAATACGGCCAGCGTCTCACCTATTTTCGATAAATTCCTGACTTTCGAGCGTTATTAATTTATTAAAATTTAACAACATTGCCGACGCCCGGAACTCTTTAGAAATTGCTTTTATATGTTCAGAACTATTCGAAAAATATTTTATATAAGCCAGAAACTCCGAGATTTCCTACAGCGTCTCACCCATGTACACGTAAATGCGTCTTTCTCGAGCGATAAAAATTATTTAAAAAATGATTAAATAATGTTTATCGCCAGAACTCTTTAGAAAACGTTAGAACACGTTCAGAACTGTACGAAAATTATAATAAAACTCGCAGAACTGTCGAAATACGGCCAGCGTCTCACCTATTTTCGATGAAATTCTCGACTTTCGAGCGTTATTAATTTATTTAAAAATTTTACAACATTGCCAACGCCCGGAACTCTTTAGAAATTGCTTTTATATGTTCAGAACTATTCGAAAATCTTTTATATAAGCCAGAACTCCGAGATTTCCTACAGCGTCTCACCCATGTACACGTAAATGCGTCTTTCTCGAGCGATAAAAATTATTTAAAAATGATTAAATAATGTTTATCGCCAGAACTATTTAGAAAACGTTAGAACACGTTCAGAACTGTACGAAAATTATAATAAAATTCGCAGAACTGTCGAAATACGGCCAGCGTCTCACCTATTTTCGATAAATTCCTGACTTTCGAGCGTTATTAATTTATTTAAAAATTTTACAACATTGCCGACGCCCGGAACTCTTTAGAAATTGCTTTTATATGTTCAGAACTATTCGAAAATATTTTATATAAGCCAGAACTCCGAGATTTTCTACAGCGTCTCACCCATATACCCGTAAATGCGTCTTTCTCGGGCGATAAAATTATTTAAAAAATGATTAAATAATGTTTATCGCCAGAACTCTTTAGAAAACGTTAGAACACGTTCAGAACTGTACGAAAATTATAATAAAACTCGCAGAACTGTCGAAATACGGCCAGCGTCTCACCTATTTTCGATAAATTCCTGACTTTCGAGCGTTATTAATTATTTAAAAATTTAACAACATTGCCAACGCCCGGAACTCTTTAGAAATTGCTTTTATATGTTCAGAACTATTCGAAAAATATTTTATATAAGCCAGAACTCCGAGATTTCCTACAGCGTCTCACCCATATACCCGTAAATGCGTCTTTAACGGGCGATAAAAATTATTTAAAAAATGATTAAATAATGTTTATCGCCAGAACTCTTTAGAAAACGTTTGAACACATTCAGAACTGTACGAAAATTATAATAAAATTCGCAGAACTGTCGAAATACGGCCAGCGTCTCACCTATTTTCGATGAATTCCTGACTTTCGAGCGTTATTAATTTATTTAAAAATTTTACAACATTGCCAACGCCCGGAACTCTTTAGAAATTGCTTTTATATGTTCAGAACTATTCGAAAAATCTTTTATATAAGCCAGAACTCCGAGATTTCCTACAGCGTCTCACCCATGTACACGTAAATGTGTCTTTCTCGAGCGATAAAAATTATTTAAAAATGATTAAATAATGTTTATCGCCAGAACTCTTTAGAAAACGTTAGAACACGTTCAGAACTGTACGAAAATTATAATAAAACTCGCAGAACTGTCGAAATACGGCCCAGCGTCTCACCTATTTTCGATAAATTCCTGACTTTCGAGCGTTATTAATTTATTTAAAAATTTAACAACATTGCCGACGCCCGGAACTCTTTAGAAATTGCTTTTATATGTTCAGAACTATTCGAAAAATATTTTATATAAGCCAGAACTCCGAGATTTCCTACAGCGTCTCACCCATATACCCGTAAATGCGTCTTTCTCGGGCGATAAAAATTATTTAAAAAATGATTAAATAATGTTTATCGCCAGAACTCTTTAGAAAACGTTAGAACACGTTCAGAACTGTACGAAAATTATAATAAAACTCGCAGAACTGTCGAAATACGGCCAGCGTCTCACCTATTTTCGATAAATTCCTGACTTTCGAGCGTTATTAATTTATTTAAAAATTTAACAACATTGCCGACGCCCGGAACTCTTTAGAAATTGCTTTTATATGTTCAGAACTATTCGAAAAATATTTTATATAAGCCAGAACTCCGAGATTTTCTACAGCGTCTCACCCATATACCCGTAAATGCATTTTTCTCGGACGATAAAAATTATTTAAAAAATGATTAAATAATGTTTATCGCCAGAACTCTTTAGAAAACGTTAGAACACGTTCAGAACTGTACGAAAATTATAATAAAATTCGCAGAACTGTCGAAATACGGCCAGCGTCTCACCTATTTTCGATGAATTCTCGACTTTCGAGCGTTATTAATTTATTTAAAAATTTACAACATTGCCAACGCCCGGAACTCTTTAGAAATTGCTTTTATATGTTCAGAACTATTCGAAAAATTTTTATATAAGCCAGAACTCCGAGATTTCCTACAGCGTCTCACCCATTACACGTAAATGCGTCTTTCTCGAGCGATAAAAATTATTTAAAAAATGATTAAATAATGTTTATCGCCAGAAACTCTTTAGAAAACGTTAGAACACGTTCAGAACTGTACGAAAATTATAATAAAACTCGCAGAACTGTCGAAATACGGCCAGCGTCTCACCTATTTTCGATGAAATTCCTGACTTTCGAGCGTTATTAATTTATTTAAAAATTTAACAACATTGCCGACGCCCGGAACTCTTTAGAAATTGCTTTTATATGTTCAGAACTATTCGAAAAATATTTTATATAAGCCAGAACTCCGAGATTTTCTACAGCGTCTCACCCATATACCCGTAAATGCGTCTTTCTCGGCGATAAAAATTATTTAAAAAATGATTAAATAATGTTATCGCCAGAACTCTTTAGAAAACGTTAGAACACGTTCAGAACTGTACGAAAATTATAATAAAACTCGCAGAACTGTCGAAATACGGCGAGCGGCAGACCGACGTGCGAGAAAATCCTGACTTTCGAGCGGTATTAATTTATTTAAAAATTTAACAACATTGCCGACGCCCGGGAACTCTTTAGAAATTGCTTTTATATGTTCAGAACTATTCGAAAAATATTTTATACAAGCCAGAACTCCCAGATTTCCTACAGCTTCCCACCACGATGCCCGTAAATGCGTCTTTCTCGGGCGATAAAAATTATTTAAAAAATGATTAAATAATGTTTATCGCCAGAACTCTTTAGAAAACGTTAGAACACGTTCAGAACTGTACGAAAATTATAATAAAACTCGCAGAACTGTCGAAATACGGCCAGCGTCTCACCTATTTTCGATAAATTCCTGACTTTCGAGCGTTATTAATTTATTTAAAAATTTAACAACATTGCCGACGCCCGGAACTCTTTAGAAATTGCTTTTATATGTTCAGAACTATTCGAAAAATATTTTATATAAGCCAGAACTCCGAGATTTCCTACAGCGTCTCACCCATGTACACGTAAATGCGTTTTTCTCGAGCGATAAAAATTATTTAAAAAATGATTAAATAATGTTTATCGCCAGAACTCTTTAGAAAACGTTAGAACACGTTCAGAACTGTACGAAAATTATAATAAAATTCGCAGAACTGTCGAAATACGGCCAGCGTCTCACCTATTTTCGATGAATTCTCGACTTTCGAGCGTTATTAATTTATTTAAAAATTTTACAACATTGCCAACGCCCGGAACTCTTTAGAAATTGCTTTTATATGTTCAGAACTATTCGAAAAATCTTTTATATAAGCCAGAACTCCGAGATTTCCTACAGCGTCTCACCCATGTACACGTAAATGCGTCTTTCTCGGGCGATAAAAATTATTTAAAAAATGATTAAATAATGTTTATCGCCAGAACTCTTTGAAAAACGTTAGAACACGTTCAGAACTGTACGAAAATTATAATAAAACTCGCAGAACTGTCGAAATACGGCCAGCGTCTCACCTATTTTCGATGAATTCCTGACTTTCGAGCGTTATTAATTTATTTAAAAATTTAACAACATTGCCGACGCCCGGAACTCTTTAGAAATTGCTTTATATGTTCAGAACTATTCGAAAAATATTTTATATAAGCCAGAACTCCGAGATTTTCTACAGCGTCTCACCCATATACCCGTAAATGCGTCTTTCTCGGGCGATAAAAATTATTTAAAAAATGATTAAATAATGTTTATCGCCAGAACTCTTTAGAAAACGTTAGAACACGTTCAGAACTGTACGAAAATTATAATAAAACTCGCAGAACTGTCGAAATACGGCCAGCGTCTCACCTATTTTCGATAAATTCCTGACTTTCGAGCGTTTATTAATTTATTTAAAAATTTAACAACATTGCCGACGCCCGGAACTCTTTAGAAATTGCTTTTATATGTTCAGAACTATTCGAAAAATATTTTATAAACCCCGGAAACCCCCAAATTTTTGTTTTTTGGGGTTTTATCTTTTTTCCTAAAGATTACTTTGGTTTATTAATTTTTAAAAAATAAAAAAAAAATTTTTAACGCCGGAATTTTTAAGAAATGCTTAAAAAAGCTCAAATACCAAAAATTTTTACAAAAAACAAACTCGAGATTTCAATGGCTCTCAACCGGTTTTTGGGACATGGTAATTTTTTTTTCTTTAATTAAAATTTTTTGTTTTATATGGCCCCCTCTTTAAAACCCGTTAGAACTATAGATCTCGCAAATCTGTTTAGGTCAGTGGGGGGCCCCTTTTTGGGCCAAAAGGGCGCTGCTAAAACCCAGCGTCTCTTTTTTACTGACGCGTTTTTGGTTTTTAAAGCCAAACTTTTTTTTTTTAAACTGCAGGCCTCTGAACCCCATTGGAAAAGGGGAAACCCAACTCTCAAATTTGGGGTTTTCCCCCAAAAAAAACGCTAAAAATTTACACACCTGTTTGAACCGTAAGAAAAGGGAAAAAAAGCGTGTTATCTTCCCGGCATCACGCAACATCTAAATATCATTCCTCACGTTTTTTGTAAAATAAAAAAACCCGGGAAACCCGCTTTCCCGCAATCATCGGTCAAATCGAAAATTCGCCATGCGAATATTCCGGGTTTTTTTCCCTTTTTTTTCTAAAGCAATTTTTTTCCCGGGCCCGTTTTTTTCTCGCGGTCAATCTTCAAATCGGTTTCTCGGAAATGATACGATGGCGAAAGGGGCGATCCGCACGTTGCATTTATTACTAAAAAAACCGTTTTTTTTTTTACGAAAGCACTTTCCCCCCCTGAAGGGCCCCGTGACATTCCCTGGCGGCGGAGGCTGGAAATAAAAAGGGGAAAGGGGGGGGGCGGGGTAATAAAAGGCACCACCGGAAAAACCCGATTCAAACCAGGAAAGGGGACACGGGGGGGGGGAAGGGGGGGAGAGGGGGGGGGGGGGCCCAAAAAAAATACCCTTTAAATTTCCCTTTTTAAAAGTTCCCCCCTTTTCCAGGGATGGCCCAAAAAGGGGAAAACCCCACTGTTTATTAAGACGA